>NC_059107.1:83967718-84648551 GCF_020740685.1 Jaculus jaculus | reverse complement strand
TATGTGGGAAAATGGATGTAACTCAAAAAAATCATACTAAATGAGGTAGTGCAGGCCCAGAAATGAAAAAAAACAAAAAAACAAAAAAAAACAACCTTATGCTTTCCCCATATATGAATCCTAACTTTAATTGTTTGTGTGCATGGAAATATGGGATGTGAGAAAGGGTGTAGGCTATAAAGTTAGATATGAAACCACAATAGGAGAAGAAAAAATATGGATAAAGGGCAGAAGGCAAAAGGTCACATGTGATATGAAAGTAGAATGGAGACTATGAGGAGGGATATTACATAAGGCAGGAGGTCAAGATTTGTGGAATAGAATCAAAAACTTGTTTGAAAAAGTTACCATAATGAAACCTAATTCTTTTTATGCTAAAATAAAATAACAGTAAAGTTAAAAAATGTGTTTAGAATATTCTAGGCTAGGCAATAAGTCTTAAGTCTGCTCTTCAAATTTAAAATAATTAAAAGATAATGTGGTTTTAAAAGTTTTAGTACAAGTGCAAAATGTATTTTAATTTAATTTAATTTATTTATTTGAGGGAGGGAGGGAGAGAGAGAGAGAGGGAAAGAAGCAGATAAATATATAGAGAGAATGGGCATACCAGGGTCTCTAGCCACTGTAAACGAACTCCAGATGCATGCATCACCTTGTGTACCTGGTTTACACGTGTAATGGGGAATCAAACCGGGTTCCTTAGGCTTCACAAGCAAGTGCCTTAACCATTAAGCCATCTCTCCAGCACTAAAATGTATTATTTTCCTACTGCATGGATTTACTTGTTTTTTCTATTTGTGGGAGCATTGTGTTGTTATTCCTTATTTATCTTTTTAAAAAATGTTTTATTGTATATAATATTTTATGTGGTACTCTATTATATAAGGACATTTTCATGTAACAATGTAATGTCTATTGAGCATATCCCTCCCTTTTTGGTCCTTTTGTATTCTCTTAGTAGTCCCCTTTTGTCCACTGGACATTTTTGCTTCTACTTTAATGTTACATGTGCATACATGATCACTATCTCTATAAAAATCTGCAAACTATATATGACAGAAAATATACAATGTATGTCTTTCTGAGACTGGCTTGATTCACTTAGTACAATAATCTCTAATTACATCTATTTTCCTTCTAACAACATTGTTCTTCTTTACAGAAGACAAAAATCTATGATAGAATTTGTAAACTGCTACAGAAACTACACAAAATTTTTCTGCAATAATCAAATCTTTCCATGGGAGAAAAATAGAGATTTACTCTCTAAAGACAAGAAAAAGGAGTATTTTAGTTAATTTGTCTCCCTGGAACAGAGAATTTTTCTCTTGGGGACCTGAAATCTAATCATGTTGTTTCTAAGCCAGAGTTGGTATGGAATTCAAGAGTCTACTCTCAGTTGACTTCATTTTGTTTTCTCCTCTTGGAAATTGTTCTTCCAATTGCCACCCAACAAGACAAAACTCATAATAAATGTCAGAAAAACCTGTTTTTATCTTTACTGATATGTTTGAATGAGTTTTGAAATTCGAAGATATTATCATCATAATGATATTTCCATGCTAACCACTTTATTTTTAGAAGGAATTTTTATTCTATGTGGTGAAAATCCAATTTGTGTTTACCTTAGAAATATAATCATTTAAACATAACCATTCACTTCTTCATAAAAGGCTAAGTATTTCATAGAAATTCCTGAGTTGCTCTAGAAAAGAATTTCCTGAAAAGCCATATCTGGAACAAATAATAACTTTTGGATGTAATTCTACAGCAACAGTTTCTAGTTCTAACCTGGAAAAGCTGGAAAAAAATACTGTGAAGCAAGAGTAGGAGGAAACCTAAAGAAAAGACACCTAAAAAAAAGTATACAACCAGGGAAGATACTTCAAAGTACAGATATATATATATTTTTAAAAAAGTCTAAAACTACCATACTGCTACTTTTCCTCATTCCAGAGGAATTAAAGTTATTAAAACATAACTTTACTACAATTTAAAAATCTCTATGCTAGTAGCTTTGGAGCATGAGTTTGGGGTAAGATATGTGTTTAAAACATTCAGAAAATAGTAAAGAATTTCTTATACTTTACCAAAAAGTCCTATGTATAAAGCAATTTAATTAGTGAATTAAATACTAATATGAGGTATAATGTAGGAATTACATGTTTTTAGGCTCTTAATCACTCTGCCTCACTTTTTTAATTTTTCACTTCTGGAGACTGAAACCAGAGCTTTACACATGCCAGGTAAACATTCTACCCTGAGCCATATCCACTTTCACTATACTTTTATGTTGGTACAGGCTCTCACTAAGTTGTTCAGGCTAGCATTTAACATTTTATTGACAACCTCCATTCATATATAGAATGTACTGTGGCCGTAATTCCCTCCCACTGCCATGTTTTGTCTCCCTTCCCTATTCTCCCTCTATTGAAGTCCTTCTTTCCAATGTGTACCTCTTCTGTTTTGATATCACCATTGTTTTTGCCCTCTTATTATGCAGATCTTACATAAATAGCTTCAGCCTCTGTGAAGTCATGAATGCAGTAGTTACTTACTATCTGGCTGACAATATGACAAAGAACTCCTCCCCTACCTTTGGCTCTTACATTCGTTCTGTCCCATCTACTGCAATGGTCCCTGAGCTTTGGAGGTTGTGATAGGGATGTCTCACTTAGTGCTGAACCCTCCACTGTCACTTTTCCTCTGTGCGTTGAGCAATTTCAAGTCTCTCTAGTAGTCATTGCCATCTGAAAAGAGAAGCTTCTCTAACCATAAGTGAGAGCAACATTAATATATGAGCATGAGCATAAACATAAGTATTTAGAAGGTGATTTGGTAGACATGATATATCCATTTAACCTATCAACAGTAGTAGCTTCCTCCCCTAGGGCCTATGAACTTTCTAGCCATAGGCTGGATTAAGTTTTCAGTACTACGCTTCAAGTGCAATAAATGAGCTATTGATTTCCCCATAATAGACATGCTACCATTGCACTATGTTGGAACATTTGCCCTGGTTGTACAGCTGTATAGCTTGCAGGGTACAGTCTAAAAAACTACAAAGTGCCTGAAGTTCCTGAAGTGTGTTTGTTTGTGGTGTGGATTTTGGACTTTTTGGCTTGTGACTTTTCTCTCTATGCTTAGACCTATGAAAGAAGGCCAACTTCTGCCATTATGGAATTTTCCCTGTATCTGTAAGCATCAATAATTACCCCTTTCTTCATAATTGTGCCTGATTTAAAAGTTCGTCTCAATGAACTAAAGCTGTCTACTACAGAAACTGGTACCAGGAGTGGAGTATAATGCTAAGGTGAATATGATCATGTAGATTTTTATCTTTTAGAACTTCTGTTTTGGAAGAATGAACATGGACTTGGTATTTACAACTAGAGACATCTTCTAGAGTGATAAGCCAAGTATTAAGGATTATTCTGAGGAGAACTTTAAAATGATAAGTGCAGAGAAAATTGTGTTTGGAGGCTTGGCTTATGAACTTTCTAAAAGGAAGGAAAGTCTACAGAGGACTTTTTTGGAACTTGGTTATTAGAACTGGGATATTGGCATAAGGGCTGACTACGTTCTGCTGCCTATACCCAGAGTTTAATCAAGATTAAATTTGTAACTGATATGCTTGGCTAAAGATATAGGACTAAAAGATTTAAGATTATTTATTTATTTATTTATGTGTTTATTTGAAGAGAGAGAATGGGTAGGCCAGGGCTTCTAGCCGCTGCAGACAAACTCCAGGCACATGCATCCCCTTGTGAATCTGGCTAACGTGGGTCCTAGAGAATCGAACTTGGATCCTTTGGCTTTGCAAACAAATGCCTTAAACACTAAGCCATCCCTGCAGCCCAAGATTTAAGATTTTAAGTTAAAAAACCTCAAAATACTTAAAATTATAGACACTGAGACTGATTTTAGAGTACTAAAGTTTCTATTGTCAAACCCATTAGCTATCTTTAAAAAGATGACCCTGCTGCTTTATATTAAAACAATGGAGAGGATGGATGCTTTAAGAAAAACTATGATAAAATACAAACTTTTCTGAAAAGAGTTGACTGAGTGAGAAAAAAGTAATGTGATCTTCAAGGTCATGTTTTATTTCATCCCTAAATTCAAAATATGACTATGTCCAGCACACCTGATATTACTTTTAAAAACGTAAAAAGTGTATGATTGGTTAGAAAATACATAGTTTTAGGAGCCATTGCTGAGATATGACCTATAGGCAGGATGTAATGACCCTCATGAAAACACCAAACCACATAAATCAACACAATCAGGGATCAAATCAAACTTCACAGACATTACCCTAAATATTAATGGCCTTAATTCACCCATCAAGAGACACAGGCTAACAGGGTGGATCAGAAAATTAGAACCCTCTATCTTTTGTCTTCAAGAAACCCACCTCTCCACCAAAAACAAACCACTCCTCAGAGTGAAAGGATGGAAAATGATATTCCAAGCAAATGGGAATAAGAAACAAGCAGGCATAACTATACTAACATGGGATAAAATAGTCTTCAAACCAAAAGAAAGCCACTTCCTACTAATCAAGGGAATTATCCATCAAGATGATATCACAATCATAAATCTTTATGTGCCAAACACAGGGGCACCACAATTCATAAAATAAAACCTACTTGAAAATAAAGCAGAAATAACCACCAACACCATCATAGTTGGGGATTTCAATACTCCTTTATCAGCAATAGATAGGTCATCCAAACCAAAAATCAACAGGGATGTGAAAGAACTCAACAAACTACAGAATAATCAGACTTAACGGACATCTACAGAATATTCCACCACAAATCAACAGACTACACATTTTTCTCAACAGCCCATGGAAGCTTCTCTAAAATAGATCATATACTGGATGACAAAGCCTGACTCCTTATATTTAGGAAGATCGACATAATTTCCTGCATGATATCAGACCACAATGCTGTATTGCTAGAAATTAACAACAAAAGGTGCACCCAGAATCCCATCAGCTCCTGGAAACTGAACAGCACACTTTTAAAAAATAAATGGGTTGTGGACAAAATGAAAAGTGAAATTGCAAGATTTATAGAAATGAATGACACTGAGAAGACATGGTACTAAAACTTATGGGACACAATGAAGGAGGACCTCAGGGAAAAATTCATAGCAATAAATGCCTTTATAGCAAAGACAGAGAGATCCCAAATCAATAGCCTAACCATCCATCTAAAGGCACTGGAAAAGCAAGAAGATTCCAACCAAAAAGCGCCAGATGGAAAGAAATAATTAAGATTGTAGAAGAAATCATTGAATTGAAACTAAGAAAACAATTAAGAAAATTGATGAAACAAGAGCTTGTTCTTTGAGAAAACAAATGAGATTGACAAACCCCTGACTGATTTAATCAAGCAAAGAGAGAGAGAGAGAGAGAGAGAGAAAGAGAGAGAGAAAGATGTTTCCAATAAATAAAATTATAAATGAAAAAGGAGAGATTGCAACAGACATAAGTGAAATTGGGAGAATCAAGAGGATTTTTTCAAAAACCTTTACTCCATAAAACTAGATAATATGGAAGAAATGGATAAATTCCTGGACACATACCACCTACCAAAGATAAACTAAGAGCAGATTAATCTCCAAAACAAGCCTATCACACCCCCAACATTACACTCCCTCTAGAAGGTGTTAATTACCAAATCTCCATCACCTGGGAACCTAGCATTCAGATTACTTAAGTTTATGGGTGACACCTGAATCAAACTACCACACCCTCCCAAGCTCCAGGATAGGCAGAATTAACATGGTGAAATTGACAATCCTACCAAAGGCAATATGCAGATTTAATGCAATACCAACCAAAATCCCAACATTGTTCTTCACAGGGATAGAAAAAAGTATCTCAAAATTCATATGGAAAGGCAGAAGGCCTCAGATACCCAAGCATATCCTCAGCAAAAGAAACACCTCTGGAGGCATCACCATACCTGATCTAAAGCTATACTACAAACCCATAATAATAATAAAAAAAAGCACGGTATTGGCATAAAAACAGGAGTATAGACCAATGGAATAAAATCCCAGTAGCAGAGGATCTTAAACAATCACTCAACCAATGGGATCACATGAAGCTGAAAAGTTTCTTCACAAACAAACATAAAATAAGCAGAGCCAATAGATTACCCACAGAATGGGAGACAATATTTCCTGAATATCCAACTGACAGAGGCCTAATTTCTAGAATCTACAAAGAACTTAAAAAACTAAACAAAAAAAGTCAAACAATCCACTTACAAACTGGGGCAAAGAATTGGGCAGGCAACTTCCAGAGGTAGAAATACAAATGGCAAACACAGTTTAAAAGATGTACATCATCCCTATTCATCAGGAAAATGCAAATTAAAACAACTGTGACATTCCACCTTAACCCAGTAACGATAGCAAACATTAAAAAATCAAATGAAAATAAATGCTGGTGAGGATGTGGAGAAATAGGAACCTTCATCCACTGTTTGTGGGAATGTAGGCTGTGGGAATGTAAGCTGATGCAACCACTTTGTTGTTTTTTCTCAATTGTTATTAACATTTTCCATGATTATAAAAATTATCTTATGGTAATACCCTCCCTCCCCTCCAACTTTCCCCTTTGAAATGCCATTCTCCATAATATCCCATCTCTATCTCAATCAGTCTCTTTTTTATTTTGATGTCATGGTCTTTTCCTCCTCTTAGGATGGTCTTGTGTAGGCAGTGTCAGACACTATGAGGTCATGGATATCCAGACCATTTTATGTCTGGAGGGAGCACATTGTAAGGAGTTCTACCCTTCCTTTGGCTCTTACATTCTTTCTGCCACCTCTTCTGCATTAGACTCTGAGCCTTGGAAGGTGTGATCGAGATGTTAGTATTCCAGTCACTTCTTTCCAGCACTGTGATACCTTTTGAGTCATCCCAACATCACTGCCATTTGAAAAGAGAAGATTCTCTACCCAAAGTGAGAGTAGCATGAATATAAGTGTATAAATATTGCAAGAAGTGCTTACTGGGCAGTTTGATAAGCATAGTATATACATTTTTCCAGACATCAGCAGATGTTACACCCCTAGAGCTCATGACTACCCCTGTTTTAAGGTTTCAGTATCAGGGATATGTTTCCCCCCATGGAGTGGGCCTCCAGTCCAATTGGAGGGCAGTTGGTTTCCACCATGACAGACATGCTACTATTGCACCTGCTGGCTCATTTGGGCTGGCTGGCCAATTATAAGGCTTGCAGTGTCCACTGTTGAGTATCTTCACTGGTGGTATCTCTTTCTCCCATTGAACTACATGTAGAATGGCTTCTTCCAGTTTTCTGTCAGCTGGTCCTGGTGGGAAACCAAGGGCTTTGGCCATGGCCTATAATGTTTGGCCTACCAGTGTCTGACATTTTCCAGCTTACTGTCAGCTGATCTACATGAAGAAGGTTTTCAGCTCAGCTCCAGCAGGATTTCTCAGTGACCTTGCAGCCTAAGTATGTGGAGTCTTCAGCAATAGGATCTTACCATCTATTCCTGGTGGGAAAACAAGGGCTTCGGCAATGGCCTATAATGTTTTGGGGGTATCAGGGACCTCCCTGGCCAACAACTCATTGGAGGTATCCCATCCCTGGCACTGAAAATTTTCTAACAACAATTTATAGCTCCTGAGTGTTCCATTGCCCAAAAATGGAGGATTCCATATGATATATTTGCATCCTCTTAGATTTTGATTAGCCCTTCCTCCATCTTTCCTTTACTCAATTTCTTCCCCTGACCTCACTTGGACCTTTTCACCCCCGTTAATCTATTCTTCTACTTACATATGTACAACACCAACCTATTAAGTACCCTTCTCCTTGGAAAGCAATAGGGAGACTCCTAAAAAAATTGACTATAGAGTTACCAAAAGACCCAGTTATTCCCTTACTGGGTGTGGTGGTTTGATTCAGGTGTCCCCCATAAACTTAGGTGTTCTGGATGCTAGGTTCCCTAGCTGATAGCAATTAGAAATTAAAACCTTCTAGATTCAGTGTATTGTTGGGGGCAGACTTGTGATTGTCATGCTGGTTTCCCCATGCCAGTGTTTTGCACACTCTCCTGTTGCTGTTCTTCATGTGATGTTGGCCATGGGGTGATGTCCACCCCCTGCTCATGCCATTGCTTTCCCCTGCCATCATGGAGCTTCCCCTTGAGCCTGTAAGCCAAAATAAACCTCTTTTTTTCCCCACAAGCTGCTCTTGGTTGGGTGATTTCTACCAGCAATGGGAACCTGACTGCAACACTGGACATTTATCCTAAAAGTTCCATGTCTCAGTGCAGAAAGGTTTGCTCAACCATGTGTATAGCTGGTCAATTCGTAGTAGAGAAGAGCTGGAATCAACCTAGATGTCCCTCATTAGACGAATGGATAACTAAGATGTGGTATATCTACATGATGCAAAGTCTACACAGCAGTAAAGAAAAATAACATAATGAAATTTGAAGAAAAATGGTTTAACCCGCAACAGAAAATTCTCAATGAACTCACCCAATCACAGAAAGGTAATTGCTGTGCAGTCTCATTCATCTGTGGCTCCTAACCTGAATCTACCCGAGAAGCCAACATATTTAACAAACATCTCAAAGACCAGACATTAGGGTGGGTTGGGAGGGTGGGGAGAGTAAGGGTGGGGGTGGGAGACACAAAACTGGACCAAAACTACAAGGGTACCATAAAATTTTACATTCTAAAAGACAGATTAAATGGATGAATCTTCACCAGTTCCTTTAGAAAAAACATCTCAATTACAAGGCCCTGGACAGGGTATGATGAAGATTGACCTTAATCTTCTTCTGTCTCCCTTTCTCTCTCTCTCTTTTCTGTCTCCTTTCTCCATTTCTTTGATTTTACTTGTCTTTTTCTTCCTTCTCTTCTTGGGTGCTGATCTGTAACTCCAAGTACCAGAATGTGGCTATCATCCACAATGAGGTCTTGATCAGAGAGACCTATAAGGTTTCCAAAAAGAAGAGATATTTCTGTCAGAGTACTTGATGACCCACCAAAGGTTAGTGGTAAGACCCTACTGCTGAAGACACCACATGTGGTTGACACATAGGATGGAATGAGATGGCTAGAGGGTGGAAGAGAGTCGCCACACAGTTATCTCATCTAGTGCCAGAAAGTGCAAGTGGGGGAAAATGACCAATATCTGTCCAAGCAACTCATGGTCTAAACTACTCAAATAACCTGACGTAATGCTCACAGAAGTGCAACAGTGGTGCACAGCCATGGTGAGAAACCAACTGCTCTTGATTTGGCTAACTGATCTATGGAATGGATCACAAAGCTGGAGCTTGGAATCAAGTCAGAACCATATCGAAACAAGTCGGCTCTCCATTACCAAGCTCCCACCAATTTTGGGCTACAAGAGGGCCTATAACTATTAAATACTTTATAAAAAACAAAGGTTACTCCACTTATCTGGCACTAAATTCACTCTCTGTTGGAGAATTTGCTTCTTTTTCTGATGGATTCAAAGGAGAGAACCAGTCCATCACCCCTCAAAAATGCCCCAGCTGAAACTAAGAGTAATTGAGGAAATGAGTAAGAGTGCTGCTTTCTTGATGAACCTGGTACCAGCACAAGGGTGAAGGAGATAGACACACAGAACACTCAACTCCAATCAAACCATAAATCTAGAGATACAGAGGCTCCCAAGACCTCATCACTGAAGCAGACCTAAAATAAACCCAACATGGCTCAGGGAAATTTGTAGAAGAGGGGGCAGAAAGGATGTCAAAGCCACATGTTGGGTCATTATCCACAGAGACATTACCTCCTACTCATAACTGATAGCAAACCCCATTTGGAGGTTTGATTCAGGTGTTCTCATAAACTTGGGTATTCTACATGCTAGGTTTCCAGCTGATGGAGATTTGGGAGTTAAAACTTCCTGGAGGTGGTATATTGTTGGAGGAGGGCCTATGGATGTTATAGCCAGTTTCCCCAGGCCAGTGTTTGGCACATTCTCCTATTGCTGTTGTCCACATGATGTTGGCCAAGGGGTGATGTCCATCTTCTGCTCATGTATAAGGATTGAAACCTTGGCCTAAGAGACACAGCGCAGTGCTATAAGAACAGCTTGATGGACTATTCTGGCCAAAGTTGAAAGGCCTGAATGCCATATGAACTATGGACTGTGAGGTTTGGCTTATGAGGGTGAGAAAGAACTTTGCCTGGACTGGGCTAGCAGTTTGTATGAGAAGCTTACCGCTATGGCTATGTCCTGAGAAATTGTACAGGGTTGCTTCATGTAGAAATGAACTGGTGTCAGCAGAGTGATATGGCACAGAAAGAAAAATCTTTGGGTCAATTGCTGCCCAATCAGCTGCAATTGAGATATTGCAACCTTTGATATTGTGCCAGCTGATCTGCGTTGGGGCAACAGGAAGAATATAGACTCTTTTGAAGGCACCTGAGTGCTCAAGGAGTGCCCTGTTCTTCAAACTCTACTTTATTCCCCATTCAATTAATAAATTGACACCCTACATGGTATTGTGGAGTATAAGAAATGCAGGAAAGAGAGCATAATTGAGTTTGCAACATGGTCTTGTGTTTTGGAAATGGCCATGGGCAGTGTGAAACAGGTTTGCTGGATGCCTGCATGGAGACCCCATGGGGCCATGAGGATGAACTCTGAATTGCAGTGGAGACCCATTGGTGTTTTTGGACCATGAGATGAAGTTTTCCAGGACTGTGAGTAACCTAACTCGAGGGGTGGAATTGGAACTCCAGAGAATTGTTGCTGGTTAGAATTATTGGACTTGGAGATTTGTTACTGGCTACGGTCATTGGACTTGAAGCTACAGAGTTTGATGTTTGTCATGGTTGTTTTAAATCTTGTATTTGTTGAATATTTCTTTGTTGTGCCCAATGTCATCTTTTGCATTGTGAATGTTTATTTTGTGCCATTATGGATTTTTTGAGGTTATTTTTTGGTGCTATGGCTCAGTTAAAAGGCCTTGGATTACAGGGATGTATGAATGTCATTGGGATTGATAAAAATAAAGTTGGACTGAATGAATTGCATTTTACATCCTGGATAGTTATCAGTTCATGGAGGCTGGAGTGGAACATGGTGGTTTGATTCAGCTGTCCCCAATAAAATTAGGTGTTCTGAATGCTAGGTTTTCAACTGATGGAGATTTGGGTTTTAAATCCTCCTGTAGACAGTGTATTGTTGGGGGTGGGTTTATGGGTGTTAAAGCCAGTTTCCCCATACCAGTGTTGGGCACACTCTTCTGTTGGTGTTGTCCACCTTATGTTGGTCAGGGTGTGATCTCCACCCTCTGCCCATGCTAACATTTTCCCTGCCATCATGGAGCTTCTCCCTCAAGTGTGTAATCCAAAATAAACCTCTTTTTTCCCACAAGTTGCTCTTGGTTGGCTGATTTCTACAAGCAATGCAAACCTGACTACAACACCCCACAATGCATCACCATATTCCAGAATGAAGAGGTTCCCTGTGGAGGGGGGAGGATAGGGAGGAGGCTAATGATGATACCAACTTGACTGTATATACTGAGTACAAAACTAATAAAATTAAATAATAATAATAAATAAAATATATATAATTTGTTTGATTTTTACAGGACTCACAGCTAAGAGACAATGTTAAATCTCAGAGGAGACTTGTGACTTTAAACTATCTTAAGTTTGTAAAGACTATGGAGATATTTAAAGCTGAACTAAATGCTATTTACAATGTAAAATGGTTAAAAATCTACTAGGGGCCAGGGCAGAATGTGGTAGCTTGAATAAATGACCCTCAGTATATTCAATGTTTTGTTAGTTTGTAGTTTAGATGTATCTACAGCCACCTGGCTGGAGGTGTCACTGGGCAGATCTTATGGTCTAGCCCTAAGATGTGATGATCCATTTACAATACCAGTCTGAAAATATACAAGGTGCCTGGAGTTCCTGAAGTGTGTTTGTCTGTGTGGCTTTTGAATTTCTTGGCTTGTGGCTTTTCTCTTTCTTCTTGAACGTATGAAAGTGGGCCAGCTTCTTCTGCCATTATGGAACTTCCCCTGGATCTATAAGCTTCAATAAATATCCCTTCCTTCATAACTATGCCTGTTATAAAAGTTCATCTCAATGACTTAAAGCTGTCTACTACATATACCTTCTGAAACTGTAAACTGAAATAAACTCTGTCCTTCCCTAAACCACTTATGGTCAACTATTTTGACCCAACAATGAGAAAATAACTGATAGACTCCTCTCCTTGCCTTTGAATTTAAGCCAAGATAGCAGTGATGATGTTTAGCTTCCTTGATACAAGATTAGGATAAATAGTCTTTCTCTTTTTCTCTCTCTGTTGTATACATGCATGCTCACCTGTCTTTCTGTTTTTTTTTTTTTTTAAATAAAGTCTCTTACTGATTTTAGGGATTTATGTTCACCAGCCTTAGTGATTATCTAGACCTTGCTCCACATAGGACTGACTGAAGTTATAGACATATGCAATTATGTTTAGCTGTTTGAATAGGTTCTGCAGATTTGAACTTGGCCAATCACTGGTCCATTCAGACCCTCTTACTTGTACAGAAATTCCTCTTAACTTCTGAGCCATCTCTCCAGGCCAGGAATGAATAATTTGACTGTTCATATTTACTTTGTAATTTACTTTCATTGTATATTTCATTATATTTCTGTTATAATTTCTCCTCTGGATAGTTCTTACATAGCTCCCCCTTTCTTTGATGCATCCTTTGCAATTCACTCTCTCCATGTAGAAGATTATTCTCCATACTCTTCAACCTTCGGACCTCAGGTCCATAGGCCCTAAGGCTCATATTGATAGGTCATACTGATATCATGGTGTTAAATCTTCTTAACAAGAAGCTCTTATTTGAAAATATTAAAGTGATTTGTACCTAGTAATTACCTATCTCCCTCCTTATCTAGTTTCAAGATTCAAGAAGTGTGCATATTTTCACCATTTTATCTGAGATCCTAGCCTGACACATACTAGGTAAACACATGCTGACTTAATGTGATAGTTGGAACAGTCACATGTGTTTGTGATTAAGCCTCACACTCAATCTCCAGGTTTGGAAGGTGTAGCCTTGCTGGAGGTGGTGTGTCACTGAGGGCGGACCTCAAGGTTTATTAGCCCAGCACTAAGGTAACTTCAGACCACTTCCACCCAGATTTGTGACAGCTTCCTTCTCAAGTCATGGTTTCTCTGTCATGTTGAAACTTCCCCTCAAGACTGTAAGTTGAAATAAACCCCTTCCTCTCATCAACTGTCCCAGCAATCCCAGCAATGAGAAGGGAAACAGAAAATTAGTACCTAAAAGTGTAGGTATTGCTTCCATAAGCCTTTATATGTGGATATTGGAATTATATAACTTATACTTTGAATTTACAGGGCTTACAGTTAAGAGACTGCCTTGAGTCACAGATGAGACTGGATTTTTGAATGGCATTAAGATTGGTGAAGACTGTGGGGACTTTTTTATTATTATGTATTTATTTGAGAGTGACAGAGAAAGAGGGAGGGAGAGAGGGGGGAAGAGAGGGAGGGAAGGAGAGAATGGGCACACCAGGGCTTCCAGCCACTGCAAACGAACTCCAGATATGTGTCCCCCTTGTGCGTCTGGCTAATGTGGGTCCTGAGGGATTGAGCCTCGACCCAGGGTCCTTAGGCTTCATAGGCAAGTGCTTCACCACTAAGCCATCTCTCCAGCCCTATGGGGACTTTTAAGGTTGACTGAATGTTTTTTGCATCGTGAAGTGGTCATATGTGGGGCCAGAGGTATATAATATGGTAATTTGAATATAAATTGTCCTCTCTACACTCATGTGTTTGTGATTAAGACTGATAAACAATCCCCAGCTGCTGGCAATTTGTAAGGTGGAGACTTGCTGGATAAAGTATGTCACTGGGAGTGAAAGTTTATTATCTCAGGTACAACCTCACTTCAGCCTTCTTACACCCAGGTATATGACATATTCTACCTCATTCCATGCTTCCTTTGTCATGATGAAACTTTCCCTTAAGCCTGTAAGCCAAAATGAACTCTTCCACCTATCAGCTACTTTTGAGTGGAATTATGCCCCAGAAACAAGAAGGTAATGCAATGCCTGACAAATGAAACAATTATTCCTGTATTCCACATTGATCACGAAATGTATACTTAAGATATACAGAACTTCTGGGTAAGATTGCTATACAGGAGTCATTCCAATCCACCCTAGGGAGGAATTTAAGCAAACCCACAGCAAAATGCACTCTTCATCCAAAAAGTGAAGGTGTGGAGGTTTTTATCAGCCACAGCAGAGAATCAGGAGATACTAAGATCTATCAGAAAGGAGGAAACCAGACAGAATCTTACTGAGATGCTTGCAGACCTGGACCTGATCCATGCAGATCTGCATGCCAGCCCTGCACTCAGCTGCAGGAGTAAAGAGCAAACAAGGGGATTTTTCCAACCTCACCAGCCTCCTTGCAAAGTAAAGGAACATGAAGGGGACACAGCAGAGTTTAGCTAAGAGCTGTTGAAGAGGACAGAGTCATGACCAGCTGAAATGTTCCAGTATAACTCCAGGCTTTCTGCACTTTCCCATCCCCCAACCATCAAAACTGCAACCCTGTGAGAATGTATTCAGCTCCAGGTGTTAGGGCATCCAGCAGAGCTGATCAGAACACCAGATTCACAGCAAAACATGGAGGGATAGAGGTGGGCACTCAGCATTTGTGAGATCTGAAGCGATCCCAAAAGGTAATGAGGCCAATTGACAAAAAAGCAGTTATATAGGCCTGAACTGGAAGTGTTAGTTTCTCTTTCCATGTCAGGGCAGGTTATGGGTTACATATTCTTGGTTGGCTTTACCATTCGCAATTAAGCTGTATTTGGGGTTGAGTATTGTTGCCTTTGATGCTTTCAGTTTCATAGAACCTTTGTCTTTTCCTCCTGTCATTATTGGGGTAAGGTCTGATTCAGACCCAGGTTGACCTGAAATCCATTTTAGAATGGAAATCTCAATCTCCCAACTGACAGTATTAAGGGCATAGAGCAACACACACTCTTAGGGATTTAGGATTTATAAGGTTATCTGTTTCTTTTAATCCCCACACTTGCATACTCTGCTGGTTTTTACTGGATCTGTATATTGCTCAGTTGAAATTTAGAATTTTATAATAAATTGCTCCACCCAACCCACTAAAACACTTTAATAGCGCAAGATATCTGAGTCACTATGGAAATATCAAACATAACAATTCAGGGTAAACTAGAAGGAGAAAAATTTCAATCCAGAGGCTTAGTAGGTGTTTTCAACAAAATCATAGAAGAAAAATTTCCCCAAACCATGAAAGATATGGCAATGCAAATATAAGAAGCTTTTAGAACACCAAACAGACAAAACCTGGAAAGAACCTCTCCTCACCATGTTATAATTAAACTATTAACCATGCAAACCAAAGAAAATATATTGAAAGCAGTTCAAGAGAAAAAGCAAGTAACTTATAAAGGCAAGCCCATCAGGATCACAGCAGATGACTCAACACAAACTTTAAAAGCTAGAAGGGCTTGGAATGATATATTCCAAATTTTGAAAGATAACAACTGTCAACCAAGAATATTTTATTCTAAAAAGCTGTCTATCCAAATTGAAGGAGAAATAGGTCATTCCACAACAAAACTGGGCTAAAGAAATTTATGACAACCAGCTCTACAGAATATACTTGAAGGCATCCTTCATGCTGAAGAGAAAGCAAAGCACACACATGAGGAAACAGGAAAAAATACTCAAATAACAGTTAAAACAGGAGCGAAGTGAAAGAGTAAGCACTATAAAACAAGAAGAATGGCAAGAATAAACACATACGATTCAATAATAACTCAATATCAATGGCCTCAATGTCCCAACCAAAAGACACAGGCTTGCAGACTGGATTAAAAGGTGGGATTCTGCTCTTTGTTGCCCCCCAGGAAGCACATTTCACAATGAAAGATATAAACTGTTTTAGGGTGAAAAGATGGAAAACAGTATTTCAAGCAAAGGGGGCCTAGGAAACAAACAGGGGTTACTATACTAATATCTGACAGGATAGACTTCAAACAAATATTAGTGAAGAAAGATAAAAAAGGTCACTTTATACTGATTAAAGGAACACTTCCAATTTCATCAAACAAACACGATTACACTTCAGGTCACAGATAACACCTAACACAATTGGAATGGGTGACTTCAGTATACCACTTTCATCAATTGACACATCATCCTAGCAAAGAAATAAACAGAGAGACATTTAGATTAAATGATGTCATGGAACAAATGGACCTAAGAGGTAGCTACAAAACATTCCAAGTAAAACTACAGAGCATACAGAAACTCATGGAGACTAAACAATAAACTATTGCATGATTAACAGGTCATTGAATAAATTAAAAAAGGAAATCAAGAAATTCATAGAATTAAATAATGATGAGAATACAATGTACCAGAACCTTTGGGACACAATAAAGGCAATCCTAAAAGGGAAATTTATAGCTCTACATGCCTATATTAAGAAATTAGAGAGTTTGCAAGTAAACAATTTAATGCTTCACTGTAAGGCCTTAGAAAAAGAAGAACAAGACAAACCAAAAAATCAGTAGATGGGAAGAAATAATAAAGATTAGGGCAGAAATATAAACCAAAAAAAATCCAAAGAATCAATGAAACAAAGAGTTTGTTTTTTAAAAGATAAACACGATTGATAAATCCTTAGCAAATCTGACCAGAAGAAAGAGAGAAGGGACACAAATTAATAAAATTAGAGATGAAAAAGGCACCATTATAAGGACATACTTTAAGAACATATATATGCCTCTAAGTTTGAAAATCTGAAAGAAATCAACGATTTCCTTGATTTATATGACCCAGTATATTATATGAAGATGAGCTAAACCATTTAAATAGACCTATGACAAGTAGGCAGATCCAAGCACTTACAAAAATTCTCCCCACTAAAAAAAGTCCAGGCCCAGATAGATTCACTGGTGAATTATACCAAACCTTCATGGAAGAATGAACACCACTGCTTCTCAAACTTTTCCACAAAATAGAGAAGGAGGGAAGTCTACTAAACTTCTTCTATGAAGCTGGTATCATCCCGATATCAAAACCAGACAAAGACAGAATAAGAAAAGAAAATTATAGTCCAATCTGCCTCATGCACATAGATGCAAAAATTCTTAACACAATATTGGCAAATAGAATACAAGAATATATGAGAAAGGTTATTCACCCTGACCAAGTTGGCTTTATCCCAGAGATGCAGGAATGGTTCAACATATGCAAATTGATAAATTTAATACACTATATAAAAGGACTGAAGGACAAAAATCACATGATCATCTCATTAGATGCATAAAAGGCATTCAACAAAATCCAACATCTCTTCATGGCAAAAGTTGTACAGAACCTTGGCATAAACGAACATTTCTCAACATAATAAGAGTTATTTGTAGGCTGGAGAGATGGCTTAGTGGTTAAGCACTTGCCTGTGAAGCCTAAGGACCCTAGTTCGAGGCTTCATTCCCCAGGACCCACGTTAGCCAGATGCACATAGGGGTGTACACATCTGGAGTTTGTTTCCAGTGGCTGGAAGCCCTGGTGCACCCATTCTCTCTCTCTCTCTCTCCTTCTTTCTCTCTCTGTCTGTCACTCTCAAATAAATAAATAAAATAAATTAAAAAAATTCTAAAAAGTTATTTTTGACAAACCTACAGGTAACATAATACTAAATGGAGAAAAACTTGAAGCTTTCCACTATATTCAGGAACAAGACAAGGGTGTCCACTGTTCCCACTTTTATTTAATATAGTACCAGAAGGCTTAGTCATAATAACAAGGCAAGAGACATTCATAAAAGGGATACAAATTGGAAAGAAAGAGATCAAATTATCATTATTTGCAGATGGTATGATCCTATACATAAAGGACCCTAAAGATGCTACCAGCACACTATTAGTGCTGGTAAATACTTTTAGCAACGTAGCAGGATACAAAATAAACACAAAAAAATCAGTAGTTCTCCTATTTACTAACAACAAACATGTGGAACATGAAATCAGGGAATCTCTCCCACTAACAATTACCTCAAAAAATAAATATATAAAATACCTTGGAATAAACCTAACCAAGGTAGTGAAGGATCACTACAATGAGAACTTTAAAACACTCAAGCAAGAAATTGCAGAAGACATAAGGAAATGTAAATACATCCCATGTTATTGGATCAGAAGAGTCAATATTATGAAATGTCAATCTTAACTAAAAGCAATCTACATATTTAATGTAATCCCCATGAAAATCCCAATGACACTCTTCACAGAAATAGAAAAAAAAGCAATCCTAAAATTTGTTTGTTAGTACAAAAAACCTAAAATTGCCAAAACAAATTTGAGCAACAAAAATAAGGCTAGTGGCATCACCATACCTGATTTTAAGCTATATTACAAAGCCATAGTAACAAAAACAGCATTACATATTGGCTCAAAGACAGACATGTAGATTGATGGAACAGAGCAGAGGGCTCAGATGTTAATCCAGGCAGCCACAACCATCTGGTTTTTTACAAAATGCCAAAAATATTCACTGGAGAAAAGATAGCACCTTCAACAAGGAATTTGGATATGAGTATTTAGAAGGATAAAAATAGATCCTTGTCTTCCTGCATGCACAAGAATCAAGTCCAAATGGATCAGGGCCCTTAGTATCAGACCTAAAACTCTGAAACTGCTACAGGAAACATTACGGGAAATCCCTCAACATATTGGCATAGACAATGACTCTCTGAATATAATGCCAATTGCTCAGGAAATAAAATCACTAATCAAACACTGGGATCTCATGAAATTACAAAGTTTTTGTACCGCAAAGGACACTGTAAAAAGAACAGAGACTACCTACAGAATGGGAGAAAAATCTTTGCCAGCTATATATCTGACAGAGGATTAATATCCAGTATATACAAAGAACTTAAATAACAAAACAATAAGAAATCAAACAATCCATTTTAAAAAATGGCCTATGGCACTAAATAGAGTTCTCAAAGGAAGAAATTCACATGGCATATAAACATGTAAAAAGTGTTCTACATCCTTAGCTGTCAGGGAAATGCAAATTAAAACTACTTTGAGATTCCATCTCACTCCTGTCAGAATGTCTACCATCAAGCAAACAAATGACAATAAATATTGGTGAGGATGTGGAAAGAGGGGAACCCTTCTGCCCTGTTCATGGGAATGTAATCTGGTACAGCCATTGTGGAAATCAGTGTGGAGGTTCCTGTGACAGCTACAAATAGAGTTGCCATATGATCCTATAGCACTCCTCGGCATTTATCCTAATGACGCTTCTCACTTCCTTAGAGATCCTTGCACAACCATCTTTATTTCTGCTCTATTCATCATAGCTAGGAAATGGCACCAGCCTATATTCCCCTCAATACAGAAATGGATTATAAAGATATGGTACATTTACACAATGGAGTTCTATTCATCAGTAAAGAAAAATGAAATTATGAAATTTGCAGGGAAATGGATGGATCTGGAGAGGATTATAGTAAGTGAGGTAACCCAGACCCAGAAAGCCAAATGTTACATTTTCTTTCTCATATGTGGATGCTAGCTACCACTGTTTAGACTTGTGTGTGAGCTGGAACCAAAAATTGGTAGCAGAGTCCAGTAAGGTAGAAAAAGGCTATAATGGAGGGAGGAGAAGGAAGGACTTTAGGGGATGGTATTTTATGTATGTAAGTGGAAGAATAGATTACATGGTATGGCATACCCTAAAAAGTGAGGCCAGGGGAAAAGATTGAGTATGAGAAAGGTTGGGGGAGGGTCAATCAAAATTCAAGATATTCTGTATAAGACATATTAAAGCCTACTTTTTGGGGTAATGGCATATCCAGCAGCCATTGATTTCTACTAGAAAAATTTCAGTGCCAGGGTTGAGATACCTTCCAGTGATTTGTTAGCCAGATCTTTGTTGCCTTCAAAACATTATAAGCTATTGCCAAGCCCCTTTGTTTCCCATGAGTAACAGATGGTAAGACCCTATTGCTGAAGACTTCACAATCCTGAGGGGCAAGGTCACTGAAAAATCAAACTGGTGCTGAGCTGAACACTTTGTCCCTGTGGACCAGCCAACTGAAAGCTGGCTGCAGCATGCAGCCCTATGGATGACAGAAATCAACATTAGTGAAAACAGTGGACCCTGGAAGCCTCGAGTTTGGTCAGACAGGCCAAATGACTGAACAGGTGCAATATCAGCATGTCTGCTGTGGGGGAAACTAATTGCTCTCTAATTGGGCTGGAGGTCCACTCCATGGGAGGGAATACATGCCTGGTACTGGAAACCTAATCAAAAGCCTAAAGCAGGGGTGGTAAAGAGCCTTAGGAGTATAAAGCCTTCTCTTGTCTGGCTAAATGCATGTATAATTATCACCAAATTTCCCTGAAAATACTACACTTAATGTTCATGTTCATATATTAATGCTACTCTCACTTTTGCTTAGAGAAGCTTCTCTTTCCAGTTGGCTGTGACCAATGGGATGACTCAAAAGGCCACATAGTGCTGAGAAGTAGTGACAGATGAGTGTCCAGCACTGAAATATCTCTATTACACTCTCCAAGCTCAGGGTCCATTGCAAAGGAGGTGGTGGAAAGAATGTAAGAGCCAAAAAAAGGGTACTACTCCTTACAATGCAACTGTTCAGACAGAAAATGGCCTCAGTATCCATGACCTTGTAGTGCCTAGCAGTACCCACACAAGACCTTCATAACAGGAGAAAAAGATGATGACATCAAAATAAAAGAGAGACTAATGGAGAGAGGGAGGGGATATGATGGAGAGTGGAGTTGTGAATGGGAAAATGGGGGAAGGGATGGAATTGTCATGGTTCATTGTCTGTACATATAGAAGTTGTCAATAAAAAAAGAAATGCACACTTAAAAATTGCATCTAAGGATGAGTGGTCAATGTATGGAGTATCTGGTTAGGGCCTCTCACTTATTGCTTCATCAGACATGTCCTACACCATGAGTATATCTTTTCTTAAACTGCACAAACTCTTAGTTGCTTTTAAGTCTCTAGTGTAAATTCTTTTTATTGCTGTTGGGCAAAACACCTCAGCAGAAGCAACTTAAGGAAGGAGGCAGTTATATCAGTGTTACAGTTTAAGGTGATACTTTCTGTAATGGTATAGAAAGCAGAGTCTATATGCAGAGGATAAACAGGAAGTGGGGCTAGGCTGTAAATCTCAAGGCCCATCCCTAGAGACCACTTTCTCTGAAGAGACTTCTCCTGTTTAAGGTTCCATAAATTTCCCAAACTGTGCCGCCATCTGGGGACCTAGTGTTCAAGCATGAACCTGTGAGGGATATTTCACTTCCAAACACAACATATTCCTTGGACAGCTTTGATATCTCAAGACCAAAAAGGGAAGGAATCTTCTCTGGCCTTTGTATCATTTTCATAATATTTTTCTGTTATTTATTTATATCTTTCCATAGTACACCATGAACTTTCAACATAAAAGCTGAATATTCTGTTCATCTTGCACAAAGAAAACATGACATACTTTTTGAACTAATTTCTGAGTCACAATTGATTAGTTACTACATGCTAACAAAGTACTTACAGATTATCCAGCTGTTAATTCATTTAGTCTTCACAATAACTGTGAATGAAATAGTACTGTCTTTCTGTTTTAGATGAGAAAGATAAATCTCAGACAAGTAACTTCCCACCAATTGCATATCAAACCAATAGCAAGGTAGTCTTTGAATTCAGGCATAAAACATTCTAAATTCTGTTATATTGAAAATGGACTCAATATCAATTATGTTATATAAAGGCCTATTCTTTGTTTCTTTTTCTTTTCTTTTCTTTTTTTCTTTTTGGTTTTTCGAGGTAGGGTCTCACTCTAGCCCAGGCTGACCTGGAATTCACTATGGAGTCTCAGGGTGGCCTCGAACTCATGGCAATCCTCCTACCTCTGCCTCCTGAGGACCGGGATTAAGGCATGCGCCACCACGCCCGGCTAAAGGCCTATTCTTGGTTAGTTATCTCTTGCTATACCACATAGTCATCCTTATTCCAGAAACTCTTTGTTTCATGGTCTATAGATATCATATATCTAAATGGTTTCTATATTGTTCCCTGAGAAATCCTTAAAAGTGATTTAATATCACAGAATAACAAAGCATATTGCTGACAATGTGATGAAATAAAAAAGTAATGTTTGAACTGTTCTCTGTATGATATTTGCAAAATGTAAAATGCCTATGAAATGTAACCTGGAGTTTATAAATTAATTCATATCAACATATGGAAAAAACACTACAATTTACTGCTAAGAGCTGCTTATTAAATGCATCATGAGATCAAACTGGAAGTTAGAGCAGTTTATTCTTTCCTATGAAGTGAAAATGTAAAGCTTTTGCCTGGTTTTCAGAAGGTAACAGCAGGCATTTGACACAATGCATCAGCTAGTATTCCTCTAGTGTTTCCTACTACAAATAGATCTCAATATGAAAAGTGTCAAGAAAGAAATACTTGTTCTTTCCTCATTAAACAAAAATATATGGGTTGGTAGACAGCTTAGTTGGTACAACACTTGCAGGGAATCTATGAGAACCTATTTTTGATTTCCAGAACCCATATGAAAATACCAGATTTAGAGGCACACGCTTGTAATCTAGTCCTTGGTGGGTGGGCTAGAGAAAGGATTCCTAGGACTTCCTGGCCAGTCGGTTTGGCCTACTTGGTGAACTCTAGGCCAATAAGACCACCCTGTTTCAAAAATTTAAAAAACAGATAGATGGTATTCCTGAGCAATTACACTGGAAGTTGTCTTCTGATATCTCTACAAATGCATAAACATGCTCAAACATGCATACACTCATGTACACATGCATGTGCACACAATGTATTTGTTAGGATGGCTGGTGTAGTTCCAGTGGTAGAGAGTTTGCTTAACATAATTCCCAACACTGCAAGGTAGCTAGTTACAAATCCTTAGGCTTGAATGTCATAGCAGATGGACCCTTTCTTCATAACTAGGTTCTAAGCCTGCTTCCTGTGACCATGGTAACAGACTGATTTTATGTAATACAATTTTGCCTCCTTAGAATCTGATACCACATGAAAGGAGGGGGAAAGTATCACTATTGCCCCACTTAAGATTTAGAATATCATCTGAGAGGAAGGAAGGTGGAGGTAGCAGGACTTCATTGATGCCCTTTAAGAGAAATCTATTTCCTCCTGGTAAAGCATAACTATTTTATAGATTTATTTATTTTTCCTTCATTAATTCTTTTTAACACTAATTCATTATGTGATTTTTTTAGTCAAAGTGATAAGATCTGAGTTGCATCTCTGGCCCTGGATGAAAACATGTCTTTCTGGTAAAGAAGAATGACAAACTGTTTTATCCAAATGGTTTGTCAATCACTCTGACAGGAACCTGCCCGTAAAGAAAGCTGTATGTTCCATAAACTTAAAAAAAAAGTACAGTCTACTTCAACATGTAATCTTGACCTGTGGTCTATCTGGTCACTGCCCCTCTGTGCTGTGATAGTGTTTTCTTCTGCACTGGTTATTTTGTTCATTCCTAACTCTTGTCCTTGCATTACTCTATATTCAACATTACCTTTACCTTCTAATAAAATCTGCATATCTTATATACCACTGTTGTATAACAATGTCTTCAAAATTTAGACATTTCATCCTGGAGGGAGCTTCCTTAGGAAGTTCTGAGCATTTACAATACTGTCTTCCAGAAACAAAGTGGTATTGGCATTTATTACATCACAGTGGCTGACCTGCATTTAGGAGGGGGAAAATGATGACTTCAAAATAGAAGCCAGACTGGTTCATAAGAAGAAGGGATTCAGTAGAAAGAGGATTTGGGAGGGGGTGGGGGAGAGAAAGTGGTAGGAGGAGATTTTGGTCATGGTATATTTCTCTCTCTCTCTCTCTCTCTCTCTCTCTCTCTCTCTCTCTCTCCACACCACACCCACACCCACACCCACACACACACACACACACACACACACATACACGGAAGATGTTAATAAAAATTGAAAAAAGAAACCGGTCCATTAAGGCTCAGGATAGTCTGGGGAGATGGCTCAGTAGTTAAAGATACTTGTTTGCAAAGCCTTCTGTCAAGGGTTCAATAACCACCTAAAGACATATACACAATGTATCACATTATTCTGGAGTTAGTTTCCAGAGGCAAGAGGTGGGACAGGCTCACTGTCTCTCTTTCTCTCATAGATAAGTAAAAATAATTTTTAGACAAAACAATTCAGGATGTTCCAAAGCTTGTCAAGCTCAGGATGTAAACAAGAAGCAGTGCGTACACACCCCACAAGTGTCAGGACACCTGATCCTTAGACGATTCACACGGCTCTGCTGAAGGTTTTATCAAAGGAAGAAACTGCTCGGGCGAAGAGACTCCAACTCGCAGAGCTCCTTTCAAGTCAAGCAGCGAGCCCCACAGATCCAGCTTCCAAGAGTTGTCGTCTATACTGGGCTGCCTTTAGTCATCCATACTGCTGTAGGCAGCCCCAACAATCTCACTGATTCACTAAGGTAGGGTTAAGTGGAACTAGTTCTTTGATCTGTTATTGGAGCCTTACGTGGGGTGAGTAGACATTGGTTCTCAGTGCTCCAAGACAAGTTAACACAATAAGTATATTCTGAACATTTGTCTGAATGCTTTCCATGGAGAACAACAGCAGAGGAAAGGAGCCTGTGCGCCATCCCCTTGTTGGGTAGCTGGATAGGCATTAGCAGGCTTGTAGGTCGTGAGGGACAGACACTAGCACCTGTTTTCCTGGTGACGGGTAATGTTAGAAATGGAAGGATTACAATTGCCACCCCTCCACCACAAAATTTGAAATATATGAAAGCCAAGAGGTTGGAGGTGTCAGGGCCCTTGCTGAGGCCCATTAAAGAAAAGGCTACTTCCTCCTGGTCAGAGGAATAAAGTCCATGTTACACCTCTGTCCCTGGGTGAAGACAAAACTTTCGAAGGCACCCAAAACATAAAATTGCAAAGACATATTATCATTCTCTTCCGTAAGAATTAATCTAATTGGCCGGGCGTGGTGGTGCACACCTTTAATCCCAGCACTCGGGCAGCAGAGGTAGGAGGATCGCTGTGAGTTTGAGGCCACCCTGAGACTCCATAGTGAATTCCAGGTCAGCCTGGGCTACAGCAAGACCCTACCTTAAAAAACAAAAAACAAACCAACAACAACAACAAAAACCAATCTAACTAGTCCTGTCCATCACCTGGTCAAGAGATCACTTGTCACTTAAAGACATGGGAGTAATTAATATCCTCTAAATGAGATTAAAAAAAAAAAGGACTCACTTCCACAGAAGCCCCTCCCATGATGCAGATGCTTACAGATTTACTGTTAAGGCTACCTGCTAAAAAGCACAATCTTTCCTTGTCACCTTTTTATCTCTTCTCTGCATACTTACTAAAATTATAAACATACTTGCCCTGACACTCTTCACGATTGCAAGACAAGGACTGAGCAGTAAGAAAATCTGAAACTCAAGTAACAGTACTGTGAAAAAAATTATATTCCACGGACTTCTCTTTCTTAAATAGAATGAAAATAATGTAGGATTTTTATTCTTTTCCTAAAGTCTTAGAGTCCTTAAAATACACCTAATCTCTTCTTCTCAATTACTCACATTCTTTGCATAAAGAAATTTACTTATATATAGCTTCATTTATATAATTTCTTAACAACATCTGGTGAAATCTAAAAAGGGATGGTTTATATAATCGTCAAAGGAAAATAGACTGAGAATAAATCAAGACTGTATTCATGAGCCAAAGACAGGGATCCACACAAAGACACCATAGCCATAGTTCCTCTTCTTTTTTATTTTTTTTTCCTTCTTTTCAGTCTTCTCTTTCTCTTCATTCTTATTTTTCTTTTTTAAAGGTAGAGTCAAGGGCTATGTATCTGTATAAGGGTGGTAAATATAGAATTTGTCACACACTGTATGCATCCATAAATTAAGAAAAACGAGAAGCTATTTTTCTTTCTGTTGAATGGTATACCTAAGCAAAGTGCTAGAATGACTTGGCTGATCTGCCTCATGCTCATGTTTTAACATTCTCACTGTTGGTAGGAGGATGGCGGAATTCAAAGAAGTGAGAAAAATTCAAGGTCAAAGTCCTCAATTGAGAATTATTAATTAAGAAACTGATGTTTTTTTTTTAAACAAGTGGTGTTTTGTGATTTTGAGATATAAAACTTCACATCCTTGTTTCCTTTATTCTGTCACCTTATAAGACAGATTCTTATTTCAAAGTTGTTAAAATATGGAAAATATACTTTTTAGAAACAAAATGTTATGAATATTTTATTTTTATTTATTTTTTGTTCTTTAAGCCAATTGAAAAGTCTGCCTATACTAGGCTACAGGTACACCTGGCAGACAGCTGCTGCCTCTCAGTGGCCATACTGCTGGGCCCTTTGTCCTTCCTTTCTTGGTTCTTCTCTCTCCTGTCCTCTCTCTTTCTCTGTGTCCTTTTCTTTCTAGGAAGAAATTTAAAGCTGAGATTGCAAGAACAAATGATTGGACATGTAAATACTTTGTTTTGATGATGTGCCTTGAAGAGATGTGGATCTAAACCTTCTGCAGTGGGTAGGATGGGTCCTGTCAAGCAATTCTCTTTTCTTTCCAAATAGTCATTTTTGGTCTGCTGCTTCTTTCAGGAAAGTCCTCTGCACTGACTTAGTATTCCTGAGGATTTTGCCTTGATCATCTAATTTTCATTTGTTATAATTTTTTATCAAATATTTAATTATGACTTAAACCTTAAAGACTTATATATTGTGATTTTTAATTCAGTCTTCCATCCTGAACTATGAGCTGCAGAACCATTCTTTTAAAAGCCACAAACTAGCCATTTCCACCTGGAAAGGTCACAAGCACCACCTAGTTTCAGAAGGTCCGAAAGGACTTATTCATGCCATGACAAACTTCCTCCTTTTTCTGAATTATGACAGATGTTACATTACATGCATAATTTTATTTTAAAATATTATTTATTTATTTGTAAGGACAGAGAGAGGGAGAGACCGAGAATGGGTACAAACTCCAGATGTATGTGCCACTTTGCACATGTGGCTTTACATGTTTACTGGGAAAATGAATCCAGGTCATCAGGTTTTACAAGCAAGTGCCTTTAACCACTGAGCACACTCCCAAGCCCATAATTTTATAAATAAAATTAGTGTCTGAAATTATTTCAAATAACTTGTAAAAATTGTATGATGTATTTATATTCATTGAAACAGGAAATGTTTTCAATTTCTTAATGTTTACCAAAAAAAAGTCATTTATTACATGCTTACTTATGAAAAAAGTATAACAAATCAATAAATTAATAAATGGGTACCATCAATTTAAACTACAGATGGGTAGACCAATAAAGTACTAGAAATTAAAACAGAGTAAGTCAAATAGAAAACTCTGTAGAAAGTCACACGAGTAGAATACATCAAGGAGAGGACAGAGTATCTAAAGAAGACCAGGTGGCAGGTCTAACAATGCTCAACAAAGAGAAAGAAAAAACAATAGGAAAGCATGAATGGGAATTTCAAGACATTTGGGACAAAACGGAGTGATCAAATGTAAGAATTCAGGGCATAGTAGAGGGAGAAGCAATTTACTACAAAGGAAAAAGTAGATATGTTCAGCATATTGATCTTGGAAAAGATTTTCTGAATATAACCCTAGTTGCTCAGGAAATAAAACCACTGATCAACTACTGGGAACTCATGAAATTACAAAGCTTTTGTACAGCAAAGGACAATGTAATCTGCTGTGATCCTGATGGGTTTGCCTTTGTATGTGACTTGATTTTTAACTCTAATTGCTTTCAATATATACACATATTTCTTGGTTTGTGTGTTTTGTAGTTTGTAATAGGAAGGTGAAAGTTTCTTTCCACATTTTGTTTATTTGGTGTTCTAAAGGCTTCCTGTGTCTGTATTGTCATCTCTTTCGCTATTTTGTTGAAAATCTTAGAAGGAAACTTCCCTTAAATAAAACACACATCATTAGCCTTCTCACTGTCCTCCCCCATCCACAGGTATCCTCTTCGTTGGAGAAGGTGGGTTGTGCATTATGAGGTTAACCATCAGTTTTGAGTATGTCAGTTTTGGTATTCTGGAAATGTCTCTATGCATAATGTCTCAACATGTGGCTCTAACAATCTTTCTATCCCCTCTTCTGTAAATTTGCCTGAGCCATATTGGGTTCATTTTAGGCCTACTTCAGTGATAAGCTCTTGGGAGTCTCTGTGTCACTGGATATCTGAGTTGGTAGGAGTTGAGTGTTCTCTGTGTCTATTGCCTTCATCCTTGTGCTGGTACCAAGTTCACCAAGAAAGTAACAGTCGTGCTAATTTCCCCAGTTACTCTTGGTTTCAGCTGGGGCCATGTTGAAGTGTGATGGGCTGATTCTCTCCTCAAGATCTGCATCCATCTGAAAAAGAGAAGCAAATTCTCCAACAGAAAATGAAGTCAGAACCAGATAAATGGGATAACATTATTATTTTAGAGAGACTTTAATAGGTTTAGGCTCTTTTGTAGTCCATTATTGGTGGGAGCTTGATAATGGGAGGGAAAACATGTCTGATACTGAAAACCTACAACAGGGGTAGTCATGAGCCCTAGGGGTTAAGGTCTGCCTAAATGTATATACTGTGCTAACCAAACTACCCAGAAAGCACTTCTCTTAATGTTCATACCCATATATTAATGGTACTCTCACTTTTGGTCAGAGAACCTTCTCTTTTCAGGTGGCAGTGACATTGGGATGACTCAGAAGGCATGATGGCACTGAGAAGAAGTGACAGAGGAGTGCTAAGCACTGAAACAGTTCTATCACACCTTTCAAGGCTCAGGGTTCATTGTGAAAGAGGTGGCAGCAAGAATTTAAGAGCCAAAGGAAGGGGAGGACTCCTTAAAACACACTCTGCTAGACACAAAATGGCCTGGATATCCATGACCTCATAGTGTCTGACACTACCTACACAAGACAATCATAATAGGAGAAAAAATTATGACATCAGAACAAAAGAGACACTGATTGAGAGGGGGAAGGGGTATGATGGAGAATGGAGTTGCAAAATGGAAATTGGGGGGAAGAAGGGAATTACCATGGATTATCATCTTGCAATTATGGAAGTTGTCAATAAAAATAAATTAAAACGAAGAAAATTGTGAAGTTATTTATTTACCAATTCATCTATTTATTTATTTAAAATGTTATCCATTATGCTTCTGGGTAAGCATGATGGTACACAACATGGAAAATACAAAATTTAAATATTTTTTGCATCAAGTAAACTAAAATTTCAATGGAATATTTGTGGAACAGATAAACATAAGTACATAAGTACATGCTACAGTAAAAGAAAAACTTTTCCTGGCATCCAAGAAGTATGTATTAACTTTGATTAGTTCTTTGGCCTTTATTATACTGATGATACTAGATGAGAATACTAACTTATAGAAATATTTACAAAGGAATAGGATAGTATATTGGAGGAAGGGGCTTTGTTTAGTGGGGACTAGGGTGGGAGAATATATGTGTGTATATGTATATGTAAAAGTAAAGTATGTATGCTTACATATATGCTTACTATATACACAGAATAGTTTTGTGAGACACTTCTGGAAATTTTATAGTCCTTATGAAAATAATATTCTTTCTTAAATCTTAAAAAATAATTCAGTAAATATGTAAAATGGTTCAATCATATTTTGTGTGTGTACATATATTCATGTGGGGGCTCACATTAGGTATTAATATAATTAATATTATGTGATGAGAGTCAAGTAAGCATTAGATAAGAAGTAATGTTATATTCCAAATGGACTTAGGGTTCTTGGCAACAGGGGCTGGTGCTGCTTTTTTGTTGGACCTTGGGCTTCAAGCAACAGAAGGTTTGGGGGTCTGCTTTTCATCATACTCACAGCAACAGCAGAGCAGCAGCCTATTGGCAATACTCCTGCAGGTGAGCTTGGATAATCTTTCCCTACTATGCACCCATTCCTCTTTTGGAATGGGGCTGCTTACTCTGTGCTATTGTATTGTAGCAGTGTGAAATTTGTTCTTTGAGTCCTAGGGAAGCCTTGGATCTCACATAGACTTCACATTTTTAACAGTCAGGACTGTTAGAGACAATAGGGACTTTTGAAGTTGGACTAAATGCATTTAGCATTACGAAGTGGCTGTGAGGCTATGGGGGCCAAGGACAGAATCTTTTATTTTGAGTGTGAAATGTCCCCCATCAGCCTTGGTATTTAAACATTTGGTCCCTAGCCTACAGCACTCTTTAGGTGGAACTTTTCCCGAGGAAATAGATCACTTGGGGCGGGCCTTGAAGTATTACAACATGACTACAATTTCTGTTTTTCTATTGCTTCCCTCTTGTGGATGCAATGTAACCAGCTGAGCTTTCGCACATGCTTCCGTGCCTTCCTTGCAACTGTGGATGGATTTCCCTGACTCTGTCAGCCTTAACAAATGCTTCCATCCTTAAAATACTTCTATTTAGGTATATAGTCACAAAAGTAGTAAGGTAACTAATAAAAATACATAAGAGGGCTGAAGAGATGGCTTAATGGTTAAGGTGCTTGCCTGTGAAGCCTAAGAACTCCTGTTCAAATCCCCAGGTTCCATATAGCCTGATGCACAGTGATGCAAGCACGCCATGTCATACATGTGCACAAAGGAATGCATGCATCTGGAGCTTATTTTCAGCAGACTGAAGGCTCTGGCACATCCATTCTCTCTCTCTCTTTCTATCCTATTCTCTCAAAATAAGAGAAATTTTTTTTTAAAAAAATTAAAAATACATAAGAATAAGTAAAGATCACTTCCAATAGACAAGCATAGGACATATCTATTTGTTTTGTTGTTTTTTTTTTCAAGATAGACTCTCACTTGAGCATAAAACACCAGGTGTTCATGTCCATGTTATTTATCCTCATCTCTCTGAGCTACTAGTAGGTTCTTGGCTTTGTAATCAAAATGTAAACTAAAAGTTTCCAAGAAAAATGTTAAGAGTATTGCATCAATGCATGAGGCCTATTCAAAAAGGTATACCAACTCCAATAACTGACATTTTACCATTGTTTTCTCCTCAAAAGAGAGTTATTGTAGAAATATTACAGCATTTCCTAATATGAAAAGAAGACAAAATCTCATCAAAATAATAAATAGCAAGACATGTGTTTGGAATATCAATATTATACACACACACATACACACACACACATATTTCCTTAAATATATGTGTGTATTTTGCTTGCTGCATCTATGTTTAGCTAAAACATAATGTCAGATGGCATTGCAAAAACTGCTCACAGTGCAGGAACAGTGGCATATACATGACACATAAACTAATAAGACTCTAGGAGTTACCAGTGGAGCCCCAAAGTCCATGGTCACCTTGCTTACATTTTCCAGATGATGCTTGGAACAATTCCTTGGGAGGGTTCATCTCTCAGGGTAGCATAATATACTCTTAGGTGCAACTTTGTGCTCTTCTTCCACCAAGCTTAGAAGACTAAATTTAAAAAAAATTGTTATTTATTTTTATTTATTTATTTGAGGGCAACAGACAGAGAGAAAGAGGCAGAGAGAGAGGGAGAAAGAGAAAGGGAGAGAATGGGCATGCCAGAGCCTCCAGCCACTGCAAATGAACTCCAGATGCATGTGCCACCTTGTGAGGAATCAGGTCTTGAACTGGGGTCTTTAGGTTTCACAGGCAAGTGCTTAACCACTAAGCCATCTCTCTAGCCTGGAAGACTAAATTGTAAACCTCCTGCTTAGATTGTCAATTCTATGTTTTAGATCACATGACTTTACACAGTGGATGAGCCCCTGTTCACAACACTTCCAGATGATTAAATGACTATTCAGTGACTCAAGGAATTCAAGCCCGTTATAAGCTTTCAACCTGACTTCCATTCAAAAGTGACTTTTTTCCCTTAGACAGTTGGAATGTTATTATAAGAGGTAAATTTTATTGTTGCTACCATTATGCATTCAAGTATTAATGAAGGGGGGTGGTAGATGGCTGAGTGCTTAAGTAACTTGCCTGCAAAGCCTAAGGATTCAGATTCGGTTCCCTAGGACTCACACAAGCCAAATAGATGCTTAAGGTGGTGCATGCGTGTGGAGTTTGTTTGAAGGGCTAGAGGTCCTAGTGTGCCCATTGTCACTCTGTCTTTCTCTTTCCCTGCTTCTGTCTCTCTCTCTTTCTCTCTCTCTCAAACAATTGTTTTAATTTATTTTTTATTATTTATGGACATACTTAGTATGGAAACAACACATGTTGGTAGCCATCCTTTCCCTTATCCTTGCCCCTTTCCTGAAAAAGCCTTCTTTATTGGAGACATGGGTTATCCCCAAGGGAATTGTGGGTTGTGCATTGTGGGAGCAGCAGTTATTGGGAAGAGGCAATGCCTCTGGGCATACTGTCCCAACTTGTGGCTCTAACAATCCTTTTGACCCCTCTTCTACAGAAAAAAAAAAAAAAAAAACAAAAAAACCCTGAGCCATGTTGGGTGAGTTTTAAGTCTACTTCAGGGATGGGCTCTTTGGAGCCTCTGGATCTCTGCTTTGGTAGGTGTTGAGTATCCTCAGTGTCTGTCTCCTACACCCTGGCACTATTATCAGGTTCACCTAGAAAGAAACACTCTTGCTCATCTCCCCAGTTCTTCTGTAGTTTCAGCTGAGGCCAGGCTGAAGTGTGTAGGGTAGTTTATCTCCTGGGTTCTTGCTGCTCTCTGAAAAAGAGAAAAAAGATTAAGTATTAATGGAAGTCAGGCATGGTGGTGGCCTTTAATTCCAGCACTCGGGAGGCAAAGGTTGGAGGATCACTGTAAGTTTGAGAACACCTTGAAACTACATAGTGAATTCCAGGTCAGCCTGAGCTAAAGTGAGACTCTACCTCGAAAATAAAAAAAAGTATTAATGAGTCTGGAGAGATAGATTAGCCAATTAAATCGCTTGCCTATGCAGCCTAAGGACCCATTTGGATCTCTCTCTAGATCCCACATAAGCCAGACACACAAAAGGTGAGGCAAATGTAAGGATGCACATGACCACTTGGTGGCGCATGTGTCTATAGTTCAATTGCAGTGGGCAAGGCCCTGGGGTGCCAATTTTTTCTCTCTCTCTCTCTAAAACAGTACTAATGTAGTATTAATATGATGACAGTGCATTCTTAATATCCAATGTATTGTAAATATATAGAGTATATATTACATTAAGATCCCCCAATATAATATAATTAACAACTTTGACTTTTAACCTTTTTCAATTTTAATTTTACTTTATTTATTTGAGAGAGAGAAAGAGGCAGAGAGAGAGAGAAATGGTCACACCAGGACCTTCAACCACTGTAAATGAACTGCAGATGCATGTGCCACCTGTGCATCTGGCTTATGTGGGTCCTGGAGTATTGGGCCTGGGTCCTTTGGCTTAGCAGGCAAATGACTTAATAGCTAAGCCATCTTGACTGTGCTATGGAAACTGACCAGTATGATAACAGAAGCAACATAAACCAGAAATCATAGCAATAGTACTTTAACTCTTCCTTGGCTTTCTCATTTTTATTATTGTTGTTGTTATTGCTTTTAATTTGCATCTGTGCCCCATATGGTGTATGACATTACATATATCTTGAAATGTTTTGATTTATAGGCTTAGATTCATATTGATCAGACTTGTCACCAAAATACTTGAGAGGGTGTGGAGAGGTGCCTCTGTCTACACTTGAAGACTTGAGTTTAGATTCCCAAAATCCATGTAAAATTCCACGTGTGGTGGTGTGCTCCTGTAACACCAGGGTCAAAAAGGCAGAGGGGGAATCACTGGGCACAGTCACTAGTTAATCTAGCTGAACCAGCCAGCTCTAGGTCCAGTGAGAGACCCTGTCTCAAACAACAAGAAGGAAAGTGATAGAGGAAGACCCCCAATATAAACCTACAGTCTCCATCTACATGTGCGCATATGAGTAAGTGCACCCATACATATACGTGTGCCCACACACATGTGCTTATGTATGCACACACTCAGACTGCACACATAGACAAATGCAAAAGGCACAATAAATTTTAAAATAAAACCCATAGTAAAATAAAATACTTGAGAAAATAATGACCTCTTGATTTATAAAAATGATTTGTTTTGCTGGTATTATGATAGTCAATTAAGACTTTCTCATCAATTTGCTTTTCTTAATATATAAAGATAAAAAATACATAAAATAAAAATATATAATATATATTTTATTGACAACTTCTACTTACAGACAACAAACCATTTCCCTCCCCTCCACTTTCCCCTTCATAACTCTGCTCTCTGTCATCTTCCCTTCCCCTCTCCCTTAATCTCTCTTTTAATTTGATGTCATCATTTTTTCCTCCTATTATGAGGGTCTTGTGTAGGTATTGCTAGGTACTGAGAGGTAATGTATACCAAGGCCAATTTCTGTCCGGATTGTTGTATGTATGGAGTGGTACCCTTTCTTTGGCTCTTACATTCTTTCTACCACCTCCTCCACAATGGACTCTGAGCTTTGGAGGGTGTGAGATGTTTCAGTGCTTTACACTACTCTGTCCCTTCTTCTCAGCACTATGTTGCCTTTTGGTTCATCCCAGTGTTCATTGCTATCTGTAAAGAGAAGCTTCCCTAACCAGAAGTGAGAATAGCATTGATATATAAATATGAACATTAAATGTAGTGCTTTCAGGGCAATTTGGAGAGAATATTATAGTCATTTATTCAGACAAGAGCAAGCTTTATACCCCTAAGGCTGATGACCTACCCTGCCATAGGCTTTTCATTTGATTTTTTAATGTTTTCTATCCTTACTGGGGTAAGGTGGAATCTCATAGATGTTTTAATTTGCATTTACCTGATAGTTAGGGATGTTGAACATTTTCTTAAGTGTATGTTTGCCATTTGTATTTCTTCCTCTGAGAATGCCTTGTTCAGCTCTCTGCCCCATTTTGTGAGTGGTTTGCTTGATTTTTTTTTTTTTTTTATTGTTTAGGTTTTTGAGTTCTTTGTAGATTCTAGAAAATAGACCTCTGTCAGTTGTATAGCTGGCAAAAGTTTTCTCCCATTCTGTGTGGGTAATCTATGGCTCTGCTTATTGTATGTTTGTATGTGAAAAAAATAAAAAGTTTTCAGCTTCATGAGATCCCAATGGTTGAGTGATTGTTTAATTTCCTGAGCTACTGTGTTTTATTCAGGAAGTCGTTTCCTATTCCCGTGTATGAAAAGTTCCTCCTATTTTTTCTTCTAGTAGTAGCAGACTTTCCAGTCTTATGCTGAGGTCTTTGATCCATTGGACTTGATTTTTGTACATGGAGAGATGTGTGGATCTAGTTTCATTTTCCTGCCAGTTTTTCCAGCACCATTTGTTGAAGATGCAGCATCTTTTCCAGTCTTTATTGTTAGTGCCTTTGTAGAATATCAAGTTGCTGTAGTTACTTGGCTCAAAGTCTGGTTCCTAGATTCTGTGCCATTGGTCTATAATCCTGTTTTTATGCCAGTACCATGCTGTATTTGTTACTCTGGATTTGTAATATAGCTTTAGATCAGGTATGGTGATGTCTCCAGAGGCTTTTCTTTTGCTGAGCATGTGCTTGGATATCTGAGGCCTTCTGCCATTCCATAAGAATTTTGAGATAATTTTTTCTATCTCTGTGAAGAAAAATGTTGGGAGTTTTCTTGGTATTGGATTGAATCTGTATATTGATTTTGGTAAGATTGCCATTTTCAAAATGCTAATTCTGCCTATCTAGGATCATGGGAAGTCTTCCCATTTTCTCATGTCCTCCTCAATTTCTTTCTTGAGTGTTTTTATGTTTTCATTATGTAAGTCTTCCACATCCTTGGTCAATGTTATTCCAAGGTATTTTATTTTTTGTTGCTATTCATAAAGGGAAAATGTTGCTAATTTCTTTTTCTCTATCTTTGTGTTTTACATACAGAAAGGCTGCTGATTTTTGTGCATTGACTTTGTATTCTGCTACTTTACTGAAGGAAAATAATCTTTAAGCATTTTGAGATGGAGGCTCTCAGGTCTCTTATATATAGAATCCTGTCATCTGTGTATAGAGCTTACTTAACTTCTCTTTTTCCAAATTGTATCCCTCTTATTTATTTCTCCAATCTTATTGCTTGAGCTAGGACTTCAAGTACTATATTAAGACAATAGTTGACACCTCTGTCTTGTTCCTGATCTCAATAGCAATTCTTCTAGTCTCTCTCCATTATTGGTATTTGGGATTTAGGAGCTTTCTATATAGCCTTTATTATGTTAAAATATAAACAAAATCCTCCAAACTGAATACAACACATCAAAAGCATTATCCACCTTGACCAAATATGCCGAGCAGAGCAGGTCCACCATCACTGGGGGCCGGGCTGAACGGAGTCCGATGTTGTGGCTTGGTCCAATGTAGTGAGTCCGAAGTCAACGGGGTGGGGGCAGGGCTGAACAGAGTAGGTCTGAAGTTGTGTGGGGGTGGGTGTGGAGGGAAGAGGAACCAAAGATGTGGGCAGGGTTGGGGTGATTGGAGTGGAGAGGGTCTGAGGATGTGCACACCGGGGATTTGGGTGATTGCCCATGCTGGTTGCACTTGCAGAACTACTGGTCTGCATCCCTTTGTCTGCAGTTAGTGGGGGAGTAGCCTGAAGCTGGAACTGTGGCTGGAATGGCTGCTTGGGGGAACTGGGGGCCTGGTGGGTTACCCCAGAGCATGAGAATCAGCCAATTCCATTTTTGCCCCTCTGCACCCTCCCACTGGCAATCTATTAGAGACTTCTCTCTGTTAAAAGACCCAGTGACCCCTTAATGCCCTGCCTTTCCTTCCCTGGGAGTTGCAGCAAGGTTAGACAGAGGCCATTTTCTGTTCTCTCATTTTTCATTTCTAATTTTGTTAATTTGAATCATCTCTTTTTTTCATTTGATCAAATTGGCCAGGGGTTTATCAATCTTGGTTATTTTTTCAGAGAACCAGTTCTTTGTTTCATCTATGTTCTTAATTGTTTTCTTTGTTTGCAATTCATTAATTTCTGTTCTGATATTAATTAATTCTGTCTGGAGATTTGGGGGTTGGTTTCTTCTTGTTTTACCAATGCCTTTAGGTTGGTGGTTAGATTATTGATTTGGGATCTCTCTGTCTTTGTTATGAAGGCATTTAGTGCTATGAATTTTCCCTTAAGGACTGGTTCATTTTGTCCCATGAGTTTTGGTATGATATGTTCTCATTGTCATTCAATTCTAGAAATTTTGAGATTTCAGTTTTTATTTCATCCACTACCCATTTATTTTTTAATAAAGTGTTGTTCAGTTTCCAGGAGCTGGTGGGATTCCCAGAACATTTTCTGCTTTTAATTTCTAGCATTACACCATTGTGATCTGATATCCTGCAGAAAATTATGTTGATTTTTCTAAATGTAGAGATAGGCTTTGTGGCCCAATATATGATCTATTTTAGAGAAGGTACCATGTGCTGCTGAGAAGGATGTTTATCCTGTGTATTTGGGGTAGAATTTTCTGTAGATATCCATTATGTCTAATTGATCTATGGTGTTGCTGAGCTCTCTTTCTTCCTTGTTAATATTCTGTTTAGATGATCTATCTATTGCTGATAGTGGAGTATTGAAGTCCCCAATTATGATGGTCTTTGTGGTTGTTTCTGTTTTGTTGTCCAGAAAGTTTTGTTTAATGAATAATGGTGCTCCTATGGTTGGTGCATAAAGATTGATGATTGTGATATCCTCTTGTTGGATCACTTCCTTGATGAGTAAGAAGTGGCTTTCTTGTCTTTTTTGATTACTTATTTTTCTTTTTTTCCTTTTGGTTTTGAAGTCTATTTTATCTCATAATAGTATAGCAACACATTCTTGTTTGTTATTTCCATTTGCTTGGAATATCATTTTCTACCCTTTCACCCTGAGGAGGTGTCTGACTGTAATGATGAGATGGGTTTCTTGAAAACAGCAGATTGAGGGGTCTAATTTTTGGATCCACCCTGTTAGCTTATGGCTCTTGATCGGTGAATTAACGCCATTAATGTTTAGGGTAATAACTGTGAGATTTGATTTAATCCCCACCATGTTGTGGTGGTTTATGTGGCTTGGTGTTTTCTTGGACTTTGTAGTTTTTTGCACATTTTCAGAGCTTGGTTATTTTGATCTGCTTCTTGTAGGCACTTGAGGTTGGTTATTTGACTCCTCTGTGTGGAGAATTCCCTGAAATACTCTCTGTAGGTTTGACTTTGTGTTCATATAATTGCAAAGCTGACTTTTATTATGGAAAGTTTTTCTTTCACCATCTATTATGAGGGATACTATTGCTGGATAGAGTAGTTTGGGTTGGAAGCCATTGGTTCTTAGACTTTGCAGTGTTCTATTCTAGGCCTTTCTGGCCTTTAGTATTTCCATTGAGAATTCTGAAGTAATTCTGATGGGATTACCTTTATATGTAATGTGCTGTTTCTCCCTAGCTGCTTTTAGAACTTTCTCCTTGTTATCGATGTTTAGAGTCTTGGAGACTTTCTCCTTTGGTACAATATGTTTAGAGATCTGTTAGCTTCTTGTAACTTGATGGAATTTTCTTTTGAGAGGGTGGGAAAGTTTTCTTCAATAATTTTATTGAAGAAGTTCTCCATGTCTTTGGTCTGAATTTCTTCCCCCTCTGGTATTCCCTTGATCTGAATGTTGGGACTTTTAAAGGTATCCCAAAGTTCCCTGATGTTTTTTTCACAAAAATTTTTGGACTTATTCAAACTTTTGGACTCATGACTGTTTCTTCTGTTTTGTCTTCTGTTTCTGAGTTTCTATCCTCCACATGGCTGACTCTGTTCTTGAGAGTGTCTGTAGAGTTTGGGGGCTTGTTCAATTTGGTTTATATTTTATACTGCTTTTTTATGTATTGTATCCATCCCTCTGTCAAGTTCCTTTTTCATGTCATTTTCTGATTTTCTTAATGCTTCTTGGAATTCCTATGTGCATTTATTTATGACTTCATTGAGCTTAGCCATCTGATTTTTGAGGTCCTCTTTATTTTCACTCTCCTTCAGATCATTTAACTCTTGGAACCCTTCCTGGTTCTTTTTTATTATGTTTAATCTAGTGAGACAGCTGTCATACAATTATTGACCCTGTGTTGATTTTCTGCAAGTTCTGCTAATTGCTTGGCCAGGGTTGCATAGCTTGTATCTTTATTTTGGAGTTCTGATCTTGTTATCTCTTCTATGTTTTGATTAGAGACTTCCATTGTGGAACTGGGTGACATTGTTGGATTTACTTACATATGATTTTTCATGTTATTCCTTTTATGCTGTGGTTTGCCCATCACAGTGGAGGAATCTTATTTAATTTAGGAGGAAGTTATAGTTTACACTTGAAGTGTCTTCAGTGATAATTCCTATTACGTTTGCCTTGATTAGGCTTCTGATGGCAATAAGGCCTGTCTGCTTAGATGGAAAGAGCTCTGGTGTGGACCTCAGGGCCTGAGGACCTGAGGACCTGATGATGGCAGTTGGGGTATAGGACTGATTGGTCAGGTGGTCTGAGAGGGCAGGGGTTAGGAGGGCATGGGATAAAGCAGACTGCTCTTGTGGTGGGGAGGCATAGGGGGGATGGTATTGCATAGTTCTTTGATGCTCAGGGGTGAGGGGATGGGACAGTGCAGTCCATTGGGCCATGTAGCAGGGGGTGGATGGGACTGCCATGGCCTGTGACACAGTGGGGCAGAGAGGTGGGACTGTTGTGGGTCAGGTGATACAAGGGGGATCGGTGGATGTCCAGGTGGGAGGAAGGGGGTGAAAACTGAGGAAGGGAGAGTGAACATTATCCTGCTGGCTTGTGTCCAAGTAGCTTGTTGGAAGTGCAAGAGGACCTAGTTTGAGCAGGTTGGACAGGGGCAGTTGCAGGGCATCCTTGGTTGTGGGAAAGCCCTGGGAAGGAGGCAGAATGCTAGTCTGTTGGCCTGGGTCTGAGTAGCCTGCCTGTAATGCAGGAGGAACCAAGTTGGCACATGTGGTGAGGAAGCTGGGATGGTGCAGGGAAATCTAGGGGGCAGGAAAGCCCGGAAAGGAGGGGGAAGGCTAGCCTGCTTGGCTGGGACTGGGTAGCCTGCCAGTAATGCAGGAAGTATTTGGTGGTGGTGTGGCTGGGACCGTGACTGGGACTGCTGCTTGAGGATTTTGGGGGACTAGTTGGCTCCCTGAGAGTGTGGGAATCAGTAGATTCCCTACTATGCTTCTCCATACTCACCCACTGGAGGTCTATAATATCTACAACCCCTAAAGAACCCCAAATATCTCACTTTTCTTTCCCCATGAGGTGAAGCATGGTCATGCAAACACCATATTCCATCTCCTTTTTCTTAGTCTTTCACACGAAAGACAATTACATCAAGAAAACAATTATTCTTGCACACTTTCTGCCATACCACATTTTTTATTTGAGGAATGGAGATCCCAGAGACATGTCTGCTTTAGCTTTGCACTGTCAATACTTGGGCTGCTAATACATGGCATTTTATGGCTTATCTTTGCATTCTATTTATAAAGGATTAGTGTAAAAATGGTCAATTTCAGTATTATGCCTTGTTTTAAATAATTTGTAAATTTTCTTGTTTTGGTTCACATTAAATAACACTTCAAGTTCATAACCTCTTTCATTAGTCAATACTCCATGGAAACTGAAAATACATAAAGTGTACAAATAAATGCTAAGTGTAAAATGACTAATGCACACATGGTTTGAACGTTTTACAGTGGATTTATGGCCTGCATATTTTTTGAGGGTTATTTATTATACCTACTCTGAAAAGTTATTCCATGGTACAGTATATCTTAAATAAAACTGAATAAAATAAAAGGAGAAAAAAGAAACATTTTATTTCATCAACATAACAAATCTCTTATACTTTCATCTAGCATATATATTCAATGCTCATGTATTATTGTAGTCATATTTTTTGATAACATCCAAATGTAGAATCCCAATAACAATCATTTGCTGTGCGATTACAATTTTGATTGTCGTTTCAAAATAGCATGGAAGTCTGAAAATGACATAAACACTTTAATCTATACTTATCAAACAAGCTTGTGATACTGACTTTTATCCTTGTGAAACACAGGAAATATTTACCTTACAGATATAAACCATGAAGGAGTATTTTAGGAGAGGTGAAGCTGGACATGAGATCCTTTCAAAGCTGGTGCTAAGCCTGGAGCATATCCTGGGCACTTTAGGAAGACAAAATCTTGAGCCAAATACAAAATCTCAGTTAAAAAAGTAAGTATATTTATTATACACCAATAGTAAGATTGCAGTAGGTGAAATGACATAGAAACAAGTCCTCAATGATGGTTTGCTTTTTTTTTTTTTTCTTTTTGCAGTGCTGGGGATTCAACCCAGTGTCCCATGAATTCTAGTCAAGTGTTCTATCCCTGGGCAAATCTCCCCACCTGCATATCACTGATGTATCCACAAAATTACATGCAACACCAGCAAAGGGAAAGCATGGAGAAAAGAAAATACAAGAAGTTCAATGCCAAGGTAAGAAATTAGTAATTTTATTTAAAACTCATTAAGAGAACATTGAGGATGTTGTGGGAGGGACAGAAAAATCTACCTGATTTAGACTTTGTCTTATACTAATAGTAAATCTCATGGCAGCCTTAAGGGTGATCATTGAAAATGTAGATGTACCCATCTCACCATGAAAAGTTTTGATTAATTGAGTCTGATATTCAATCTTGCTGACTACTACAGAAAATATTAGGTCCACATTTCATGGTTTGCTACATTAGAGAAATTATCAAAATGCAATAGGGAAGAATGTTTTGGCACAAATGAAGCTGAATACAAGATCAGTTAGAAGTGAGGAGCCACTAAAAATGAAGTTGGCAAATTAAGAGCATTGAGATAATAGGGCACTTGGTGGAAAAGATTTTGAGTCAAATGCAAAACTGACTGAACCAGATTTTGCTTTTGAGTAATACTCATAGATTATGATTAAAGTAGGCATGCTAGCATAAAAAGTATTTAACCTATAAAACTTGGAGTCAGATGGAAGCAGGTAAAAGCTCAAAACTGGGCAGAAGGAGATAAAGAAGTTTAAGGAGAGAGGACAAATGAGAGAGGTTGTACTTGTGGAGTGATCATCAACTGGAGTCAGGTGAAGAAATACCTTATTTTCCATTCCACCTCTGGGATGTGTCCCATACTTCCTAAAGCAGAACAGCACACTGCTAAAAAGTAATAAATGTTCATATTGCATGCCTTTCTTGTTGAATGGAGTAGATAAGGAGCCTAGGAACATATTTGTAAACAACACAGAAGCTGAGACACTTTCAGAAAACCATGTGGCCCCACTTCTTACCCTGGTTTGTCATCAACATTGAGGTGAAGAAGATGGGATGATTATATATCTAATTTGGGTAAGAAAGTTTGAAGATTTGAGGAACAATATGAATTTTGTAAAAATTGTCGTAAGTCATTGGACTGTTTTTCAAAGGCCTCCTGAAAACAGATTTCCATGAAGTGAAAGGGTATTCACTCTTCCTTTGATTCCTATAGCAATTCCCATTTTCCAAGTCGAAGGAAGTTGTCAATATGATGATGTTGCTGGGATATTGTTTCTATGTAGATGAAATGCATAACTTCCCAATGAGTGTAGCCTAGAAGTTTAAATTATGCAGATGTCTTACAAATTAACACAATGGAGGGGAAATACACTGTGACTTTGATGTACTATGTTTTCATGAATATAACACTAGTGCAGAATTTCAGGAGTGCTAGTTCTAGCCATAGACTGAGTGAGAACTGAATAGTAACCATTGAGCTAGCAGAGGTGTTCTATTAGCAAAATGGCACACCATGCAATTTAGAAGCTGGAGCTCTGAATGCACTCTCAGTAGCAGTTTCTCAATGTAATTAATCAGTTGCTTCTTGCAGTAAGTGACACTAATTAGCTGCAGCCTAATTGCCATGTTTGGAGTAAAGTTATTCAATTCTAAGTGCTTTGTGGAGTAGTGCTAAGAAATCTTTCATACATGATCACAGATTTCTATGCAGTTACAATAATTTTGAATGGAATGAACTGAAAATATTTTAGTTTATTGCAACAGTTAATTACTTATATTTGCTACTATTTAGAAATAGTGATTGAACTCTGTCCTATATGTATTAGAATGGTTTATATCCGAAGTGACAGAGCTTGGAATTGAAAATATGGCCTTTGCTATAGCTATGTTCTTACCAGATCATTTTTTCTCTCTCACAAAAAAATTATTGCAATTTGTTCCAAATTTTCTTGCTATCCTGGAATCAGATACATAAAAGTAACTTGATGAGATAAGCAAAGGAAAATAGTTTTCACTTCAAACTGGTGCCACCTTTACATGGTCACCATTGACTTGTACTCTTCAGTCTTCATATTTTCTTCTGTTGTAGAAAGTGAGTTTATTCTTATGTATTTTATATTGTTCCTTATGGTTAAGTATTTGAAATGTTTAAGTAATGCTTGAATTTCTTTCTAGAAGCTACTTTCAAATATTACTGATCCTAGAAAATTATTCTTTAAACGTGATGTTAAACTCAACATAGAAAATGTTCTTTGGGGCATCAGCAACCTCCCTGGCCAACAACTCACTGGAAGCTATCCCGTTCTTGGCACTGAAAATGTTCTAGCAACAATCTACAGATCCTGAGTGTTCCATTGTCCAAAAAAGTAGGTTTCCATATGATTTATTTATATCCTCTTAGATTTTGATCAGCCCTACCTCCACATTCCTTTACTTAATCTCTTACCCTGACCTCACTTGGGTCATTCACACCCATTAATCTATTCTTCTACTTACATATATACAATACCATCCTATTAAGTACCTCCCTCCCTTCCTTTCTCTTCCCTTTATATCTCTTTTCTAGCGCACTGGCCTTTGCTACTGAGTTTTCTTCCTACTCACACAGAAGTTCAATCATCTGTAGCTAGGATCCACATATGAGAGAGAACATGTGACACTTGGCTTTCTGGGCCTGGGTTACCTCACCAAGTATAATCCTTTCCAGATCCATCCATTTTCCTGCAATTTTCATAACTTCATTTTTCTTTACCACTGAGTAGAACTCCATTGTATAAATGTGCCATATCTTCATTATCCATTCATCAGTTGAGGGACATCTAGGCTGGTTCCATATCCCAGCTATTGTAAATTGAGTGGCAATAAACATTGTTTAGCAAGTGTCTCTAAGATAGTGATATGAGTCCTTAGGATATATGCCTAGGAGTGGTATAGCTCCTAGTGGTATTGTGGTATATAGTGGTATATGATAAACCAATTTTTAGCTGTCTTAGAAACCTCCACATTGATTTCCACAATGGCTGGACAGATTGCATTCCCACAAACAGTGTAGAAGGGTTCCTCTTTTTCCACATCCTCACCAGCATTTATGGTCTTTTTGTTTCATGATTGTAGCCAATATGAAAGGAGTGAGATGGAATCTCAATGTAGTTTTAATCTGCATTTCCCTGATGACTAGTGACGTAGAACATTTTTTTAGATGCTTATAAGGCATTCCTATTTCTTCCTTTGAGAATGCTCTATTTAGCTCCATAGCCCATTTTTGATTGGCTTGTTTGATTCCTTATTTAACTTTTCGAGTTCTTTGTATATCTTAGATATTAATCCTCTATCAGATATATAGCTGACAAATACTTTTTCCCATTCTGTAGGTTGCCTCTTTGCTTTATTCACTGTGTCCTTTGCAGTATAAAATCTTTGTAATTTCATGAGGTCCCAGTGATTAATCTGTTGATTAATTGCCTGAGCAATTGGGGTTGTATTCAGAAAGTCTTTGCCAAGACCAATATGTTGAAGGTTTTCCTCTACTTTTTCTTCTAGCAGTTTCAGAGTTTCAGGTCTGATGTTAAGGTCTTTAATCCATTTGGACTTCATTCTTGTGCATGTAGAGAGAGAAGAATCTATTTTCATCCTTCTACACATACATATCCAATTTTCCCAATGAATATTTTTATCAAATATCAGGTGGCTATAGCTACCCAGACTTACATGTGGTTCCTCTATTCTGTTCCATTGATCTACATGTCTGCTTTTGTGCCAGTTCCATGCTGTTTTTATTACTATGGCTCAGTAGTATAGGTTAAAATCAGGTATGGTGATACCATCAGCCTTATTTTTGTTGCTCAGTATTGTTTTAGGTATTTGAAATTTTTTGTGATTTCAAATGTATTTTTGGATTGTTTTTTCTATTTCCATGAAGAATGTCATTGGAATTTTGATGAGGATTGCATTAAATGTATAGATTGCTTTTGGTAAGATTGTCAAACATTATAAGCCATTGCCATGGCCCTTTGTTTCCCACCAGGAATTGATGGTAAGAGCCTATTGCTGAAGACTCCACATACTTTGGCTGCAAGGCCACTGAGAAATCCTGCTGGAACTGAGCTGATAACCTCCTCTATGTAGACCAGCTGACAGAAATCTAGAAGAAGTCATTCTGCATGCAGTTCAAAGGGAGAAAGAGAAAATACCAGTGAAGACACTCAACAGTGGACACTGCAAGCCTTTTATTTGGACAGCCAGGCCAAATGAGCCAATGGGTGCAATAGTGTCATGTCTGTTATGAGGGAAACCAACAGCCCTCTAATTTGACTGGAGGCCTACTCCCTGGGAGGGAATACATCCCTGATACTGAAAGCCTACAAACAAGGGTAGTCATGAGCCCTAGGTGTGTAATGTCTGCTGTTGTCTGGCTAAATGCATACACTATGTTCACCAAACTTCCCAGTAAGAACTTCTCTTAATGTTCATACTCATGTATTAATGCAACTCTCACTTTTGGTTAGCGAACCTTCTCTTTTCAGATGGCAGTGACCTGGGGATGACTCAGAAGACACCATGCTGCTGGGAAGAAGTGACAAAGGAGTGGTCAGCACTGAAATATCTCTATCACACCTTCCAAGGCTCAGGGTCCATTGCAGAAGAGGTGGCAGAAAGAATGTAAGAGACAAAGGAAGGGTGGGACTCCTTACAACGTGCTCCTCCAGACACAAAATGGCCTGGATATCCATGACCTCACAGTACCTGATACTACCTACACAAGACCATCATAATAGGAAGTAAAGATCATGACATCAAAATCAAAGAGAGGATGCTTGAGATGGGGAAGGGATATGATGCAGAATGAAGTTTCAAAGGGGAAAGTGAGGGGGAGTGAGGGTATTACCATGGGATATTTTTTATAATCATGGAAGTTTTTAATAAAATTTTGAAAAAACAAATGAAAATGTTCTTTGGCTTTCTCTCATTTGAAATTTGTATGTTAAGTTGTAAGCTTTCAATAAAGACACATAAAGCAGATACAAAGGAAAGTAGGGTATTCCTCATAAAAATGCATAAGGGCAATAGAAATGAAAGTAGGAATTTAAGGTTGTATAACTTATATAAATCATAATTTCTTCTCTTCTGACTGTCATACACATGCATTTTAGTTATTTTGACTTTGTATGTATCTTGTTTCCTCTCCTTGAATCATTGTTTTTTCCATGAGAATTTTTTTAAAATTATTTATTTATCTTATTTATTTGAGAGAGAAGGAGAGAAAGAGAGAATGGGTGTGCTGGGGCCTTCAGCCACTGCAAATAAATTCCAGATGCATGTATCGTCTTTTGCATCTGGCTTATGTGGGTCCTGGGGAATTAAACCTGGGTCCTTTGGCTTTGCAGGCAAGTGTCTTAACCAATAAGCCATCTCTCCATCCCTATTATATAATATATGTTGGAGAATTCACACTTTCACCTGGGAGCACATTTGTCCTTTGTGGTTGTTTGATTCTAGAGTTTTGAAGCTTTTTCTTTATGAAAACTTGTCTATTCCTGGATTTGTTGTGTCACTCTCTAAGGGTTGAGAACTTTCATCAATTCTGAAGTGTATGTTGCCCAAAATTTTAGAATTACTATAAAAAATGACTAGTACATGACCCAACATAAGGATAGTTCCCTATAAGGATTTTTTTAAAAATCAAATTTATTTTCTGGGCACAGTTATTTTACCACTTTTCATTAGAAATATAGATGACAGGAAAAAACCATGCATATTAAGTTATATTTTCTACAACTCTTTTGGAATAGGAGAAACTCATTGAAAATATAGGGAGAAAAGGCAAATCATTCAGTTCATATTACAGTCATTAGAGGTATAAATAGTGCTTAAAATATGCCATCACTTGTATTTACTATGTAATGACACCGTATGGACAAAGAAGAAATTAATAACAGTGGTTACTTTGAAGCTTGGAACACTGACAGAAGAGGATCATTGAGTGATGATGGAGATATGTAATTTGGTAAGAACTTGGAAGAATATTGAATCTAAATAGAAGTGAAGAATTGAGGGTGTTTTATTTATATTTTATTGTTATTTTGTGTTTTTTTTTAAGGTAGAGTCTTATTCAAGACCAAGCTGACATGGAACTTACTCTGTAGTCCCACACTGGCTCTGAACTGATGGTGATCCACCAACCTCTTTTCTTTCTTTCTTTCTTTTTTTTTTTGATGATATCAACAAAATATTTTATTATTTCACAACACTTGCTGATTCATCACTTATGGCCATGGACCATTTGCTCTACAATATCAACAGACAGGAATAAGGACAAGAAAATAAGTGAATAAGTTGGTGCTTGTTATCTCACATTGAATGTGTGTGTAAACTGGCCTCTATCTCCTCATAGCAATGCCCTGATATCAAAACAGGTGCTCAGCATGAATGCTCTGGTTTTGTCAACAGGAGCAAAAGGCACTAGGGGAAGTAGAATATTGTCACAATTTTCATACTCCTGGGTGTTTTTTTTTTTCTCCCACAATACCCAAACTTTCAAATATCACTTTATGGTGTCCTTGACCATCTGCAATTTGGGGCTGGGTAGCCTGTGCAAGGTTTTTTTTTTTTTTTGTATTAGTTATGGACATACTTAGTATGTAAACAGACTATGTTGGTACTATCCATTCCATCATTCCTGCACCTTTTCCAATGGGACCCTCCTCTTTGGGAATGCAGGTCATCCCCATGAAGATTGTGGGTCATGGGTTGTGGGGGCAGCCATCAATTATAGAGAAGAGGCAATGTCTCTGTGCATAATGTCCCAACTTGTGGCTCTAACAATCTTTCTTCCCCTCCTCTACAAAATTCCCTGAGCAATTTTGGGTTCATTTTAAGTTTACTTCAGTGATGGGCTCTTAGGAGCCTCTGGATCTCTGGTTTGGTAGGTGTTAAGTGTCCTCAGTGTCTATCTCCTTCACCCTTATACTTATAGCAGGTTCACTGAGAAAGCAGCATTCTTGCTCATTTCCCCAATTCCTCTGTGTGTTCAGCTGGGGCCTTGGTGAAGTGTGATGGGTCATTTCTCTCCTCAGGTCCCTCTTCCATCTGAAAAAGAGAAGCATATTTTCCAACAGAGAATGAAATTAAGAACATATTAAATGGGATAACCATTATTAGTTTAGAGAGAATTTAATGGGTGTAGACTCTCTTGTGCTCAAGGTTAGTGGGAGCTTGATATTGAAAAGCAAAATCATTCTCTGGATATGATTCTGACTTGTTTCCCAGTTCCAGATATGGGTTCCTTTCCACTCAGTGGATCTTTTAGCCCATGCAGCAGCAGTTGGTTATCCACCTCTGCCTCTTGAGTGCTGGGACTAAATGTGTAAGTCACCACACTCAGCATGAGGGTTCTGTAACTCCTTGATTTTTTTAAATTTATTTTTTAGAGTATTACAGAGAGAGAGAGAGGCAGATAGAGAGGGAATAGGCACACCAGGGTCTCTAGCCACGGCAAACAAACTCCAGATGTTTGAGCCACCTTGTGCATCTGACTTACATAGGTGCTGGGGAATCAAACCTGGGTCTTTAAGCTTTGCAGGCAAGTACCTTAACCATGAAGCCATATCTCCAGCCCTATTTAATGGTTTTTATTATGGATGTATGGGTTATTCATCAAGTTTCCCAGCCATAGTCTTAAAATGGATAGTAACCTTATCAGCAGCTCTGCAAGAGCTGTATAGTGTATATGGTACATGCATTTATTCAGCGCATATTATTGGCTCACAATAAAAGGCAAATAGCCATGATAAACCTTGAAATACTCCTGTTGAAGACTGCAGAGGGCAAACTGTGACAGCCATTTTGGAAACAGATCCAAGAGAAGTTCTGAACTTTCATTCCCATCTGCTGGGTTTCTTTGAAGTGGGAGTTAACCCTGACATGAAACAGCTCCAGACATTGAACCAGACCCAGTTGTTTTTGGCCTGATAATTTGACCCCCAGTGATGACTCCTACACACAACTGGGTGTCTTTGATGACTCACTCTTCCCTCCTGGAGACGGTCCTCCAGACATTTTTGCATTGCCTACTCTGTTCAGCAGCCTTGTCTCAGAAGAAAAGAAGAGATGAATTTCGCACATAAAATCAAACGAATGTCTGTTCCTTCTGGAAAATCTTTTAAAATAGAACTTTCCTTTCCTTTTTGTTCATTTTTGTAGTAGAGTTGTTCTAATTAAAAGTCTGCCATTATATAAAAATAGAGACATTGTCTCCTGGGTGGCAGAAAGCTGAATATCTTGCTTGAATATTCTAGGAAGAGTGATCTGAAGCTGCTTTTCATTTTATTGAGGACAGGAGAAGAAAAAACATGTTTTGTTTATAAAAACCCACAGGAGTTGGTGAAATGGCTTCAGTATGGAGTCTGAAGCCTGGTTTTATGCTGCTCTATTGAGGACAGAGGTATGGGTGGGATGGAGTGCTGATTGGAAAAGAATCCCAAAACTCCCTTTTTTGCCACAAGCACTAGTCTCTAAAAATTATAATTACCTCCTGCTTGGCAAATCTAATCCTCAAAAAGCAAAACATGATCTTTACAGAAAACTCATGCTCTTTAAACTATTTTACATCAGGGTTGAAGTGATTACCTCGCAGAAAACTAAATTACTCCCTTTGAAATTAGTTTTTATGTTCTGCTATCATTAAAGAGTGGATTTTTAATACAAAAGCGCCCATAAGCATGAAGTCCTTACATTGAAGTTGTGTTTCTAGCATACGCATGAGGAGATACCCATCTTCCTATATCATTCTAGAGTATGTAGAGTAGATCTATTTCTTTTAATCTGCTTATTTTTCTCTTTTGATAATCATGCTGGTAATTTATAGCTTTACTCCTTTCATATGGACTTATTACTCTACTGAGCACCAGGCATGAAAAAATTAATCACATATTAATAAGTTAAAAAAATCCAAGCTGTTAAAATATAGGTCCTGTGTGGTCAAAGTCTGTTTCCTGTCTAATCTACATACATGCTATAGTGTTGTACACCAATCTCTGGCCTATAAGGCTGAAGAAATATTTAAATGGTTCTTTGATTTAAGGTAGCATTTTTCTTTTACTTTATTTGTAAACAAATGACTGCTTATGTGCTAAAGTTATATCTATGGATGAACACTTATTCTGTAATTATTTGATATATTTTATATTTACTTCCTCAATAAAGTGATAGGAACCTGAGGTTAAAAGTTCATTTCTCATACAACTTTCTATTGGGAAGCTAAATATATTGTCCAGTACCAAAATTAAATAAATATAGACTAAAAGGACCTGTGTTCAATCTTTGATTCCACCCCTTACAACTTTTGGTTCTGTTGCTGTAAAATAGGAACATACGCGGTGTTGATGAAACATTGTGTAAAATGGCTTCATGATCTTTAGAGTTGCAGAAATTGATTCATCAGCCCTGGAATGGTGAACGCAGGTCCACTGGGTGTAGTTGGAAGAAGAAGAGAAGACTCTGATGTGGAGGGAAGTGAGCCCTGTTGCCAGGCCTTCACGTTGCCCACCAAGCAATAGAAGCTCGGTCACCATGTTTATGCGACTCCTCCAGCCTCTGCTTGAAGCGACATTTCTGTCTCCATGGTATGGGAACGGAATGCCAGCCAGTCCCCTCAAACCTAAGGATGCCAAACTCATCTCTGGTCTGCTTCTCCCTCATCCACCTGTGTAAGTAGTGTCTATCAACCAAGTGTTCTAGGCAGCCATCTTTTCTTTGTTCTCTACCAGTATTCATCTACTGCAAACTCTCTTGCTCCTTCTTATAGAGAATGGGAAAGCATTCAAGAGCCAGAAACAGATAGATGTTCTCTTCATAAACAATAGCTTCATGATTTTAATGTCAGTTCTAGAATTTATGATTAAAGAGTTGGTAATCTCCTACAAGGAGATGTGGCCTCACTTACTTCGTGTCATTACATAGCTGGCAATGTGTGAAATGCTATCAGGTTTGTGTGTGTCGACTCAGTATACTATCAAATTACATGAATTCAGCAACTACCATGTCTTTTAGAGGATGTAGAGGTGAATGGCCTGCATCATTCATGATTAGTAGGTATATAATCTCATGAGAAAGGCACTTCCATTATGTGGGTTCTGGTACACGTGACTAGAACGGAACAAGAGCAGATGAGAAGCAACATTTCAGGTTCCCAATAAATAGGCACTGGGTCCCAGTGGGGTTGTGAGATCAGAGGAAGGGAGGACTAAAAATAGGGAAAGTGCGTTAGAAAAACCTAGATGCTGACAGGGAGTGAGGATGTTCCAGCTAGAGGAGAGAGATGGCATAAAGCAAGGAGGCAGGTTACACGCTGGTGTGCACAGATGAACTACAAGTGCTTTGGATTGTACAGGTCCCACGGGTGTGTCATGTCTGCCAAACAAAAAGGGCTTACATCTCTCATGGTGTTCTGAATCAAAATGGAAATACACTGGCTATAAGAAGAAAATTGAATGTATTGGTAATTGATAGAAAAATTCTATCCAAAGGTGATGATTGGGCTGGAGAGGTGGCTCAGTGGTTAAAGATGCTTGCTTGCAAAGCCTAATGGCCTGGGTTTGACTCTCTAGTACCTATGTAAAGCCAGATACACAAAGTGGTGCATGAGCCTGGAGTTAGTTTGCAGCAGCAGGAGGCCCTGACACACCCATTCTCTATTTCTCTCTTTCTCCTTCCACCTCCATAAAATAATAAATACTTTTACATTTATTGATTGTTGGTTGATTTTAGAGAGACAGTAAAAGGCAGAAACAGAGTGTGCATATGGATTATTTTGATGCATGTGATATTCATTGTTCACTGGGAGAAATACCACTTATTACAGAGCTGAGCATGCTTCAAGATGTATCAATAATTTGAAGTGTTAGCCATCTGTTCACTTACTTCTTATTGAAGTGTAAGTTATATGCAGTAATACTCATAAGTTTAACTTTACACATTGATCAGTTTGAGTAATTGTATAGCCCACTAAACTTCCATCACCCAAGGAGCATTCTGTTGAGTTCCACTCTATTCAATTCACACCACCATCTTTTAACTGCATGAACTAGTTTAAAGTGTTTTAGGGCATAGCACAAATAGAATCGCAGTTTGTGTTCTTTTCTACATGGGATTTTAATGATCCCTGCCTGTTGCGGCAAGTAGTTGTGGTTGATTCAATTTTTTTTCTTAATTGTTAAGTTGTTCACCAAGATTAGCTTACCCGCACTCCTGCTGATCACTGCTGGGACTGTTTCAGCTTTAGTTGTTGTGAATGAGGTTACTATGACTGCTCTTCATTGACTCTGGGTAAATACCTCAATGTGGAATATCTGGGTCATAGGATATGTGTGTAACTTTATAAGAAGACATTACACAGTGCTCCAAACCTATGCCATTTTGCTGCCCACCAGCCATTCATGGGCATTCTACATGCTTTAGATCCATAGCAGAACAAACACCAGTTGCCTCAAGCAGCTAAGTTGGCTTCGACAAAGTGCAGTAACTGGCTGACATAAATAACAGACATGTACTTCTCATATTACTAGAGCCTGGGAGTCCAAGATTAAACTTCTGCATAGTGGAGGAGTATAGTGAGGGCTCCTGCTGGCTTGCAGATGTTGGTTGCAGGCAGTTGCCCTGTTCCGTAGCAGAAAGACCATAAGATCTTGTCTCTTCCTTTCAATCAAGACACTAAGCCCATCAGGGGGAATGCCTCCTTATGACCTGACCTACTCTAATCACCTCTCGAAAGACTCACTTCCAATATCTTCATGCTGAGACCTTAGGGCCTCTGTGCACATATTCTGAGGGAGCACACTCAATTTGTAGCTCCATTGTTTGATTTAGCAGTGCCATTGAGACACTGTGATTTTAATTTGTATGCACTCCAATTTGCTTTAATTTTTGTATTAACTGCTGTTTGTTCTTTTTGCTTTCTCTCTCTCATCTAATACAGTTTTTGTCACCCATAGTTACAAAGATATATCTCACATCTTCTTAGAAGCTTTGAGCTTCATGATAATTCCCTCTCTTCCCCCACTTTCTCATTCACAAGTCTACTCTCTATTATATCTCCTCCCCCTCTCAATTAGTCTCTTTTATTTTGATACCGTTGTCTTTTCTTCCTATTATGGAGGTCTGTGGAGGTAGTATCAGGCACTGGAAGAGTGTGATAGAGGTGTTTTAGTGTTGAGCAGCACTCTTCTGTCACTTGTTCTCAGCACTGTGGTACATTTTAGTAAGACCCGAGTCATACCAGAGATTGCCACAATCTGAAAAGAGACTATTCTGTAACCCAAAAGTGAGAGTAGCATGAATATATAAGAATGAGCATTAAGAGAAATGCTTACTGGGGAATTTAGTGAGCATAATATATGCATTTAGCCAGACACCAGCAGATATTACACCCCAGGGCTCATGACCTCTTCCATCAGAGGTTTTTAGTACCAGGCATGTATTCTTTCCCACGGAGCAGGCCTCCAGTTCAATTGGTGAGTGGTTGGTTTCCCCCATGATGACATGCCACTATTCCACCCAATGGATCATTTGGCCTGGCTGGCCAAACTTAAGGCTTGCAGTGTCCACTGCTGTTTATCTCTACTGATGACTGCTCCTTCCCATAGATTAGCATGCAGCATAGCTTTTTCCAACTTTCTGTCAGCTAGTCTATAGGGAGAAGATTTTCAGCTCAGCTCCAGCTTGATTTCTCAGTGACATTGCATCCCAAGCATGTGGATTCTTCAGCAATAGGGTCTTACCTTCTATTCCTGGTGGGAAACCAAAGCCTTGACAATGACCTGTAATTATTTGGAGTTATCAGGGACCTCCCTAGCCAATAACTCACTGGAAAGTATCCCATCTCTGGCACTGAAATTTTTCTATCAATAATCTATGGCCTCTGGATGTGGTATTGTCAAAAAAAGTAGGTTTACATAACCTACTTTTCATACTACTATTCATACTCCCTTAAATTTTTATTAATCCTCCCCAACCCTTCCTTTACTCAATCTCTTTCCCTGACCTCACTTAAGCTATTCTACCCACAGTAATCTGTTCATCTACTTACATATATATCATACCATCTCCTTAAGTCCTCCTCTCTCCTCCCTCACTTATATCCCCTTTCTAGCTTACTGACCTCTGCTATCAAATTTTACCCTCACCTCACATACATGTCTACACATTTATAGCTAGGATTCACATATGAGAAAGAAGATGTGGTGTTTGGCTTTCTGGGCCTGGGTTACCTCACTTAGTATAATCCTATCCAGATCCATCCATTTCCCTGCAGATTTCATTTTTCTTTACTGCTGAATCGCATTCCATTGTACAAATGTAACACATCTTCATTATCCATCAGTTAAAGGGCATCTAGGCTGGTTTCATTTCCTAGCTATTATGAATAGAGTAGCAAAAAATGTGGATGTGCAAGTATCTCTAAGGTACTGAAATGAGTCCTTAGGATATATGTTTAGGACTGCTATAGCTGGGCCATATGGCAAGTCTATTTTTAGCTATCTCAGGAAGCTCCACACTGACTTCCACAATGGCTATACCAGATTACATTCTTACCAACATTGTAAAAGGATTCCTCTTTTTCTGTATCTTGCCAGCATTTATTGTCATTTGTTTTCTTGATGCTAGCCATTCTGACAGGAGTGAGATGGAATCTCAAGTAAGTTATAATTTGCATTGCAGTTATAGATAAGGATGTAGAACATTTTTTATATGTTTATAGTCCATTTGTATTTCTTCCTTTGACAACTGTCTATTTATTTCCATAGTCCTTTTTTTTTCTTAATTTGGGTTGTTTGATTTCTACATATTTAGTTTTGTGAATTCTTTGTATATCCTGGATGTTAATCTTCTGTCAGATGTATAGCTGATTTCTGTAGGTTGCCTCTTTGCTCTCTTCATTGTATCCTTTGCTATATAAAAGCTTTGCAATTTTGTGAGGTGCCAGCAGTTGTTCTGTGGTTTTATTTCCTTAGCAATTGAGGTTATATTCAGAAAGTTGTTGCCTATGCCAATATGTTGAAATCTTCCCCCAACTTTTTCCTCTAGGTGTTTCAGAGTTTCAGGTCTGATATAAAGGTATTTGAGCCATTTGGACTTGATTCTTGTGCAAGGAGTCATATCAATTTTAGAATACCATTTACTACTAATATTTTTTTCTGAAATTTGTTGGAATTTTATTGTCTACAGATAATTTGTGAGGAAATGCTAGTTGTATCACCCTCTGAGTATAATATTAGCTGTAAATTTTTCAAAGTTGTCTTATCAGTATAAAGATATCCCTTTCTCTTTCAGGTTTTCTTAGGTTGGATCATTGTATTAGAAAGTTCTACAATGCTGGGATGATCAAGAAAACTAGAAGACAGTTTATAGGAGGAAGGGGCTTACAGATCAAGGGGGAAGTTCCACCTGTGGTGGATCCCATTTATAAATCCAAGCAGAGAGTAAAACCACCACTAATCAGCAAACACCAGAAGCAGCAAACACAAAACTGGTAGCAAGTCGATCCTCCAGAGCTCAAACTGCTCTTTGCATACCTCTGGGCTTGAATTCAGATCTGCTCCCAAACACACGTACAGTATCCTCCTGCCAGGATGCTGGACACCAAAGTTACAAGCTTTAACAAAACACCTGAGTCTATAGGGAGGGGGAGGGTGCCACGTTCAAACTACCACAGATCAAAAGGAGTATTGGATTTTAATGTTTTTTTTTACATCTATTGAGTGATTCCCCCCCTTTTTTTCCTTCAATCTAGTAATGTGCTGAACTGTACAGTCTCATATTTTAATGTTAAAACAGCCTGACATTCTCTAGAAACATTGCTAGATCATAAAGTCTCATCCTGTAAGGATAATACTGGATATGATTTTCTAACCTTTTCCCATGTTTTTTTGCTTCTTTGTTTATGAGGCATATTTATTACCAATTTTCTTCTCTTATAGTATATATATATATTTTTTTATTTATTTATTTGAGAGTGACAGAGAGGAGGAGGAGGAGGAAGGGGGGGAGAGAGGGAGAGAATGGGTGCACCAGGACCTCCAGCCACTGCAAATGAACTCCAGACGCGTGCGCCCCCTTGTGCATCTGGCTAACGTGGGTCCTGGAGAACCGAGCCTCGAACCGGGGTCCTTAGGCTTCACAGGCAAGCGCTTAACCGCTAAGCCATCTCTCCAGCCCTCTTATAGTATATTTTTCAATCTTGTTATCAACATGCTGGCCTCAGAAAATGAGCTGAAAAGTATTTTCATCTTTTTTATTTGCTAAAAGGATCTGTGTAAGATTGGTATTTTATTTTTCTTTTTAAATATTTTATTTATTTATTAATGAGAGAGAGAGATGAAAGAGAGAGAGAGAGAGGGAGAGGGAGAGAATGGGCACACTAGGGCCTCTAGCCACTGCAAATGAACTCCAGGTGCATGCACCACCTTGTGCATCTAGCTTACATGGATACGGAGGAATTGAACCTGAGTCTTTAGGCTACTCAGGCAAGCACCTTAAGTGCTAAGGCATCTCTTCAGCACCATTTTCTTTAGTTATTTTTTTTTTTTTTGAGGTGGGGTTTCACCCTAGCTCAGGCTGACCTGGAATTCACTGTGTAGTCTCAGGGTGGCCTCGAACTCATGGTGATCCTCCTACCTCTGCCTCCCGAGTGCTGGGATTAAAGGAGTGTGTCACCACTCCCAGTCCCTCTTTAGTTATTATAGTTCTGACCCCAGACTTTTATTTATTTGTTAGGCTAGTTATGTATATATGAATGTATGTATGCATGTGCATATGTATGTATGTATGTATGTATGTATGTATGTATATATATGGGGGGCATGCACATGCTACAGCATGCATTTGGAGGTCCATCCTCTTTTTCCACCTTCATTGAGATAGGGTCTTTTCTGTTGCTATTTTTCCATTGAAACGTCAAACTAGGTGGCCCACAAGCTTTGGGATTCTCCTGGCTCTGCCTCCCATTGCTACAGGCACATTGGGATTACAGTTGCATGCACATCTGTATATTTGGTCTTATATAAATGTTGGGGATAAAACTTGAGTCATCAGGCTTGCAGAACAAGCTCTTTTAACCTCAGAGCCATCTCTTCAACTCCCCTTTCCCTGAGTTTTTGTTTTCTGGTTTATTTTTTTAATTTATTTATTGGAGACAGAGAGAGGGAGAAGGCCACTGCAAACAAACTCCAGATGCATGTGCCACCATGTGTATCTGGCTTATATGGGACCTGGAGAATTGAACTTGGGTCCTTAGCCTTCTGAGGCAAGCACCTTAAGCGCTAAGCCATCTCTCCAGCTCCCAGAGTTTTGTTATAGGAAATTTTTTATTGTGAATTCAGATACTTAAAGTAAATAAATATGGATCATTTTAGAATTTAAAATTGAATTCTTATGTTTTGGTCTTCAAGATTACCATGTCATTTAGATTATTGTGTTTCTTGCCATGAAATTATATATATATATATATATATAATATATATGTATATATATATATATATATGTGGTAAAGTCTCACTCTAGACCAGACTAGACTGGAACTCACTCTGTCATCTCAGCCTATCCTCATACTCAGTTATCCTCCTGCTCTACCACCCCTTCCCAAGTGAAAACATTAAAGGAATGTGTCATCATGCTGGGCCCAAACATTGTGTTCTAACTGTATCTTTAATATTTGCAGGCACACTACTGGTATACCTTGTTTTTTAGTTCTGATACTGCCATGTTGTTTCTTTCTCAATCAGTCTTTAGGTAAGTTTTAGATTTTTTTTAAATATTTTCAAAAAGTAATTTTGAGCTTTGTTAGTTCTGTTTTCTCTTTGTGATGTTTATTTCCTTTCATATGGGATTAATTTTATCTTTTAGTTTCTTAAGCTTTTACATTCACAAAATTTCTTAAGAGTAAAGCGCAGAGGAAAACTTTTCCTCTAAGCACTGACTAATCCAGATATATCCTTTAGCTCAAAATATATATTAGATTCCTTATAATTTCTTTTTTTAACCCAAGGTTCTTTAGAAAGATATTGGTACATTCTCAGGATTTGAGTATTATATGGATATTTTATTGCTTTTGGCTTCTAATTGAACTCATTGAAAAACATGCCTTATATGATTTTACTCTTTTTTTAATTTAATTTATTAGTTTTCTTTTCAGTAAATACAGGCAGTTTGGTACCATTATTTAGGCTCATCTATGATCTACCCCCTCCCATTAGACCCTCCTTGTTAATGAAAATGGGTTGTGCATTGTGGAGTTAGCCCCCAGTTATTGGTATGATAAATGTCTCTGCAAATCATGACCCAACATGTGACTCTGACATTCTTTCTGCCCCCTCTTCCGCAAAATTTCCCTGAGCCATGTTGGGTTCATTTTTGGTCTGCTTCAGTGCTGAGGTGTTGGGGGCCTCTGAGGCTCTGGCTCTCTGATTTGGTAGGAGTTGCTTTTTCTCTGCATTGGTCTCCTTCCCCTTTGTGCTGGTATCTGGTTCACAGGAAAACATCACCCTTGCTTATTTCGCCAGTTGTCCTTAGTTTCAGTTGGGTCCCTTTTGAGGTATGTTGGGGCAGCTCTCTGCTTAGGATCTGCATCTATCTGGAAAAGAGAAGCAGATTCTCCAACAGAGAGTAAGTTAGCACCCGGAAAACTGAGATAACACTTACTTTTTTGATAGACAGTATGATAGGTCTTTTGAAATGTATTTGAACTGGTTTAATGGATCAGCATATAGTCTGTCTTGAAGAATGTTCCCTGAATATTTAAAGAAGTATATTCTGTAATTATTGAATGCAGTGACAATGTGTAAATGTCAATTAGGTTGCTTTGGTACTGTTGAAGCCATTTATTTACATGACATGCTGTCTACTTGTTCTGTCAAATTATTGACACTGAGTAACATAATCTCCATTGATAATTGTGAATTTGACTATACTTCCCTTAACTTTGATCATTTTTTTCCATCAAATACTTTGACCTCCACTTTGGGTGCATGCATATTCAAAATTCTTATAGAACATGGATGAGAACATTTGTATTCTGTTAGCTATGTATAATTATGAGGCATCTCTGCTTAAACGGGGATATTGCATAATACATCTTACCTTGAATATTAGTTTATCATATATTAACACAGCAATACTATTCTTCCTATGTTTACTATTTGCACCTATGTCTTTCTGCAAAATTTTAATTTCATAATGTGCACATATAATTAAGGTTTATTTCTTATAGACGGTATTGTTGAGTCATATTTTTATATGTAATCTAGCAATTTCTTTCCTTAAGGATGGTTGAAGCTGAATTTCAGCCTACATATTTGTTATTTATATTCTATTTGTCCTACTTTTTATTTCTATTTCTATTTTTCTGCTTTTTGATCAATTGACTATTTTTCTCCTGCTTTATCTTCTTATCAACTTTTTGATTACATTTATTTGTGCTGTAGAGATTAGCTGTGCGTGTACCTTGCAGGATGCCTTCTAATAACACCTTACTCTGTGCACAATGTGAGAAACTCTACCCTGCATTGCGGCCTGCTTTGGTCCTGTTTATGCTATTACAGTTCATATCTACATATGTTTTAAACTTAATAAAATATATTTTTTTCTTTAAAGGTTCAGTCATTTTCAAAGGAATGAAGTGTACATGTACACATATAATAAAGATAATAAAAGTCTTTTAACTTTCCTCACATATTTTCACTTTCTAGTGCTCTTCTACAGGCCTGCGCTTCTACCTTCTATTATTTGCCTTCCACTGAAAGCCTTTCTTTCCGGGTAAGACTGTTAGAGACAGATTTGGCTTTTAGATGCCAGAGATGTCTTTTCTTTTGAAGGCTTTTCCACTTACTATAGAATTGTAAGCTAACAGATTTTGTTTGGTGTATTAAGGATTTCATTCCATTGTTCCCTGAATTTCGTTATTTCTGATGAAAATCTAGCTGTAATTTTTATCATTTTTTAATGTAATGCATCTTTATTTTTTTGGATATTTTGAAATGTTTTCCTTCTCTGTCATGTCAGCAGCTCTCAGTGGTTTCCCTGCATCTCTGCTGCTGAGGTTGGACTGAGATGTACAAATCCTTAGGTTGCTATGTTTTAGCAATTTTGGAAAATCTTGGATTTTTTTTCTCTTCAAAAGTTTTTTCCTGTAATTTTCTATTCTTTTTCTCTGGTCTTTAGTGATGCAACATTACAACTGTTTTATTATACCTCAGAGTACTAGATAAAAATTTCCATTCCCTTTTTTTCTCTTTTAGGTTCAAATTAGATTTTGCTAATTAGTTTTCAAGGCCAGTTATTGATTTTTATGCTGTTTCCTGTTGGTTAAGCAGTCAATGAATTCTTTAGTTCTGACACAGCATATTTTCAGTGCTAGAATTTCTATTTCCTTCAACTTTAGAGATTTCCTTGATCTGCTCACATTCCCAGTCTTTCTCACTTGTGTTCATCTTTTCCACTAGAACTTTCCACATGTCCCGTTCAGTCATATGGGAGATCCTGTTCTTAATTCCAATATCTGTGTTTGCTTTTCCTGTTTGCTTTTTCCTTTGAATCAATTCTTTTCTTGTTTTATGTCTCAATGATTTTTATTGCATTCAAGATTTTGTATGCAGACAAATACTAGAACTAAATTACATAATATTTATCTCTAGAAATGATTGTTTCTTCCTCTGTCAGAATATTATGGTAATCTGGCGGTCCAGTGGCACAATTAGCTAGTGTGTGGTACTTGTACAGAGTATTATGGTGAGGGAGTAGTTAAGACAAATTTATGTTGTGGCTGTCGCTCCTTTAGATCCTGGCTCATCATGCTAGTGTGTGTGTGTGTGCATGTGTGAGTCCATAAAGCATTTGCTTACAATTTTCCTGAGCTCTCTTTGCTCAGCCTAGGCCATCATTACTCCCTCCAGTACCATGCCCTGTGAGGGATTTCTTCTACAAAGACTCTATTTTTTTTCTTTCTTTGTCTAAGAAGTAGCAATTTTTTTTTTTTTTTTTTGATTTTCAAGGTAGGATCTTACTTTAGCCCAGGGTGACCTAGAATTCACTATGTAGTCTCAGGCTGGCCTTGAATTCACAGCAATACTCCTACCTCTGCCTCCCAAGTGCTGGAATTAGCAATGTGCTACCATGCTGAGCAGTTGTCTGGTAAGTTTCATAAAACTAGTACTATCACTTATCAGCTTTGTTTTTGAAAAAGTGGAAATAATAGTCTCTTATGAGTTTCCACATTTTAACTCAAAGTGAGAATTACTGAATTTAAGGCTGGTCTGTAAGAAATTACTCAAAGTATAGTTGGAATCCTCAAGCAAATGGCTATAGAAGGTTCTAAGTTGTTTATGTGGAACTCCATTGTTTCAGCTACTATGATGGGTAAGCTAACTAAAAAAACGCCTCCATTTCAGACTACATATCTAGTGATAGTCTGTGGATTCATAGAAGTCCATATCTACATGAGAAATTTAGGGAATTCCCAAAGTGAGAGTAAGAACTTTGCCTCAAAAATAGGCACTTTGTATAGCCACAAGGCCTAGGCCAGCCCACAGGAATTAGAACTGTCCTCTCTTCTCCATGGACTTTCTAGGTACAAGGACTGGAATATCACCATTGACTTGCCCATGGCAGGATGTGAAGTGGAGCCCAGCCAAGGGTTTATGATGCAGTTGAGATACTAACCTCTAAGGACATCTAGGGAACAGAATTGATCTCTAAAAAGCAATTGAAAATCTTTGCTTTGTCTTCTTTATTTATAAAATGAGTGTAATTTCTATCATATAGTATTGATTCTTTCATAAAAGTAGCATCAGTGTACACTTGAAGCTAATGCTAACTCAAGATAACATTATCAACTTTACCATGGTTAGGAAGTGTTAGGTACAGGGTGATTTTATTCATTTCAAAAGTTCCACACTGATTTTACAGAGGAAGAAAGGGAATTTCAAATGATTAACTGACTTATTCAAAATGTTACACCAGTAGCCATCCTAACTCACTCTACATCACTCCTACTTATAACTTCTGAATTATGTGTCCAAGAATGTAGCTGATAAAACAAATAGAAAATTCAAAAAATGAAATAACCCCAGACAAATATCCCAATATAGTAATATAAGAAACACAAAGCATCATGACAGCATAACTCTCAAAAATGTATGAATACCACATAATGGCTTCTCATAAGAGTGAATTAAATGAAATGTCAGATAAAGAACTAGAAATATTATAAATATATTTAAATAAATCAAAGGAAATAAAGAAGGAAAGAAACTCCTAAAGGAATAACAATAGAACATAACAAAATCAGCTCAATAACATAAGAATGTTGATAAAATATGTGAAAGAATGCAACAAAGAGAAAAAAATATTGAAGAAAATCCAATCTGAAATACTGGAAATTAAAAATGCAATATCTCAAGTAAACACTATACAGAGCTTCACCAGCACAGATTTAGGGAAAGATATAATCTCTGAGCTTGAACACAAGGTGAAGGAATTAGAACATTCCAATAAAAGAAAGTTAAGTTAATAAGAAGGTATGAGCAAGAATGTCAGGACATTCAAGGCACTATGACATGGTCAAATATAAGTACTTTTGGCATAGAAGAGGGAGAATAACTTGAGTCTAAAGCATAGTATTTTCAACATAACCCAAGAAGAAAATTTTCCAAAACTATGGAAAGGAATACTAATGCAGATACAGGGGCATTTACAACACCAAACAAGCCTTGTATTATAATTAAACTGCTAAATACAGATAGAAGAGAGTAGATCGAAAGCAACAATAGAGCTTATTATAGAATAAGCTTATTCTAGAAGCACCAAGTCACTGATAAAGTCAGGCCCATTGGAATAAAAACAGATTCTCAACAGATCTTTTAAAAAGCTAGGAGAGCTTAGAATGATGCATTTCAAGTACTAAAAGACAATGACTGCCGAGCCAGACTACCATACCTAGCAATACTATCTACAATAATTTGAAAGAGAAGAATTTTTGTGATAAAAATAAATCCATTACCACCAAACCAGTTCTAGAAAATATACTTAAAGGAACTCTGTACTGAAGACAAGAGAAAGCACATGCATGAGGCCACAGGAATTAATAAAACAGGCTAAAATAATAGTTGATTCAAGAGATGACTAGAAAAATACCAAGCATTACAAAATTATCAAGAATTACATGAATTAGCACACACATTCCAATAATAACTATGGGTATAAAAGCTGTTAACAGAGTAGGAAATTTAATTAAAAGGCAGGCTCCTTCTGTTTACTGCCTCCAAAAAGCACACCTAACCATAAAAGACAAATGCCATCTTAGGGTAGAAAAATGGTATATCAAGCAAATGGACACAGGGAAGAAGATGTTCTAATATCTGACAGGGTAGAATTTAAATCAATATTAGTCAAAAGAGATAAAGTAGGTTGAGCTGGGCATGATGGCACATGCCTTTAATCCCAGCACTCGGGAGGCACAGGTAGGAGGATCGCCATGAGTTCATGGCCACCCTGAGACTACACAGTGAATTCCAGGGCAGCCTGGGCTAGAGTGAGACCATACCTTGAATAACTACACAAAAAGAGATAAAGTAGGTTAATTTATACTGATTAAAGAACACTTCAACAAGAGTATAATTCTAAACACATATGCACTTAACATGGGTGCCCAAAATTTCATTAAACAAGCACTACCAGATGGAAAGTCACAGATTAGCCCCAGCACAAAAGTAGTGGATGACTTCAATATCTTAACCTCAACAATTGGCAAGTCACCTCAGCAAAAAATAAATAGGAAAACATCTGGATTAGATGACATGAAAGCACATGCGGACCTAACAAATACTCACTATGGAAATCAGTGTGGAAGTTTTTAAATTTTATTAGAGATACAGAGAGAGAGGGAGAGAAAGAGAAAGAGTGATAATTGGCACACCAAAGTCCTCATGCCTGTGCCATCCTGAGCATCTGGCTTAAGTGGGACTTGGAGAATTGAACTTGGGTCTTTATGTTTTGCAAGCAAGTGTCTTAACCACTAAGTTATCTCTCCAGCCCTGAAAGTGTTTTAAAAACCTAAAAATAGGGCTGGAGAGACGGCTTAGCAGTTAAGCGCTTGCCTGTGAAGCCTAAGGACCCTGGTTCGAGGCTTGGTTCCCCAGGTCCCACGTTAGCCAGATGCACAAGGGGGCACAGGCGTCTGGAGTTCGTTTGCAGAGGCTGGAAGCCCTGGCGCGCCCATTCTCTCTCTCTCCCTCTATCCGTCTTTCTCTCTGTGTCTGTCACTCTCAAATAAATAAATTAATTAAAAAAAAAACCTAAAAATAGAAGTAACTTATAAACCAGCTATACTACTCCTGGGCATATGCCCTGAAAACTCTATCCTTCAGTACAGAGATACAAACTCATCCACCTTTATAGCTTCTCTATTCATAACAGCTAGAAAATATAATCTGCTTAAATACTCATCAACTCATGAATGGATAATAAAGATGTGGTGCAAATATACAATGGAGTTTTATTCAGCTAGTAAGAAAAATTCTATTGTGACACTTGAAGGAAAGTATATGGACCTGGAAATTATTATACTAAGTGTGGTTACTCAGATTTTAGACAGATACTACCGCCTGTTCTGTCATATATGCAGCGCTTAGCACTGAATTTCTTGATTTCTATGTAATATGGAGTAATAGTTAATAGTAGAGACCAAGAAGCTAGAAAGGGGCCACAAGAGAGGTGGGCTTAAGGGGACCTAGAAGGACAGAATATTGCCCGTAAAAAGTGGGTCAAGAGAGGAGGATAGAACAGAGGAGGTAATGGTGATTGAGTCAACCAAAACTAAAATTGATATGAGTAAGTAATATGGAAACCTACCTCTTCATCAGCCAATTACAAAACAATTTCAAAAGGATAATTTAGGCAAAAGTACTCCATAGGGAGCTTATAATTATGTTCTCAGAAGCAAAACTTATTACAGGAAAACCTAATGCCATGGGATGAAATACCTCTCAAGGACTTGTTTGTTAAGGAGCCCCATGAGGGTCTCTAAACAATACAGGCTATTGCCAACATTCTCAATTGTCCACTGTAATTAGACAATGAGACTATAAGAAGTAAAATAAACAATTTTAAAATAGGACAAAAAGAATGAATGACAATATCAAGAGTTTATTTAAAGGGGACTTGGGCATGGTGGCATCTACCTTTAATTCCAGCATTCAAGGACTGCCTTGAGTTTGAACCCAGCCTGGAGCTACAAAGTGAGTTCTGGATAAGCCTAGGCTACAGTGAGTGAGACACTGCCCTAGGGAAGAAGGAGGGGGGGGTGAGTTTATGTAAAGAGGATGAGAGCATCAGTTTGCATGTACCAGACCCTGGCTGTTCCCAGCACTGAAAAAAAAGTTAACTATACAAAGATTCAAATTATATGACATATATTTATATCAATTTAGTATGCCAATTTATCTTCCTGAAGTTTCAAATATAAAAATTAAGAATATTTTAGCATAAAATTGACAGTTCCCTAATAAAGAAATTAAATGAACAAAGGTATTCTATTCTTAATTACTTTCTTTTGAAAAACAATTAGAAATGTATGATAGACTGACTCTAATTGCAAAGAAAATACCAGTAGTCATTTTCAGCACTTCAGTGTACCAATGATCTCAGCTAACATAATTATAAGATCAACTAAGACAACTGTCATTAGTTTCTTTAGCACCTAACAACCAGAGGAGTAGACAAATAATATATTAAAATTATTCACTGAAAAAATATCATGATGATCCCTGAATATCAGCCTAACCATGTTGATTGGACTCTGACAGGAATGGGCACAAGTACTATTTATTTAGCAGTACAACATTATAACAGGCTAAGGCAGATGACATTCCACAATGTCAGCATAGAGGAAGGGCAGGAGTAGGGGTGAACATGTGAGGCCAAAGTGGGGTTGACAAACAAATTATACCTTTGACACAGTTGAGGAGTCACGTCAGTAAAATCAGCCATTGGCTACTGCAGGCCAACCCATGTATTTTGTATTTTGTGTTTCTGCTGCCATCTGACCATGAACCCTTGGTGTGACAAGCATTTTCTCAGCAGGACTATTTCTTTCTTTTTTCTTTCTTTCTCTTGTTTGATTTTTCAAGGTAGAGTCTCACTCTAGTTCAGGCTGACCTGGATTTCACTCTGTATTCTCAGGGTGGCCTTGAACTCACAGCAATCCTTCTACCTCTGCCTCCCAATTTCTAGGATTAAAGGAGTGTGCCACCATGCCCAGCTCAGCAGGGCTATTTCATGGAAGATGCAGGTTATGGAAGATGATGTTTGATAGAGAAAGAATTCCAAGGATAGTCTTCTCTTTGGTTCCACAAGTACTTGAACCACATAAAACTAGTGCACTTAACCTTGAAGCTCCAGCCTTGTATTTGTATTATCATCTGTAATCAGTCATAGCAACAAAGTTGACATAGCAGGTCCCAAAATACTTTTGACGAGTTAAAACCCTGTGATTTTTCCATATAAAAGTTAGAAGAAAAAATATCAGACCCTACACACGCACACACACACACACCATCTTTTAAGGTTTTGTTGACTTCCACTTTTTCACTACAAGTATCAAGTTAGAAAATTTTTTATAGATAAAAGCAATAGTTAGCAATTGGTAAATAATAGATGAGTGTGTTCTAAAAGAATGTTACCTGGCATATAGTGGTAATTTTTAATAAGCTAGTGAGTTAAAACCCTTCCCTAAAAAATAAATAAATAAAATAAAACCTACAGTTTGTCTTTAGTGGAAGCTGTTCTTAGCAACACTTGCTGGTCTTTTAAACAATTCATTTATTCTTTTAAGTGCATACTGTGGGGCTTTGTACTTCAAAAGAGCTGGAGGTAAGATGTTGATTATAAAGCATCCCTGTTTTCTCTCTCATGGCTTGTGGGAATGCAGAATAAATCATATAATCCCAATAATGAGTATGCAATTGTAATCTAGACAGATAGTAATATAAGAACACATTTGTAGGAGCAGGGAAGGTAAACTAAGGATGTGAAGACTTGGGAGTAAGGGAAGATTTCCCTAGTGAAATGACCCTTGTGCAGGAGTTAAGTGGGGGGAAGAGCTGGTGGAGAAAGACCATTCCAGCTGGGGAACAGTGCATGTGAAGGCCCTCTGACAGGAAGCCCGAGCCCTCAGTCCACCAATTGCTCCCCACTCCCCAGGGGTGTGATAACTGCCAAGGACAAGGCTTAGTGAGAGGGCTGCTACTCCTGGGTTTCAGGACAAATCCAGGACAAAGTAAAACATTGATTACAGTGTGACAACAAATAGAATGGCCTGTGCCTGAGACACATTGCCTTGGGCTCCTGTGCTAAAATGGCCAGGAAAACTTGAGCTTTGGCCCTTGACTCATAACAACAACTAAGCAGCAAGCGACTGCAAAGCAGAATGATTAAAACAAGTGGGACAAAAATTTAAAAGAAGTGTAACAAATACACATAAAAGACTGATTTGTGGGCTGGAGAGATGGTTTAGCGGTTAAGCGCTTGCCTGTGAAGCCTAAGGACCCTGGCTGGAGGCTCGATTCCCCAGGACCCACGTTAGCCAGATGCACAAGGGGGCTCACACATCTGGAATTCGTTTGCAGTGGCTAGAAGCCCTGGCGTGCCCATTCTCTCTCTCTCTCTACCTATCTACCTCTCTCCCTCCCTATCTCTCTCTCTCTCTCTCTCTCTCTCTCTCTCTCTCTCTCTCTTTCTCTGTCACTCTCAATAAATAAAAATGAACAACAACAAAAAAAATTTAAAACAAAAGACTGATTTGCCTGTCAGTTCTGCTTACAGACTTTTCTGATTTTATAAATCTTGCATTTTTCTCTTCCACCCTTTATATCACCCCCATATGCCTATTTTAGGGTAGAAAATGTCAAAGGATCAAATTACAACTTCCAGACTGGGTAGATGGCTCAATGCCACTTGCTACACAAGCTTTATGATAAACCAGAGATTGAACCCCACTAGCACTCACATGAAAGACAAAAACTGAACACAGTAGTGAGTGGGCATCTATAATGCCAGCCCTCAGCTATGGCAACATGACAGACAGAGACAGAAGAATCCTAGAAGCTGGTGGGCCAGCCAATCTGGTGCTAGCAGTGGAGAACAAGAAGGAACCCTGGTTCAAACAGAGCAGAAGATGAGAACTAGCGTTTGGGTTCTCTTCTGACCTCCATATTCTCACTGTGGCATGGACACCCAAGCACATACACATACACACACCAAAAGCACACAACGAAGATGATTTGTTTAAAAAGTCAGGACAATTTGGACTCATGATCTCATTTTGCTTTTATTTCAAGTCACCAAGCAGACAACATATCATTCCATACAATAGAATTAGTATTCCAGTGAGTCAAATAGAAGAAGCTGGTTTGGTAGACAGACAAGAGCTGAAGAAAGCAGAAACAAAAACCCAAAACCACACTGCTCGTTTCAAAGCTAGTTTCTGTGTAACGTGGACATAGGTAGACAGAGCAGCCTCCACAACAAAAATGGGTACCATCAAGTTTATAAAGGTTACCTGCTTTGTGAAAGGGTTAAGGCAGCCAGAGGTAGCCCTTTTGGGGAATCTGGCTATTATACTTCCAATACTGATTTTTCAGTTCCAGGTGGACTATGGGAGCCTGGTATTGGACCCCAATCCAAAACAGTGGCCTCCAATTGGGACTACTCTCATTTTATCCTTTGCTTTACGTTGGTATTATAAGAAGCTTGGGAATTTCTAGATTATGCTGTATATGTCATGCCTCATATCTCTTTATGTCCTCTTCTTTTGCCTTATCCTTAAATTATTAATTTTTAAATATTTATTTATTTATTTAAGAAAGAGAGAAAATATATGGGTGTGCCAGGATCTTGTCCACTGCAAATGAACTCTAGACACTATCCCTACATTCTAACATCCTTCTATTGTCCCCTTTATGAATCACAGATGATTCATCAGCAAATCTTTATATCCTTGACCTTTTTTCTTTATCTTCCTCTTCCTATTTCTAGGCAGTCACACTCCTTGAAGACATTGCTCCCCATAGTTTCTTAAAGTGCTAAGCAACTCTTATTCTGATGCTCTTCCTACTCTCAAACCTAGGGATATTATAGACATCATCTTACTAGCATTTCACTGTTATGTATAGTTCTGACCCTGTCATCTTCCCAAAGTATCTCCAGTGTTGATGTTTAGGTCAACCCTCTATTTATCCTTGCAAGGACCAGCTACTTACTTATGCTGATATTTCTTCAAGATGCAGCTCAAGGCTCTTGTCATTCTTCCTCACAGTATTCATCATAAGGCTTCAGATTATTCACTATTTTTGTGGAGAATGTTTCTGACATCTAGCCTTCCAGAATCATGTCCTTCTTTTTCAAGGAAATCTTCACTACACCTAAACACTCACTGCTAGAGACATTAGCTAGCCTTGGCATTTCTGATAACAGCCACCATTCCAAAGTCTCAGTTAAAAACACCTCATTTCCAGATCACTAGCTTCACTTTTTCCAGCTTAATCTAGTTCCCAAATTTCCACTAGTCCTCAGTAGGGACAATATAGTTTGTATGAAGAACTATGATTCATTTTATTCTACCTTTTTGACTGCATGTATGTATCTTGTGCCTGCATTTCCTTATTTAATGAAAATCAGATAAAACCATTGAAACATATTTTCAGTATTAACAAGAGTTCAAAAAGGACAATATAACAGAAAGTTACAAAATGTGTAAAACAAAATGACATTTCTAAATACAAAGGATTCAAATTAAAGTTCTACCTCAACTTAAATACATTAGTCCACCTAAACATATTACAAAATAAAAGTTACAAACAAGCAAATCATTCAACAATGAAACTTCAAGGGGAAACTTTTCTATATATATATTTTTATTTATTGTGAACATACTTAGTGTGGCTACATCATGTGTTGGTATCATCTTTTCCCTTGTCCCTGTTCCCATCCTGCTGGTGGTCCCCTTCAGTCTGGTTGCAGGTATTCCCTAAGGGGTTGTGAGTTATGCATTGTAGGAGCAGCAGTCAGTTGTTAGGGGGAGGCAGTGCCTCTGGGCATGATGTCCCAACCAGTGGCTCTTTCCTCTCCCTCTTCCACAAAATTCCCTGCGCCATGCTGGGTGTGTTTTAAGTCTACTTCAGCGATGAGCTCTTAGGGGCCTCTCCATCTCTGCTTTGGTGGGTGTTGAGTGTCCTCAGTGTCTGTCTCTTCACCCTGGCACTGCTTATCAGGCTCATCATGGAAGCTACATTCTTGCTCATCTCTTTAATTCGTCTGTGATTTCAGCTGGTGCTTGGCTGAAGTGTAAGCAGTAGTTTATCTCCTCAGGTCTCGCTACCTTCTGAAAAAGAAAAATATTCTCCAAAAGAGAGTGAAGTCAGCCTAGGTTAAATGAGATAAGCATTATTAATTTAGGGAGAATTTGATGGATGTAACCCCTCTTTTAGCCAAAGACTAGTGTGAGCTTGACTTTGGAGAGCATAATTTTTGTCTCCATAGGATTTTGACCTGGTTCCCAATTCCAGATATGGTTCCTTTCCATTGAGTGGATCTTTTAGCCAGGGGAAACTCTAAAGACACAAAGAAAGAAAATAAAAATGTAGACCAAAAGAAATACAGATATAAGCCAAAGCAAATAAAATGGAAAGTAATTTAAAAATAGAGATTAATAAAACCAAGTGTCAGTTCAAAGAAAAGTTTTTTTTTTTTTAAATAAACTAAACCTTTGGCAATGCTCATCAATAAAATGATAAGCAAAACACTGACTGATTAATAATTTTATAATGAGTGAATTATAATGACATTATAACATACAAAGAAAGTAGGATGGATTACTTCTGGTAAGAGCAGAACCCTGAAAAAAGGAAAGAAAAGTGCTTCATTCATCTCTTTTTCTAGCATGCAAGAACTCAGTTCCTAACCATCCTAGCACCCTGATCTCAGACACTTCCATCTCCAGAATTAAAAATATACATATATTTTTAAGCCAGGCATGGTGGTGCATGCCTTTAATCCCAGCACTCAGGAGCAGAGGTAGGAGGATCACCGTGAGTTCGAGGCCACCCTGAGACTACATAGTTAATTCCAGGACAGCCTGGACTAGAGTGAAACCCTACCTCGAAAAAAAAATTTATATATATATATATACACATACACACACATATATATGTATATATATGTGTATATATACATATATACATACATATATACATATATAAATAATATATAATAAATAAATTATATATATATGTATATGCATATGTGTGTGTATATGTGTGTGCATATATATATATATAATTTATTTATTGAAACAGAAAGAGAAAGAGAGGGAATAGGCATGCCCAGGCCTCTATCTACTGCAAATGTACTCCAGATACATGTGCCATTTTGTGTATCTGGCTTTACATGGGTATTGGGGAATTAAACTTTCCTCATTATGTTTTGCAGCTAAATGACTTAACTGCTGTGCCATCTCTCCAGCTCTCACCTTCAGAATTTTGAAAACTTAACTGTGACATCTGGCCTTCCAAATAGTTAATTGTCTGATAAGTTATTTCCATAAGTGTCTATGTGATTTTCTTCTCTAGAATCATCTGAGTAGGTGATGACCAAAGTAGCAAGACTGGTGTTGTGTTATAGCTGCCTAAACTGACTAAGACAGTCAAGGTTGAAATTGGTAGGGTAAGACCCAAGGCATGCCCTGAAAGCAAGGTACTGGAGGCAGGTTACTACACACCATCCAGCTGCTCCATTGACTGGCCTTAGAAAGGTGAGTACTCTAACACTGGATAAGCTCTCTGTGCCCCGCTTCCCTTATCTGGACAGTGTAAATGATGGGATCTCACACTATTTTAGCAGGTTTAAATAATATAAATCAAGTGCTTGCAACTGTGCCAGTCACAATAAACAATAAGTAATAGTGACAATCTGTTAATAATGATGTGACATAATTTCTTTCTTTATAGGAACATAATTTCTTTCTTTATAGGAACACAGCAGAGTAAGTCAGAGCTGCCTGGATGATGATGGAGAAGCCCCACCAATGAAAAATGAAAAGCAGAATTGTATCAACTCCAAAAAACTACACTTGTCTATATCTAAATCTAAATACATATATAGGGAGAAATATACTTCCAATATTACAGCTGTGTCTCTAAAAACTTAGTTAAAAAATAGCCAAACCTATTATTTAAATTTAAATTTAAAAGGTGGTATGGCTATATCCAGTCACTGTAGGAACAGTGGAGTCTGATTAACCATCCTTTCTAACATTGCATCCACACTACCTTTCAGTGACCTGATGCCATTTTCTCAATCAAATCAACTCCCAAGTACAAAACCCCTCCTCACTGAGGCCAGATGCAGCCTCTCATCCAAACTCTCCACTGCAGTCAAGGAAATTGCAGTTGATACTACCGTACAAGAACTGCACACCTGCTGACAGATGGGCTCAAGACTATTTCAAAGGTAAGGTAAGATTCTTCTTCTTCTTCTTTCTTCTTCTTCTTCTCCCTCAAGTTTGGGCCTCACTGTAGCCCAGGCTGGAATTCACTCTGTACTCTCAGGCTGGCCTCGAATTCACAACAATCCTCCTACCTCTGCCTCTCAAGAGCTGGGACAAAACGTGTGAGCCACGATGTCCAGCCAAGATTCTTCTTAGTAAGGCACTGCTGTGTGGCAAATTTCCTGTATATTGAAAGCTAAAAACAGCTATTGCCAGATTTTTCAAAATCAGCTGGTTCAACTCACAAGAGAAGGCATAGGGAGAGTCGTCAGACCCTCCCCCACCTGAGAACAGGTTCCCCCTGGGCCAGCTGTATTCAATAATGCACAAGGTCTTGTGACCTCAGAAGGGAGATAAAGTATACAGAGACTAAAAGATCTAGGAACAATGAGCTCCATTGAGGTGGTGTCTCCAGTCTCCGTGCCCTCATCCACAGGCTAAGGGAGGAGCATCCATGGGGGCAATCCCTGTATAGTAAGCCATGCTGATGCTCTGCTCTGTGGCCTCATACTCCTGCACAGGGACAAGGAGCTTCTAGCACCGGGAAGTTGTCATTCAGGCTGGAATGAGACTTCTCTGTTGTGCAACTGCTTGGGGGTCCCAGTGGTCTGTAAGTAAGGCCTCATCCTGAAGCTGAGGGAGGAGCATCCAAGGAGTAATTTGGACACAAGAATCTCCATCAAATTGAGGGCCCCATGTTCCTGCTAAGTAACCCTCTTTATGCTCTGTAAGTGACCCCTCCCAATAATCTCATTGGTTCACTGAACAGATTTTGGTGTAATTGTACTGTGGTCTGCCATTTAAGCGCTGTTTGGAATGAAGATGTGTGATTATGTCTCCCCAGGGAAAACGTTTCGGGTAACCGGCACCATTTCAGACAAACTGAAAGAAAGGCTAGATATCCCTCTTCAGTGGGAGTTTGTTCTGTTGTTGGTGCTCGGATTTGAACTCAAGGCATCATATGTGGTGAGCAAGTGTTCCACCACTGAGCTATTTGCCTATCCCTGATAGGATGCTTTTCAAATGTGTACAGATTCAAGTTGCCATTGTTCCTGATTGACATGTGGTCATCACCTACTCATATGACACCAGAGCAGGAAATCGCTTGGAGAGTTGCAGGAAAACATCTCATCAGTGCGCTGACTCCAGCTTTGAACAATACCTCAATCATGCATTATAAAAGACGTTGGAGATTTTCCACTCTGGCAAATGTCTTATGTGTGTCAAGCCATTCTTAAGTGGACACACATTGTAAACAGGCAGGTCAGCTTAATAGGGATATACTGTAAACTGTCTTTAATAAATACACAATTAAAGAACAAAGCCTGGGCTTGGTGGCTATTTTAGATGAAATATGTTGTAACTACCTCATGTCCTAGAGCTCAGGTCTGTATGGGAAGTGCCTGATCTTAGGAAAATTATAGGATCCTCAACTGTTGCCCCCGCATTTATCTCATTTTGCTTTTACTTGGTTTTCCCAAAGTCTGATTTGGCGAGCTCTCCCTACATGTGTTCAGCTTTGCAGTGATTTATTTCATATGTTCCCTCTGCATATTTCACTTCAGCATTTGTTCTATCATTTCCATATGTTAACAGGTTACTGTGATTTCAGCTGCCTTATATAGGCCTCCACCATAACCAAGACTTCCATACTGAGAAAAATGACCTCAGAATGAGAATAACGTAGTTAATTCAAAATGCTCCTTCTTTGTGGATTATTAATTTCCATACAAATGACAATCAAGAAGCTTCTCTCCTAGTGACCCTAATGGAGTCATTTTTTTTTTCTTTCCTGTGTAACCTGACCTCTCTTCTTCAGTCTACTGCTTTCCTAACTGGGGAATTCTGGCACCTCCCGCCTCTGTTCTAAAGAGTGCTGATGCTGAGTGCTCCACAACCACCATCATCCCAAATGAAAGCACATGTTGGACAGAAGTCTTCATCCCCTAGTTGTGTAGATCAATCCCTCGATACTGCTTTCTTACATCTATGATCCCAGAACCAGCAGCACGATTATTGTTCAACTGCCTGAGCAAATGAAAGGATGCTTCAAAATGGCCTTGCAAAAATGATATACTATTTTTTTATTTATGAAAAGGACACATTATTAAAATATGACTACACATTCATCTTACCAAAGACCAGTGGAGAAATGAGTGATCTTCAAAAGATTAAGTTCCCATCAGACTTGCAAAGCTTAGATCCTTGTTCAAGCTCAGTCAATGCCATGTTTGATTAGTGCAAATACCCTAGGTTTTGTCAATCCTCCCCCCACAAATATCTGAGTGAAAAGTGGGAAAAAAGATAAATATTGTGATGTACTAGCAGATAATACTGGGCAATCACATTTCAGAAATGGTTCTCTTTTAACTAGCCATTCTATTTTTCTAGCACCCATATGCACTCGATAATACATAATTTGACATTCAAGCACTTTGGGTCCTCTCACATTCCACTTGAGAGATTCAACTTAGGTTCATTGATAGAACTAGTTAGATTCATGTCCCCATATTAAACACCAAAGAATAATTACAGCTCTGACCAACTTTTTTCACTGTAGCATCCAACCTCATTGTGAGATCATAATGATGGATATTTCATGCAGAGTTGTTTTGGCTGCCTTTTTTGCCAGCTATTTTTCATTTGTTCTTTGTCAATTTCAATATATATAATTTTGATCATATAGACTCCTCCATTACCCACTCTTATCCCTCTCCTTCCCTCCACATACAAGTGCATACGTATTAATGAGTACGACTCTCCCTTGGCCAGAAACCATTAACTTTTCAGGGTAGAGTGGAACCTCATGAGCCCCTTCCCCATCTATGACAGCATGTTGACAGGCCCTATCCTGTTGTCTTCTTCAAGTAACCACAGCTCCTGCAAGTTTATAAGTGCAATATCCATGCTCTATAAAGGCAAGAGAGTGCCACAGCCTTCCTCCTCTTCCTCTAGCTCTTACATTCTTTTATTTATTTTTTTAATTTTAATTTATTTATTTTCAAGGAGGGAGAGGGAGAGGGAGAGAGAATATGGGAGTGCAAGGGTCTCCAGTCACTGCAAACTCCAGACGCATGCACCACTCTGTGCATCTGTCTTGATGTGGGTACTGGGGAATTGAACCTTGGTTGTTGGGCTTTGAAGGCAAGCTCTGTAACTCTAGCTCTCTTATATTCTTCCCCCCCCCCCAACTTCTTTGATGTTCCCTGAGACTTGAGGCACTGGTTGCTGTTTTGAAAATAGTGATTTTGCATCCTCTTCAAAGTAGTTTTCATTTCTTCTCTGTGACTAGGAGGGTTTTTTTAATCATTTTGATTTCAACATGTTAGCTTGTTAATTCTGACAGACAACACTGTGGCAGACAAACACTGCCATTAGCTTGTGAATCCTCGGTGAAACTATCCTGCTTTTTAATGGAAACACTATTCTGCTGTAGCCAGGTAGAGGACAGTCTGAGTGCGCTGGGATCAGCTTGTTGGGCACAATTTTTCCAGGTGGGAAGCTATCATTTCAGTTGTTGCTGAACAGTTCAACTGTAGAATTTTCATTTTAAACGTTGTTAAAATCACATACCAAGTCAAATTTAATTAGTTATATTCATATGGCAGATGCTACAGTATTCTATAATAAAGTATAAATTCCTTTCCTTAATTGAGTAATGCATTTCATATGACCTCTTTTACAAATTTCAAAACTGAATCTCTTCAAATAGGCTTGAACATTATTTGGATGCAGGCCCAAACAGGTTAAAATTGATTTAATACCTTCCCCTCAAAGAACATTATGTAAATGAAAGTGAGTCACTGCTGAGTGACTTATTTTAATGTCTGCTTCTACATAAATTACATCTGCATCTGGGAGAATGAGGTGGGAGTAACTGTGTGAACAAGTTTCTGAGGATTCAAATGTAGCATGTTATGGTTATATTTAAATACAGTCAAAATGTTTCCTACTGGACAAACTTAATGCTCATTAATAATTTGTTGAAAACAGGTACTTTAATAACATTACATTCTTCAGCACACATCATTTTTCTTTCCAGAGATAACTATTAGCCTGAATATTGAAAGTGAGACAGAGGAATGAAAAAAAATAGTATAATATAATATACTTATAGACTTACAGCACCCAAACATACTTTTTGGACAAGACAAGATGAAATAGAATATTGTATTGTTCCTATATTAATCTCATTATATTGCTGTGACAAAATACCTATGAAAACTTAAAGGAGGAAAATTTTACTTAGTTTGGCTTATGATTTCAGATGCTTTGGTCCAGGGAGACAACCATGGTGTTTTGAGCATGTAGAGCGGCAAGCTGTTTGCCTCATGATGACCAGGAATCAGAGAGAAGAAGGGGTAGAAGACAAGATCTACCCCTTAAATGCTCATTCCTAGTAATGCACTTCTTCCAAGCAGGTCTTGCCTCCTAATAGCTCATTCAGCAGTGGATTATTCCATCGGTAAAGTTGGTGCCTATATGATCTCATCATCCCTCAAAAGCATTAGTAGTGGGGACCAAACCTTCAACATATGAGCATTTTATGGGATGCTTTATATTCAAACCATGACAGCACCCTTGGTAGACTGTGGTTGCTGCTCTTTCTTTCCTATTCTCAAAGGGGATTTTGGTTAAGAGATAACAGTGTGTGTAGTGGCTGGTGAACATACCTGTCACTTCAATGCTTCCGGCATTGTTTTCCTCTATTGGAATTTGGAGCATGCTGGATTTTCCTAGCCCATATCAACTACCCCATTATAGGTTACAGACAGTTGGCTGAATGCCAGGAGTAGAAGACAGCCTATACATCTTTGATTCCATGGGTAACATGTATTTTGCACATATGTTGCAGTCAGGTTTACATTGCTGGTGGAATCACCCAACTAAGAGTGGCTTTTGGGGAAAAAAGAGGTTTATTTTGGCTTACAGACCTGAGCAGAAGCTAAATGATGGCATGAGCAGAGGGTGGACATCAACCCTTAGGTAACATAAGGTGGGCTATAGCAACAGAAGAGTGTGCCAAATACTGGCAAAGGAAACTGGCTATAACATCCATAAGCCCACCTCCAACAATACACTCCCTCAAAGAGGTATTAATTCCCAAATCTCCATCAGCTTGGAACCAAGTATTCAGAACACCTAAGTTTATGGGGGACACCTGAATCAAACCACCACATTCCACCCCTGGCCTCCATAAACTGATAACCATGCATGATGTAAGATGCAACTTTAAAAGTCCCCATAGTTTTTTTTTTTATCAATTCCAATGATTTTAATACATCCCCATAGTCCAAGATTTTTTAACTGAGCCATAATACCAAAAAAGTTCCCCAAAAGCCATAACAGGACAGAATAAATATTGACACTGCAAAAGATAGCATTGGGTGTAGCAAACAAATATTCAACCAATCCAAGGTTTAAAGCAACCAGGGCAAATATCAAACTCTGTAGCTTAAAGTCCAACAACTCTAGGTAGTGACAACTCTCCAAGTCCAATAATTCTAACCAGAAACAAGTCTCTGAAACCCTAATTCTGCCCCTCCAATGAGGCTACTCACAGTCCTAGAAAACTTCATCCATGCTGGAAGCTCTCCTTGGCAACCATCTCATGGTCTTAACATCTCCAGTGGGTCTCCACTGCAACTCATAGTTCATCCTCATGGCCCCATGAGATCCCCATGAAGGCAACCAGCAAACCTGCTTCACATTTCCCATGGCCATTTCCAAAACACAAGACCATGTTGCAAACTCAATGACCCTCTCTTTCCTGCATTTCTTATACTCCACAATACCAGATAGGGTGCCAATTTGTTAATCCAGGGGTGAATAAAGCAGACTTTGAAGAACAGGACACTCCTTGAGCACTCAGGCCCCTTCAAAAGAGTCTATTGCTCCAATGCAGGTCAGCTGGCCCAATCTCAAAGGTTGTAATCTCTCAATTGCAACTGAGCAGGCAGCAGTTTAGGCCCAAAGATTACAGTTTTTCTGTGCCATATCCCTCTGCACACACCAGTTCATTTCTACGCAAAGCAACACTGAACAACTTCTCAGGACACAGGCATAAGAGCAAGCTTCCCACACAAACTGCTAGCCTGGTCCAGGCAAAGCTCTCTCTCACCCTCATAAGCCAAACCTCACAGTCCATAGTTCTTACTGCATTCAGGCCTTTCAACTCTGATCAGAATAGTCCATTAAGCTGTACTTACAGCACTGCAAGGCATCTTTTAGGCCAAGGTTTCAAATCCTTCCACAACCCTTTTAGAAATCAGCTCCAGGAGGCCAAAGCCACACAGTCAGGTGTATAGCAGCAATTCCACTCCTTGGTACCACTTTACTATTGCAGTCAGGTTTGCATTGCTGGTAGAAATCAACCAACCAAGAGCAGCTTGTGGGACAAAAAGAGGTTTATTTTGGCTTACAGCCTCAAGGGGAAAGTTCCATGATGGCAGGGAAAATGATGACATAAGCAGAAGGTGGACATCACCCCCTGGCCAACATAAGGTGGACCATAGCAATACGAGAGTGTGCCAAACAGTAGCAAGGAGGAGCCAGCTATACCACCCATAAGCCTGCCCCCAACAATGTACTCCCTCCAGGAGGCATTAATTCCCAAATCTCCATCAGCTGGGAAGCTAGCATTCAGAACACCTAAGTTTATGGGGGACACCCAATCAAACCACCACAACATGTATTGATTATTTTTCTCCAGTGTCTAGTATAGACATCAGTAATTGATCATGGCACACATGGCTTCTCAGCCTTCTTTCACAAAGCCCTCCAATCATGAATTGAGACCTATTTAGGATTCTTTTCTAGTATTCTTCTTTGATTACATTAATGGAAAATCAAACCCCAAAGACTCACAATGGAATCCTTTATCTCACAAAAGCACTTAATGTCCATATTAACATTCATGTTTCAGCCTCTAGTCAGAAATTTTCCTCACTACATGAAGTTAGCAACTGTAGGAGAAAAGTGTAGGATACAGAATGTGTAGGAGGAAAAAATTCCTCTACTTAGCTGAAAGTCAGTAATTGGAATATGTGAATTAAGCTCATAAAACTCATTAACAGAAGGGTACAATTTCTATTTTTATGTATGCAAGGAACTTTACAGAAAAAGTGGAACTCATAGAAGCAGCTAGTTTCTGAACCTTATACACCATTTTAACAGAGGGTGCCAAGTCATGAAGCACTGACAGGGGCCAAAGAAAGGAGCCTCAGGTTTATAAGAGTTATAAATTTTGGTAACATAACTAATTCATGAAAGAAACAAAAGGAGGATGTGGATTGTTTTAGTAAGGTTTGCTTACACAGATTCTTGTTGGTGTGATTTCTCATTTTAGTATAAAGACTTGATTGATCTCCATTTCTTGGTTTGAAGAGGCACCTTTCTCAAAGGAAATTTTTGTTACACTTTTGGGTACATCAAGGGATGGCAGAAGAAATTGAATCGATTGTTCTTAATTACTTTCAATTCAAAATAATGTTTACATTTCTTCAGCATATTTTGGGTGGAATATCTTGATCCACTTCAACCTACTGAGAGTGAAGACACAGTTAAACTCTGTTTTCACATTGCTCAGCTAAGATAATGAATGTAAGGCAGAGAGCAACCCCTCCAGACAGGTTCCCAAGTTACTACATCCTCTGTAATCTCAAATATTCATTCTAAACCATGAATCCAAAGTTTACAGCATTCCTAATCTTTAAATTTTGTAGGATTCTAATACTTGCTGAATTATTAGGCAGCAGGACCCTGTATGAATCTCAAGCACACATCTCATGGACCCATGTACTCAAGTTTGTTTCTGGTCATCCTGTTTACTGGGTTAGTGTGCACTATACATGAAAATCTCCAGAAACCTTGTCAAAGTAGGAAAAACATGCCTTTAAGGAGAGGAATACTTCTAATTTAGCTCTTGCATTTGTTAGAAGGACTTAACTGATTTTATTATATGCTAATTTATCATATATATACATATATATTGCATTTTAAAATCCCATGCAGAATTTTAGCTTGGCTGTCTCTTCCTCCAAGTATTAGTTCCAATAGAACACCAGTACCTGCTGTACAAGGCTTTGCTGATTCCCATTGTAGTAACTTAAGTTGCCTTGTGCATCTGGCCTTATGTGGGTACTAGGAACCAAACTTGGGTCCTTAGGCTTTGCAGGTAAGCACCTTAACTTCTGAGTCATCTCTCCAGCCCTTTTTCTCCTTCTTTTATATGTGTGTTGTTTGTGTATGCTAATGCACATATACATATGCATATGAAGGCCAGAAGTTCACATCAGATGTCTTAGTTAATCTTTTTCCACCTTACTTTCTGAGACAGGGTCTCTCACTAAACCTTGAGCTCATAATGCAGCCAGCCAGCAAGCCCCAGGGATCTGACTGTCTCCACCTCCCCAGTGCTAGGATTATAATTGCATGCCAATATCCCAGTTTTTTATATGGATCCTAGGGATCTAAACACGGCTCCTCATGCTTGTATGGCAAGCACTTTACTCACTGAGTCATCTCCCAAACTTCATTTCTTCCTGGTAAATGATTAATTTCTTTGGGTAAACAATTGCCTAGCTTAGCATGCCTTGTATCCCTAGGACTTGGCTTATAGTTCTCAAATAATTCTGAATGTGTAGAGGAATTAATGTGATCAAAGATGCAAATTAGGCAAAGAGGGTTAATTCTCCAATGATTATGATGTGGACATAATGAATATTAGACATTTTTTAGACAAAGAAATGGAAGTTGTCTAATTTAGAGCAATTAAATAGAAGGTATTTAATTATTTTTCCCTTTGAAACACAAAGTACTGACATATCATGTTCCCATTGGATGAATTTATATAAAAAGATTCATTTTCTTTTATAAATGAAAAAAAAAAAACAAAGTGCTGCATGATTTATATTTCCAGGAAAATATTCCTCTAGACATTTGCATCTCTGAATAAGCATTCATTTTCAAAAGCATGTTTATAATAACAATGAAGACTGGTGAATTTATTGCATGATGTTTTTTAGTGAATGAGCTCCAGGGAATTCTTTTCTTTTATAATATCTACAAGGCCCACCCTGGATGCATATTTGTTCTAGGGAAAGCCTATTTCTCCCTTCCTAGAAACATCAGTCTCAACAGGAAGCAGAAGAAATGGCAAGATTGTGCTATAACTGACGAAATCCCAGGACGGCAGCAGTGCACTTCACTAGTGAGCTAGAAATGAAGTCCACCATGAAAACTTCATCTTTTCTTAAGAATTTATTCTAACAGTTTCCTTGTTTCTTTGAGTGTGTGTGTGAGAGAGAAGCAGATATAAGGTGCTCCAGGGCCTCTAACCACTGCAAATAAACTACAGATACATGTGCCACCTTGTGCATCTGGCTTTTCATGGGTCCTGGGGAATAGAACCTGGCTCCTTAGGCTTGGCAGACAAGCACCTTAACTGCTGAGCCATTTCTCCATACCCTCAAAGCTTCATCTTTTTGAAAAATATTTGCCTTCCTGTTGCAATGCAGAAAAGCATGTTCTAGGGAGAAACTATTCATTACATTATTTTTCAGGAAGAAATACATAATTTTTTTTCTTTCTTTTTTTTTGTTTTTTGTTTTTTTTTTTAAGGTAGAGTCTCACTCTAGCTCAAGCTAACCTGGAACTTACTATGTACTCTTAAGGTGGCCTCAAACTCATGGCGATCCTCCTACCTCTGCCTCCCGAGTACTAGGGTTAAAGGCATGTACCACCATGCCCAGCAGGAAGAAATAGCTTTGAAAGAAAAAAAGAGCATGCCACACCGAGAGAAGAGACTTTCAACATATGTGTATGTATATGTATATGTCTGTATATAATGTATATATATGTATATGATACACATTATATATATATGTATGTATGTATGTATATGATGCATATGATATATGTGTATATGTATGGTTATGATGTATATGTATTGTATACGCATATATGTGCATGCATGTGAATTATGCATATCCATGTTATTCAATAAATCTATATATATGCTAAAAATCATTAAGAAAAAGTAAAGGTAGACAACCTAATACATAAACAGATAAATAGCCGGGTGTGGTGGCACACGCCTTTAATCCCAGCACTCGGGAAGCAGAAGTAGGAGGATTGCCATGAGTTAAAGGCCACCCTGAGACTACATAGTGAATTCCAGGTCAGCCTGGACCAGAGTGAGACCCTACCTTGAAAAACCAAAAAAAAAAAAAAAAAAAAAACCAGATAAATAAATAGACAGGTTGCTTTTGTCGGGCTCAATAGAGCATAAAATGAATCCCTGAAACAGATTAAATTTGTTTTCAAATAATTGGGTCTCCAAACAAATCCTACTAATAATTATAAATATACAAACTCATGTTGTAACAAACTAAACTTCACACTATTATTCAATTAAAATTTTCTCAATGTACAAAATGAAGAAAAGTATGATTCATAGGAAGAGAAAATTAAATCCTTAGAAAAAAATTCCAAAATCAAGTATGTGATAATAACACAGCAATATTAAAGAACTATTATGACTATATTCTGTTTCAAGGGTAGAAAAATATGCATGTTAAAGAGAAACATTAAAAACAATAAAAATGATCAAATGGAAATCTTCAACTTCTGTAGATAAAATCTGAGAGTTCAAAAAAATAAAACCCCGATATGTAGGATTAATGAAGGATGAGCGGTTGAAGAAGAAACAGCTAGCAAGTTAGGAAGACCCAACAATAAACTATGCAAAATAAAAACATGAGATACATAGGAAGAAAGCTAGTAGAGAATAAATATGCTCTCTAAGTGAGGTCAGGACAGGAGGTTGAGTAGAGGAAAGGTGGAGGGGGGGCTAATCAAAATCTAGAAGATAAAAGTAAATCATATGGAAACCTACTTTTTTGGACAATAGAACACTCAGGAGCCATAGATTGTTACTAGAAAAATTTCAGTGCCAGAGATGGATCCATTGTGGAAGAGGTAGCAGAAAGAATGTAAGAGCCAAAGGAAGGGTAAGACTCCTTACAATGTGCTCCTCTAGACATAAAATGGCCTGGATATCCATGACCTCACAGTGCCTGACACTACCTACAGAAGACCATCATAATAGGAGGAAAATAAAAGATGATGACATCAAAATAAAGGAGAGACTGGTTGACAGAGGGGAGGGTATATGACCGAGAGTGGAGTTTCAAAGGGGGAAATAGAGGGAGGGAGGGAATTACCATAGGATATTGTTTACAATCATGGAAGTTGTCAATTTAAAAAAATGAAGAAAAAAAGATGCTTCAAATGGGTGAAAATGCATTTAAATGAAGTGGCTGAAAGAGAGGAAGTTGAAACAATCTAGAAAAATTACAAAAATTAGGATAAGCTGCCAGCATGATATGAGCATACCCTTCTGGCTGAGCACCCCTCCCATCTCCACTGCTAATGCAGCCACCATTACCAAGGTGCCCATACCATGGCACTGACACCACCATCTGTAGGCCCTCCTATACCTCCCTTCATATCCTTCCTCCACCCATATCCACTGACATTAGTGAGGGTCCACTTGACCATCTGACTCTATGTGACCTGGCCCTGCATACAAGTCTATCAGGTGTGAACCCAGGCATATATGGCCTCTCCACATACCCCTAATCCTCCAACACTACTGTCATTGCCACTTGTGAGTCATGGGTTCCATAGACCTATCTTCATCAGCCCTGCAGCTGCCTAAGTGTTTTGAGTACACTTCCCTGCTTACTGGCCCCTGCTTGCACAACCCTCTAAAGCTTTCCTGGGTGTGAATCTGCATGCAGCAACCCACAACATACAACAAAGGCAGTTCTGAGAGGAAAGTTTATAGCTATGTGAAAGAGAGAGAGAGAGAGAGAGAGAGAGAGAGAGAGAGAGAGAGAGGGAGGGAGGGAGAGATCTCAAATAACTTGATAATTCAGCAGAAGGCCTTGAAATAACAGGAACAAACCAAACCCAAGTGTACTAAACAAAATGAAATAATTAAAACCAAGACAGAAATCAATGAAATAAAAATAAATAAATCAGTGAAACAAAGAATTGGTTCATTGAAAAATTAAGTAAGTTTTTTTTTTTTTTCTTTTTCTTGAGGTAGGGTCTCACTCTAGCTCAGGCTGACCTGGAATTCACTCTGTAGTCTCAGGGTGGCCTCGAACTCTAGGCAATCCTCCTACCTCTGCCTTCTGAGTACTGGGGTTAAAGGCATGCACCACCACGCCTGGAAAATTAAGTAAGTTTTAAAAATTTCAGTCATATTTACCAAAAGAAAGTAAGAAAAGACTCAAGTCAATAAAATTAGAGGTGAGATGAAAAAGTTTACATTATAATAGGAAAGAGTGAAATCATGAGAATCATAAGGATGTAATTAACCTATAATCCCCACCAAAGAAATGGATAAATTCCTAGAGGCATATGGCCTATCAATATATAGATGCAATGCAGCTCTAATCAAACTCCTAGCACCATTCTCAACAGAAATAGAAAAATTAATCTTAATGTTCTTATGAAAGTAGAATAGACCCTAAACAGTCAAAGCTATTCTAAGCAAAAGAATACATCTGGAGCTATAACCGTACCTGATTTCAAATTACAACCCCATCTCTACAGAATCACGTACACTACTGAACTGAATGGAGAGTTTTCAAAAAAGAAATACAGGGCTGGAGAGATGGCTTAGCGGTTAAGCGCTTGCCTGTGAAGCCTAAGGACCCTGGTTCAAGGCTTGAGTCCCCAGAACCCATGTTAGCCAGATGCACAAGGGGGCGCATGCGTCTGGAGTTTGTTTGCAGTGGCTAGAGGCCGTGGCACGCCCATTCTCTCTCTGCCTCTTTCTCTCTCTGTTGCTCTCAAAAAAATAAAAATAAACAAAATATTTTAAAAAAAAGAAATACAAATGGTCAACAAAGATTTTAAAAGTATTCAATGTCCTTAATCTTCACAGAAATGCAAACTAAAACTACACTGAGATTACTTCTCACTCTGTTCAGAATGGTAGTCATCAAGAAAAACAACAAATGTTGGCAAAGATTAATAGGGAGAACAGAAACCTTATGCACTGCTATTGGGAGTATGTAACAGTTACCTTTTTTGGTGTAGGACCATGAGACCAGCCAACCAGAAACAACTTATGGGAGGAAAGAGTTCTAATTTTGACTTTAATCTTGAGGAGAAATCTTATCATAGCAGGAAAAGCATAGCATGCACAGACAGTCGGGGCATCACATGTCAGAATAAAGAAACATAGTCTCTGTTCCGAAGAGAGAAGGAGAGGAAGAATATTAGAAACTCAAAGATAGTGGTAAAATATCTGAAAAGTTTGGAGAAAACGGCATGTCATGAACAGAAAAAGAGCCAAGCTGAGTATAGCTACAGCCCGGCATCCCTGCAGCAGGTAAGAGGGGAAGCATGGGGACTGTGCCCTTGAGAGTAGGCTGGTCAGTAAGAAAACACAGTTCAGCTACAAAGATAAAAACATGAGATCTTCTTTGTCCGTGAGTTGTGTTTTCCCTAGTCCATGCTCTCCTGCTCTTTAGGGGAATGTAGAACACTATATTAAAAGCACTGTATTTACTGAAAAGAAAACTAATAAATTAAATTAAAAAAAAAAAGAATTTAAAAGAATTAAAAAAAAAGCACTGAATGTTAATCAGTGCCAACAAAGATTGCAATATCCAGCAAACCTATCCTAATCAGTGGAGAAATAAGGATGTTTCAAACATGCCCAAACTAAGGCAGTTTATGACCATCACACCAGCCTTGCTGAAGACACCTAAAGGAATACTATGCAAAGAGGAGACAGAATAATGGCTTCAGCTATGAGATAACAGGAAAAAAAGAGTTTCATGAGAGGAATAGATTGACTTGGAAGAGTTAGAAGGAATCCATCATGTCCTACATAATAAATCAGAAAACCTCTAACAAGTATAGAGGAGAAAGACAAGAACAAAAATAAAAAATAATTGAACAAACCAGAAAAACAACCAATAAAATCATAAGAATTAGTAAGTATCCTTTAATAACAGCCTATAAAATGTAAAAAGTCCTCAACCCTGCAACAAGGAGACACAGACTGGCTGGCTGGATTAAAAACACAAGATCCAAAATATCAAATAGTCATGAGGAACTTTTGAAGGCAGCACATATTGAGAGGATCAATAACGGTGATTTGAGTTTAACCCAAATTGATCAAACCAAGAGTTAGTTCTTGGCCAGGCATGGTGGCACATACCTTTAGTTTGAGCACTCAGGAAGTAGAGGTAGGATGATCACTATGAGTTTGAGGCCATTTTGGAACTACAGAGTGAGTTACAGGTCAGCCTGAACTAGAGTAAGATCCTATCTCAAAAAAAGTTATTTCTTTGAAAAGATAAACAATATTGACAGACCTTTAAATAAAATAACAAAAAGAAAGAGAAAGCCCAAAATTAATAAAGTTAGACATGAAAAGGGGAATGCTATAGTAAACCCCAAGGAAATTGGGCACATCATTAGCTTATACCCTGAAAAATATGTACTCCCAAGAAACTGGAAAACCCAGAAGAAATGGTTAAATTCCTTGATGCCTATGAATTCCTAGAGTTAAATCAAGAAGATATAAGAAACTTAAATAGGTCCATAATGATCAATGAATTGAAGCATTAATAAAAGTTTTCCAACAAAGAAAATTTTAGGACCAGACAAAGTTAATGCTGAAATTTATAAACCTTTCAAGAAGACTGAATATCAATACTTCTCTAACTGGTCTATAAAACAGAAGGAGGAACCAACAAACTCACTGTGTGAAGCTAGTATTATACTAATACCAAAACAAGATAATGATGCACCAAAATAGAAGACCACAGGTCAATTTTTAATAAACTTCTTGCAAATTATCTTCATGAACATTTTAGGAAGATAATACAACATATTGAAGTTGGTGTTTTCCCATTGATGCAGCTGGACTCAACATATGCAATTAATAAAATAACACACAAATAGACTTCAGGGCAGAAACCACATGATCAGATGCAAAAAAGGCCCTGGGCAACGTTCAACATCATTTCCTGATAAAAAGTCCTGAAAAAACTAATAATAGGAATATATCTCAAAACCATAAAGGCCATATAAAATAAATGTGCAACCTATGTTACATTAAAGAGAAAAATGAGGCCTGAAGAGATGGGTTAGCGGTTAAGCACTTGCCTGTGAAGCCTAAGAACCGCGGTTCGAGGCTCGGTTCCCCAGGTCCCATGTTAGCCAGATGCACAAGGGGGTGCACGTGTCTGGAGTGCGTTTGCAGAGGCTGGAAGCCCTGGTGCGCCCATTCTCTTTCTCTCCCTCTATCTGTCTTTCTCTCTGTGTCTGTCACTCTCAAATAAATAAATAAATAATTTTAAAAAAGAGAAAAATGAAAATATTTGTTGTAAAATATAGAGTAATAGGGACAGAATACTCAGAATGAAATGATCTAAGTGGGGTGAGGGGAGGAGATGGAGTACAAGAGGTTGTGAAAGGAGGGTTAATCAATACTTAAGATATTATCAACAAGCAAAATGGAAACCTACTTCACTGCTACCTAATAATATATGTTTGAAAAAAAGGAGAGAGTTTGGGCAGAAGTATCCTATGGAGGTGGATAATGTACCCAGAGGCCATACATTGTTATTAGAAAAAAATTCAGCACCAAGAACGAGATACCTTCCAAGGAGGCCCATGATACCCCAAAATATTATAGGCTATTGCCAAAGCTCTTAGTTTCCCACCAGAACTAGATTATAAGAGCCTTTTGCTGAAGATTCCACATGTGGGTGCTGCAGGTCACTGAGAAATCAAACTGGGAACTGAGGTATAAACCTCCTCTCTGTTGACTAGCTGTCCTGACAATGGAAACAGCTATGAAGCCTATTAGGAGAGAAAAGTGATTAAAGGTATTAACCAGCAATGGACCCTGCAAACTTTATGGCTAGAGGGCCAGGCCAAATGTGCCAACTGGTGCAATGGTGACATGTCTGTTATAGGAGAAATCAATTTCTCTCTATTTCTATTTGTCCATGACATGCCTCTTTCTATATGAAAAGCCTCTAATGACTGTAACATAAAAATGCCTATCTGATAAAACACTTTCAATAAAGCATGATGCAATATCAACATATAGAAATAAGTAACATTTTTATCAGTCAATAATGAATTTGCTGATAAGGAGGTGTTGCGGTCCGGTTCACATTGCTGGTAGAAATCACCCAACCAAAAGCAGCTTCTGGGAAAAAGAGATTTATTTTGGCTTACAGGCTCGAGAGGAAGCTCCACGATGGCAGGGGAAAACAATGGCATGAACAGAGTGTGGACATCACCACCAGGCCAACATAAGGTGGACCACAGCAACAGGAGGGTATGCCAAACACTGGCATGGGGAAACTAGCTATAGAGCCCATAAGCCCGCCCCCAACAATACCCTCCCTCCAGGAGGCATTAATTCCCCAATCTCCATCAGCTGGGAACCTAGCATTCAGAACACCTAAGATTATGGGGGACACCTGAATCAAACCACCACATTCCGTCCCTGGCCCCCATAAACTGATATACATACATGATGTAAAATATAATGCATTCATCTCATTTTAAAACACCAACTCCAAATGTATCAAAGACTTCAATGAAAAGGAAACTGAAACAACAGGAGGAAAAAGCAGGAAGAACACTTCAAGTATAGACATAGGGAAACAATTTCTGAGTAAGACTATAGTAGCCCAGGGAATTAAAGGACCCAATGGAATTTCATGAAACTAAACAGCTATTGTACAGCTAAGGAAACCACTAACTGAATCAATAGACAACCTACAGAATAGAACAAAATCTTTGCCAGCTATACATCTGACAAAGATTTGATATCTAGAATATACAAAGAACTCAAAAAACTAAGCAATAAGAAAAATCAATCCACTCAGAAAAAATGGGGCAGAGTTCTCAAAAAATCTACAAATGGACAATAAACATGTAAAAATATGTTCAACATCTTTAGCCATTCAGGAAATGCAAATTAAAACTACTTTGAGATTCCATCTCAGCCTAGGCAAAATGATTGTCATCAAAAACCAAATGACAACAAATGCTGGCAAGGGTGTGAAACCCTTTTTCACTGTTGGTAGGAGCATAAACCTGTATAGCCACTATGGAAATCAGTATGGAGGTTTCTCAAATACCAAAAAAAAAAAAAAAAAAAATACATCTACCATACAACCTAGTTATATCACTCTGATGCATATACTTCCAAATAGGCAGATCTTTATTATATTGATACTTGCTCAGCCATGGTGGTGTTCGTAACAGCTGGGAAGGAGAATCAGCCTGGCTGCCCATCAACTGATGTATGGGGAATGAAGATGTGGCACATATACACAATAGAGTTCTATTCAGCTATAAAGGAAAGTGAAATTTGCAGGAAAATTGATGACTCTGACTAAGTGAGGTATACAGGCTCAGAAAGACAAATGCTGCATAATCTTTCATATGCTGATCCTTAGTTTGGAATAGTTACATATGTTTGTAACTTATGGTAAGAACAAGTAGTAGTTGTGAGGAGGCAGGAAAGGATTAGGGAGGGTAGGGGATAGTAGACAGATAAGTAAAGCAACAGAATACAAGGGATAGAAAGGCCCAAAGGAGGTCAGGGGGAAAAGGTAAATGGATATACAAAACCAAATGATATGAGTAAGTGCTATAAAAATATACTTCTTAGCTAGTTAAAAGATACAATTTTCTTAATATGAGAGAGAGAGGAAAGAGACAGATGATAGATTGATTGATAGATAGATAGATAGATAGATAGATAGATAGATAGATAGATAGATAATAGATAGATAGACAGACAGACAGATGATAGGTAGAGAGAGTTTGGGTGGAAATACTCTGGAATAGAGAAAGCTTTACCCTGAAGCCATGGGTTGTTGCAAGAAAATAAGAGTGCTAGAGATGGGTCACTTCCCCATTGCACCACAGTGAGCTATTGATCATAGAGACCAATAAGGACTCCAAAGCAATGTAGAGCATTCCCAATGTATTTGGTTACCTCAAGCACTAGATGGTAGGATCGTGTTGCTGAAGATACCATATGTTGCTGCCACAAAACATTGAGAAGTGAGGTTGAAATTGAGATAAAAGCCAGCTCCTTGGTAGATAGTTGTTATATGCTGCAAAACACTTTGTGAGCTGCTGGTGATGAAAAGCATCAACAGTCCAAACAAGCAAGCTACAAAATCAATCAGTCAGGCAAGATGTACCCCCAGGTACAATAGCGGCACACAGGCTAAGACTGTAATCAACTGCTCTCTGCTTGTATAGGAGGTCCACTAGGTGGGAGAGAATTCAGCTGATACTGAAAACTATGATGAAAGTCTATAGCTTGGAAGGTCAAATAACCCACTATTTTTAGGCTTATGCCTAACCATGAAGCATTCTAAATGTACGTATATACCTACATTTTATATATATATATATATATATATATATATATATATATATATATATATATATGTATATATATATATATATATATACATACATACATACATACATACATACAGTATATATATACTGCTCTCACTTTTGGTTAGAGAATCTGTTTTTTCTTTAATTTTTACAGATAGCATTCATATTGAGACTCATGAAAATGACAAGAGGAGAAAGCTTAGTGCTTATCAGTGGACAAGTCATCTGCATTACATCCACAGTGGCTCAGCAAATATTGCACAGGCAGTGTAGAATGAGTATGAGTACTGCTGTCGCTGGTAGCCAGAGAAGCTTCTCTATGTGGATGGTGGTAGACACTGAGGGAACTCAAAAGCCATCACAGCAGAAAATAAGAAGCTATTGAAAGCTCAATAGTAATAGATATTTCTACCACCCTCCAAGGCTCATTGCAGAAGAGGGGGCAGAAAGAATGAAAGAACCAAAGGGTAGGAAGGCTTATAGTGAGGCACTGTCATCCCATTATGATCCTGCTGGTGCATTCAGGACCCCACTATGGTTACAGATACCCCCACAAGATCTGCATGGTTCTGAGCTTGTTGGGAGCTGTAGCTGCTCTTTGACCATGAGAACTAAAGCTGTCTTTTGATCTCTGGGCACAGAGGTCTTATTGTATGGCCTTGGCAAACAATCTTCAGACACAGAGGCATTTGTGGAGCAGGCTTTAGGCACATAGGCACTGTCTGGAAAGTTTTATTTTCTGTATATAAGCTTGTGCTTTCCTGAATAAATCTGAGACCTTGATCAGAATATAGACTTGGTCTCCTTTGTGTCTCTTGTCTCCCATCCAGGTTAATTTTCCCTCGGGTCCTTGTTTAACTCCCCGCTGGCCAGGGCATGAGCTCATGAACATTTTGACATAGAGGAAAGAGGAAGCAAGAGGAATGAGACAACAAATCAGAGGAAGGACTACCTTGAATGAGGAGGACCTTCTGTAGAATAGGGGTAGGGAGAGTGGGACAGAAGAGGGTTACAGGATGGGAACATGACCAAATTACAGTATGTTCATTCATTAAAGTTTTAATCAAAAAAAGGAAAACATTAAAAAATAAAACTACTATGGGTTAACTACTGGAAGAGTGAGTAGGAACCAAATTCAAATAATGATTGAAATTATACCTCTTTTAAATTCAATTATGAATTTTTAATTTTAAAATTTCATATTGCAGTGAAATGCTTAAAAGAAGAAACTATTGTATGAAAGGTTGAAGTGATTAAGAACAGGCTCATCTACTCAGAGAGAAACAAATTGCATTTACAGTGTCATTAATCCATCAAGGAGAGGCAAGAAGTAATAGTATATGGTTTCCCTAGAATTCCATGGGAAACTTAACTGTAGTAATAGTTTGGAGAGATATTTTATTAAACCACTGCAGCATTTACTATTATATATGACTATATTTATATATAATACCATATAGATATATATATAAAACCATATATATAATACCATATATATGTATATAAAATGCCATATATATATATAATACCATATATATATATATATATATATATATATACATATATATATATATATATATATATATATGCACACACACACACACACACACACAGTTTAAAAGGAGGTAATGTTACATTCCATTTCCATTCCTGGAAATATAGCTATTCCTTCTTTGCAGTCCAAGTCTAGTCTTCTATATAGATGTCTTCTACTTAAAGAAGTTTCAGCTGGCAAATGAAATACTTCAAATATGTTAAAATGGAAGGTTGCCTGGTGGTATGGGAAGTAATTTGTCACTCCTCTTTTTTTTCAATTAATAATCAAAATCTAAACATCTTGCAAGATATTTTAAAAATGACTCCCATATCTTCATATAGCTTGTATGAATTCAGCCCAGGATCTTATATAATTTCATAGGAGTAACACTTCCTAGTAGGTACAGATAGATGCATGTAACTCAAGCTGAGTTATATATACACTGGGTTTTATGAGCCATCTAACAAACCACAGTTGTACTACCTCAGGTGTTTTCTTCTTACCTTATATTTATTTGTTCTTGATAGGTATGTTGAAAATGTCAGAGTTCTCTGAAATTAATTATATCGTCACATTTGAGCTAAAAAAAATCTGTGGTTGTTTGAGTCACATCATTCAAGAAATTTTAGATTTCAGGAGCTTTTTAAAGTTAATATTAAGTTTCTACAAATCTAACACCAAAATATACAAGCTTGTTCTGATGGAAACAATTTTAATATTTTATGAGAAGCGCTTTCTGGAAGAATTATTTAAACCAAGTGTGCTTTCCCACCACATATTGGGTAATTATTAGACTTTGGTTCAAATGTACTTTTGCTGGAGTAGGGTAATATATGGAAGAATTAAGGCCCTTGTTACAGAGCAGTATGAAGAAGGCACAAGTGTAAAGAAAGATCAGTACTTATGGCACTTTTGAGGAGACTCTTTGAGGAAGGAAGATGAAGAAAAAACAAAACAAAACAGGATCTAACTATGCTTTTCATCACTACACACTCAGATCTGGCCATGCTGGCAAAGCAAAGGGTCATGTTCTCCCTGATGTTTGAGGGTAGTGTGTTCTAAACTGTTACGTAAAGTGAGTGCCAATTGATTCTCTGTGTAAAGAATCTAATTTACATCATCGTTGTTTGTTGTGTTCTAAAGATAGATAATTGTTGTCACCTTTCATTTTTTTTTAATTTTTATTTATTTATTTGAGAGCAACAGACACAGAGAGAAGGACAGAGAGAGGGAGAGAGAGAGAATGGGCGCGCCAGGGCTTCCAGCCTCTGCAAACGAACTCCAGACGCGTGCGCCCCCTTGTGCATCTGGCTAACGTGGGACCTGGGGAACCGAGCCTCGAACCGGGGTCCTTAGGCTTCACAGGCAAGCGCTTAACCGCTAAGCCATCTCTCCAGCCCACCTTTCATTTTTTTAACAGCTTCTATGACATGATGAAATAATTTTTTCATGTTAAAATACTTATCTAGGAATTTATGTATTCAATGTGCATGTCTGAGTGTACAAAATGTGTCACCATTAGAAATTACAGAACTCTTCTATACAAATATACACAAACATGTTTTACAATCATAACTTTTGTCACCATTTATTGTCATTGAACATGAAATGTCATAAATGAATGACAGGTAACTTTCTCTGGTGCAGAGGATTGTAGTAAACACTCACACACATACATACATAAACACTTATACATACACACACACATATAAACAGACACACGCACAATGAAAAAGTTATTTTCCAGAATCAATTTCAGTTCTATGAAATTTTGAATTACCTATTAAACACTTTTCCTTTTCAGCCAGTGATTAGTAATAACAAAATGTATACATAATTTGTTATGCTTTCTATTTTTAACAATGATAGCAAAACTCATTAATTTATATAAAAAGAAAATGTTCATGCCATTGTTTATTTTCAAAAGCACTCAAAACCTCCATTTAAATTCGAAGACATTAGTGACATAAAATAGAGCCTCATTTGTAATATTCATACTTGTTGCTACAATTTTCTTGCCTCTATTGCCTGTGTTTTTACTTATTACTGACACATAACCAGCTTTCATTGAATTATATCCATTTACAGTATTTGCTTGGAGTTTATAATTAATGTGATGTAATAGGATCAGTTTTCAAATATTTTCAAATTATTCCATTGTAATGTTAAGAACATTTTGTGGAGTGAAATATTAGACTTGAATTTCTGCTACATTATTTGGGCAATGTATTTAGTATCTCTGAGCTTTTCTTTCTTCATGCACCAAATGGATAAAATAATAATAATAATAATAATAATAATAATAATAATAATAAAATAATAATGATTCATTTGTGTAAACTATATAGACAAGTGCCTAATGTAGAGAATATTCTCAAGAATTGTTAGATATATATTTTTTATTTATATATTACTCATGTTTCATTAAGTAAAATATTCTTCTATGGGTATATTGACAGCCATAAATAGAATTTGGAGAATTAACTATCTTTAGGAAAATATTTTGCTAAACAATGTGAAATGTAAGATATTAGTATGGATTAATAATAGACTAATAGTAGCTAAACAAAGTCTGAAGAAGCAATGAATGGAATTCAGACATGTGGTGGCAAAGAATAGGGGTCAGGGCTAGAGAGAGAGCCCAGCAGTTAAGGTGCTTGCTTGCAAAGCCTAAGGACCCTGGTTCATTCCTCCAGTACCCACATAAAGCAGGGTGTACAAGTGGTGCATACAACTGGGTTTTGCTTGCAGTGGCTAGAAGCCTTTGTATGCCCAAACATTCATTCATTCTCTCTCCCTCCTTGGAAATAAATAAAAATAAAATTATTAAATACACTTAGAGATTTCAAAAGGAAAAAAAAAGAATAGAGGTCAGAATGAAGACCAGTGAGATGACATAGCTAGAAAACTGAAGGTAGAGAGTGTCAAGGGGCTACTGTTCAAGATGGAGGAAGTGACCGAAAGAATACGAAAGTTTACTGCTCTTCATTTGTTACTGCAGACTTGTACTATAAAACTTAATGTGAACGCAGTAATATTTTGTTTTGACGCAAGGCCACAGAACATTTTGATGCTAGTTAACTTTGTGCTTTTTCCTGTCGGGAGCCATAGAGCAAAAGCCTCTCCATTTTGCCTGGGCATGCTCATCAACTGACTCATTACTCAGAAAGCTGATCCATCTAGCTTTCTGTTAGGTATTTCTGGAACTGGTCAGTAGACTGCTTACAGAATCTTATCTTTTGCAAAAGGCCAGTTTATGGTCAGGATGTGAAGTCTGGTGCAGTCAGGATGTTAAGCCAGTTAGGCAAGATTAGATGAACACCTAATTACATCCCCTCTAGGTTTCCTGACAACTCCTTGCCCTGACCACGTCCCCTTCCCTCTACAACCATATATAAACCTACATGTAAGAATAAACTCTCAACTTCCGGTTAAGATGGCAGCATAGGTACCATGCCAAAGCAGGGTAGGGGGGAAAAAAGACCAAAAAAACACAGCAAAATACACACTTTTACTAAAAAGTGAGGTGTATAGGAAATCGAAGTGGCAGCGGAGAAGTAGAAGAGATCTAGAGCATCCAGAGCCCAACCAGGCCAGCAAAAGCAGCCCCGGCAGCTACACCAACCATGGCGGCTGCAGTGCACCAGAAAGTGGCCAGACTTGGCTCCCGCCGCAGGAAAAGCCAGGTGCGGGAGCTTCCCCTCACCCCGGTGCTCTCCGCAACTCAGGAAACGTGAAGGGAGAGTGGCAGTGAGCAACAGAGGAGCAGACAACGAGGTAGAAGCACACGTGGAACAGTGAGAGATCCAGAGCAGCTGTTGCTCCCTCCCCTCCCCCACTGCCTGAGCTCAGCTCCAGCTAACAGAGCAGCAGTCACAGGACCTGGCCATGGCAACTTGAGCCGACAGCGGGACCCAAGCAGGAGCAGAGTTCAGCAGCAACATCAGTGGCTCCGGCACCAGTAACAGTGGCCCCAGCAGTAGCAGCTCCAGTTGCGGCAGCAGCAGCAGACCCAGCAGCAGCAGACCCAGGAGCAGCAGCAGCAGCAGATCCCGCAGCAGCAGCTTCAGTGGCAGCAGCGGCAGTGGACACAGCAGCAGCAGCTTTAGCAGCAGTGATGGCTCCAGCAGTGGCAGCTTCAGCAGCAGCAGCTACAGACCCAGTGGTGGGAGCTTGAGCAGCAGTAGTTCCAGTAGCAGGGGTGCTGATCTGCAGGGCCACACTTGCCAGGCTCAGCTTGCCCTGCAGGAAAAGCCAGTGCCCAGCTCCAGAAATCAGAACAGCAGCCCGACGACCCAGGCAGCAACTTGACTGAGACCAAAATCATCCAAGGTAAATTGAATTGCACCAGGGAAGGGTCTCACTTGGTCGCAAGCTGACTTGGATACCTCAACAGACCAGAAATCTTAACCTCTTTGTTGATAGAGGATCTGGTCATTATAATAACTACTCTTGCATACATACTCAGGGCTGTTTTTGATTGAATGTGTACAGTGTTTAGTTAAATTTTAGAATCTACCTGTATTTTATTCCACTCAGCCAGCTTAAATACTCCCATAGCAGGGATACTCAACCCCTAGAAACACCTTTGTAGATACTCTGAGAGTCTTAAGAGACACACCTAACACCTTAAGCTCCTACCCTGAAGATATATAACATCAAATCAATTGATACAGCTAAGAATACCCAGCTAGCTAGAAAACCCAAGCATTAACTTAATCCAAGATGCAAAAATATATACATTATAACACAAGAAACACAATCAAGACATCATATATATTAAATAGCTGTTAGGATCTTAATATGGTCTAAAATAGCAAAAATATTCACGTTAACATTCAAACATCATTCTCAGACAACAGGTATTTCTACAAATATTAGCTGTCTTGGTTTTTAAATGGTGATACATAGCAGGCTAAAAGCATTAGTGTAATTATTTTATAACTTAGATATAATAAAGATTTGGAGGAACTAAAAAAAAAAAAAAAAAAAAAGCAAGACGATATAAATCCCCCTAAAAGTATTAATGCATCAGAAATGACCTCCAGTGAGAACGAGTTAGAGGAAATACCTGAGAAAGATTTCAAAAGGATGAATGTAAATATGTTCAAAGAAGTCAGAGAACAAATCAAAGAAGTCAAAGAGGAACTTAAAGAGGAAATCAAAGGAATCAAAGAAGATGCAGGACACCAATTTCATGAAATAAAGAAGGCAATACAAGACATAAATAAGGAAATAGAAATAATAAAGAAAAACCAGTCAGAATTACTAGCAATAAAGAACACAGTTAATGAAATAAAAAACTCTGTAGAAAATCTCACCAGTAGGATGGATGAGGGAGAGGACAGAATATCTAAGCTAGAGACCAAGTGGCAGACCTAATACAGTCCAACAAAGAGAAAGACAAACTTATAGAAAAGTATGAGTGGGAATTTCAAGATATTCAGGACACTATGAAAAGATCCAATATAAGAATTCAGGGCATAGTAGAAGGAGAAGCAGTCCACTCCAAAGGCATAGTAGGCATCTTCAACAAAATCATAGAAGAAAATTTCCCCCAAATTGGGAAAGAGGTGCCAATGCAGATACAGGAAGCCTTTAGAACCCCAGCCAGACAAAACCCAGAAAGAACCTCTGCTCGCCATATTATAATCAAACTTCCAAACACACACACCAAAGAAAAAATATTGAAAGCAGTTAGAGAGAAAAATCAAGTTACCTACAAAATCAAGCCCATCAGGATTATAGCAGATTATTCAACACAAACTTTTAAAGCCAGAAAGGCTTAGAGTGATATATTCCAAGTTCTGAAAGATAACAACTGTCAACCAAGGTTACTTTATCCTGCAAAGTTATCCATTCAAATAGACGGAGAAATAAGGACATTCCATGACAAAAGCAGGTTAAAGGAGTATTTGAAGACAAAACCAGCTCTACAGAAAATACTTGATAGAATCCTCCATGCTAAAGAAAAGGAAAAGCGCACATATAAGGAACCTAGAAAAAACAAGCAATACTCAAATACTAGTTAACAGAAGAGAGCACAGGTAGAACCGGAACCACACACACACACAAAAAAAATGGCAAACATAAATACACGCCTTTCAATAATATCTCTTAACATCAACGGCCTCAATGCCCCAATGCAAAGACATAGGTTTGCAGACTGGGTTAAAAAGCAGGATCCTACAATTTGTTGTCTCCAAGAAACTCACCTTTCTACAAAGGATAGACATTATCTTTGGGTGAATGGTTGGAAGACGGTGTTTCAAGCGAATGGGCCTAGAAAACAAGCAGGGGTTGCTATCCTAATATCGGACAAGGTAGACTTTAGTCCAACGTTAGTCAAGAGAGATAAGGAAGGTCATTTTATATTGATTAAGGCCACACTCCAAACACATTACAATCCTAAACATTACAATCCTAAACATATATGCACCTAACACGGGGGCTCCCAAATTAGGACACAATGCAAATCTTAACAAATTCAGAAAAATTGAAATAATTCCTTGCATTCTATCTGACCACAATGGAATTAAACTACAAATCAGTAGCAAGAAAGGCTATAGAGCATACACAAAATCATGGAAACTAAACAATACACTACTAAATAATGAATGGGTCAATGAAGAAATCAAGAAGGAAATCAAAAAACTTATGGAGTCAAACGATAATGAGAACACAACATATCAACATCTCTGGGACACAATGAATGCAGTTCTAAGAGGTAAATTTATAGCCTTAAGTGCCTATATTAAGAAATTACAAAGGTTGCAAGTAAACGACCTAATGCTTCACCTTAAAGCCTTGGAAAAAGAAGAAGAAGGCAAACCAACAATCAGTAGATGGGAAGAAATAACAAAGATTAGGGCAGAAATTAATGAAATAGAAACAAACAAACAAACAAAAAATCCAAAGAATTAATGAAATAAAGAGCTGGTTCTTTGAAAGGATAAATAAGATTGATAAACCCTTAGCATATCTGACCAAAAGAAAGAGAGACACAAATTAATAAAATCAGAGATGAACAAGGTAACATCACAACAGATTCCAGAGAAATTCAAAAAATCATAGGGACATACTATATAAGCATATACTCCACAAAGTATGAAAATATGAAAGAAATGGATGCTTTCTTTGATTTATATGACCTACTTAAATTAAATCAAAATGAGATTAATCACTTAAATAGACCTATAACAAACATGGAGAAATGGTTCTCTAAAAGAGAAAGGAATGTCACCTGCATCCATCTCATCTCTTTAGTTACAAACAGTCACAAACATGACATGACTAGCAAGCATAATGAGCACACATAAAAACATATACACACACAAATCTGGAAGCTTTTCCACTAAAATCAGGAACAAGACAAGGGTGTCCACTGCCCCCACTTTTATTTAATATAGTTTTGGAAGTCTTAGCCATAGCAATAAGGCAAGAGACACACATAAAAGGGATACAAATTGGAAGGGAAGAGATCAACAAAAACAGCATGGTACTGGCACAGACCATGTAGATCAGTGGAACAGAATAGAAGACCCAGATGTAAGCCCAAGTAGCTATAGCCACCTGATATTCGATAAAAATGCGAAAAATACTCATTGGAGAAGAGACAGCCTCTTCAGCAAATGGTGTTGGGAAAACTGGATATATATCTGCAGAAGGATGAAATAGATTCTTTTCTCTTGCCATGCACAAGCATTAAGTCCAAATGGATTAAAGACCTTAACATCAGACTCCTAAAAAAGCTAACTATAGAAATAACTTTTCCTTTTTAATTTCTATGCTTAGGTCTTTGATTTCCTTGAAATGGTTGCTTGTCTGTAAAGAAACTCTTCAGTTTCATATGATCCCATTGGTTGAGTGACTGTTTAGCTATCAAGTGTAAGCCAAATTCATTAGTTGTCAAACAATGTTTTTTCTTTCAAAAAATTTTATCAAGAGTTATATTAATTTTTAGCTAGCTATTTTGGCTCAGGAAAGACCAAATTCTACTCTATTGTATGTAAAGTAACTGTCTCAATTCAAGCTCCATGTCTCTGTTTCCAATGTTTTCTGGGTAATTTGTACCTACACAGGTATCTGAACTAATCAAAGATATTTTCACACAGGTGCTAAGACCTTATGCTGTCTTACTTGTTCTTTTCTGATAATTTCTAGGTTAAATTAGTTAAGTTTATAAATCAGTTGGTACTGTTTTCAAGACTGGTAACAGGTTCTGCCTATATTTATAAATGTTAGATATTTAAAATGTGAGATGTACCTACTTCCTATGCCTCAGATATATGGCTTATGCTGCCACAGTACAACAAAAATTTTAAAGATAGGACAAAATGATTTTAGAAGCCCTTGTGCCATTCTTTAACTAAGTGTATTTCAGTAATCAAACGTGCTCTATTTGTACATACATCCAGGCTGATGTAACTTCCTTTCTGATTGTGTTAATCACCTATGTATAAGCCAAAGCCAACTGGAATCATTAGAGTAAAAAGTGTCAATATTTTGACCTGTACTCCCATGTCATGAGGCCACTGGAGATGATGGGACACTTCTACACTGGCCCTCTGGTAAGTCACCTGTCTTCCTGAGCAGGGAGGATATGGAGACCCTAACAAAATTGATGTACAGTCTAAACAGGAGAGTCACAATTGAGGAACAACTGGCCCTCCTGACTTCCCAAAGAAGAGAAAATTACTTGGCCAGCATGGCCCTGACTCATCCTAACAGGCAAGACACCAGTAAACTATGGGGCTATTCCTGTGTCCCTAAAGTCTCTTTGGAGAGCCATTAATGACCTCTAAAATTAATCCTTAATTAACTTTTGGCTATCTGCATGGTCTTAAACACTCAGAGAGAAATCTGTAACCAAAGGAAAGTAATACCTTAAATGTATAAATGGCCCTTAACTTCTGAAATTAGCTATAACCACGATGTTAGTACAGGAACAACTTGCTGCAGGCCATATTGGACCTACCACCTCTCCTTGGAATAGTCCTATCTTTGTATTGCTCCAGGACCTTTGAGAAATTAATAAGGCCATGGTACCTATGGGGGCCCTACAACCAGGTCTCCCCACTCCAGTAGCAATTCCTGCAGGACATTGTAAAATCATTATTGACCTAAAGGATTGCTTTTTTTTTTTTTTTTTTATAATTCCCTTACACTCCTTGTCAGCATTTTACATTTAGTTTACCTGTGGTAAATTTTAGAGGCCCTAAAGATAGTGGAGGCTACAATTCTGAGCCAAAGGGTCACTTTTGTCTCTTATAAAAAGCCTATTTTCCTGGTCATTTGTGCCACTGACTTTACACCCACTGGGGTGTTCTGGCAGGAGGAGCCCCTCTTCTGGGTCTATTTACACTCCAAAAGTTAAAAACGGGGGATTTATATCCCATAAAAGGCTCTCCAAGAAATATCCTTCATCATGCCTTGTTTGTCCTAAACTTTTTAACTCTTGATGCTCAAGGAAAGTCAGCAGCTGATTGCTTTTGGCACACAAATACAAAAAATACCTTTGCCAAAGCCATGTGAAAAAGATCCTTTAACCTTAAAATGGAATGGCCCAAACCCAGTATTCATATGGGGCCAAGGATCAGTATGCTTGTCTGACCAGGGAGGCTTGTAAAACAAGCTGATGATCCTCCAGTGACATTTCATATATCCAGGGAAGAAACACTTCCCTGAGAGAATCTCCCCTTTTTCCCTAACAGGACAAAGCTGGAAGGACCTCTACTTATCTTAATCCTCTCACTCATAATCGGACCCGTTATTATAATTAAAATCATGTCTTTTATATGTCAACGGATTAAAGCCATTAAGGTGCAGCCTTTACAGGTCCATTATCACAGACTGGAGCTTGTGGATCAAGATGTTGCCACTGAAGACCTACCACCTGCAGCTGTCACTCTCCCTTTATCTTACATTCTATACTGCGTACATTCTGTACTCATTTACTATACCGCTGTCTTCTATACCTCTGCTATCGCTGTGGTCTACCTGTCATGGCCAAATAGCTACCCCTCCTATGGGAGCTGCATGAGGATCCAGACCTATACATGTCAGCTCACAATGAAGTGAGTGTGATATGGGCACCAACGTGGGTGTGAGGCAAAGCACTGCAGGGGAAGGTCCTTATCTGACCACTTCTGGATTCCCTGAGAGGTATACCTGGCTTGCATGGAGGTTGGTACCATAACTATTATCACTAAGGCCGTGCCTTGCTCTCCAGCCACATAGGCCCTGCCTCCCCTCCTCAAAAGGTACCAAATATTGTGGGTGAAAGACATACCATGGGAGGAGTTGGGTCCCTACTCCCCCAGTTGGTTAATGCCCACCGCTGCAAAGTGGGCCTCCCCTGAGGAGATGTTGGGAGCTATGAATCAAACCTCGGCCATGTTAACAGAAACCTCCATATAGCAAGTTTAAGTTTCTACTTCCTTACCTAATATTCAACTACCAGGGGATCATACACTTGGCTGGATACTCTACAATGCTGTCGGTAGCTGATGAAGAAAAAAAAGGCATAGCAGCCCACCACTGAATAGTGAGTCTCCCCCTCTTTTGTATAAAAGAAGGGAGGAGATGTTGGGAGCCATAGAGCAAAAGCCTCTCCATTTTGCCTGGGCCTGCTCATAAACTGACTCATTACTCAGAAAGCTGGTCCATCTAGCTTTCTGTTAAGTACTTCTGGAACTGGTCAGTAGACTGCTTACAGAATCTCATCTTTTGCAAAAGGCCAGTTTATGGTCAGGATGTGAAGTCTGGTGCAGTCAGGATGTTAAGCCAGTTAGGCAAGATTAGATGAACACCTAATTACATCCCCTCTAGGTTTCCTGACAACTCCTTGCCCTGACCACGTCCCCTTCCCCCTACAGCCCTATATAAACCTACATGTAAGAATAAACTCTCGAGGCCATGACAAACATCTAGCATGGTCTCCTTCTTGTGTCTGTTTGCCTTGTTTCATTCAGGTTAATTTTCACCTCACTTCTTTGTTCGACTCCCCACTGGCCGGGGCATTTTCCAAAAGGAGACAGTGAGGAAGCCATGATGGAACTTCATTTTTTTTTTTTTTTATCACTTCAGACTTTTCAAATTACTTTCAATTGTACTTGACTCATCAGCCAGGTATGTCCCACCTGCACAGACACATACAACAAACTTCCTTCCATATTTATTGTGTTTTAGTTTTCAAAGCATTTCCCCTTGATCATATTATTCAATTCTGAGATACTCAAAAGAAGGTAGGTAAAATATGTTCTCATTTTAAAAAAGAGAATTTCCAAGACCCAGAGAGTCATGTGATTTCCCTAAAGACAGAACCAGTTATTAATAAAATTGAGACTGCAATCAGATACATAGTTTTCTAACACTTGATTGATCTGTCTTTTCCCTTTTGGGTATCCACATCAGAAATGACAGGTGAGATTATTATAGGTGGCTTATGCTGTTTATCCTTTAAAATCCCAAATATTGTTTAAGGCGATTTCTGTATTAATCAGCTGTTACAATAACAGATACCTGAGGTAAATAAAGTTTGAAAGATGGAAGGTTTATTTCGGCTCACAGTATCAGAGGTTGTAGCCCATGACCACTTAGCCTTTCTTCTCTGGGCCTGTGGTAGTGCAATACATAATGGTGGGAGGTTGAGATGGAAGATTCCAGTGCTTCTGACAGAGAGAGAGAGATAATAGGAGAGGAGAAGAGAGGAAGAGAGGGGAAGGGAGGAGAAGACAGAAGAAAGGAGAGAGAGAGGGAGGGAGAAAGAAAGAAAGGAAATGAGGAAGAGTGTCTTAATATCTCCTTCAAGAGCATGTTCCAAATGACCTAATTTCCTTCCCTGAGTCTCACTTCTCAAAGGTCCCATCACCTCACAATAGTGTCACAGGCTGAGAACCTTTTTCAACACCTGAGCTTTCTGGGGTGTTTATCCAAAGTATAGCATGATTCATCACGGAAAGGAATAAAGAAGCTTGCTAGGAGTTCTGTATGTTGAGATTTAGTAACATTGTAGGGTTAGGTAGTAGGACCTCTTACCTAGCATTGTATCTGTGAACAGCCCAGTATATGTCTGTGCACTCACTATGGAACTCAGCTGATGCTGATTTGTGTAGCAGAAGAGTCAATATGTGTTTTTAAGAGAAGCTGCCTGGCGTGGTGGCCCAGGCCTTTAATTCCAGCACTTGGGAGGCAGAGGTAGGAGGATGGCAGTGAGTTTAAGGCCACCCTGAGACTACATAGTGAATTCTAGGTCAGCCTGGGCTAGAGTGAGACCTTATCTAGAAAAAGAAGAAAAGAAAAGCTGGGGAGATTGCTCAGTGATTAAAGACACTTGCTTGCAAAGCTCAGGGAACCTGAGGTGTTGATAAAAGGCAGTGGCACAGAAGAAAAGTGTTTCCTAAATCATACTCATTACAAAAATACTTACATGATTTTACATATCTAAATAATTTAGCTAAATCCTAAAATCAAAACTCCTAATCCTAAAAGCTAAACTGTGTTACTATATTCTAACCTGTCTACTGGATAGCTTTACTTAACCTTTAGATAATTCCTGGGGATAAATACCTTCGTCACTGATTTCAAGATAAATTCTGGTGGAATTTGGGATAGTAAATACATATGAAATGAGATCATCTCTCCCTACATCAACTTCCATACTGGCCTCAAGCTCATTCCAGTCTTCATCCCAGATTATTTGCCTCTCCCAACCTCAAACTTGTTAATTATATTGTGATGCTCATCAAAATTTCACCCTTGCAGGTCATGGGAAGATATGTAAAACCATTTGCTCATGCTTGATGAATGAATGCATAGTTTTACAGAAGATTTTGCCTAGGTACAATATAGGCCAAACAACTAATTCAGAACCCTACACATGTCATATTCACAACCTACTAATCATTTTTTAAAATAAATATAGCATGAAGATTGTATTTAAGGAGACTTTGATACCCAAATCCAATATAACTATTCATCTATATTTTATCTCAAAATGTAGTTAACTTCTTTGCAATTCCAATGGAGCCTTAAAGCTCCTGTATATTTCACGGGAGAAAATTAAAGAAATTTGCTCCAGGACATACATCATAGCATAATAGGTTCAGTTTCTGGTTTAATTAAGCTTTGAGGTAGTGGTTTGTAGTTTTTATTCTTTTAGTTCTTTGAGTGTGTTCACTTATCTACAGACCTTTGAGATCTTTGTTAGACAACACTTGCAAAAAAAAACATAGGAGAAATATACATTTTCCTCAAAAGTTGTAAGAACAGTTTATGCATAGAGAATACAGAATCCAAGTTCTGGATTCAACAGCACAACTCTGTTTTACATAAAAATGATTCAGAGAAATGCCAGCATAGACCAAATAAAGAGCTTTGGAGTGAGAAAATGAAAACACCTCTTAGCACACATCTTTATCAGAGTATTTCTTTCTACTAAGCAGCCCAATTTCCCTTTTGTATGCAAACCTTCTTGACCAAGATGACTGATACTGTTACTCACCCCACCTATTCTGCAGCATGTCTCATCTCCTCCTATTATGGGCAGGTCATCTCTGAAAGGCTCTAGGCTCAACATAAGGTGTTCAGTTTCAGCTTCGCTTGCTTCCACATCCGAGAGGCATCACCTATGTCCTAAGGAATATTTGAACTCTAGCATCCAAGACTTGAACTTAATATTCATCTCCTGGAAGGAACAAAATGTCTTTTGGGTCCCTACCCTGTTGGCTAAGATTTTTTTTTTTTTTTTTGAGCTAACTAGTGTAATTAAAATGCTTTTGGCTTTAATGTCTTTTCTTCCGCTCATTTTAATGTGTTCATGATAGGCAGTAAAACACCTAGCTAATTTAGTTTGCCACACTTTCTGCAATCTTCTCTTAATGGATATTTTGAGACCTCTGTACTCATAGTGATATGTCCCCACTTAAAAAAGTATTACTCCCTGCTTTATGGTATACCCAAAACTTCTAGTTTCATCATGAATTTATGCAGAAAGTTGGAATCTATCTGGCATTAAGAAGAGGAGATTATTGGGAGGAAAAATAATTAAGGCACAATTTGGACCCAACTGTTTTAAATATCAGTTAATAATATTGCCTATGTCCTTTGGAACTGTGATCCTACAGAACTTAAAATATTAGCATGGAAATCACTTGCTTTTTATTATACTATAGCATAATGTACTTTAATTCAGAGTAAGCTCTGAAAGTGAAGGATATGTTTTGAAATCAATGTTTAAAAAACAAGTTTGAGCCGGGCGTGGTGGCACACGCCTTTAATCCCAGCACTCGGGAGGCAGAGGTAGGAGGATTGCCATGAGTTCAAGGCCACCCTGAGATGACAGAGTTAATTCCAGGTCAGCCTGGACCAGAGTGAGACCCTACCTTGAAAAACCAAAAAAAAAAAACAAGTTTGGAGAAAAAAATTACTTTATAGTGGGAAACATGTACTGGGAAGTGCAACATCAAAAATATGCATATTTTTAACATTATTCAAATAATTTTGGTATTATATCAGATAATTTATTAAAGTGGTTCCAATTTTTTTCTGGACAATTCCTTCTGATCCTGTAAATATTGGATTAGGTTTCCTATAACTAGAACACTAGCCTTGCAGCTATTTTTTTCCTCTATCTCTGAAGTGATTCACTCTGATCTGTTTGATACATATTGATAACACCAATGAAAACTGTTTATCTCTGTCAATGAGGCTGATTAACTCCTTATCTCTCAGTCATTGAGGTTGATTCAGTAACAAACTGGCTAGTCATTAAGGCAGCAGAGAACCACCTGCCTTTCAGACTTACTTCTGGTCTTTTCAGAAACAACAGAACTACGAACAAACTTTATATCCCTTTCTTTACCAAGCTTTATATACTATATGTGCTTGCCTTTACATCAAGCTGGCATGATAGTGAACTGACTATGGAAACTGCACCACAGGTTGAAAGAAGTGCTCCACAAATCTGTTGTACCATTGAATGCACAAGTTCTCAGTTACCTCCTCAATATGGAAGGTATAAAAAGAAACTTGCTGAAGTTTCCAAAACTGCTGATGTTTCTTCATTCAAGTTAATTGCATGTATAATAATTATATGTAGAATTTTATGGATAAAAATATTTTCAAATATCTGTGATGTTTTACATCATAAAGGCTTGAATAGAGAGTAATATGTATCAAAAAATAACATGTTCATAACATGTCCACACCTCATACTTATTATTTTAATTACCAAGGTAACCATGCTGCATAACAGAGTCACTAAAACTTCTTTCTCCATCTAATTGAAACTTTGTAGCTACTGACCCACGTGTACTCTTTCCTCATTCTGAGTCCACACTTAGTCTCTGGGAACCACCATTCCATCCCTTTCCTATTAGACTAACTTAGATTCCACTTATAAGTGAGATCATCATTCTGTACTGTAAAAATACATAAAAACAGGAGCTGGATAGATGGTCTAGTTGTTAAAGTGTTTGCCTGCAAAGCCTAGGGACCCAGGTTCAATTCCCTAGTACTCACATAAACAAGATGCACAAGGTGGTGCATTAGTTTGCAATTTGTTTGCACTGGCTAGAGGCCCTGGCATGCGCATTCTCTCAATCTCTCTCTCCCTCTGTCAAACACACACACACACACACACACACACACACACACACACACACACACAATCTCAAAACATCACATTGTATACCAAAACATATAATTATTTCCACTAAAAAGAAAAACAACACACTAGTTGTAACTACAATGATGGACATTAGCAATATGTTAGTCATAACATGCAGTACTTAGGATACATCCTCAAATTGAGCTTTGTGAGAGAATGCTGGTGCCTAGTGTATCGTGTGTGCTTGTGGTGTCTTAAAAATGGAGACATAAAAGAAACATTCTGCTCAATTGATCTTTTTAGTTGCTTTGCCACAAGGACAAAAAGCTAGCACAATTGAAAAACATCATTAACTTGAAAATATCCTATACAATGAAAGTATCCTATACAATGAAAGGACACTAAACTTCAAAAGAAAAGACCCAAGATATGACCTTTTAAAATGCTTTGCCTTTTTAATGATCATAGATCATTATCTATAATTCTCATCTATAATTCTAAAAAAAATGAAATAATACATTAACTTGCTTAGTGCCATGAAGATAAACTGAGATTATATATGATAGTGCTCAATAAATTATCTGTCATATTTTACACATGGCAACAATAAACTATTTATCACATATATCACTTTTATCAATTATTAAAGCAATATTTTTCCCATCACATGATCAGCATATAATTTGATCTCAACTATATTGACTCTTCCATTCTTGTAGCCATTAATTTGGATAATGGTTCTTAGGCATGATAAGCAATAGAATAAGCAGATGAAATCTAAAAATACTATTCACGCTTGGGTGCAATCCCAATTAATGAATGCAGATGTTGTGAGAGTGTCAAGTATCAGCACGTTTCAAATTCCTCAGGTGCTTCAGTGTACCATGAAGGTTGCTGTCTACTTAAGGAAGCCAGGTCATGAACATATTTGACAATCTTTTTACTTTTATTTTTTTAGATGGGCCAGCCTGCCATTGTTTTTTCTCTAAGTGCCTTTTTCTGAGAAATCCTCTATTGAAGGATAAAAATTGAGATTAAAAATGGCTATAATTCTTTGAAATGCACTTTGGAAATGGTTATGCCAATCTTACACTGCCAAAATTGAAATTGCATTCTTTTCTTTTTCTTGGAAAAGGAGCTTGGATAGTACCCATGTAGCTGACAGCCTACCACAAAACTCTAGCAAGAATTCATCCACTCTATGCAAAGAAAAATTCTTAATCCATACTCAATTTTCTATGGACATACAATATTTTTAGAGTACTCTTTTGGCAAACACAAACATCAATGTAGCCACCTCTTACTTTCCTCTCCCCATACAAAATTCAAATAAATCCATTCTCTCATTATCTTTCAAGGCAGACAAGAGCTCTGTGGTATGAAAGACCAGCCTGTCTACAAATTATGAGGGTAGTGTGCATGTGCCAATTGCTTAATCACCAGAAGACTACTCCCATCCTCAAATTCCAGCTGAGGCTAAACCAGGCACAGACAAATCCCCAGACGGTGTGAAGCAAATAAGTCCCCTACATAAATCACTAGAAGGTGACTGCACTGTCTACTGATATAAATAAAGGAAAACACTGGGAAATGGTTGAGATAGGATTGCTAGCAACTATTTTTGGGGCAAGAATTCAAGGCAGGACCTATCTCCGTATTGTCCCTGCACATAAGCCTACTTCGTGAGGACAATATTGATCAACATGCTGTCTGTAGATGGGATGTGGCCCAGGAATTGCTTGCTACTAATCTAAGTTCAGAAATTTAAAGCAAGCATTTAGATACTTTACAGCAATTTAGCACAGTAATTTTATAGCTATAAAATCTAATAATAAAAAACTTTGACTTGTATTCTGGACATCTTTTTTCACTTTGCTTTTCATGTTTTTTATTACATTCTACAATTTTATTATATTTTATATTTTACAAAAATGTCAGTCAATTACAGATTGACAATATTAAATAAAATGGGTCCTTTAGCAGAGACATTTCTGGTCTAGTTTTCTCTACTAAACAACTTTGTAAAAGATAGTTCTTAAATTGCAACGCTAAAATGAAATATAAAACAATATGAAATGAAGGACAGATTAAAAAAAAATATGTAGCTTTAAGACCATCATGGTGCTCCTGAACTTTAAACCAAAAGTACTGTCTTCCTACCATTTTATTTGTAAAATTTCAAAATTATTCCTATGATTTTCTTTATAAAATTCAAATGTTAATGCCTACACCACAGGGCAGATGTAAAATTGAACTCATACAGCAGCTGCTCCATTCTTACCAGGTAGCCATAATCTTTCTGATTGCAGTTCTGTCTGTCTGCATGTCTTTTACCTTTGGCCTTTAGTCTGCACCTTAACTCAAACCATAATCATCCCCAAAATATTTTAGCCATATGCTGAAAATTCTTCTAAAAATTTTTAAATAATAATTTATGCAAATTGAGGGAGACATGGCCCTTTGGGAAAGGCTTGATCCAAACCCGTGATGCGCCTGGGCTGTGTACCCAGTCATCGGAAGGCATGTCCCAACAGAAAGTAAGACCTCAGCCCTTTCCTCATCTTTTCTCTTTCCTGACATGAGGTGAGCAGTTTCGCTCTCTGTTCAGCACTCTCTCACTTCTTCTCATCACCAGAGGCCTAAAAGCAAAGGGCATACATATTCATAAACTAAGCCCTCCAAAACTTTGGCCCAAAATGAAACCTTTTCTCTATGTACATAGATTGATTTCAGCTATGTCATAATAATGAAAAGCTGCCTAACATGAATAGCAGTCAATGATTTGATTTGAGTGGACATAAAGGAAAAAATAGTTCAATTGCTCAGGAGAAGAGACATTTGTACCTGCCCATTAGACCACATAAAATAATTGCTTCTTACAACCTATGGAAAATATGCCACAGTGGGGTGAATAGATACTCTATAATATGGAAAAGCAAAGGTGTAAATTGATGGCTACATGTTCTTTGACATTCTTGTCATGGAGAAATGGGGCTAGCAGTATTTCTCCTTCATCCAGAATTGTGTCAATCAGTAGAATCTAGTGAAAATGGTGTTGTATACCAGTTAAGGCCAGTTCAGGAAAGACCATGATGCCACCTTCAGGGTCTATTAGATATCCACTATTTGGGATGTTTGCTCTGAGGTGCTCCCTCTCAGAATCTAGTCTCTGGGCTGGGAGAAGCCGAGGCAACCTGCTTTTCAAGTTACCTTGGCCTGGGTGCCACATGTGAAGGAAGAAGGAGCCTCCAGTGTTTCTAGTGCCCAAATATCAAAATCACTTGCAGCCATTCAAGTCCGACACAGTCATCCTGATCTTGCCAAGAAAGTGCACAGTTGCCTTGAAACTGAGGCAAGCCACTCTTGCTGCTCCGTGTTCAAAATCCTGACCCACATAATTTACAAGCATAATAGAATGGTTATGGCTTTAAAATTTCAAATTTGGAGTTGATTTTCAGTGAGATAACCCAAACTATCACAGTATTTTCATAGCAACTGTTTATATAGATAGAGTGATCATTTCTTCACTGCATCTAAAAAAAACCTCTTAGTATATGAAATATACCAATAGGAAACACAGCAGTATCAACATTGATGAAGCTGATAAAGATAGGGGCCCTGCTTCTTGACAAAAAGACTTTATTCATGACTCTGTTTTTGTGAAAATAAAGTTGTCCTTTGGTCCAAGAAACACACACACACACACACACACACACACACACACACAATCAACCAATCAATAAACTAATCAAAATCTGTGACGCTCAAGTCCTTTTACATATAGTGGCATAGGTGCCAGGGGTTGTACAGGCACACCTCTAATCCCAGGATCTGTAACCCATGGCAAGAGGTTCCATGTTCAAGGCCAGCTTGAGTTGCATACTGAGACCCCTCCATCTCCACAAAGAAGTAAAGTGGCACTGTATTTGCACATGACTTATGCACATCCACTTGTGTGCTCTAAATATCTCATCCATCTCCAATAGGATGTGAATAGCTGCTAATCTGTACTGTGTAGGTAAAAGTCTTCTATGTGTTCAGTATAGAAGCAAATTTTGCCTAAATAATTTTCTTCCATAAGTGGTTAACTGAATTCATGAGTATGGGTTCCCACAACACCATCTTCACTTCTCCCTGTACCCTTCAGACATGTGATCTTTCAAGGTTCACTGTTCATGTTTCTTCTGGGATGTCCCTTGCCAATGCCATCAAAGATGCTTATCTATTAGTTTGACTTTCTCTGCTATTGGTTTTCTATGCTATAATTTGAAATTTTAAGTGAACTTTGAGTGAAAGTTAATTATAATCCTCCAAATTATTGAACACATCAATAAAGAAACATCAACTCAGAAAGCAAAATATACCCTATTGAAGAGCACATGCCTTCAACATTCCTCCATCAATTCATACCCACCACCTCTCAGTAAGTATAAACTTCCACTTCATTTTGAGAACAAACCATCTTATTTCCAATTTGTTGTCAATTACTTATTTAATGACCATTTAAATTTTTCTGTGTGTGCAGGTGTATGGTGTATAGAATGCATGTTCATGCATGTGTGTATGTGTGTGTGTAAAAGCATATGTGTGCACATTCATGTGAAGTCCAGAGGTCAATGTTGAGTGTATTCCTCAATCATTCTCCATCTTATTTACTGAAATAGGGTCTCACTGAACCCAGAGCTCACCAGTTTGGCTAGTCTACCTAGCCAGCTTATCCTGGGTAACTGCCCATTTCTACCTCCCAAGTGCACTGCCAGATCTGGCATTGATGTGGTCGCTGGCACTTGAACTCAAGCCCTTACATTTGCATGGCAAATACTTCACTAATTGAGTCATCATAATTCTAGGTCTGAAAAATACTTTATTAAAATATTTTTCTGCCAGGCATGGTGGCTCATGCCTTTAATCCCAGCACTCGGGATGCAGAGGTAGGAGGATCGTCGTGAGTTCGAGGCCGCCCTGAGACTACATAGTGAATTCCAGGTCAGCCTGGGCCAGAGTGAGACCCTACCTTGAAAAACCAAAAACAAACAAAATATTTTTCTAACTAAAACAAATTATCTTAGGGGTCTGGAAAGATGTCTAAGTCAGTAAAGAGGTTGTGGCACAGGTACTCGGGCACGAGATCAGAGTCCAGCACTGGGAGACAGAGACGGGGCGCCTTGGGCTCGGGGGCTAGGCTGGCTCGACAGAACTGGAAATCTTGGGATTGAGACAGACACTGCCTCAAAAACAAGGGGGAATGCAACTGAGGAAGCAACTCAACATCATCTTCTGGCCTCTATACACTCTAGTGCAATATGTTTGTTTTGTTCTGTTAAAATTAACAAAAAAACACCCACGTTTTTTTCATATGATGGCTTTCCCTTTAGGTAGGAGTTTTAGGAAGAAATCAAGGTTACTAAAGTGAAGGACAGGTTTATCATGGAAGCTTGGCTGACAAATTCTGAAATTACTTATGTACTAGAAAAGAAAGAAGAAAGGAGAGTCATTAGGAGCCAATCTGTTGTGTGTTTTTTTTTTTTTTTTGCATTACTATAACAAAATAAATGAAGCAGGCCAACTTAAAAAAAAAAAAAACAGGCTGAAAGTTCAAGACCAGGTGGCTTCATTGGTTTGGCTTCTGCAGGCATGTGTGGGAGAAAGATTCCATCTCAAAACAGGAAGACAGAGAGGTGAAGATCCTGCCATAAATACTAAGGCACAATCCCAATGAACTATGTGCTTCCCATGAGGCTCCACCTTCTAAAATTTCATCACTTCCCACAGGCATATTGACAAGTTTCCTACACATTAGCCTTTTGGGGACACTCTGGCCATATCCCAATGACAGCAAAAAAAGCTTCTTCAGTCTCCTGGATGAGAGAAGATTGCTCTAGATGACGTGAGAACTGTGGAGGTGGTGACTAGGAGTCATATTCCAGGTGCATTTTGAAGCTAACATAATCAAGTTTTGCTATTGGACTAAATGTGGAATGTACAAGAAAATGAAGTTAAAAAATAACTTCAAATCCAGATTATTTAGAGTTTACCTTGTGCCACATAAAAGTTAAACTTGCATTATTAAAATAGGATCTGGATATTTTTGACCCTGTCTTGGTTCCTTTCCTCTCTTCTCCAATGCTTCACAGGATGACCATCCCATGTCTGAGGCTTTAGTAGCTTCTTTATGCAGAAAGCATTTTTAGTTACTGTGAAAAGAAGGGACTTTTATTTGGAGAATACTAAAGATATATTCTGGAACAGTGAGAACCTGCAGCTGCTTTGAGGATTTGCTCCAAAGCACTCAGTACCCTTAACCAGTTATTACTGAGGTCAGAGTGAGAAAGAACATGCTGATGTTTCTGCAGATTTTCTGGTTAACTCAAAATATGTCCACATGGAAAGAGCATTCAAGTGGGAAGCAAACCAGTTCTTGTTCTTGTAATGAGGACAGGCTACAAATATTCTCAGATGCACATTCCTCACCTATGAAGTAAAGAAGTTGGGTGAGTAGGATTTTCCAACCTGTTGATATACATCTTGTGGGCACTCAAACTTTTCCTGAGAGCTACTCTCTCTAGTTGGTGGTTTACACAAATGCCCCAGGCACCTCGTCCTGGAAAACTCAAGTTTTTGAAACAGAAAAGATAATTTCTATTGCTCACATAGACAAAGGAACTCTTAGAAGCAACAGTCCTGAGGTTCACTCTGACAAAGACTTTTTTTCTAAATGATTATTTTATATTTTAAAACACTTTCAGTAGATGTCAGTTACTGTTTTGTACAAGGATTTAAAATGAGAAAGGTGATATTTTTGAACTCTCATCATCTGCCAGGTAATAGAGGAGGTATTTTATGTGTATATTATATCATCCCAGTAATTATTATTTTGGGTTTTAGAGATAAGAACTCCAAGTCTTGAAGAGTTTAAATAACTTGTGTAAGGCCATACAAAAGGGGTGTGGAGTTTGTACCCAAAACTTCTTTGCTCCAAAAGCTTTTCTTCTGTCACCATTCATGATACAATTACTAAAAGAGAAAAGAAGAGTTTTCATTTGTATCCTCTGATACAACATGGCATTGGTGAGTGGTGCCCATGTGGAATGTGTTCATTCTTCCATGCCTGTACCAGTAGCCCTTACATGCATTCTCTTGGCTTTGGCCCAGACACTGGATAGTGAGTTCTTCATGCCCTGATACATAACATTTTCCAATAGAAAGAAACTGAGGTACACTTCCTATAATTTGTAAAACTACAAGGTAAAGATTTTACTTTTAAAAATGTAGGTCAGGGCTGGAGAGATGGCTCAGCAGTTAAGGTGCTTGTCTGCAAAGCCTAATGACCTGAGTGTGATACCCCAATACCCACAAGCTAGATGCACAAAGTGGCACAAGCGTCTAGAGTTTTCTTGCAGCAGTTAGAGGCCCTGATGTATCCATTCTCTCTATCTGTCTTTCTATCTCCTTATAGTTGAAAATAAAAATATTTTTTAAAATGTAGGTCAATTTTCCCTGTCTCCCTTTCTGGCCAACAATTGTTATCTATCTTTGTGTTAAGAGAAGGCCAAAGCAGTCTTTCAAAACTCAAATAAAATAGTAACTTAAAATATAGAATGAGTTTAAGAATAATTCAGTGAATAATAATCCAGTGATGTCAGGGACATCAAAGAATCTATAAGTAATCTAAGCTCTAAATAAGACATATAAAAAATATAAAGCCAGAAAACTAAAGGGCTTTTTTTTTTTTTCAAGCTAGCCCAGGCTGACCTGGAATTCACTATGTAGTCTCAGGATGGCCTCGAACTCACAGAGATCCTCCTATCTCTGCCTCCCAATTTCTAGGATTAAAGGCGTGGGCCACCAAGCCTGGCTTCTAAAGGGTTTTTAAAAAGTTTTCAAAACAAAAAAAGATAATAGATAATAAATAAACAGGAATGAAGTTTAGAAATTTAAAAAATGGGACCTAAAGCAGGGAAAACTTGTAGTAAAAATGAACTTATACTTGTTTATTTTGCCAAGAGTATTTGTATTTGGCTTATTTTGAAATAAAATTTTGAGAAAGATGTCACCTTCTTTTAGCAATAAAGACATGAAATATTAAAAGTTACTAGTAATGGAGGAGATGGCACAATGCCTAGAGTAGTTTGTCTAACACTTGACTAATATCAGAAACACTAATTTTATGTCATGACGTGTTCCTAATGACAGTTGTATTGAGTGTATCTCAATACAGTCCAGAAAACCTAATGTATTTGAAATCAAGTATACCAAAATTTTAACACATTTGAGAGGTAACAGAGTCACAGTCCTTGGACTGATGATACGCAATAAATAGCGCATAGTTATTTGAATATCACCAAGGAAAAGAGAAGAACAGGTTCTGTTGAGTGCTGCAGTAGGCTTTGAGGTTAAGTAAGAACAGAGTCAGTCAAAGCCCAGAAACACATCCACTACAGCAGGAAACATCCCTCCTTTAGGAACAAGCTAAGTGTCTGCTTGGGATAGTTCAGGGAGAGACAGACTCAAGCTGGTCTTTCCTGGAGGTGATCTGATTACTGGAGAAGGACTCACTTGTATTTGCCATTCTTCTTGAACTTGTCCTCCTCTTTACTCTGTCTCACAGTTTTCATACACATACTCACTTCTGGAACTTTTTAGAACTCACAGATTTTTCTTTTGTTCACACCTTGGCAGCTTGTGTTAACTTTGAGTTGGGAGGGAAGAGGGAGCAAAACAGAAATTGCATCATGACATCAAGAGGTTTCTTCCATGCCAACTTCAACTTAAGGAAAAGAAATACCTCCCATCCGGTGTCATATTTGTATGTTACCAGAGCAGAGTGGTCGAATGATGTGCATGTGATCACTGAAGAAATACTTATTACTTGTTAGGAAAAATAAGAGTTTAAACTATTAGGGCATTACAGCTGAAAATACAAGAAATAGATCAACAATTGAAAATTCTATCAAAGTATTTTCAACATGAAAGCAGATATGGAGGGTCTTTGCCCCTTGTAAAGTTTCAAAAACACTGAACATTAAAGTTTTCCAGTGACTTAAGTGGAAAAAGGATGGACTTTAATTGTTGTGGAAAGAGACATGAAGCAGACTCTCAGCTTTCCAAGGGCTGAAAGAAACATTTGAAATGAAATGCAAACCAGACCCCACCCTTTGAATTATACAGTTCTTCTAGGAGGAGAATGCAGCAGTGTGGTCAACAAAACAACGCCCACCCTACCGGCTCTTAGTAGTTAGGCGAGATGATTTAGAATTTTAATCATCTCTTTTATTACTTGGCAGCTTCAGGGTATCCGATTTAGGCCATGAATAATCCCCTTTGAAAACAAAATGTCTCATCCAGTGGGATAATTAGACTATTACTAAGGACAAGCCATCCAACATCAAAAGCATGCACTCTAGGAAGTCACGTAACAGGCAATCTTCTCCCAAAATTAAAAGCATGCTTAGCATTAAGAGGTCACTGCAATAAATAAGGGGATATGAAATAATTAGTTACAAGCTTTGGTCAAGGAACTACAGACCAAACTATAATAAAAAGGAGCTGTTCAGCTTCTAAACGTGAATATACTAATTACATTCAATGCTTGAATTGGTGCTGGGAAACCTCTCCTCTCTTCTCTGATTAAGAGTCATTAATCATTCCTGTTAGGTCAGTATTATTCCAGGGCATCCTCATAGAAGTCAAAGATGCTACTGTGAACAGTATTTGAAATAAGGGGGAGGGAATCAATGGAAGGACAAATGGTAATAATTACATTATTTCCTTTCAAAATCAAGATATACCATTTTATTTGTATACAAAATGCATAACCAAGTGACACGTGACTAATAACAAACATTAAGTCCATGCACTTTCTTCCTGGGATATACTACAAAAAACTCATCAGTTCTGCTCATGGCATTTGTAGGTTCACTACAAAGTTATCCAAAATGGTTCATGCTTCCTAAAGCTACTAAAAAATGACTAGAGTATCATAATTATAAAAAAAAGTATTTTCAAATTCACCTCTCCTAACATTTGCAGTGATAGAAACTAATAAGTAAATAAAGATTTTAGATTTCTGGTGAGATTTTATTAAATTACTTTTCAAACCCAACAATATGGAGTTTGGCAACGAATAGCTGCCTACTGAATTTCTTCTCTCTCTTCCTTTCTTTCTTCCCCAAGATACTAAATTTCAGTGAAATTATCAAAGGAGACATTCAAAGAGAGGAATAAATACAAAAGAGTAGACATTAATTACAAAATGGCCTAAAAACTATTTAATTGAGTATTATTCATATAAATTAGTTGTTATCCATAAAGTTGTTGTAAACTCTGAAACAATTTGAGTCAGCTATTTGCAAAGTAATAAAATTAAGATATATTCTGCATTCAGTGGATTTAATTTGCTCTATAAAACATTGGCATAGTAAGACTTAGAAGTTCTTTAATTAGAATTTATTAGACAACTCCAGTCAACTCCACAGTCTACCCTCTACACTTTAGTGCCTTTAATCCCAGCACTCGGGAGGCAGTGGTAGGAAGATTGCAGTGAGTTCGAGGCCACCCTGAAACTATATAGTGAATTCCAGGTCAGCCTGAGCTAGTGAGACTGTACCTTGAAAAACCAAAAAAAAGATAATCTTAGCATTGGGCACAATAATCTGCTTCATGTAGTTTGATGTCTCCTTAACACCTTTGCTTCCAGATTCCCATTACATGATGCTCTTCCAATCTGCATGCTCAGATCTTTTCATGTCTCCCTTAGGTCAAGCAAATTGAGAGTTTTGACTCTTGTAGGCAGTGTCACCCCTCTGCCCATCATGAAGAAGCTTGAGAAAAATGTGTCTTCTTTGAGCATCACCAAACCTTGAGATTATGGGATTGAATGGAATCTTCAAGGGGAAAATTGAAACAGGATTTTAAAAGTTTGAGGAAATTAAGAGGGCATGGGAAGTAAAAGGAACTCATCACTTCCAAAATGTAGTTTAAGTCTCTTGCCAGCTGAGGGTCAAAAATTTCAACACAGGGCTTAGCAGTTAAGCGCTTGCCTTTGAAGCCTAAGGACCCCGGTTTGAGGCTCGGTTCCCCAGGTCTCAAGTTAGCCAGATGCACAAGGGGGCGCACGCGTCTGGAATTCATTTGCAGAGGCTGGAAGCCCTGGCGCGCCCATTCTCTCTCTCCCTCTATCTGTCTTTCTCTCTGTGTCTGTCGCTCTCAAATAAATAAATAAAAAATTTAAAAAAAATATCAACACAGCTAAAAAGAAATCACTATGCAAAGAGAGAACATCCTCTTTTTGTGAGAGATATTTCAAACAAGAATGTTTGAAAACAGTTAATGAACCACATTTAAGACCAAAATATATGTGACTTTTGCATTTAACCTTACTCTTTTCTCATGTTTAAACCTGTTTTTCTGAGAAAAAAAAAATCTCAAAACAAGAACAAGATTGTGAATTATGTGTATGGTTCAACATATGCATTCATCTCTTGTGACTTATACGTTGAAAGTATTCCTTTGTCCTCTTTTGACCTATGCTTCTTTGTGTGTGAATGAGGTGTGTGTGTGTGCATGTGTGTTGTATGTAGTATATGCACCTGTATATTCTGATGCCCTGTTCCATGCACTTGTGTGTGGCAGCTGGGGGAAACCAGGTGTACCTCTCTATCACTAATCTACCTGGTTTTACTTTAGACAATGTCTCTTCACTGATTCCAGATCTCTGATAGTTTCTCAAGCCATAGGAATTCTCCAGTCTCTACACCCCACAGGACTTGGGTTACAATTGTTCATGGCTATTCCCTGCTGTTCATGTGGGTGCTAAGGATTTGACTTTGAGCACTCTCAGCCTCCCTCAGGCCCTCATACTTGCCCAGCAAGCACTCTTAACTGTTGAACCATCTCTCCAGCCCTTGACCTATTCTTTTTATGAGAACTTCTCTCTTATCCATATACCTATGCAATGCATATCACAAACCAGTTTATAATCCCATTCACTGAAGAATAATTTTTTAGATAGAAGTATTTTATTTAATCTTTCATGTTTTTGAATGATAACTTCCAAAAGCACCAAAGCCATAGATGCAGCTATTGTTAAGACACTTAAGGTCCCCCCACTCTCTCTCTAGAAGCCCCCATACACTTTTTTTTAAATTTAATTTATTAGTTTTCTTTTCAGTAAATACAAGCAGTTTGGTACCATTATTTAGGCTCATCTGTGATCTACCCCTTCCCATTAGACCCTCCTTGTTAATGAAAATGGGTCGTGCATTGTGGAGTTAGCCCCCAGTTATTGGTATGATAAATGTCTCTGCAAATCATGACCCAACATGTGACTCTGACATTCTTTCCGCCCCCTCTTCCGCAAAATTTCCCTGAGCCATGTTGGGTTCATTTTTGGTCTGCTTCAGTGCTGAGGTGTTGGGGGCCTCTGAGGCTCTGGCTCTCTGATTTGGTAGGAGTTGATTTTTCTCTGTGTTGATCTCCTTCCCCTTTGTGCTGGTATCCAGTTCACAGGAAAACATCACCCTTGCTTATTTCGCCAGTTGTCCTTAGTTTCAGTTGGGCCCCTTTTGAGGTATGTTGGGGCAGCTCTCTTCTTAGGATCTGCATCTATCTGGAAAAGAGAAGCAGATTATCCAATGGAGAGTAAGTTAGCACCCGGAAAACTGAGATAAGACTTACTTTTTTGATAGACAGTATGGTAGGTTTAGGCCCTCTTATACCCCGTGATTGATGGTAGCTTGATATTGTAGAGTGGGCTTGTGTTTGGCCCCATACACTTTTAAGTATGCATTACTATCCATATTTCTCTCCTAGCACACATGCTTCAATGTATGTGTATATTATGTGTTTCTTAATAAACTTGTTGTATGTAGTTAGCTTCTCATTTCTGGCAAATAGTACCTGAGCAAAATCAGTTTATGGAAGGAAAGGATTTATTTTGGCTTTCAGACTGGAGGAGAGGCTCCATGATGGCAGGGAAAAGCAATTACATGAGCAGAGGTTGGACATCACCTCCTAGCCAACCTCGGGTAGACAACAGCATAAAGAGGGCGTGCCAAACCCTGGCAAGGGGAAGACGGCTTACAACACCAATAAGCTGGCCCCCAACAATACACTGCCTCCAGGAGGCTCCAATTCCCAAATTGCTACCAGCTGGGGATGTAGCATTCAGGACATACAAATTTATGGGAGATAACTGAATCAAACCACCACAAAACTCCACACTGTTATTGACTTAATAAATTCCTTTACTTCATAAAAATGCTCACAGTACCTCTTTCTTGCATGGGTTTGAGCATTATAAGATGTAGGTTAAACACTGAGAATGAAGCATGGAATACAGTGAGGAGGAAATGATAAATATAAGCAGTAAATAAATTATGCTCATGGTGGTCATGCAAATTACAGGACTAGACATCGTCTGAGGTGTGTGCTTATGTCCCTTTCTGTCCCACACAGGGCACATACAGGCAGAATACTCCAGAAATGGTACATGTTGTCTTCTGAAGTCATAAACCTTCCTGCTAGCCCATCACCACCCACTCAGAGGCTCTACCAGGTGCTTCCTGTCAACAGGAGCTGTCTAAAGTTGACTAACAACACAAGGGAAAAGCTCAGGGGTGATTTTACACCATGCGGAAGACCATCACAAGGCATGAGACTATGGGCTAAAAATGTCTCAGTGGTTAAAAGCACTTGTTTGCAAGGCCAACTGACCTGGATTCAAGTTCCCTATACCCAAATAACACCAGACAAAAAGAAATGTTGCCAATATCTGGACATTCATTTGCAGCAACAAGAAGCCCTAGAATGCCTTTACACACACACACACACACACACACACACACACACACACACACAAATTAATTAATTAATTAATACATTAAAAGGGAGCTAGGAAGCTAGAAAGAATCAGCAGGTGAGTAGGTTGCTTTTTTTCTCTCTTCCAGTAGACTTACCTGAGATATAATACTTGGCCTCTCAGAAGCTGTCCCATAGACACAGAGAACAGCTATGAATTTTAAAGCTGTGGCCTGCCTGGTGATGAGTTTCTAAGTTGTTGTCCTTCCACTTTTTTTTTTCTCTAACACATAACTTCTTAGAATAAATAATGCCTTCCACATAGAGGGTAAAAATGTTATATTCTCTTCTCATTCTCTCTGTTTCTCTTTGTCATGTATAAACAACTTCCTCAAATATAACCAGACACCCATTAAAGTATCCTGCTGCTGTCTCTATGTCTTAAGGACATGGCCTTTAGGGAACTATTCTGTAATTGTCTGAACATCCACTCATCAAGTGAAAGCAGAATTGTCATAATGTATGTTTTTCCTATGAAGAAGGTATGTCACTTGATCTCGCTTTTTGTTCAGCACAGAACTATCTTCTAGAAGTTTTTGCTGTTCTTGTGGTTTTACTTTTTAAAGCAGTTTCTATTTTATTGTTTTTAGTTTAATTGTACTATCAAATGTAACTGTATCTAGCCTTAACTCCACTACTAAGAAGTTTTGAATTTAGTGCTTGTTAAATAATAGTTTAATACTTTTTAACTCAATTCTAACTCAGGTATAAATTCCTTTCACATTCTGAACAGAGATAGGATAAGATAACACATAGAGATTTAAATTTTAAATTTAAATTTGTAAAGAATGTAAGCATCAAATATCAAGCAAGATAGTTGCTTTTAGCAATTTTATTTTAGCAATTTAAAATAGTACTTGTATTAGTCATTGTTTTGTCACCATAATAAAATACTTTAGGCAGTCTAAGTTTATAGTGCAAAGAGGTTTGTTAAGCACTCGTTTGTGGAAGTTTGAACTATTGTACTATCTTTCGTTAAGTTTCACTGATGGCCTTCTCACTGGTAGGATCCTGTATAGAGTATCACATGGCAAGAGACAGAAAGTGGGAATGTATGTCTAGTCTCTGCTCTTCCTCTAGTAAAGCCACAGCATTCAGTCATGGGAACTCCACTATCAGGTCCTTATCTAATCCTAAGTACTTCTTCTTCTTATTATTTTTTCTGTTTGTTTGTTTGTTTGTTTTTTCATGTTTTCAAGTAGGATCTCACTCTAGCTCAGGCTGACTTGGAACTCACAGTGATCCTCCTACTTCTGCCTCCCCAGTGCTGAGATTAAAGGTGTGTGCCATCATGCCGGGCTAATCCAAAGTACTTCTGAAAGTCCCTGACTCTAAACACCATAGTTGGATTGTTTCCATCCTTAATAAAATGAGGTAGATTAATTGAGATGATGTCAGGGAAACAAACCACAGCTGCATGTTTGTAAATATGAATTACACCTCCTCCACAGTGCTAAAGGGAGATGTTATCTATGTTCATTTCCTCATCCTACAAAATTTACAATCCATATAAACATGAATACATGCAAAGAAAGTTCCCAACTCACAAATTTTGTTCAGAATGTTTATTAGTAATGTCACATTGGCTATGAAAAGAAATTCTTAGTAGAAATTGAGGCAGTTTAGGTGTAGCAGCCCACCCAAAAGTAATGTCCCTTAGCCTGTAAAGGGAAAACCTGGGACATTCTTACTTCCTTCCCCCTGAAGGAGTCCTTCCACTTGGCTATAGGTTAGAAGTGTCAGAAAGATCTAGCCATTTCTTGTGTCTTCTTCCTTAAATGAGTTCCCCTTTCCTAGAAGAAGTAATCACCCCCTTGACAGGTCATACCCTTCCTGAAGGATTAAGATACCTGGGAAGATTGTTCCTTTTCCAGAAAACCTGACCCCCTAACCTAAAAACCTGGCATAAGGCAGGTTAGATGAGGCCCAAACTGGTCCATAAAAGACCCCAAGGCAGGTTTCTAGGTGGGCTTTTACAATTTCTAGAACTTCCTCCTGCCTCTTCTTGGGCAAGACCTCTGCATTCCCTCCTTCTCTTAAATTCTACCTATAATATCTATAATGAAATCTTGCTAAACTTAACTCTGTGTGATTTTTAATGTTATTTTTTTTTTTTAATTCACAAGATAAGAACCTGAAGGCCACTGGTTCTGGAAGTTTTCTGTAATCATCAGTGTCTTGTACCCCAGTTCCTGAGTTATTGCCTACCCAAGAGCCGAGAAAGATTCTGTTACTTTCAAGAACAACAAAAATTACTATATTAAAATGATGTTCCAACAATTACAATTATTCACAAAAAGTTATATTTCCTTATATGTGTCACATGTACACATAATTATATATGCACACACATGAGTACGTATCAAACCATTATATGGTGCTACCATATTTGTCACATATAACTACAAGTGAGAACACTGTTTTTGTGACAGTTAAAGTCCCTCTGCCAGGAACCACTTCCCTGGGGCTGAGACAGCAGAACCAGGCCTTCCTTCAGCAAGCCCAGCAACAACACAGTTCGCTTGGAATGGAGTGGGGTGTTCTTTCTTCCCCAGCTTGGTAACCCTCAGTGCCCACAAAGTTAGATGAAAGAAGCTATTTCTCTCCAATAGTTAACCACAGCACTCCTGTTTCTTTCTATTTTCAAAAGAATGAAACTCTTCTAACTTCCATGTTTAATCCAAACCCAGGTGCAGCCAGGTAAGAATAGCTCGCTCATTTTATCCTTCTCTTTAGCACCTGCTCATTTGATTTTATTCATATGTACTCCATTCTTATTCTCAAAATGATTTAAAGCAAATAATAGATTCATCAACAGTATAGCAATATTTTGAATTTGGAGGCTAAGAGAAAACAGGTAAGTGGTGAGTGAGACAAGGAATCACTTCCATGCGGATCATTCCATGCTCCACTTATATTATAATTTCTAGAGATGGACTGCTACATGCAAGGTGCTTTCAGTGCACAGAAGGGAGATATGTGCCTGGCTATGTGATTCAAGGTGTTCACTATGTCAGAATAAACCGGTCACTTAGGAAGCACAGCTTTCTCACTATTTCATGAAGATTCATAATCTCTTGTGATAGGTAAATCTGTCAGGATTCAGTAATTTCAAGGTTGTCTGCCACAATGAAATGGAAGAACTATGAGCTCCTTGATGATGATGGCTATGTTCCATGAAGTTCCTGATAAATGATGTTTCTCAGCTTTTAAAGTCTTTAAAGTCACCAATCAGTAAAGTGGTTATTTCAGTGAAAGTAACAGGGCATGGCCCTTCTCTGCCACTTGGTCTCAGGTGTAGCAGCTGAGCTAAGCATAGGGTTTTATCGTTCTCCTCTAAACATGGAAAAAACAAGTATAAGTTTTTTACTGGGAGACAACCATGAAGTCACTATAAGGTGAGTGAAGGTAATGTCAAAACTCCACCAGAAAGTCATATTTGAACCATTTTAACAGAGACCATTTGGTTCACAGGAACACATAGACTGATTCTTTATAGTGTTGACATGACACTCTTAGCCAGGGAATGCTTAGACATCAAATATTCCACAAGCATAGTTTAGCATTTTTCTGTATACTCACTGTGGTATTATCTATGAAATTTTCTCTTGAATTTTAATGAAAAGATTTATGAACTGGCTTCCACCTCAAACACATCTTAACTGAATGTTTAAAACATACTTTAAAAATTTAGGGTTTTTTTTTTTTTTAATACAGAGCTTAATAGGAAGTAAGGGTTATCTCATTTGTCCTGTTGCTAACTTACTCTCCGTTGGAGATTCTGCTTCTGTTTTTCAGATAGATGCAGATCCTAAGGATCTGGAAAAGGCCCTGACTGAAACTAAGGAAAATTGGCAAAACAAGCAAAGGTGCTATTTCCCTGATGAACCAGATACCAGCACAAGGGGGAAAGAGACCAACACAGAGCAAAATCAACTCCTACCAAATCAGAGAGCCAGAGCCTCAGAGGCCCCCAACACCTCATCACTGAAGCAGACCAAAAATGAACCCAACATAGCTCAGGGAAATTTTGTGAAAGAGGGGGCGGAAACTATGTCAGAGCTATATGTTGGGTCATGATATGCAGAGACATTTATCGTAACAATAACTGTGGGCTAACTCCACAATGCACGACCCATATACATCAACACAGAGGGGCCACTGGGGAGGGGGTAGGTCACGGATGAGCCTAATAATGGTACCAAACTGCCTGTATTTGCTGAATGGAAAACTAATAAATTTTTTTTTTTTTTTAAATTTAGGGGCTGGAAAGATGGCTTAGTAGTTAAGGTACTGCCTGCAAAGCCAAAGGACCCAGGACCCATGTAAGCCAGATGCACAAGGTGGTGCATGCATCTGGAGTTTGTTTTCCATGCCTGGAGGCCCTGATGTGTGCATTCTTTTTCTCTGTATCTGCCCATTTCTTTCTGTCTCTCTGTCAAATAAATAAACAAAAATAAAATATCTTTTAAATCTGAGAAATTTTTAAAAATTAGGTTAATTTTTAGGAAGTTAAAAAATTTACAGTGGAGAAACTGACCACAAAGACTGTTGTGACTCCTTCCTCCTCCACTATAGAACCCAATGTTGATGTTTTGTGTAGCATTTCACTTGAAAAGAGGCAAACCTGAGCAGAAGTCACACAACATAAACATTTTCTAATGCCAATATACTGAAGCTCTTTGCAAATATCTACGGTAAATGTAAAATAGCTGAAAACTGTGTTTCTCCCACTAAGAAGTGAGGCCTGACCCTACTCCCTCCTAGAGTTTGTGGCTCTCTTATTGACTTAACTAACAGAGTGAACCTTTTGCTTTTGCCTTGGTTTTTCACTTTATTCTCAAGTCCATAAGAACTACTATGTATAAAATCCAATCAGCCCGAGACTTCCCTGCATTCCTAGGCTGGCCATATGGACAGACACCTCAGCATATAACTGAAGCCATCCCCAACCTTCAAAATCAGTAAAGTCATTTCTTGACCTCAAGTGAGGTAATGCAATATCCAGGAATGACTCAGCGGAATCCTGCCAGAATTCCCAGCCCACAAAATGCATCTTATAGACAAAAATGGTTCTCGCTTTAAATCACTAGGTTTTGAGGTAACATCAAAAGAGAACTGGAACAATACCTGAATTACAATGACTGCTGTGCAGAGATCTATTCCATGAGGCAAATGCATTGTTTTTGCTCGTTTATGCAATAAACACATAAGGAGCACTACTACTATTTCAGGCAAGTTGCTTACATCAGGGATGCGTAGCTGAGTAGGACATAAAATCCTTGTCCTCTGACAGTTTTTCTGTAGACAGGGAGACAACTAAATTAGTAATTCTGGTTTAATTGAAAGCAAGGCAACCTGTTGAAGGGCTCCAAGGATACATTCACCCTGTAACATCTGAGTGAGGCCCCTAACTTGAATATGCACAGCTTTTAAAAGGCCACAGTGTGAATGTCTCCCTAAGTTAGGTAGCATAGAGGTCCTGATGATGGGTAGTAAGGAGGTTGGAAATAGCAAGTGTTATAGAAGCACATGGGACACAGAGAGAAACAAATAGTGTAAATCCACCACAAGTAGGAGGATTGCCATGAATATGAGGCCACCCTGAGACTAAATAGTGAATTTCAGGTCAGCCTGGGCCAGAGAAAGACCCTACCTCAAAAATCCAAAAACCAAAAACCAAAAAATAAAAATAAAAGTAAAAGCACACTTTACATGTAGTTTTTTTTTTGTGTGTGTGTGTGTTTGTTTTCTTTTGGGGGGGCAGTTTTCGAGGTAGGGTGTCACTCTAGTCCAGGCTGACCTGGAATTCACTCTGTAGTCTCAGGGTGGCATTGAACTCACGGTGATCCTTCTGCCTCCCAAGTGCTGGGCTTAAAGTTATGCACCACCACGCCTGACCTTGTAGCTTTTTATAAAATATATTTTATGTATTTATTCATTTGAGAGAGAGAAAGAGGCAGAGAGAAGGGAGAGAATGGGTGTTCCAGGGTCTCCAGGCACTGCAAACAAACTCCAGATGTCCAGATGCATGTTCCCCCTGTGCCTCTGGCTTACATGGGTCCTGGAGAATCGAACCAGGATCGTTTCGGTTTGCAGGCAAATGCCTTAACTGCTAAGCCATCTCTCCAGTCCCACCTGTAGCTTTCTTGAAAAAATAAAGTTTGCTTATTTGCAAGCAGAGAGAGAGAGAGAGATAGAGAGAGAGCGAGAGAGAAGAAGGAAAGAGAGAATGGGCATGTCAGGGCCTCCAGCCTCAGCAAAAGAACTACAGATACCTGAGCCACTTTGTGCATCTGGCTGTACGTGCCTACTGGGGAATCAAACTTGGATCATCAGCCTTTGCAGACAAGTGGCTTAACTACTAAGCCATCTCTCCAGCCTTACCTATAGCTTTTTATTGTCATTAAAAAGACAGGGCATTAATGAGCTCAGCCAATTATTATTGTTATTGTAATTTAGTAATGATGATATGAATTCTAATATGCACAATAAAATTGGCCCTTAATATTTTATTTCAGTTCTTACAAAACACAAATTTTCCAGTTCATTTAAACTTGTGTGGAAAGCTATGAAAAAGAAATAAATAAGAGTAAACTTGGGCTGGACATAAGGCTCAGCAGTTGAGGCACTTGCTTTAAAGCTTAGTGACCCAAGTTTGATTCCCCAGTACCCACACAAAGCCAGATTCACAAAGTAGGAGTTAGTTTGCAGTGCTGGAGGTCCTGGAAGCCCATTCTCTCTGTTGGTCTCTCTTCTCTCTATCTTTCTCTGCTTGTAAATAAATAAAAATATTGAAATAGAATTTGTCTGAAGAAAAATCTTGAAAATACATACTTTCATAGTGTTTTTATTATAGTCTCCAATGATTTGGCCAAACACATATTGACCACAGGAAAAATATTACACCACACTAAACTGTGAAGAAAACCACTAAGGGTTGAAGAGATTAACTCAGTTTAAGCTTCAATCATTTGAATTTTGCACAGTTCAAATTTCATTCATGTTAAATTACAGAGAAAGAAAATGATAGCACAATGACAGCACAACTGATTCAATATGGAAAATGTACTGCCATTCAAAGTTTGAAATTCAGAAGGCAAGTCATTGTTTAATGAAGCAACCCTGATGACCACATTATTTTTACCTCTCAGCTCTGCAAGTAGGAACTTTGAGTCCAGCGCATTCTAGCATGATTATAACAGACAGTGGCTGTCACAAATCCAGACCTCCTTCCCCTAACCAATATTTAACTTTAAAATAAATATCATGTCTCCCCCACCCCTACCGCCCCATCTTATGTAAAGAGCATCTCTAGTAGCCTTCCAGAAAGTCTCCCTTTATGCCCTTGCCAAACAGCATATCCACCCCAGCAGGGTCAATATCAGCATCACACTGACAACAGTCCTTTCCTGGCTATGCATATGGCTTAGGAGTGTCTGACTGCTTCCACCTGGTCCCTCCGAGACTCATTTATTTATGTATTTTTTTCACAAAGTATCAGCATAATGGAGAAGAAATAGCAAAAAGAGAGATATCCTTTATGCTTGTTCAATAACTAAGGGTTTTATGAACTAGAGAAAATACCTTACTACACCAACCAGAGTCAGAAATCATGTATATCTACTTCAAGGTTTCTTTAATTCCAAATTAAAGCACACTTATAAGTTTTAAAGAAATCTCCTGGCTACAACCAAGGAAACAACAACAACAAAAAAAATCCTTTTTCATACTATGAGTAGAGCAACCTAGTGTTTTATTGCTTTCTTACAAAGTAATTTGTTAATGTTCATTCATAATATATGAATATTCTCCAGTTTAGTTATGCAATGTCATCAATACTTCAAGTTGAGATGTAACTTGTAAGTATAACAGTGTAAAACATTCATATGTATTCCAAAAATACTTCTTCCTTCATCTCAAAATTAAGGACAGATTATAGGAACAAGAAATGAATTTTGTTGCTGTTAATTACATGTACAGATAATACAGAAACCTGCATTCACAGCTATTCAGCCACCCAACACTCCATGGAGGAGATGCAAAAAGACATTTCATGAAAATCACTCAGTGAGTGTGGTCACTTCTCAACCTAGAATACACAAATGAGAGAAAATATTATATTTTCTTTTTTGAGTCTGACTTACTTTGCTTAATATGATGATCTCTAGTTGAATCTGTTTTCCTGCAAATGACATGATTGAATTCTTCTTTCTGGCTAAAACAAACAAATAAAAAACTCCATCATGTATGTATACCACATCCTAGATGACTTTGGCTATTTAGCTATTCAGGGTCTTGTGTGCTTGCACATGAAATTTATGGTTGTCATTACTATTTCTGTGAAAAATGGCATTAGAATTTTGATGGGGTTACATTGAATCTGTAGATTGCCTTTGGTCAGATAATCAGTTTTACAGTGTTAATTTTGATTATTCAGTGTTTCACATTTTTCACTGCAGAGGTTTTCTACTTCCTTGGCTAGGTATATTCTAAGTCTTTTAAAAATATTTTATTTTTCTTTATTTATGAGAGAGAGAGAGAGAGAGAGAGAGAGAGAGAGAGAGAGAGAGAGAGAGAGACGTAATGGGCACACCAGGTCCTCTAGCCACTGCAAACAAACTCTAGACACATGTGCCAACATGCGCATCTGGCTTACATGGGTACTAGAGAATCAAACCTGGGTCCTTAGGCTTTGCAGGCAAGCTCTTTGACTGCTAAACCTTCTCTCCAGTACTCCCACCCATGGGATGATTTCATGGTTTATTTCTCAGTATGCTCATTACTATGTATAAGGAGTATACTATTTTTATACTGTTGCTATGTTGAAATTGCTTATTGTTTTATCTTTTGCTTACTTTTAAAAACTTTTTCCATTTTATTGCATTTATTTATGTGAGAGGGAGTGAGAGAGACAGATATGCATATATAGAGAGAGAAAATGGGCATGCCAGGGCCTTTAGACACTGAAAACAAACTCCAGGAGCATGCACCACCTTATGCATCCGGCCTACAAAGGTGCTGGGAAATTGAACCTGGGTCCTTAGTCTTCGCAAGCAAGTGTCTTAACTGCTAAGCCATCTCTCTAGCCCTCTTTTGTTGTTTTTTTCTTGTTTTCTGTGTATTTTTGTTTCTTTCAAGGTATATATGGTTTCACTCTAGACCAGGATGACCTGGAATTCACTCTTTTATCTCAGGCTGGTCTCAAACTCATGGCAATCCTTCTACCTCTGCCTGAGATTAAAGGTGTGCTCCACAATGTCCACAATGCCTGGCTTTTTTGTTCTGTTAATGATAGCCATTCTCATTGAGGTATGATAGAATCTTGATGTAGTCTTTTTAAAAATTTTATTTATTTATTAGAGAGAGAGAGAGAGAGAGGAAGGGAGGGAGAGAGTGTTCCAGGGTCTCTAGCCACTGCAAACAAACTCCAGATACAAACACCACCTTGTACATCTGGCTTACGTGGGATCCAGGGAATAGAACTTGGGTCCTTAAAGGGCTTCTCAGGCAAGTGGCTAAACTGCTACGCCATCTCTCCAGCCCCCTGTAGTCTTCTTTTAAGCTTATTTTTTATTGATAACTTCCATAATTATATACAATAACCCATGGTAATTCCCTCCCTCCACCCACATAACTCTTTACAACTCCACTCTCCATCATATGTTGTTCTCTTTCAATTGGTCTCTTTTTTATTTTGATGTCATGATCTTTTCCTCCTATTTTGATGGTCTTGTGTAGGTAGTGTCAGGAACTGTAAGGTCATGGATATCTAGGCCATATTGTGTGTGGAGGAGCACATTGTAAGGAGTCCTACCCTTGTTTTGGCTCTTACATTATTTCTGCCACCTCTTCCACAATGGACCCTCAGCCTGGAAAGGTGTGATAGAGATCTTGCAGTGCTTAGTGCTGAGCACTCCTCTGTCACTTCTTCTCAGCACTATGTTGCCTTCTGAGTCATCCCAAGGTCACTCCTACTTGAAAAGAGAAGCTTCTCTAACCAAAAGTGAGAGTAGCATTAACATATGGGCACATTAAGAAAGAGAAGTGGTTACCAGGTAGTTTGGTGAACATAGTATATACATTTAGCTAGATGCCAGAAGACATTATATCCCTAGAGTTCATGAGTACCCCTGTCATAGGTTTTCAGTATCAGGCATATATTCTTTCCCATGGCCTCCATGCCAATTAGAGAGCAGTTGTTTTCCCCCATAACAGACATGCTACAGTTGTACCATGCTGGCCAAATTTAAGGCTTACAGTGTCCAGTGTTGATTCTCCACTGGTGATTCCTCTCTCCCTCATTGAACTGCATGTAGCATAATTTTTTTCAGTTTTCTGTCAGCTGATCTACACAGAAGAGGTTTATAGCTTAGCTCCATCAGGATTTCTCAGTGACCTTGCAGCCCAAGTATGTGGAGTCTTCATCAATAAGGTCTTACCATCTATCCTTGGTGGGAAATCAAAAGCCTTGGAAAAAGCCTATAATTTTGGGGGGCATTTGGGATCTCCCTGGTCAACAGCTCACTGGAAAGTATCCCATCTCTGGCACAGAATATTTTCTAATAACAATCTATGGATCCTGGTTGTTCCATTGTCCAAAAAAAGTAGGTTTCCATGTGATTTATTCATACCCTGTTAGATTTTGATTAGCCCTCTCCCTACCTTTCCTTTACTCAATCTCTTCCTCTGACCTCACTTGGGCCTTTTCACCCCGATTAATCTGTTCTTCCACTTACATATGTATAATACCATCCTATTAAGTCCCCACTCCCTCCCTTTTTATTTCCTTTATATCTCCTTTCTAGCTTACTGGCCTCTGCTACTGAGTTTTATTCCTACTCACATAGAAGTCTAATAATTTGTAGGTAGGATTCACATATGAGAGAGAACATGTGACACTTGGCTTTCTGGGCCTGGGTTACCTCACTAAGTATAATCCTTTCCAGATCCATCCAGTCTCCTGCAAATTTCATTTTTCTTTACTACTGAGTAGAACTCCACTGTATAAACGTGCCACATCTTCATTATCCACTCATCAGTTGAGGGACAAGTAGGCTGATTCCATTTCCTAGATATTGTGAATAGAGTGGCGATAAACATGGTTGAGCAAGTATCTCTAAGATAGTGAGATGAGTCCTTAGGATATATGCCTACGAGTGGTATAGCTGGGTCATATGATAAATCTATTTTTAGCTGTCTCAAGATCCTCCACACTAATTTCCACAATGGCTGGACCAGATTGCATTGCCACCAAAAGTGTAGAAGTGTTCCTGTTTTTCTGCATCCTCGCCACATTTATTGTCATTTGTTTTCATGATGGTGGGCATTTCGACAGGAGTAAGATGAAATATCAAAGTGGTTTGAATTTGCATTTCCTTAATTTGCATCTCTAATGCCTAGGGATGTAGAAAATGTTTTAGATATTTATATGCCACCTGTATTTATTCTTTTGAGAACTCTTCATTCAGTTCCATAGCCCATGTTTTGTTTCTTTTTGTTGTTGTTGTTTGATTTCTTATCTATATCTACTATTCTATTCTATTGATCTTCATGTCTGTTTTTGTGCCAGGCCCATGCTGTTTATGTTACTATGGCTCTGTAATATAGGTTAAAATTAGGTATGGTGATATCACCAGTCTTATTTTTGTTGCTCAGAAATGATTTAGGCATTTGAAGGTTTTTGTGCTTGCAAATGAATTTTAGGATTGTTTTTCTTTTTTGAAGAATGCCATTGGAATTTTTATAGTTATTGCATTCAATGTCTAGTTTCCTTTTGGTAAGATTGCAATTTCCACAATACTGATTCTTCCAATCCAAGAACAAGGGTTGTCTTTCCCTTTCCTAGTGTCTTCTGAAATTTCTGTCTTGAGTGTTTTAAAGTTTTCATTGTAGAGAACCTTCACTTCCTTGGTTAGGTTTATTCCCAGGTACCTTATTATTAGATGTGATTGTGAATGGGAGTGATTCTCTGATTTCATCCATATAGGAGAGCAACTGATTATGTTGTATTTATTTTGTATCCTATAACTCTAATAGTTTGCTGGTATAGTCTTTAGGGTCCTTTATGTATAGAATCATATCATCTGTAAATAATGATAATCTGATCTCTTCCTTTCAAATTTATATCCCTTTTATGTGTATCTCTTGCCTTACTGCTATAGCTAAGACTTCCAGTACTATATTAAATAAAAGTGGGAATAGTGGACACCCTTGTCTTCTTCCTAATTGTAGTGGAAAAGCTTCAAGTTTTTCTCCATTTATTATAATGTTGGTTATAGGTTTGTCATAAATAGTCTTCATTATATTTAGATATGTTCCTTCTATTTCAAGTTTCTGCAGGACTTTTATCATGAAGGGATGTTGGATTTTGTCAAATGCTTTATCTGAGGAGATGATCATGTGATTTTTGTTCAGTTCATTTATAAAATGCATTACATTTAGTGATTTGTGTATGTTGAACAATCCCTGCATCTCTGGGATAAATCATACTTGGTCAGAGTGAATGATCTTTTTGATATATTCTTGCACTCGGTTTGCCAATATTTCATTGAGAATTTTTACATGTATGTTCATGAGGGTTATTGGCCTGTAATTTTCTTTTTTGATTTTACCTTTGGTTCTGGTACCAGGGTGATGCTAGCTTCATAGAAGTAGTTTGGTAGGATTCCTTCCTTTTCTACTTTATAGAAAAGTTTGAGAAGCATTGTTATTAGTTCTTCCGTGAAGGTCTGGTAAAATTCACCAATGAATTCACCTTGGCCTGGACTTTTTTTTAGTTGGCAGATTTTTGATAATTGCTTGGATCTCCATACTTGTTATAGGTTTATTTAAGTAGTTAACCTCATTTTGATTTAATTTTATTAAGTCATATAAATCAGGAAAATCATCCATTTCTTTCAGATTTTCAAACTTATGGAGTATATAGGTTCTTATATTATGTCCCTATGATTTAAAAAAAATATTGGTTTCTGTTGTAATGGAGACTTTTTCATCTCTAATTTTATTAATTTGTGTCTCTTCTCTGTTTTGTTCAGATTTATTAATCTTGCTTATCCTTTCAAATAGGTAACCCTTTTTTATTGATTCTTTGTAGTGTTTGTTTCTATTTCATCAATTTCTGCCCTAATCTTTATTATTTCTTCCCATAAACTGATTTTTTTAAGTGCATTGTTCTTCTTTTTCCAAAGCCATAAGGTGAAGCATTAAGTTGTTTACTTGTGAGCTTCCTAATTCCTTAGTATAGGCACTTAAAGCTATCAATTTCTTTCTTAGGATCAGGACTGCCTTCATTGTGTCCCAGAAGTTTTCATATGTTGTGGTGGTTTGATTCAGGTGTTCCCCCATAAGCTTAGGTGTTCTGAATGCTAGGTTCCCCAGCTGATGGCAATTGTATACTAATGCCTCCTGGAGGCAGTGTATTGTTGGGGGCAGGCTTATGGGCCCTATAGCCAGTTTCCCTGTGCTAGTGTTTAGCACACTCTCTGTTGCTATTGTCCACCTGATTTTGGCCAGGGGGTGATATCCACCCTCTCCACACACCATCATTTCCCCCTGCCATTGTGGAGCTTCCCCTTGAGCCTGTAAGCCAAAATAAACTTTTTCCCACAGGATGCTCTTGGTTGGGTGATTTCTACCAGCAATGCAACCCTGACTGCAACAGTTGTGTTCTCATTATCATATGCTTTTATGAATTTTTTGATATCCTTCTTGATTTCTTCATTTACTTATTCATCATTTAGCAGTGTATTGTTTAGTTTTCATGATTTTATGTATGCTATATAGCTTCTCTTGCTATTGATTTGTAGTTATTCCCATTGTGAACAGATAGACCACAAGAAATTATTTCAATTTTCCTGTATTTGTCAGGATTTTCATTATATCATAATAAATGGTCTATTTTAGAGACTGTTCCATGTGCTGCTAAAAAGAATGTGTATTCTGCAGTATTTGGATGACATGTCCTGAATACATCTGCTAGGTCCATTTGTTCTATGACCTCATTTAATCCAGATGAATCTTTGCTTATTTTTTGCCAGGATGACCTGTCAATTGATGAGAATGGGGTGGTGAAGTCACCCACTACAACTCTATTTGGTATTATCTGTGATCTTAGTCCTTTTTAAAAAAAATTTTTATTAGCATTTTCCATGATTATAAAAAAATATCCCATGGTAATTCCCTCCCTCCCTCACCCACACGTTCCCCTTTGAAATTCCATTCTGCATCATATTACCTCTCCATCACAATCATTGTATTTACATATATACAATATCAACCTATTAAATACCTTCCCTCCTTCCTTTCTCTTCCCTTTATGTCTCCTTTTTAACTTACTGGCCTCCACTACTAAGTATTTTCATTCTCACACAGAAGCCCAATCATCTGTAGCTAGTATCCACATATGAGAGAGAACATGTGGCATTTGGCTTTCTGGGCCTGGGTTACCTCACTTAGTATAATCCTTTCCAGACCCATCCATTTCTCTGCAAATTTCATAACTTCATTTTTCTTTACCGCTGAGTAGAACTCCATTGTATAAATGTGCCATATCTTCATTATCCACTCATCAGTTAAGGGACATCTAGGCTGGTTCCATTTCCCAGCTATTACAAATTGAGCAGCAATAAACATGGTTGAGCATGTACTTCTAAGGAAATGAGATGAGTCCTTCGGATATACACCTAGGACTGCTATAGCTGAGTCATATGGTAGATCAATCTTTAGCTGTTTTAGGAACCTCCACACTTATTTCCACAATGGCTGGACCAGATTGCATTCCCACCAGCAGTGTAGAAGGGTTCCTTTGTTTCCACATCCCCACCAACATTTATGATCATTTGTTTTCATGATGGTGGCCAATCTGACAGGAGTGAGATGGGATCTCAATGTAGTTTTAATCTGCATTTCCCTGATGGCTAGTGACGTAGAACACTTTTTTAGATGCTTATATGCCATTCGTATTTCTTCCTTTGAGAATGCTCTATTTAGCTCCATAGCCCATTTTTTGACTGGCTTGCTTGATTCCTTATTATTTAACTTTTTGAGTTCTTTGTATATCCTAGATATTAATCCTCTATCAGATATATAGCTGGTGAAGATTTTTTTCCCATTCTGTAGGTTGCCTATGTGCTTTTTTCACTGTGTCCTTTGCAGTGAAAAATCTTTGTAATTTCATGAGGTCCAGGTGATTAATCTGTGGTTTTATTGCCTGAGCAATTGGGGTTGTATTCAGAAAGTCTTTGCCAAGACCAATATGTTGAAGGGTTTCCCCTACTTTTTCCTCTAGCAGTTTCAAAGTTTCCGGTCTGATGTTAAGGTCTTTAATCCATTTGGACTTAATTCTTGTGCATGGCGAGAGAGAAGAATCTATTTTCATCCTTTTGCAGATACATATCCAGTTTTAAAAACACCATTTGCTGAAGAGGCTGTCCCTTCTCCAATGAGTATTTTTGGCATTTTTATTGAATATCAGGTGGCTATAGCTACTTGGGCTTACATCTGGGTCCTCTATTCTGTTCCACTGATCTACATGTCTGTTTTTGTGCCAGTACCATGCTGTTTTTGTTACTATGGCTCTGTAGTATAGGTTAAAATCAGGTATGGTGATACCACCAGCCTTATTTTTGTTGCTCAGTATTATTTTAGATATACAAGGTTTTTTTGTGATTCCAAATGAATTCTTGGATTGTTTTTTATATTTCCATGAAGAATTCTTTTGGAATTTTGATAGGGATTGCATTAAATGTGTACATTGCTTTTGGTAAGATTGCCATTTTCACAATATTGATTCTTCCAGTCCAGGAACAGGGGATGTTTCTCCACTTTCTAGTGTCTTCTGCAATTTCTCGCTTGAGTGTTTTAAAGTTCTCATTGTAGAGATTCTTTACTTCTTGGCTAGGTTTCTTCCAAAGTACTTTATTTTTTTTGATGCAATTGTGAATGGGAGTGATTCTCTGATTTCGTCGTCTATGTGTTTGTTGTCAGCAAATATGAAGGCTACTGATCTCTGTGTATTTATTTTGGATCCTGCTACATGGCTGTAGGTTTTGATCAGCTCTAACAATTTGCTAGTAGAGTTATTAGGGTCCTTAATGTATAGAATCATGTCATCTGCAAATAATGATAACTTGATCTCTTCCTTTCCAATTTGTATCCCTTTTATGTGTGTCTCTTGCCTTATTGCTATGGTTAAGACTTCTAGAACTATATTAAATAAAAATGGGGACAGTGGAGACCCTTGTCTTGTTCCTGATTTTAGTGGAAAAGCTTCCAGTTTTTCCCCATTTAGTAATATGTTGGCTATAGGCTTGTCATAAATAGCTTTTATTAAATTGAGATATGTTGCTTCTATTCCCAGTCTCTGTAGGACTTTTATCATGAAGGGTTGTTGGATTTTGTCAAATGCTTTCTCTGCGTCCAATGAAATGATCATGTGAATTTTGTCCTTCAACCCATTTATATAATGTATTACATTTATACATTTATGTATATTGAACCATCCCTGCATCTCTGGGATAAAGCCTACTTGGTCAGGGTGAATGATCTTTTTGATATACTCTTGTATTCTGTTTTCCAATATTTTGTTGAGAATTTTTGCATCTATGTTCATGAGGGAGATTTGTCTGTAATTTTCTTTTCTTGTTCTATCTTCACCTGGTTTTGGTATCAGGGTGATGCTGGCCTCATAGAAGGAGTTTGGTAGAATTCCTTCTTTTTCTATTTCCTGGAAAAGCTTAAGAAGCAATGGTGTCAACTCTTCCTTAAAGGTCTGGGAAAATTCAGCAGTGAATCCATCTGGGCCTGGGCTTTTTTCAGTTGGGAGATTATTGATATTTGTTCGGATCTCCATGTTTGTTATAGGTCTATTTAAGTGATTAATCTCATTTTGATTTAATTTAAGTAGGTCATATAAATCAAGGAAATCATCCATTTCTTTCACATTTTCATACTTTGTGGAGTATATGCTTTTATAGTATGTCCCTATGATTTTTTGAATTTCTCTGGAATCTGTTGTGATGTTACCTTGTTCATCTCTGATTTTATTAATTTGTGTCTCTTCTCTCTTTCTTTTGGTCATATTTGCTAAAGGTTTATCAATCTTGTTTATCCTTTCAAAGAACCAACCCTTTGTTTCATTAATTCTTTGGATTGGTTTTTTTTTTCTATTTCATTAATTTCTGCCCTAATCTTTATTATTTCTTCCCATCTACTGATTGTTGGTTTGCCTTCTTCTTCTTTTTCCAAGGCTTTAAGGTGAAGCATTAGATCGTTTACTTGTGACCTTTCTAATTTCTTAATATAGGCACTTAAGGCTATAAATTTACCTCTTAGAACTGCCTTCATTGTGTCCCAGAGATTTTGGTATGTTGTGTTCTCATTATCGTTTGACTCTATAAATTTTTTGATTTCCTTCTTGATTTCTTCATTGATCCATTCATCATTTAGTAGTGTGTTGTTTAGTTTCCATGATTTTTTTGTATGCTCTATAGCCTTTCTTGCTACTGATTTGTAGTTTAATTCCATTGTGGTCAGAGAGAATGCAAGGAATTATATCAATTTTCCTGAATTTGTTAAGATTTGCTTTGTGTCCTAATATATGGTCTATTTTAGGGAACGTTGCATGTGCTGCTGAAAAGAATGTATATTCAGTAGCATTTGGATGAAATGCCCTGTATATATCTGTTAGGTCCATTCCTTCTATGACCTCATTAATCCAGATGCCTCTCTGTTTATTTTTTCCTGGGATGACCTGTCAATTGATGAGAGTGGGGTGTTAAAGTCACCCACTACCACTGTGTTTGGTGTTATCTCTGACCTTAGTTCTAATAGTGTTTGTTTGATGAATTTGGGAGCCCCCATGTTAGGTGCATATATGTTTAGGATTGTAATGTTCTCCTGTTGGAGTGTGCCCTTAATCAATATAAAGTGACCTTCCTTATCTTTCTTGACTAATGTTGAACTAAAGTCTACCTTGTCAGATATTAAGATAGCAACCCCTGCTTGTTTTCTAGGTCCATTTTCTTGAAACACCATCTTCCAACCTTTCACCCTAAGATAATGTCTATCCTTTGTAGAAAGGTGAGTTTCTTGGAGACAACAAATTGTAGGATCCCGCTTTTTAACCCAGTCTGCAAACCTATGTCTTTTCATTGGGGCATTGAGGCTGTTGATGTTAAGAGATATTATTGAAAGGTGTGTATTTATGTTTGCAATTTGTGTGTGTGTGTGTGTGTGGTTCTGGTTCTACCTGTGCTCTCTTTTGTTAACTAGTATTTGAGTATTGCTTGTATTTTCTAGGTTCCTTATATGTGTGCTTTTCCTTTTCTTCAGCATGGTGGCTTCTATCAAGTATTTTCTGTAGAGCTGGTTTTGTCTTCAAATACTCCTTTAACTTACTTTTGTCATGGAATGTCCTTATATCTCCATCGATTTGAATGGATAACTTTTCAGGGTAAAGTAACCTTGGTTGACAGTTGTTATCTTTCAGAACTTGGAATATATCACTCTAAGCCCTTCAGGCTTTAAAAGTTTGTGTTGAATAATCTGCTATAATCCTGATGGGCTTGCTTTTGTAGGTAACTTGATTTTTCTCTGTAACTGCTTTCAATATTTTTTTCTTTGGTGTGTGTGTTTGGAAGTTTGATTATAATATGGTGAGGAGAGGTTCTTTCTGGGTTTTATCTGGCTGGGATTCTAAAGGCTTCCTGTATCTGCATTGGCATCTCTTTCCCAATTTGGGAAAAATTTTCTTCTATGATTTTGTTGAACACGCCTACCTTGCCTTTGGAGTGGACTTCTTCTCCTTCTACTATGCCCTGAATTCTAATATTTGATCTTTTCATAGTGTCCCGAATATCTTGAAATTCCCACTCATACTTTTCTATAAGTTTGTCTTTTTCTTTGTTGGACTGTATTAGATCTGCCACCTGGTCTTCTAGCTTAGATGTTCTGTCCTCTCCTTCATCCATTCTACTGATGAGACTTTCTACAGAGGTTTTTATTTCATTAACTGTGTTCTTCATTGCTAGTAATTCTGACTGGTTTTTCTTTATTATTTCTATTTCCTTATTTATGTCTTGTATTGCCTTCTTTATTTCATGAAATTGGTGTCCTGCATCTTCTTTGATTCCTTTGATTTCCTCTTTAAGTTCCTCTTTGACTCCTTTGATTTGTTCTCTGACTTCTTTGAACATATTTACATTCATCCTTTTGAAATCTTTCTCAGGTATTTCCTCTAACTCGTTCTCACTGGAGGTCATTTCTGATGCATTAATACTTTTAGGGGGATTTATATCATCTTGCTTTTTAGTGTTTCTTGTGTTATAATGTATATATTTTTGCATCTTGGATTAAGTTAGTGCTTGGATTTTCTAGCTAGCTGGGTATTCTTAGCTGTATCAATTGATTTGATGTTATATTTTTTCAGGGTAGGAGCTTAAGGTGTTATGTGTGGCTCTTAAGACTTTCAGAGTGTCTACAAAGGTGCTCTTAGGGGTTGAGTTTCCCTGCTATGGGAGTATTCAAGTAGGTTGTGTGGAATAAAATACAGGTAGATTCTAAAAGTTAACTAAACACTGTACACATTCAATCAAAAACAGCCCCAAGTATGTATGCAAGAATAGTTATTATAACAACCAGATCCTCTATTAACATAGAGGTTAAGATTTCTGGTTTGTTGAGGGATCCAAGTCAGCTTGTGACCAAGTGAGACCCTTCCCTCGTGCAATCCCACTTACCTTGGATGATTTTGGTCTCAATCAAGTTGCTGCCTGGTCGTCGGGCTGCTGTTCTGATTTTTGGAGCTGGGCACTATCTCTTCCTGCAGGGAAATCTGAGCCTGGCAACTGTGGCACTGCAGATCAGTACCCCCGCTACAAGAACTGCTGCTGCTAAAGGTGCTTCTGCTGGGTCTGTCAGCAGCTGAAGCTGCTGTTGCTGGGCCCACCGCTACTGCTGCCTCTGCTGCTGCTGCTATAGCTGCCACTTCTGGTGCCACTGCTGCTGCTGAAGCTGTTGCTGCTGCCACTGTAGCTGCCACTTCTGGAGCCACTGCTGCTGCTGAAGCTGCTGTTACTGGGCCAACTGCCACTGCTGCCACTGAAGCTGCTGCTGCTGCCACTACTGTGTGTGCTGCTGCTGCAGCCGGACTCTGCTCCTGCATGGGTCCCACTGTTGGCTCAAGTTGGCGTGGCCAGTTCCCGGGATGCTGCTCTGTTCGCTGGAGCTGGGCTCAGGCGGTGGGGGAGGGGAGGGAACCACAGCTGCTCTGGTTCTCTTGCTGTTCTACGTGTTCTTCTACCTTGTGGTCTGTTCCTTCGTTGCTCACTGTTGCTCTCCCTTCACATTTCCTGAGTTGCGGAGAGCGCCTGTGTGAGTGGAAGCTCCCGCACCTGGCTTTTCCTGCAGCTGGAGCCGAGCCTGGTGGCTTTCTCATGAGCCGCCGCCGCCGCGGTTGGCAGAGCTGCCGGGGCCACTTTTGCTGGCCTGTGCAGGCTCTGGATGCTCTGGATCTCTTCTACTTCTCCGCTGCTGCTTCAATTTCCTATACCCCTCACATTTTATTAAAAGTGTGTATTTTGCTGAGTCTTTTTGGTCTTTTTTCGCCCCAGGCTGCTTTGGCGTGGTACCTACACCACCATCTTAACTGGAAGTCCTGTGATCTTAGTTCTAATAGTGCTTGTTTGATAATATTGTTAGTAGCCATGTTACATGTATATATATTTAGGATTATAATGTCCTCCTGTTGGAGTGTTCCTTTAATCAATATAAAGTGACCTTCCTTGTCTTTCCTGACAAATGTTGGCCTGAAGTCTACCATGTCAGATCTTAGGATAGCTGCACCTACTTGTTTTCCTAGGCCCATTTGCTTGAAACACTGTTTTCCAATCTTTCACACTAAGATAGTTTCAATATTTTGTGGGAAGGGCAGTTTGTTGGAGGCAACAAATTAAAGGATCCTGCTTTTAACCCTGTCTGTAAACCTGTGTCTTTTGGTTGGTGCATTGAGGCCATTAATATTAAGAGTTATTATTGAAAAGTGTATATTTATTTTTGCCATTTTTCTTGTTTTGTAGTTCTTCCAGTTTCACCTTTGCTCTCTTGTATTAACTAGTATTTGATTATGGTATGTTTTTTTTTCAGGTTCCTTTTGTGTGTGTTTTTCTGTCTCTTCAGCATGGATGATCTTTTCAAGTATTTTTCATAGAGCTGGTTTGGTTTTCATATATTTCTTTATCCTGCTTTTGTTGTGGGATGCCCTTATTTCTCTGTCTATTTGAATGGATAGTTTTGCAGGATAAAGTAATCTTGGTTGACAGCTGTTATCATTCAGAACTTGGAATACATCATTCCAAGCCCTTCTGGATTTTAAAGTTTGTGTTGAATAATCTGTTGTTATCCTGATGGGCTTGCCTTTATATGGGATTTGATCTTTCTTTTCTTCTTTTTTTTTTTCTAACTGCTTTTAATATGTTTCCTTTGGTTTGTGTGTTTTGTCATCTAATTATAATATGATGGTTAGTGGTTATTTCCTGCTTTTGTCTGTTTGGCATTCTATAAGCTTCCTGTATCTGTACTGTCATCACTTTCCCTATTTGTAGGAAGTTTTCTTCTATGATTTTGTTGAAAATACCTGTTATGCCTTTGGAGTGAAACTCTTTTCCTACTATAACTTGAATTCTTATGTTTGATCTCTTCATAGTGTCCTTAATGTCTTTAAATTTCCATTCATGCCTTCCTAGTAGTTTGTCATTCTCTTTATTGAACTATATTAGATCTGCCACTTGGTTTTCTAGTTTAGATATTCTTTTTTTTTCCTTGAGCCATTCTACTGGTGAGACTTTCTACATACTTTTCTATTTGACTTACTCTGTTTCTCATTTCTTGTATTTCTAATTGGTAACTTTCATTATGCCTATTTCCTTACTCATTGTCTTTTAATGACCTCCTTATTTCAGTAAGTTGGTTTACTGTGTTCTCCTTCAGCAGTTAATTTTCTTTGATTCTGTGATTTCTTTGAACAAAGATATAATCTTTTTTTTATGAAATCTTTGTCTAAAACAGTCTCACTGGAGGTCATTTCTGATGTATTTGTAATTTTTGGTGGTATTATATTGTCCTAATTTTTTGTGTTTCTTGTATTAAAATGTAGAGATATTTGCATCTTGAGTTAATTTGATGTTTGTGTTTTCTAATTATCAGCAGTGCTATTAGTCATATATATCTGACTTTATATATCTTCAGTGTAGGAATGTCAGGTTTAGCTCTTATACTCCAAGAGAAATAGCAAAAGTATCCCTAGGTGTTGAGTTTGCCTACTATTCACACATTGTTGTAGACTAGGTGAAGCAAATTACTGGCAAAACCTAAAATTCAACTCAGCAATTTAGACATTCAATCAAAACCAGCACAGAGTATTTATACAAGTATTGAGTATGTGTTGCCCCACACCCTTAATCTTGTCAACCAAGAATTTGAGATTTCTAGTCAGAAATGTGTTCCACATTAGCCTGTAGCCAGTCAGCCTCTGCTCCAAGTAATTACAGGAGAAAAAGACAAAGGCCATAAAAATCAAGAAAAGTCAAAGGCAACAATAGTCAATACCAAAATATAGCTTATTTGAGAAGGGTAAAGCCAACCAAGACTATATCATTCAAATATAACACTTAACCTTTCCTGACATGGAAAGAGAGATTAGAATTTCCAGTGCAGGCCTTTGTATCTGGCTTTGTATAAGTAGGCCCTTTTACCTTGTTATTGTTTGGGATGGCTTCTAATCTCACCATTGTTGAGTGCCTACCTTGTTCTCCCTTTGTGCCCATTCTGGGCAGCTAGGGGTGAATGAGTTCTTTGGAGGTTCATGGCCCTGATGGTTAGGGAATAGGAGATTTTGCAGGGTGCCTTGAGTTGTACCAGAGCTGCTCATCTGGTCCCATTTGCATTCTCCTTCAACAGCTGCTCAGCTGGTCTCTGATGGCTTCCCTTTTCCTTCAGGTTTCTTGATTTTGTGAGGAGGCTGATGTGAGTGGAAAATCCCCTTATCTTGTTTCTGCTCCTGTTGCTTTGCACTGCTGGCCAGACGGGCTTGCAGATCAGGGCTGCTGGCACCTTGGCAGGGTTCTGGACAATTTCCTCCTTTCTGGAAGACCTTGGTCTCTCCTGCTTCTTTGCTGTGGTTGATAATAAATTATACACCTTCATTTTTTAGTAGAAGAGTGTACTTTGCTGTTTTTCTGCTTATTTTCCTCCCAAACTGTTTTGGTGTAGCTAGTATGCCACCATCTTACCTAGAAGTCCTAAATTGTCTCAATGTTATCTTTTTTAAATATTTTATTTTTATTTTTATTTTATTCAATTATTAGAGAGAATGGGTACACCTGTGCCTCTTTCCACTGCAAATGAATTCCAGACACATGTGCCACCATGTGCATCAGTGTACATGGGTTTTGAGGAATCAAATTTAGGTTCTTAGGCCTCATAGGCAAGTGCCTTTACTGCTGAGCTAGCTCTTCACCCCCTATTGTAGTTTTAACTTGAATTTCCCCAATGACTAAGGATGCTGAACAATTTATCATGTTTATTAGCCATATGAACTTTAACTTTTGAGAAGTATCTTTATTCCATTAGCCCATATGATTAATGGATATTTTGGTTTCTTCCTATTTAGTTTTTTTAGATCTTTATATATTTCTATATATTAATCCTACAATAAACAGCTAACAATTCAACATATATGAACATGTTATCTGCAAATAAGGATCTATTGACTTCTTCCTTTCCAACTGTATATCTTGTATTTCCTTCTTAAACACTATTTTGAAAAAGAGTGGAAAACTGGACATTTCTCTCTCATTTCTGATTTTAACTTTACTCATCTTTATGATGCCTCCACCAAGGTTGCAGAGCACTGCAATGGGCAAATAGTATGGAATGAACAGTGTTTTTATAATTTTACAAAAATGTACATGGCTGTATATTGTGGTTTTACTGACAAGATTAGTGTCTTGGACAGTGGTTACTGTTTAAAAATATTATAGACTAGGTAGCTTATAAAAAAGAAATTATTTTTTCATAGTTCTAGATGTTGAAACACCATATCAGGTGCAAAACCAAGATAGAGGAGGCTCTTACTGTTATTTTCACATAGTGAAAAGATGGTGAGAACTTTCTGGGGTCCCATTTATAAGACACCAATCCTTTTTGTGAGGACTCCACTCTCATAGATTATCTAGTTCTCCAAAGCCCTAACTCTTAATATTATGCATTAACAATTTGGATTACAACATATGAATTTAGAAGGAGCAGTCTATATAACACAAAATATTAAATTTGAAAATAAAAGGGTACAGACCAAATGTTGCTGTTAGAAGTGAAGTTATGTGTCTTAGACACAGGAAATTTGAATGATCCTAAACACAAATAAGTAATGAGAATTTGAATGTGATATTTCATGACTACAATAATCATCTACAATAATGGCTTTCCTTCCTAGGAAGGAAAAATCCGGATCATAATTTACACTCCAACATGATGGGGCTTTGAATCAATCACTTTATCTCACAAGGCCTTGTACTTTCCATATTTTAAAAAGTCAGGGCTAGAGTAGATATTTGTTGCTCCCTGTTTAATTCACATTGCATTGTGTTTGGAAAAAAGGGAAAGAAGTATGTCACAATTCATCATGTGAACTGTAAGATAACAAGAATCTATCTGGTTCTTTGAATTGTATAATCATTTCATTTGTTCTCTATTACATTGTATTAGTCTTGAGATTAAGAACTTTTATCAGTGTATGTGAAGTAGAGGAAGAAGTTATATGGTGATAAGTATGATATATGTTTCCACAGCTAGCATTCTTAAGCATTTTTAAGATGGCTTTTTCAAGATAAAACCCCTAAAATTTATGTTTTAATTTCATTTCAAATCTGAAATTCATTAATTTGTAAATATGTATTCAGGGAATTGTACATATCCCTCACAGTGAATTTCAGGAATTTTATTACACTTTTCCCTCCCAAATTCAGCAATCAGTGCTGCCCGGTGCATTCCCTCCATGTATGGCAATCTGTGTCAGGCATCCTCTTGTAGATTTAGATAGTGTTTCCATTTCTCTTATGTACTAGCAAGGACTCCTTACCTAAACTTTACTAAGGCTCCCCCAAACCTTCTCATTGTACTACCCTACCCTTGGCTGCTAATCTAGTTTCAGCAAAAAAATCCAACTAGTCAGGTTAGCAAGTATCTCTCCATCCTTTATAGCTATGCATTTTCCTCATTCCCTATTAAACCACTCTACAAAAAATTCCCCTGCTCCTGATGTATCGACATACTCTTCCTAGAAATCATTTGATCTACTTATCTCTTTTATATTTATCTTGGCTATAGTTCCCAGTTGTCTATTATAATTGGAGTTTAGATTAATTTTATAACAAGTTTCACTTTACTACCACTGTTTGTTCAAAGAAAATTTGTCTTGCTATATGATTTTGAGATAGGGTCCCAGGTATCTCAAGCTGTGTTCAGACTTGCTATGTAGTTAAGAATGAACTTGAACTTCTGATTTTCCTACTTCCCTTTTCCAAGTGCTAAGATAGCAAGGGTTCACCACCACTGCCAGTTTATGCAGTGCTGTGGACAGAAACTAGGGCATTCTGCATGCTAGGAGAGCACTCTACCAAATAAGTGAGCTACAACTCCAGTTCTCCTTGATATTTTTAATAAATGTTCACTTTTTTCCAAAATATATGTTTGTGAAATATTTGGATTACATATAAACTCTGTTTTTACTTTTGGGAAACTGTCAGCCTGTTTTCTAAAATGGCTCTATATTCTGTATTTCCAACAGTAATGAATGAGTGTTCCAGGTTCTCACCATTCTGCCAATGCTTGCTACTAAGTGTCCTTTTTTTAAATTTTAGCCACCATGGTGGGTATGAAGTTGTATACTTTTGACTTACCTAGTGGTTCTTGACACTACTACTTATACATGGTGTTTATTAACCAACCGTATATCTCTTTGGAGAATTGTCAGTTAAAACCTATGGTTATATATATATATATATATATATATATATATATATATATATATATATATATATATGTATATTTAGTATTTATTTATTTTAGAGAGAAAGAATGGCCACACCTGGGCCTTTAGCCACTGTGAACAAACTCCAGATGCATTTGCCACCTTGTGTATCTGGCTTTACATGGGTACTGGGTAATTGAACCTGGGTCCTTAGGCTTTGCAATGCAATCTCTAGCCCACTTAGTTATATTTTTATTGAGTTGTAAATTTTCTTTTATGATTTCCCCTCTCAGATACATCAATGAAATTCTAGCCATAGAGAATGAGTTTAAAAGTGTTTTAGTCTATTTGAGATGCTATAACAAAAATGCCATAGTCTAAGTAATTTATAAACAACAAAATATATTTCTGAGACTTCTGAGTGCTGGGAAGTACAAAGTCAAATTTCTGGAAGACTCAGTGTTGGTCAGTACAGTGTTGGCCTGGCTCATATATAGCTGTCAGAGTCAAACTTTTTTAAGGGTAGGCTTCATCCCACCCTCTGCAGGGCCCTTCTTTTCAGGTGCTCCCCCTATACTGCTGTTGAGGGTTATATCTTTTCATCTACCTTCAAGGAGAAAGGTTTCTGTAGTAACAGTTCATTTTGGATTTAATTTTGTGTTTATTCCCACTCCCCTTCCCCTTCCCCCCTCCAAACCCTTGCACCCCCATTGTCTGGGCCTCATGTACTTACATGCCCATATTACATGTCATGTGGCATACATGTCCAGTATGCCAGCAACTCAAGCTGACCCAGGTTAGGAATTGCAGAGGAGTGAGAACATGCAGTGTTTGTCTTTTTGTGATTGTATATGTTCAATGAGTATTATCTATTCTGTCCATTCATTTTCCTGAAAATTTCATTGTATCTTTTTTCTAATTCTCATTACACTTAAGTACTAAGCTGTCCCTTTCAATGACAATCCATGACAAATAAAACAAAAAAAAATGGTAAGTTGTATAAATTTAAATCTGGAAGGTTATATTTCTTAAGACACTATAGCTATGTAAACTGCACATCTTTTTATAAGAAAAATAAAATACAAGTATTTGGATTGTAAAATAGCTCTGGCATTATATTATGCATATTGATAATATTCTTGAACTAAAATTCTTATCATACTGAAGGAAAAATATTAATTTTATTTGTATTATAAGTAGTGCTATAATGCCTCATAACTCTTTTAGAAGAAGTTAAAAGCAAATTTATTGTGTTATGTCAGTTGGTTATATAAAGATTCTAAAAAAGATGCCAATATAAATATACATGTTGGACAAGAGCCACTTGGAACAAAAGCTCTGTCAAATATTTCATATGCTAAAACTCCATACTGTCCTTTATGTAAGTACTTTTACATTATATTCCTCTGGTTTTTTGGAGCTATACTTTTGATTGAAATGCTTTATCATTTATGAAAACTTGATTATTGAACATTTATAGAACTTATCTGATGATAGATTTTTTTTAAAGTTGATTCAATCATCCCTAACTCTGAAAGAAAAATGAAAAAAAAAAAACAGCAATAGGAAGAATCTTTAAGACTTTTCTGAATCTCAGAGGAGAGGCAAGGAGAACTTATTGCCAGTAGAGGTGTCTGAGTGGCAAGACTAAGGTCACAATGGTCCAAAGGAGGCCAAACCAGCTGCTTCACTTTCCTCTATAAGAGGGTGTCAAGATATCAAATACTTCATTTTTTTTTAAAGGGGGTAAGAATATTTAATATTTTATGAGATATCAATAGTATATTTTGTTTTTCTTTGTTTAAAATGATTCATTTTAAGTTTTTGTACATGTCTGTATTTTTTTATTTATTAGTTTTCTATTCAGCAAATACAGACAGTTTGGTACCATTATTAGGCTCACCCGTGACCTACCCCCTCCCCATTGGCCCCTCCTTGTTGAGGTATATGGGTCGTGCATTGTGGGGTTATCCCACAGTTATCAGTATGATAAATGTCTCTGCATATCATGATCCAACATGTGGCTCTGACATTCTTTCTGCCCCCTCTTCCACAAAATTTCCCTGAGCCATGTTGGGTTCATTTTTGTCTGCTTCAGTGATGAGGTGTTGGGGGCCTCTGAGGCTCTGGCTCTCTGATTTGGTAGGAGTTGATTTTTCTCTGTGTTGGTCCTCCTTCCCCTTTGTGCTGGCATTCAGTTCATCAGGAAAACAGCACCCTTGCTTGTTTTGCCAATTTTCCTTAGTATCAGCTGGGGCCCTTTTGAGGTATGATGGGGTGGCAATCTCCTTAGGATCTGCATATATCTGTATTTTTTTCCTTTAGTTTTTTTTGTTGTTTGTTTGTTTATTTTATTTATTTATTTGAGAGCTATAGACAGAGAGAGAAAGAGGCAGAGAGAGAGAAAATGGCTGGGCCAGGGCCTCCAGCCATTGCAAACAAACTCCAGATGCATGCGCCCCTGTGTCCATCTGGCTAACATGGGTCCTAAGGAAGCAAGCATCAAACCATGGTCCTTAGGCTTCACAGGCAAGTGCTTAACCACTGAGCCAACTCTCCAGCACTATATAAGGCATTTTTAAAAATATAAATTAGTTTTGTGCTCAGCGAATACAATTTGGTACCATTGTTTGACTCATCCATGTCCTACCCCCTCCCCCTGGCCCCTCCTCGTTGAGGTATATGGGTCATGAATTCTGAAGTTAGCCCACAGTTATCAGTACAATAAATGTCTGCATATCATGACCCAACATGTAGCTCTGACATTCTTTTCCCCTACCCTTCCACAAAATCTCTGAGCTATGTTGGGTTCATTTTTGGTCTGCTTTAGTGATGAGGTGTTAGGGGCCTCTGAGTCTCTGGAAATCTGATTTGGTAGGAATTGATTTTTCTCTGTGTTGATCTCCTTTACCCTTGTTCTGGCACCTGGTTCACCAAGAAAACAGCATCCTTGCTTGTTTTGCCAATTGTTCGTAGTTTCAGCTGGGGCCACTTTCAGGTATGATGGGATGGCTTTCTCCTTAGGATCTACATCTATCTGATAAAGAGAAGCAGATTCTCTAGTGGAGAGTAAAGTTAGCACCCAACACATGACATACCCCTTAATTTTTTATAGAAAATTTAACAGGTGGAGGCCCTCTTGTAGCCCATGATTTGTGGTAGCTTGATAATGGAGAGTGGGCTTATGTTTGGATATGGTTCTGACTTTTTTCCTAGTTTCAGCTATGGGTCCCATACCACTGAGGGGATCAGTTAGCCAAATCAAGAGCAGTTGGTTCCCCACCATGGCTGTGTGGCAGTATTGCACTTGTGTGAGCATCACAACAGGTTATTTGCTGCTAAGTAGGTTAGACCATGAGTTTCTTGGACAGATATTGGTCATTTTCCCCCCACCCATGTAGCACCTTCTGGCACTAGATGCGCTGACTGTCTGGGCACTGACTCTCTTCCAGCTTCCAACCATGCCATTCCATTGTACATGTCAGCTGCATATGGTGTCTTCAGCAATATGGTCTTACCACTAACCTTTGGTGGGTCATCAAGTACTCTGACAGAAATCTGTCTTTCTTTTAGGAAACGTTGTAGGTCTGTCTGATCAAAAGGTTATTGTGGATGAAAGCCACATGCTGGTGCTGGGAGTTAGAGGTCAGTTCCCACTAAGTAAAGGAAAAAACAGATAACTAATATAAAAGAATTAGAGAGGAGAGAAAGAGAGAGAGAGAGAGAGGGTGGGAGAGAGAGAGGAGAGAAGCTGTAGAAGACTAAGGGCAATCTTCATCATATCCTCTCCAGTGTCTTGTGGCTCAGGTGTTCCCTCTAAGGGTCTGGTGAAGGTTCAACAATTGGTCTGCCTTTTAGGATGTAGAATTTTATGGTACTATTGCCATTTGAGCCTAGATTTGTTTTCCACCCCTTCCCTAGCCCTCCCCTCCCTCCCCACCCATCCTATTGCCTAGTCCTCGAGATGTTTTCTGGGTATGCAAGGCATCTTGGGTAGATTCAGGTTAGGTATTGTAGATGAGTGAGACTGTGTGGTGATTTTCTTTCTGTGATTGGGTAAGTTTACTGAGAATGATGTGTTCCAGGTTCAACAATTTTTCCTCAAATTTCATTGTGTCATTTTTTTCTTATTGCTGTATAGAATTCCATTGTGTAGTATACACATCTTAGTTATCCATTCTTCTAGTGATGGACACCTGGGTTGATTCCTGGTCTTAGCTATTATGAATTGAGCCACTACAAACATGGTTGAGCAAATCTCTCTGTCCTGTGGTTTAATGGTTTTAGGCTAGATGCCCAGTAAGGGAATAACTGGCTAGAAAAAAGATAGCATCTTCAAAAAATGGTGATGGGCAAACTGGATAACTATATGCAGGAAATTGAAACTTGATCCACACATTTTGCCACACACTACACTTAAGTCCAAATGGATCAAAGACCTCAATATAAGACCAGAAACTTGGCTACTACTGGAAGAAAATATAGGAAGAACTTTCCATGATATAGGAATGGAAAAAGACTTCCTGAACAAAACCCCGGTAGCTCACTATCTTAAACAGTCACTAAACCAATGGGATTACATGAAGTGAAAGAGCTTCTTTACAGACAAACATACAATAAGCAAAGCCAATAGATTACCCACAGAATGGGAGAAAATATTTGCTGATTATCCAACTGACAGAGGCCTAATCTCTAGAATCTACAATGAACTCAAAAACCTAAACAATAAAGAGTCCAACAACCCACTCACAAAATGTGGCAAGGAGCTGAACAGGCAGTCTACAGAGGAAGAAATACAAATGGCAAACGTACACATAAGAAAATGTTCATCATCCCTAATCATCAGGGAAATTAAAACAAGTATGATATTTCACCTTACCCCAGTAAGGATAGCAAACATCAAAAAATCAAATGAAAATAAATGCTGGTGAGGATGTGGAGAATTAGGAACAGTCATTCACTGTTGGTGGGAATGTAAGATGGTATAACCACTTTGGAAAGCAACATGGAGACTCCTGAACAAGCTGACTATAGAGATATTAACAGACCCAGTTATTCCCTTACTGGACATTTACCCATGTCTGTATTTCCTAATTTGCTTTTCATTTGTGAGAAAGATAGAGAGAGGCAGATATAGAGAATGGGAATGCCAGAGCCTCTAGCCACTGCAAACTAACTCCAGAAGCCACCTTGTGCATCTGGCTTTATGTGGGTATTGGAGAATTGAACCTGGATCCTTAAGCTTGGCAGGCAAGAACCTTAACCACTGAGCCATCTATCCAGCCCCAAGTATGTGTTTTTGAGTATGTATCTCCATAACCCCTATGCTCCATTTTCTTCATCCTGATTCTAATTAGTCCCTATAGCTAGTTTTGTTTCTGCGTTCATATCACATGTATACTTGATTCTATTTATCTATATAAAGTTGCAGGACCAGAAATAGAAAGAACATATTTTCTTTCAGAAAATGGCTAATTTTATTTAATATGATCATTTCCAAGTACATCATTTTGCTGAATATGACATAACTTTATTCTTCTTTATGGCTAAAAATATTACATTATGTACATGTATTATATTTGTTTCTTCATCCACCCTACTTTTAGAAACCTAGCTATGTGAATACTGCTGCACTAAACACTGATGTATAAGTATCTCTGTGATCTATTGACTTGGAATTCTTTGGGTAAAGTGCCAAAAGTGGTATAACTGGATCATATGGTGGATCTACGTTAGCATTTTGAGAACCCTCCATAATTATTTTCTTAGTGGCTGGATTGTTTCACATTGCTACCTGTAGCTTATAAGGTTTCCCTCCTGTCCATGTCCTATAGCAGCTGGTGTTTTTGTTTTCTTTATCACTGCCATTCTTTTTTTTAAATTTTTTCGTTCATTTTTATTTATTTATTTGAATGTGAAAGACACACACACACACACGCAGAGAGAGAGAGAAAGATTGAGAGAGAGAGAGAGAGAGAGAGAGAGAGAATGGGCACACCAGGGCCTCCAGCCACTGCTAAAATCTCCAGATGTGTGTGCCCCCTTGTGTATCTGGCTAATGTAGGTCCTGGGGAATGGATCATCAAACAAGGGTCCTTAGGCTTCACAGGCAAGTGCTTAACCATTAAGCCATCTCTCCAGCCCCATCACTGCCATTCTTGCTGCATTAAAATGATATCTTCATTTAAGTTGAATTTGCATTTCTCTGGTGACTAGTGAGGTTCAATATTATTTCATGTATTTGCTTGCCATTTGTATTTTATCTATTGAGAATGGTCTGTTCAATTTTTTTAAAACTTTATTTTTATTTTATTTTAAAAAATTTTTATTAACAACTTCCATGATTATAAAAAATATCCCATGGTAATACCCTCCCTCCCCCCACTTTCCCCTTTGAAACTCCATTCTGCATCATATCCCCTCCCCATCGCAATCAGTCTCTCTTTTATTTTGATGTCATGATCTTTTCTTCCTCTAATGATGGTCTTGTGTTGGTAGTATTGGGCAACTGTGAGGTCATGGATATCCAGGCCATTTTGTGTCTTGTGGTAGCACATTGGAAGGAGTCCTACCTTTCTTTTGGCTCTTACAATCTTTCTGCCACCTCTTCTGCATTAGACCCTGAGCCTTGAGAGGTATGATAAAGGTGTATCACTTTAGTTCAATTTTATTAGGTCATTAAAAAACTTTTTATTGAAAACTTTCATAAATATAGACAATATACCAAGATCATAATCCCCACTTATGACCTCCATTTCCCTTTCCCAACCCCCCTCCACTGAAACCTTCGTCCTTCTAATTAGGCTGTCTTGTATTTTGTGTCACTATTTATGTTTTTCCTCCTATTATGTGATCTTGTGTAGGTAATGCCAGCCACAGGGAGGTCATGAATATTAAGGCCACTTTGTATCTGGAAGACAGCATTGGAGTCAGTCATCCCCTTTCTCTGGCTCTTACATTCGTTCTTCTGCTTCTGCAATGGTCCCTGAGCTTTGAAGGGTGTGATAGAGGTGTATCACTTAGTGCTGAACACTTCACTGTAACTTCAGTAATCACCACCATCTCAAATGATAAGCTTCTCTAACCAAAAGTGAGAGTAGCTTTAATATTTGGACATAAACATAAATGTTTAGCATCTGGTGTGCATAACAGATACATTCATGCAGACAACATTAATAGTTTTCCCCCTTGGCTTATGACCAGCCATAAGCTTTTGACTAGGTTTTCAGTACCAGGCAGGAATTCCTTCTGGTGGAGCAGGACTTCAGTCCAATCAGAGAGCAGTTGTTTTCCCCCATAACAGACATTCCCCTAATGCACCAGCTGGCACATTTGGCCTGGCTGATCAGCTGTAAGGCTTTCAGAGTCCATTGCTGGTTAAGACCATTGAAGACTTCTCTCCCTCAAAGAGCTGCATAGCTCCTTCTAGCATCCTGACTACCAACATGGAGGAGACTTGGAGCTCAGCTCCAGCTTGATTTCTTAGTGATCTACAGCCCAAACATGTGGAGTCTTCAGCAGTGCAGTCTTACTGTCTAGTTCTGGTGTCACCCATTTTCTCAGTTACCTGTAGCCCAAGCATATGGACTCTACAACGGTGGTGTCTTACCATCTAGTTCTGGTGTAGTGTAGCTCTTTGTTTTTGTTGTTCGTTTGGGTTCATTAATTTCTAAATTAGTTTTTTTTGTAGCTCTTTTTATATTCTACATATCAATCCACTATCATATGTATAGAAAGAATATTTTCCCACTGTATTGGCTGCCTGTTCACTTGGTTAACTAGTTCCTTTACTGTACAGAAGCTTTCAACTTCCACAAGGACCAATTTGTCAATTATTGTCCTTATTTTCTGAATGACTAGACTCATATTAAAGCATTTACCTATGCAAATATCTTGAAGTGTTTTCTCTACTTTTTTTTTCTGTAATAGTGTTGATTCTTGTTAAGGTCTTTGGTTAATTGTGAGTTGATCTTTGTACAGGGTGAGACATAGGGATCTTCTTTCAATGGGAATATCCAGTTTTCACAGCACCATTTATTAATGAGGTTGTCTTCTCATATATATTAGCATCTTTGTAACTGTATGGATTAATACTTGGGTCTTCTTTTCTAGTCCACTGATCTATGTTTCATTTTTTTTGTGCTAATACCATGATATGTTGTTACTGTGGGTCTGTTTTATAATGTGAAACCAAATGAGGTGATAGCTTCAACCTTATTATTTTTATTCAGGATTGTTTTGACTATCCAGGACCTTTTAAAACATGAAGTTTATAGCTTCCTTTTTTTTTTGTCTGTGAAGAATGACATTTGAATTTTGATGAGGATTAAATTGAATCTGCAGATTGCTTTTAGTGAAATAGCCATTTTCATAATATTAACTCATCCAAGCTATGAGCAAGAGAGGCCTATCTGCAAGTCTCTTCTTCAATTTATTTCTTCAAAGTTTAAAAGTTTAAATATTGTAGAAGCAGTTGTATTTCTGGATTAGGTTTATTTTGAAGTATTTTTTAAATTTTATTTTGTAATAGTTGTGAAGGGAATTGTATCTTTGATTTATTTATTTTAACTTTAAGCCCCTTTGTCCAAGTATATCTATAATATTTAAATATTTTATTGATAATTTTATACATGTATATAATGTATTTTTATAATATATTTTGAATTTTTTGCATCTTTTTCTGGTTCAGGTATCAAAATAATACTGGCTGTGTAAAAACAATTTGATATTGTTCATTTTCTTCATATTTTCTGAAATAGTTTAAGAAGAATTTATGTTAGTACTTCTTTGAAAAATTTCTTAGTGAGTATGTCTGGACCTTAACTTACTTTAGTTGGGAGATCATTTTTGAAATTTTTTTTGTTTGGTTTTTTGAGGTAGGGTCTTTTTCTAGCCCAGGCTGATCTGGAATTCTATATGTAGTCTCAGGGTGGCCTTGAACTCATGGCAATCTTCCCACCACTGCCTCCTGAGTGCTGGGAGTAAAAGGTACCCAGTACTTAAAACATTTTTACTGAAAATTTTAATACATGAACCTACTGTAACCTATGCCCATCCTCTACCCCTATTCCATGGAACCCCCTCCTCTCTCCAAGTAGTTCTTCTCCTGTTTTTATTTCTGATTCTTTTTGTCCTCCTTTGCTCTCTATGTCCAAATGTTGGTAGGCCCAAAACTGTGCAAGTCATATAGGAGAAAACTGCTTGTGATAGGTCTGAAAAATGGTTTGTCTCATCTTGGTTTAATTTAGTAGGCAATATGTATTTAGAAATTCATTCATTTGATTAAAATTTTCCAGTTTAATACAATGTTAAGTTTTGAGGGTATGTACATCCTAATAAATTGTTGAATTGCATTTGGTGTCTGTTGTAATACCATTTTTTGTCTATAATTTTATTAATTTGAGTCCTCACTCTGTTTCCTTTGATTAGCTTGTCTAAGAATTTAGCAGTCTTCTTAAAAACCAGTTCTTTGTTTCATTAATTTTTATTGCTTTTTCTTGTTGTCATATTAATTTCTGTTCTGATCTCGATTATTTTTTCATCTTGTTCTCGTTTTCTGGAAGTAATAAGTTACATCATTAAGTTATTTATTTGAGATTTCTTTGATTTTTTACTTTTTAATACTTTACTTTTTATTTGAGAGAGACTCAGATAGATAAATAAGAGACTGATAGATAGATAGATGAGAGAGAACGAGGGAGGCATGCCAGTGCCTCCAGCTTCTACAAACTCTAGACACATGTGCCACCTTGTGTATCTGGCTTATGTAGGTCCTGGGGAATCAAAACTGGGTCCCTAGGTTTTGTAGGGAAGTGCCTCTCCAGCTCAATTTTTAATTTAATTAATTAATTTATTTGCACGAACACACATAAATGTGTGTGCATGCATGTGTGCACTAGGTTCTCTTGGCACTGCAAATGAATGTCCATCCAACTTTTACATGGGTGTCTAGAGTTGAACCAAGGCTGGCAGACTTTGCAAACAAGTATTTTTAATCATGGAGCTTTTACTCCAGCAATGACTTCTTTGATTTTTTTAAAACATGTAAATACTTATAGGTATAAACTACCCTCATAGGTTTGCTTTCATTGTATCTCATCAGTTTAGATGTGTTGCATTTTCATATTTATTAAATTCTAGGAATTTTCTATTTCCTTCTTGAATTCCCTCCCATTATCTTTTATAGTAAAAATGTCATTAAGTTGTTTACATCTTGGTAAATTTTTCTTTCTTTTTCAATTATCAAAGGTAATTTCTTCTGAGTACAGAAGTCTGGGTTTGTAGCTATTGTCCTTCAGAGCATGAAGAGCACCATTGCCAAGCAATCCTGACTTTGAAAGTTTCTGTTTAAAAATCAGTTATTCTAGTGGACCTGTCTTTATAAGTGTCCTGTTGTTTCACGCTGGAAGGGGTCTTTCTTTTCTGGTCTTCTCTATTTAGTGTTCTAAATGCCTCCTGAATCTAGATGACCATCTTTTTGTATATTTGGCAGCTTTTGACTATGAGTTTATTGAAAATGTTTTCTATGCCTTTAGCATGAAACTCTTCTTTCTATGCCCATGATAATAATCTAGTCTTTTCATAGTATGTCACAGATCTCACATATTCTGTTCGTGCTTGTCATTAATTTTTATTAGCATTGGCTAAATGCTCCAATATACTTTGTATTCAAGTTCTGATATTCGGTCATCCCATTATCCATTCTGTTATTGACTTTCTTTGGAGAATTTTATTAGATTTACTGCATTTTCATTTCCAGTATTTCAGTTTTTTTTCCCTAAAATATCTATCACTTTATTAAATTCTGTGTTCTGATTCTGTAGTTATTTTATTGAGCATTTTGTTTACTTTTTTTTGTAATTCATTCAGAAGTTTGTTTTTCTTTATTTTTTTAAATATGTTTGCAACTATTGTACTGAGTTCTCTGTGGTATTTCATTCAATTCACTCTCACTGAAGAAACATTGTTGTGTGGTAAGTAAATTTCGGAGGCACTATGTCCCCTTGGGCTTTCGTGTTTCTTGTGTTCACGTATCTAGGGCTAGCTCATTAGTTTAAGCTTTTAGAGTTTAAGTTGTCCTTTTTCTTTCAGTGAAAATACTTTCAATGTTCAAAAGGACTAGGCTATAATCGGATTGCAATGTCATATTCTTCTGTCATACTGATGTTTGGAACATCAAGTTCTTTCCCTGTTCCTTCCAAGAGTCAAATACTGTCATCAACAGCATTAACTTTCAGAGTATAGGCCCTCTATGAAAATACAGTAGTCAAATTTCTAAAAATCATACCCTTAACAGCAGTTGTTTTAGGAAGTAAAGCACTGATGGTACTAATGCAATAATATATGTTACTGTGTGTACGTGTGGAAAGTAAAAGAAAAGCAGAGTAGGATGAGTGATTAGTAGTGGGTTGACAGAGGACAAATAGAAGATGGCAACATACACAGAAAAGGGGATGGTAGGGACAAGGGCATAGGGAAACAAGGCATTTTTGGCTTATGGGCTGAGCAGGTAGAGGTAAAGAAATATAATCAAATAATACAAAACTGTCCTATCTCTCAGGAGACTGTGGTTCAGTGACCTTGCAATTTATACTAACCTATGTTTTTGGAACAGAAATATTAAAATGAAAGAATATGTAGAAAAATAAGAGAAGAAAAATGAACAAAAGAAGGATGGGTCATTGGCTACAGTGTTTGCTGCACAAGCATGAGGACTCGAGTTCAGATCCCCAGAATACAAGTAAATGTCAGGTGTATTTGTACATGTCTACAACCCTAGCATGGGCAAAGTGGAGACCAGCGATCCCCAGGAGTTACTGGCTATCTAGTCCAGACTACTCAGTGAACAAGAGACCTTATTTAAAATATAATGCCAAAAGCAATTAATGTGACACCTGACATCAATCTCTAACCTTCAAATGTTTAAAGGAACACAAAGCAATGTTATCTGGAGAGTTTGTTGGATTCAATCTTAAGTTTCTTGAGGGTTTTCCTTCCCTGGCTCTCAGAAGCCTGTCAAACACCTGGATGTTTGTTTGTGAAGTCTATTTCCAGTAATAGATACTGGTCATGATACTTTATGGTCCCACTCTTACAAATATGTTATTTTAATTTATTTATTATTTGAAAGAGAGGAAGAAGTAGGCAGAGAGAGAGAGAGACAGAGAATGAGAATGCCAGGGCCTTCAGACCCTGCAAATGAACTCCAGATGTGTGTGCCCTTTATCTATCTGGCTTATGTGGGTCCTTGGTAATTGAACCTGGGTCTTTCAGCTTTGCAGACAAGTGGCTTAACCACTAAGCCATCTCTCCAGCTCTATGACCCCACTCTTATCTCCAAGTCTTCCATTGAGGGTTCAGGCTATAGATGCTGGTCCAGTAGGTGGTAGAATCTCAGATGGTGTACTTACCTCTGGCAATCTTTCAGGAGTCTTATGAGTACTTACCTCATCATGTATGATCTTCCCAGACATCTCACCCACTGCTTGGAGTCTTTCTTTAAGTTTTCTTCTATAGATGGGGGAAGAATAGTGAAAGTCCTAGAAGGCTGTTAGATGACACTTGAGAGGAAGGAGAGATGAAGGCCACAGATTCAGCTCTCCTTCCAGTTACATTGTGCTTTCAGAGGAGGAAGACAAATAGAATAAAGAGTGATAAACCAGTAGGTATAGCAGAGTGTATGTGAAACTCAAGGCCAAGTTACTTTGCTGAGGAATTTTGACAATGTCCAAGGACAGAAAGTGAAAGGAGGGCTGGAGAGATGGCTTAGCAGTTAAGTGTTTGCCTGTGAAGCCTAAGGACCCCGGTTTGAGGCTCGATTCCCCAGGACCCATGTTAGCCAGATGTACAAGGGGACACACACATCTGGAGTTTATTTGCAGTGGCTGGAAGCCCTGGTGCGCCCATTCTCCCCCCACCCTCTGTCTCTCCCCCTGTCTTTCTCTCTGTGTCTGTCACTCTCAAATAAATAAATAAAAATAAAAATAAACAAAAAAGTGTGGGGAGTGACATCTGTGAAAAAGATAAGGGGTAATGGAATGAGAATAAATGAGCCGTTTAGTTAACATACTAGAAAAATCACTGAAGCAAAAGAAAAAAATTTAGTGACAGGTTAAAAATATTATGTTGTTAAGATTTATAGCCTACTGAAATACATTTGCTGAAAAATTATTCAAAATTGGAGAGATATTTGTGGAGCCACTTGCAGACATTTGAGTAGATTTTATCATTTTCAGCCAAAACAAAACAAATAATATATAGCCCAAAGTATTTGTCTTCCAAATACAAGTCTTATATAACCACTATTATTTTCCAGTCTTACTGAGCAAGTTTCCATTTATTCCCTGATTCATTTCCATTTCGAGTGGGCATTGAATATAGTACTACGATTATTTGAGTCCAGTTGAAAAGTGAACATCATAGGCTTTCCCTCCACAGTAACAAGCAGGAAGTTCTGGCAACCTGAATGCTGCTATTCAGTCTGTCCAGGAGGGACTCGTGCCAGGGCGTGTCTAACCACAGAGAGAACAGGAGCCTTCCAAAAGCTACAGCAGAGAAGACGGGCTTCTGTCTCTCAGCTTAAAGCAACTTTAATCAACAGGTATTTCAAAGGATCTTGGAGTGATTTATTGAAATGTTTTTTCAAGCAATCTCAAATCAGAAAGTCTGGATCTATTAATGAAATATGCAACAGAGTGCAAGGAAAACTTTTTGGTCCAACATCTTTTTAAAACTACCTAGTAATCAAAACCCAAATAATGTCTACCTCAAATCTATTGGTATTAATTGAAAACTAGATTCTTTCCTGCTTATGTGGGTACATAGCACAGGTCATTTCTGGAGCCAGGGAAGGCTGTAGCCATAAGGACATGTATGAAATTCAAATCCTGTGTATAATAACTAGATTATATGTGTTATCTCATACCTCTACCACTCATTTCTCCACTTGTAAAAATAAAAACAATAAAATCTACTTGATGAAGTTGTGTGGATTAAAGGATAAATATATGGAGTTTTAGCACATAGGTTTGGTACCTACTCAGTGAATACTGTTAATTTTTAAATTAATTTGCTACCTACATACTTCTTGCCATGTAAGGCATGATACAATGAGTGAAATTATAGTTGACTTTATTTTATATGTTTAAATTTTACCCAATTTTGCATAATAACAACCTATAAATTACCCCCCTTTATCTTTATCATTATGCCAGCCAATACTTCTAAGGCATTTACTCAATAGTAGGTCTGAGGTGTGTTTGGGTCCTAAAAATGTGGTTCAAGGAGTTGATTTCCCAATACTCTGCGGAAGATATTTGGATGAAAGCTCTTAAGGGCTGGGTGGCCTCTAGGGTCCTCCCTGACTGCCCTCATACTCCCTCTCTTTTCCAGTAGTCCTAGCATTCCTACTGCATACCTTCCTGCAGAAATACAGAAACGTGTTCCCTAGCATGAACACACTATTTGTTTTATGGGTTCCTTGCTCAAGGTGTCTGTAGATAAAGTGATCGCTTCCTAAATATTACTGAAGGTTTAACCCAAGCATCATAGTCTCTTCAGTTCATCTCTTCTCCCTTTTCCATGACCACTCACTAACATAGGTTTGCCAAATGTTCTTGCACTGTACTGTAGCAAGAGTTATGACATCCATGATTTTTAGAACAAGAATGTCTCCAATTTTGGACTCTAACTGCCATTTCATTGTAACCCTCTGTTTTCCGGAGTGACCCAGCCACCCCTGCCAATGATCATATTTCTGGAGTGATCCAGACCACCCATCCCCATTATCACTTTCCTGGAATGAATGGTCCAAACCACCTGTCAGAATATCACTTTCCTATAGTGGCCCAAGCCCTGAGGTAAGGTGGCTCACCCAGCAATCAAAGAATTCCAATGGCTGCAACACCCCACAGGTATTCCCTAGTTAGTAAGGGAAGTTTCTTCTGGCCTGTGTGGTCAGATCCCTTCTCAGACTTTTCCCAAATAAAGCCTGCCTCTGCTTTTGAGCCAAGTCTTTTCTTTCATTTGTTTCCTGCTTTTCTGAACAATAACTCTTTAGACAAATCCATCCCTGAACTTAAAAAAATTTTTTTTTGTTTATTTTTATTTATTTATTTGAGAGTAACAGACAGAGAGAGAGAGAGAGAGAATGGGAGCGCCAGTGCCTACAGCCACTGCAAATGAACTCCTGATGCATGTGCCCCTTTGTGCATCTGACTTATGTGTATCCTGGGGAATTGAGCCCCAAACGGGTCTTAGGCTTCATAGGCAGGCACTTAACCACTAAGGCATCTCTCCAGCCCCATCTCTGAACATTTTGATTATACAATGTCTGCCTCCTAGTAGGGCTCACACAAAAAGTTCAGCAGATTAATGAATGGATTGATGACCTCATCTTAAAAATAATGCAGCGGAAAGTTAGGGAAAAATGAGACACCCCTGACTTTGAATTAAAATTTGCATATAGTCAGATGCAGTGGCACACACCTTTAATCCCATCACTCAGGAGGCAGAGGTAGGAGGATCACTATGAGTTCACCCTGAGACTACATAGTGTATTCTAGGACAACCTGGGCTACAGTGAGACGCTATCTCAAAAAAAAAAAAAAAAAAAAAAAAAGAGAAGAAAAGAAAAGAAAAGAAAGAAAGAAGAAAAACAACCTACATTTATCAGATAATCCAGCATTGCCACTTCCCAGAGAATTCTGGACCACGACAACCCATCACCCTACTTTTCAACAGTGAAGGTTGAAGTAACAGCATGCATGCCTGCTTGCCATAAGTCAAGAATCTGGATTTGAATTAAATCTCACATCTCTATCACCTCATGTGAACTCCAAACTTCTATGGTGCACATCCTCTGAGGAAAATTCCAGCAAAACTTTGCCATCATTATTCAGTAGCAAGAAATTGTGATGTGATACCTTAGAAAAAATGAATTTTAGAAAACCAAGTTTAACTTGGGTCTAGATGAGTTTAACAGCATAACCAAATTTCCTCAGACTCTTTTTTTCTGTGACCTGGAGACCTCCTCAAGTCTAGGCTTACATAAGCACAGAAATTTGACAGGATTGTTTACAAATTCATAAGATTTCATTGATTACATGATGGAAGAAATGGAGTTGGTTTCAGTTTGCCATTTGCATTCATGAGATGTAGAGCTTTTGTTTGATCTCCATTCAAGCTTTTTAGAAGCTTGGAAGCTACAGACTGAAACAATTCAAATTTATGCAGAGTTTGACAGTGAGTTAATTACCAGAACTATGCAAAATTAAATTTTGAGAAAACAACTCTGGCATTTTGAATAGTTCTATGTTATGAAAGTATTTATACCCCAACATATGCAAGCTATCTGTCAACTAGTGGGCTCATTTTGAACATGTGTCCACTTATGAAAAAATATTATATTTCAAAGAGTCTTATGAAGCAAAGAGAAAGAGTACAAGTGCTTTGCCCTTTACCCTTGAAATGTATGCAGAACCCCAAACCAGTATTGAACTCATAATAACTAAAGTCTCAGGAACCACATTTGTTAAAATAGATACAGTCATTAATCTACACAGCAAGGGTGGTCTCCTCTCAAATCTTCACATCCCATATACTGTCATAGACAACCTCAAATCATACCAAAGCTTAACACAAAAATAAACAAACATTATTCCCTGAAAACTGATTTCAAACATGTCCAAGTGACCTTGTCCCAAAGATGCATTTCCTTATACTAGATGAAATTCTGAATTTGAGATTCATTTTGTACCAATATTTCAAATACTACTAAATATAATATATATGTTTTCTTTTTCCTCTCAAGGCATGGTGGCTCATGCTTATAATCTCTGCACTTGGAAGGCTGAGGTAGGAATGCCCCTATGAATTTTTTATTTGATGCCAATCTGGGCTACATAATTCATTCCAGATCAATCTGGCAAAGAGTGAGACACTGCCTCAAGAATTACAGAAACTCATAGGTTGTAGAGAAAAGCTTCCATTGCTGTCTGGATAAAAGTGGGAATATATACATCAAAAAGGCTTTCAAACAACAATGCATACCCCTTTTAGCAAACCTGCTCTTGCTGTTTGTTGGAGAATATGTTTTATTTCATAGATGGCAGAGAATATTAAGGAGATACAAGATTCATCAACACAACAAGAAAAGATAGTCAACTGCCTACCACAAGACATGGCACTTCTACCATACCTCTTGGGGCATATCTGATGGGGCTCGGGAGACATTGTAACAGAAACTATGGCAGGGGTACTGTTCTCACCACTGCCTGACAACCAGCTAGAGGGAGATGGTGATCAAAACCCATTAAAAATTGAGTAAAGGAAAGGTGGAGGGAGGGCTAATCAAGATCTAAGAGGATGCAAATAAATCATATGGAATCCTCTGGTTTTGGACAATGGAACACTCAGGAGCCATAGATCATTGTTAGAAAATTTTCAGTGCCAGGAATGGACTACCTCCAGTGAGCTGTTGGCCAGGGAGGTCCCTGATGCCACAAAAATATTATAGGCCATTGCCGAGGCCCTTGGTTTCCCACCAGAAATAGATGATAAGACCCTATTACTGAAGACTTCACATACTTGGGCTGCAAGGCCACTGAGAAATCCTGCTGGAACTGAACTGATAACCTCCCCCATGTAGACCAGCTGACAGAAAGGTGGAAGAAGCCATTCTACCTGCAATTCAGTGGGAGAAAGAGATACCACCAGTGAAGATACTCAACAGTGAACACTGCAAGCCTTATAATTGGCCAGCTAGCCCAAATGAACCAACAGGTGCAATAGTGGCATGTCTGTCATGGTGAAAACCAACTGCCCTCCAGTTGTACTGGAGGCCTGCTCCATGGGGGAGGGGGGAATATATCCCTGATACTGAAAACTTAAAACAGGGGTCATCATGAGCCCTAGGAGTGTAACACCTGCTGATGTCTGGATAAATGTATATACTATGCTTATAAAACTGCCCAGTAAGCACTTTTCTTAATATTTATACCCTTATATTAATGGTACTCTCACTTTGGGTAGAGAATCTTCTCTTTTCAGATGGCAGTGACCTTGGGATGACTCAGAAGGTATCATAGTGCTGGAAAGAAGTGACTTGAGTACTGAGTAACATCTCGATCACACTTTCCAAGGCTCAGTGTCTAATGCAGAAGAAGTGACAGAAAGAATGTAAGAGCCAAAGGAAGGGTAGGACTCCTTACAACGTGCTCCCTCCAGACATAAAATAGTTTGGATATCCATGACCTCATAGTGCCTGACACTACCTACACAAGACCATCATAAGAGGAGGAAAAGATCATGACATCAAAATAAAAGACAGACTGATTGAGATGGGGAGGGGATATGATGGAGAATGGAATTTCAGAGGGGAAGGTGAGGGTGGGGGGAGGGCATTACCATGCGATATTTTTTAAAATCATGGAAAATGTTAATAAAAATTGAAAAAAAAACCATTAAAGTAGAAATATAGAGGCTACAGAAAATGCAACACTAAATCAAATGGCTAACAGGCCCACCATAGTTCAGGAAATATTCTGGAAGAGGGTGGAAAGATGGTAAAAGCCACAGGCAGCAATACCCTGGGGCACAGTCTTCCCCAGAGAATGACTGAGGTCTTCATGACAGTGAATCCAATAACACCATGGAGAAAGACCCTCAGGGAAAATGAGTGTGGTTGAAAGGATTTAAGATTATTACCTTGTATGAAAATAAAATTTTTTTTTCTTTTTCTATATGTAAGTTTAGCAAATGTTTTACTGAAATCATCTATGAAAAGGGGAAAAATGAAGGCATGAGTTTCTAGGTTTCCAAAAGAAAAGACAATGTCTCTATAAAGTAGGTAATAAGTATAAAGTTTGGGCTGGAGAGATGGCATAGCAGTTAAATCACCTGCCTACAAAGCACAAGGACCAGGTTTAATTCACCAGTAACCACATAAGGCCAGATGTATAAGGTAGCACATGCATCTGGTGTTGATTTGCAGTGGGTAAAGGCCCTGGTATGCCCATTCTCTCTCTATGTACCCTTTCTATCTCTCAAATAAATAAATAAATAAAATATTAAAATGGAGAAATATGGTATTAAGGGTAAATTTCTGGCTGACAGGGCTTGAGCCTTATGATTAATAAGAAAATATTTATGGCACAGAAGAATTGATGTTGTTTAGTGTCTTTCACTATTTTCAATGACTCATATTTTTTCCCCATATGAAAGTTTAATTACTTATTTTGACATTCTCAGTATGGCACAAAGAATGAGCCAGGAGGCACTTGGAAGAAACACCCACATTTGCTGTGCAAATTACTAAGTTTATTGAAAAGATGTTAAGGAAGCTTAAAGAAATAAAAGGCTGACGATATACCTGGGTTTAAGTAAATCCTAAATTTAGGAGACATACACTTTACCTTTTTGACTCTCTAGTCACATTCTCACTCTGATTTTGTATTTGGCTAAGGTTTTAGTAGAAAGGCTCTTTAGTTCAGGCTTTCATTGTCCTTGGCACCAAGTTGATAACTTGATCTTGATGACTGTCCAGTTTAATATACATAATAAACTAATTCATCACCTCAGCTCCTAATTCCTGTGAGAGAAAGAATAAAATTTCTACCTCTTATCCTGGAACTAGCCTACAGAGGAGTTTTGTAGGTAGATATAGGCAAACCAAAGTTAAAAGTTTTCAGCAGATATTCAGGGAAAGATACCTTATATTAGAGCAAGGTGTGATTATAGAAACACTAAGACTTTCTAGCAAGTTAATAATTGCAGAGCTAAGCACATTTTTAAAGGGTGGGGGATTTTTTAAAGATGATTGAAAGCTCCATCCTATTTTCCTCAATCCTTAGACAAGTAACTTGAAGCTCTAAATTCGCTAGATGAAATGTACATGGCCCTATTAGTGACTGAAGTGTGAATGATCACAAAGATAAATCCAAAAACATGCAAGCCAAACAGAGGTTTTATGTCCAGCATACACAAAATCTGGTTTTTGTTTGGCTTTGTTTTGTTTTGAGGTAGGGTCTCACTCTAGCCCAGGTTGACCTGGAACTTACTATGTAGTCTCAGGGCAGCCTCGAACTCACAGCAATCCTCCTACCTCTGTCTCCTGAGTGCTGAATAAAAGGTGTGCACCACCATTCATGGCTTAAAATGTATTTTTGACATATATAAAGGAAATAGTTAAATGGCTTTGTCATTAAGTGAATTAAAAAGTAGAAAACCAGTAAATTTGAATATACTTTTAAAAATAGCACATTTTGTAGAAGATGGAGAAATATGTAAAAGAATCTACACTCTCAACTCCTTCTTTCATATATAGGAGAATTTTCCCCACATACTTTCCAACTTTAAGAAAAAGAAAAGTCTTCCTTTTGTGATTTTTTTCTGATTCCTGGACTGAAAGCTCATGCTATAATAGCACAGTCTTAAGCTAACTGGCACATTAATAAGGACTTTTGCCAATTTTATGAGCTTTGACATGTCTTTCCTTGCATGACCAAAATGTTTTAAGATTCAAATCATTAAGCATGCAAATAAATTCAAGTGCTTTTAATTTTTGAACTACTACTACATTTAAAAGAAAGTCTAACTAAGAGATACACAAATTTTGCTCATCTCTGTACCTATTGCTAGCACATGGTATCTGTTTCAATATGCTAAACTAGTAAGAATTAAGATTTATTTGCTCAAATATCTTTATGCTTTTTTTGTAATTATGTGATTCAAATTAAAATATCATAGATTGATGATATACAAGGGGGGGTGAAATATGGGTTTGTGGTGGAAGTGAATGTAAAATGTTCCTTATAGATTTGTATTTGAATACATAATCTATAGTTGATGATGCTGTTTGGGAAGGTTGTGTAAACTTTTTTGGGGGGGGTGAGTTTCATGACAGGGTCTCACTCTATCCCAGTCTGACCTGGAATTTACTCTGTATTCTCAGGGTGGCCTCAAACTCACAGCAATCCTCCTACCTCTGCCTCCAGAGTGTGAGGATTAAAGGCATGCACCACCATGCCCAGCTTTTGTGGAAACATTTTGAAGTGGAAACTTGAAAGAGGAACTATGTCATTGGGGGCAGGGCTTGAGGTGTTGCCGCCCAGCTCTGCATGTTCTTCTCTCTCCCTTCGGGTGGGATAGTGTGACCCACCTTCCTACTCCTTCTATGATTACCCACGATGACAGACTTCTCAAAACTAAGTTGAAAATAGATTATTCCCTTTCTTCGGCTGCTTCTGGTCAGGTATGTTGTCCAGCACAAAGAAAATAACTGGTAATGTATTTTGAGTTTTTTAGTTTGCTTGTTTGTTTTTGTTTTGGCAACTAAAGATCATTTTGGAAAGTTTAAAGTAATGTTTAAAGTAATTACTAAAATTTTTACTGTATCCAGCTCTTGTGCCCCTCCCCCATTCATGCCACTACCAATGCCTGTGACTCTGCAGGCATCATCTAGCTGCATATTTCTGCCATATCCATGCTACCAATATCGCAGCAGCATCTTTCTCCCAATGCCTTTGCAATTTCCCCTTCTCAGGACTACCATTGTTTCTCCTTTGGAGTTGGAGTTTGGGGACAGCTGCAGTCAAACTAAGATCAATTCATCCACCCCATCCATAGAGGAGCCCCAACTATCTTCATGACTGAACTCCAAGCAAAACAATGTAGAACAAAGACAAGGAAACACAAAGAAATTGCAAGTATTGTTTCAAATAGTCACTTAACAAATCAGAAAGACTTGACCAGTATACTATTTACAGATGAATGACTCTTATCCCAAAAAGGTAACACAAAATTCCAAGCCAATGTGTCTCCTCCAAGAATTACCAACCCTCATGACAGCTACTCAGAAGAAACATAACATAACTCAAAAGAATGATTTTTAATATGTGCAAAGAACTCAAAAAGGACACTGATAAATGCCTATATGAAATTTTGAATGAATTCAAAGAGAACACAAATAAATGCCTAAATGAATTCTGAGTGAACATAAGTGAATAGCTAAATTAAATGAGGAAATAAAACCAGAATATGAAAATGAAATTCAATAAAGATAGAATTACTGAAATAAAATCAAATGGAAAAGAATCTGGAAATTGCAAATGCAAGTCAAACAAAAGCTCCACAGAAAGCCTCACTACTAAAAATAGATCAAATGGAAGGCAGAATATTAGTCCTTGGCTGAGCATGGTGTGACACTTCTTTAATTCCAGCACTTGGGAGGCAGAGGTATGAGAGTCACTGTGAGTTTGATGCTACCCTGAAACTACATAGTGAATTTCAGGTCAGCCTAGGCCAGAGAGAAACCCTACTTAAAACAAACAAACAAAAAAAAAAAAAAAAAAAAAAAAAAACCAGACTATCAGTACTTGAAGACAAGGAGGAAGAATTGGATTACTTAGTCAAAATCAATGAGAAGTGTTGGCTATTTTTTAAAGTATAAGAGATGGAGAAATGACTCAATGGGCAAGAGCACTTACTGTGCCAGCATGAGGACCTGGAGGGCCTGACAGACCTCTGGATTTCGAGCCTCAAAACCCACATAAGTATGTAGGCTTGCCCAAGTCTGCAACCCTAGTCCCATGGGGAGAAAAGACTAAGAAGTACTAGAGCTTGTGAGAAAACAAGCTTGGGGATCAGTAAGAAATGCTGGATGAAATAAGAATGGGCAGAAGCCACCCAATATTCCCCTCCAGACACTACAGGTGAGTATATCCCACTGTGGGTAAGCATGTGATGTGCCACACAGGCACACACATGTGCATACACTACACACACACTCATACACACACACACACACACACACACATATCTCTCTCCCTGTCACACACTCTCATACACACACATGCAGTGAAAAAAGCATGAATAGAATATAAAAAATAATTGAGACACAAACACCATGAATAGATCTAATTTACAAAAACTGGCAATTAAAGAAGGAGAAAAACTTCAGGTCATTGGCATAGAAAATAATTTCAGTTCAATTACAGAAAATTTTTTTTTCCTAAATCTTGGGAAAGAGATGCCTATCCAGCTACAAAAGGATACAGAAAACCAAATACACAGGACCCAAAAGAAAACAGCTCCCATCATTATAGTCAAAACACTAAGCACACAAACAAAGGGTACTTAAAGCTGTAAGAAGCAGTAAGTCACATATAAAGGTAGCTCAATGAAAATAACAGCCAAGTTTTCAACAGAAACTCGAAGTGCCACAAGGTTTAGAGTGATGATGTAAAGGACTGAATGATCACAGCTGCCAACATAAATTACTATACCTGCATAATTTGTCAAAAAATTAGGTAAAAGTTGAAAAATTCTATAATAATCTCAAGATATGAAAATGGTTCCTATTAATATGAGGATATGTTTTCTGAATTCTCAAATTTCTTAATAAACTAAGTCTGAAAATTTATTTTTCTTAACATAAGAAATGATAAATTTTTACCTAAGTCAATACTTAAAGCTAACATTTATTTAGCAATTGGTATGAACTCGATAGCCTTCAATTATAGAAAATAATCTCATTTTGTGTTCTTGCAATACCTAGACCCTCCCCTCTTACTCATTCATAGCTACCTTCATATGATTTTTATGATTCTAACTCAATTTTTATGTCTTAAATGTCACTTTTTCAGAGAAATATTTAACTTTCTCTGATGGTAATCTCTAGCCATCAACATGATAGAATTTAGAATCACCATGGAAATAAATCACTGGTCATATCTGTGGAGGGGTGGTTTTCTAGATAAGGTTAATTGAGGTGGGAAGGCCCAACCTAAATATACATATCACCATCCCATGGCTTGGATTCCTGGATTGAATACAAAGGAGAAAAATAACTGAATACCTATGACTCATTGCTCTCTCCATACTTATCACTGATGTGAACATGTGATGTCAGCTTTCTGTGCCTATCATACTTTCTCTACCATGATGTGTTCTACCCTCTAGAGCTGTGAGTCAGTTATTGTTTCCTTCCCTAAGCTGCTTCTGATTGTGTATTTTTCTCAAGCAATGAGAAAATAGCTAATTCCTAAAATTGTTACTGAGAAATGAAACTGTTGCTTTGATAATCCTGACCATGTGTAGTCTTTTAGACCTGGTTTTAACCAAATGAATGGGCCATTATGATTTAAATTTGGAGAACCTGAAAAACAACAGTATGGTATACTGTGGAGGCTGAGCTCATAATATTTCAAGGAGAGTAAGCATTCCACAGGGAACTGGGCTAAAGGCACTTCATCCAGATAAGAAACTGGTTACAATCTTCCTGTGTCCTGAGAAGCTGAGAAAATTTGAACATAAAAGGGATAGACTAATGTATTTAACAGAGGAAATTGCAAGGCAAAATGATAGGGAATCTGTGGAATGGCTTCTTTTAGCTACCTGTTTTCAGACCTACAACAAAAGAACAAAATTCAGAAAAGAAAGATAAAGTTTGACACAGAAAGAAATGTGAACAGTTTTAAGTTATAAGCACAAAAATTACAGCTTATTTAGCTGTAATTGTTATAAAAGATTACAACCATTAAAATAAGTCTATTGCTCTGCACTGTGACAATTATAAAGGTACCATGAAGGTAAAACCCTACCAATTAAAAGCTCAAGATAGGAAGAATGTGAAAAGGAAAAGGTCTAGGAGAATGCTAAAGGAGCTCCCTACTCTTCAGCATATAGAGGAGACTGCTAAGTTGTGTTCAAAGAGAGCTAAGGTTCATTTCAATGAGACAACAGCACTTGACAGCATCATCAATGTGATAATGGTTTTAAAAGCATGGAAGAGGCAAAACTGAAAGGGTCATGAAGTATTATGTCATAGTTCCTGAGAGCTGCTGAGACCAATAAATGTGTGATAGGGTCGGAGTCCCTGTAAGGAAGACTAAGAGGACACTGTATAAAGTTAGGACAGTGAACTGTAAGTTAAATTGAAGACGCTATAACTTTTGAGATGCCAGAAGCATAAAATATCTGCTAATGAAATCTATAAGTTCAGAGTGGAGCAGCTCCAAGAGTCCAAGAGAAGCATTTCCCAGGACTTCTGGCTCCCAGATAACACCATCACAAATCTCAGTTGCCAGACAGGGAGCTGCAAGGCTTGGAGTTTGCCCTCCTGGGCTTCAGTCTTGCTTTGGACAAATATTTCCTTGTAATTCCCCATTCATCTCTTTTGGGATAGAAATGTTCATTCTGTGTCATTATATGTTGGAAGTATGTAACTTATGTATTGATTTTACAGGGCTCATAGTTCAAAGATTGCCATGCATCTCTGATGACAGTTTAGACATCTGGATGCTGCTGGACCTGATAAAAACTATGAGTACTTCAGCATTTGGAACAAATATCTTTTGCATTATGATGCAATAAGTTGGCCATGAGCATTTGAGGACAAGTGGTGGAAGATTATGGCTTATTTTTTTTTGAGTGTCAAATTTATAGGGGTTTATTTTTAGCTTGTAGTATTGACAGGAAGTTCATAACGGCAGGGGAAACTGTGAGGAAAGAGAACAGAGTGATAAATGCTTATGCTCAGCTAGCCTTCCCCTTTAAAAAAAAAAACACAACATTTTATTTTTACTTATTTATTTATTTGACAGAGGAAGAGAGAGAGAGAGAGAGAGAGAGAGAGAGAAAAGGCACACCAGGGCCTCCAGCCACTGCAAATGAACTCCAGATGCATGTGTCCCCTTGTGCACCTGGCTAACATGGTCCTAGGGAATCGAACCATGGTCCTTTGGCTTTGCAGGCAAATGTCTTAACTACTAAGACATCCCTCTAGCCCCCCTTCTCCTTTTCATACAGTCCAGGAACACAGCCCATGTGATGGAAAGTCTACAGGCCCATAGCTTCCATGTGTCCTACCATCTCAACTCAGAATCCCTCATAGGCATGACCGGAAATTTGTTTCCATAGAGATTCTGAATCCTGAAAAGTTTGCAACCATTGCTCAGCTCTTTGACTCAAATCTCTTAGCACCAGCCCAGTGCTTATTCTGCCCCTACCATACTATGTCCCTGAGTACTGGCTAGAAGCATAAAGCCAAGGAAATAAGAAAAAAAAAAGTGGTAAATTTTTAATGGATTAAAGAATGAGACATAATTTTGTATATGAGCGTACTGCTTAGAAAGGAAAGCCCACATGTAAAACTAAGATCATGAATAAACTCAGAATGGCCAAAAATTAACATAGGAAATTTCAGCTCCTCAAAGATATACCCTAAAAGTGATAGGGGAAGAAACGGATATAAAAATTCTCCTACCTCAAAAATTTCTGAAGAAGTATTATAAGAAAAAGTAATTGCTTTTTTAAAAGAAAAAATTAAGAATCAAGGGATAATGAGAAAGATGAGATGCCCCTAATTCTGAACTCAAATCAATATGTTCTTCTCAACCTTCCTAAAATAGTTTGCAAAGCAACATAATAGCAATATGGAAAGGACAGAACAGGTTAATATTTCAAGAAGAAAAATATATACAGGATTTATGTATGCAAATTGCTACTAAAATCTTTATCTTCAATCTGTCTATAAAAATACCTCAAGAAACATATAAATGAGACTTTTACATGATTAAAGATTTGTTTAAAGATTTCTGTTGTATTTAATCTATTTGTACATGATGGCTTTGAGGTATCTTTTTCTAGCTTTTGTTAGGAATTTGAAACACAGAGAAAGATTTGTAAGAGTAAGGATCAGAAAGAGAATGACAATGCTGTGTTGTTGTAGAATGTTAATGCTTAGGAGAGTCCATTATTCTTCTGTCACTCAAAATAAGCTGAGGCACCAAGTGCTTTCACATGTGGATTATCTTTCCATCATCACAGATAAAAGAATTTTGGTGCTGTTACTTTTGCTGAACCTTCCACATGGAGTATTTTCTATCTCTTTCTGTGGCTAAGCAATGCACACATCAGAAAGAGCAGAGTGCTGACATAGAAAAGTAACACTTTTCTCAATAAAAATGAATTGATGAATAAGTCATCATTAAGAAGCTAATATTGAATAATACATCTTTTGTATTTATTTTGACAAAGAAATAATATTTTCTATAGTTGAGGAGATACTGTGAATTTATTCAGTCTATTAAATGTTTTTAATATGTGTGAATGTATATGTATGTGACATGCATGCATGTTTGTGCACATTTGTATTGAAAAAAGGCCAATGTTGTGTGTCTTCCTTAGACACTTTTCACAATATTTTTGAAAAGTCTTTCACTAAACCTAGAGCTCACCATTTTGGCTAGAATAGGTAGACAATAAAACTCTGGGTGTCTTCTGTCTCCTCTCCAGTGCTGGAATACAGACAGGTGCCACTATGCCAAGTGCTTTACATGAGTACTGGGGATACAAACTCAAGTCATCATGCTTTACACATCTCCCTAGACCCTGTGAAATCTGAAATTGAAAAGACTTCCAGCATGCATGCTATCTGTGCGTGACTTTCCCTGCATATTCAGATGAATAATCACTACATTCTGGGGTTGTCTTAATGGCTATTCTTCATTTAAAGAAAGGAAGAATTTCCTGGAGAAAAAGGTTATTAGATGGGCTCCCCTGATATTTTTTGCCATTGCATTAACTCAGGAAAAGCTTGATTAAAAGTGTCAGATGACAATAGCAATAACTAACAGTAAAAATTCTAAGGTAGGGCTGGAGAGATGGCTTAGCGGTTAAGCGCTTGCCTGTGAAGCCTAAGGACCCCGGTTTGAGGCTCGGTTCCCCAGGTCCCATGTTAGCCAGATGCACAAGGGGGCGCACGCGTCTGGAGTTCGTTTGCAGTGGCTGGTAGCCCTGGCGCGCCCTGTCTCTCTCTCTCTCTCTCTCTCTCTCTCTCTCTCTCTCTCTCTCTCTCTCTGCCTCGTTCTCTGTCTGTTGCTCTCAAATAAATAAATAAAAATAAACCAAAAAAAAAAATTCTAAGGTATTCTTAAAGATGAATACAATCATTGCCATCTGTTATGTTGGATACCAGAAATTCTACAGTTTAGTGAACAATATTACAAGGTCTATAATAGTGAGTTTTATGTACCAATTATTGAGTTATGGGATGCTCAAATAATTAGCAAATGTTATTTCCTAATCTTTATTTTAGGCTGCTTTTGAGTGATATTAACATCCAAATTAGAAGTCTGACTAAAGAAATTACATCCTTACCAATATGGTGGGGTACCATCCAATCCACCAAGAGCTAAAAAATAAAGAGCAAAACTAAAGGGTGAATTTGATCTTTGCTTATATTAGACCATCTTCTGATGTAAGCTTGCCTAAGTCTCAAAAACCAGATGAAGTCTTCTAATCTATAATTGCAGAATCACCACAGAAGATGTGTGAAGAGGGGTATTAAGTGTGTGGGAAAATGGCAGAAGGAATATAAATGTGAACCAGGTCAAATTTATCCATATGTGTTTATAAAGGAGCAATTCCATACATAGTATTTCAACACAGGAAGTTCAGCATGTTTGTTTATGGATAGCTAAAGCACGGGTCACAAATGGCCCACCATGAGTCAATTATCAGGGCTAAAATAGCTGTTTATTTAGTATGGAAAACTTACAAAGACCTAGACTTGAACATTAGACTAGAAACTTACTTACCCACATAAAAAGAAGTCAGAATATTCACCAAAACATTGAGAAGTAAACTTGGGAGGGAACTCAGCATCTTTAAAGAACTCTGCAATTGCTCTTCTGTGCTGGTTAGACCTTCCACTGGAAACTTCAGACTCTCAGTTGAAAAATAAAAATTCATTTTGAGGGCTGGAGAGATGGCTTAGCGGTTAAGCGCTTGCCTGTGAAGCCTAAGGACCCCGGTTCGAGGATCAGTTCCCCAGGTCCCACGTTAGCCAGATGCACAAGGGGGCGCACGCGTCTGGAGTTCGTTTGCAGAGGCTGGAAGCCCTGGCGCGCACATTCTCTCTCTCTCCCTCTATCTGTCTTTCTCTGTGTCTGTCGCTCTCAAATAAATAAATAAATAAATAAAAATACTTTAAAAAAATTTCATTTTGATCCTAAAGTGGCATCCAACCACGGAAGACAAGATGACAATGGCTACTGTAATGAACCACAGAGCTAAAGCATCAGTCTCGATGCTCTGACTTGTGCAGACCTATGCCATTAGCTGGATAATTACTGTCTCTGGAAGTAAAGTAGAGGATGCCTATTAAATTCTTACTTTATAAGTAAAAGAGTAAAGAGAACAATAACACTTCAATTGGTATTCATATTTGAGCCACTTCCAACACCTACAACCTCTTAAGTGATGGGAGATGGGGTCCATCAGAAAGGAGCTCAGAAAAATGCCAAAAATGTATGCTATTGATTTTTCTACTAGCCTTTGCAAAAAAAGAAAAAAAAAAAAAAAAAGAAGACCTTCTACTTTTTTATAAAATTTTTTTACTTTCATTTATTTGAAAGAGAGGGAGAGAGAATGGGGATGCCATGGCCTCTAGCTACTGCAAATAAACTCTAGACACATGTTCTACCTTGTACCTCTGCCTTACATGGGTTCTGGGGAATTGATCCTGGGACCTTTGCCTTTGCAGGCAAGTGCATTAACTACTAAGTAATACCTCTAGCCTGAACCTGCAACTTTTTTACCAAAGTAATCATGCCCTTGGAAAAATAAAAATCTAATGGTCACAACTCTTAATTGACACTGACTCCAGGGGACCCAACACAACATCATGGCTATCCAGTCCAGCAATGGCTGGTGAATGTAAAGTGGCCAGTGGTGGCTTAGCTCAGCTATATCTCACAGTGTTTCCAGTGTGCCATTGAGAAATTATTTCACCTGTTCTTGGGTATAGTGTTGGAATATATTTATTTGTACTTCATAGAATCTCTGTCTTGGCTCCTTGTGGATTCTTTTTTTTTCCTTCTTTCTTTTCTCAATTTTTATTAACATTTTCCATGATTATAAAAAGTATCCCATGGTAATACCCTCCTCCTCCCTCCCCCCAATTTCCCCTTTGAAATTCCATTTTCCATCATATACCCCCCCCAATCTCAATCAGTCTCTCTTTTATTTTGATGTCATCATCTTTTCCTCCTATTATGATGGTCTTGTATAGGTAGTGTCAGGCACCATGAGGTCATGGATATCCAGGCCATTTTATGTCTGGAGAAAGCACATTGTAAGGAGTCCTACCCTTCCTTTGGCTCTTACATTCTTTCTGCCACCTCTTCCACATTAGACCCTGAGCTGTGGAAGGTGTGATCTAGATATTACTCAGTACTCAAGTCACTTCTTTCCAGCACTATGTTACCTTCTGAGTCATCCCAAAGTCAATGCCATCTGAAAAGAGAAGATTCTCTACCAAAAGTGAGAGTAGTGTTAATATACGGGTATAAATATTAAGAGAAGTGCTTACTGGGCAGTTTGATAAGCATAGTATATACATTTTTCCAGACAGCAGCAGATGTTCCACCCCTAGGGCTCATGACTACCCCTGTTTTAAGTTTTCAGTATCAAGGATGTGTTTCCCCCCATGGAGCAGGCCTCCAGTCCAATTGGAGGGCAGTTGGTTTCCACCATAACAGACGTGCCACTATTGCACCCGTTGGCTCATTTGGCCTGGCTGGCCAATTATAAGGCTTTCAGTGTCTGCTGTTGAGTATCTTCACTGGTGGTACCTCTTTCTCCCATTGAACTCCATGTAGAATGGCTTCTTCCAGCTTTCTGTCAACTGGTCTACATGGAGGAAGTTATCAGCTCAGTTCCAGCAGGATTTCTCAGTGACCTTGCAGCCCAATTATGTGGAGTATTCAGCAATAGGGTCTTAACCATCTCTTCCTGGTGGAAAACCAAGGGCCTCGGCAATGGCCTATAATGTTTTGGGGGCATCAGGGACCTCCTTGGCCAACAACTCACTGGAGGTATCCCATCCCTGGCACTAAAATTTTTCTAACAACGATCTATATCTCCTGAGTGTTCCATTGTCCGAAACCGGAGGATTCCATATGATTTATTTGCATCCTCTTAGATTTTGATTAGCCCTCCCTCCACCTTTCCTTTACTCAATCTCCTCCCTTGACCCCAGTTTGGACCTTTTCACCCCCGTTAATCTATTCTTCTACTTACATATATACAATACCAACCTATTAAGTACCCTCCTCCCTTCCTTTCTCTTCCATTTATATCTCCTTTTTAACTTACTGGCCTCTGCTACTGAGTTTTTTCCTTCTCACACAGAAGCCCAATCATCTGTAGCTAGGATCCACATATGAGGGAGAACATGTGCTGCTTGGCTTTCTGGGCCTGGGTTACCTCACTTAGTATAATCCTTTCCAGATCCATCCATTTTCCTACAAATTTCATAACTTCATTTTTCTTTACCGCTGAGTAGAACTCCATTGTATAAATGTGCCATATCTTCATTATCCACTCATCAGTTGAGGGACATCGAGGCTGGTTCCATTTCCCAGCTACTATGAATTGAGCGGCAATAAACATGGTTGAGCATGTATTTCTACGGAAATGGGATGAGTCCTTAGGATATATGCCTAGGAGTGCTATAGCTGGGTCATATGGTAAATCAATTTTTGCTGTCTTAGGAACCTCCACACTGATTTCCACAATGGCTGGACCAGATTGCATTCCCACCAGCAGTGTAGAAGGGTTTCTCTTTTTCCACATCCCTGCCAACATTTATGATAATTTGTTTTCATGATGGTAGCCAATCTGACAGGGTTGAGATGGAATCTCAATGTAGTTTTAATCTGCATTTCCCTGATGACTAGTGACGTAGAACATTTTTTAGATGTTTATATGCCATCTGTATTTCTTCTTTTGAGAACTCTCTAAAGCTCAATAGCCCATTTTTTTTCTGCAGCATTTGGATGAAATGTTCCTGTATATATCTGTTAGATCCATTCCTTCTATCACCGCATTTAGTCCAGATGCCTCTCTGTTTATTTTTTCCTGGGATGACCTCTACTCCTGCTTGGGTCCCACTGTTGTCAAGTTGGTGTGGCCGGGTCCCTGGACTGCTGCTCTGTTCACTGGAGCTGGGCACTGGTGGTTGGGGAGGGGTCACTGCTGAGGCTGCTCTAGTTCTCATCGCTGCTCCACGTGTTCTTCTACCTTGTAATCTGCTCCTCTGTTGTTCACTGCTACTCTCCTTTCACATTTTTTGAGTATGCAGAGAGCTCCAGTGTGAGTGGAAGCTCCCCTCACCTGGCTTTTCCTGCTGCTCAAGCTGAGCCTGGCAGCTTGCTGGTGCGCAGCTGCTGCTGTCGTGATCGGTGGACCTGTTGGAGCTGCTTCTGCCAGCCTGCGTGGGCTCTGGATGCTCTGAATCTCTCCTACTTCTCTGCTGCCATTTCAGTTTCCCATATACCTCACTTTTTAGTAAGAGTGTGCATTTTGCTGAGGTTTTTTTTTGGCTTTTTCCCCCCTAGGCTGCTTTGGTGTGGAACCTATGCCGCCATCTTAACCAGAAGTCTACTCTGAGAGTCTTAAGAGCCACACCTTCTTGTGGATTCTTATGGTGGGACAGGCCAAGAAGAAGCCATTAAAACTGCTTCTACATAGGAAATTGTAAACTCCTGGATGGATCATGCAGATGAATACCACCATCAGGTATGAACAGGTGTATACTCCCATCATATCCACATTCACCTCTCCTATTTAGATGGTGAAGAAAACATATGGATCTTGGAGAACTATAGTGGATTAATAATTGCAGCTGCTGTACCAGGTGTAGTTTCATTGAGAAAATTAGAACATCCACTAGTACTTGTTATGTAGTTAATGATCCAAAAGTTCCTTTTCCCATCCCTCTCTATAAAACTTACCAGAAGCTTGCTTTTAGTGGACAAATCCGGCAACAGATCTATACTACTCTACTTCATGGAATTTCAAATCTATACTTCGGTGCTTGATTTTGTTTCCAGGGGCCTTGATTTCTTTACACAGAGCATTACATTGTGTTAATACACTGATAATATTAGGTTTTCTCTACCAAATAAGCAAGTAGGAGCAGCTACTTTAGACTGATATTACTAATACATTTTCATATCATAGGGTGGGAAATAAATCAAACTATCATTAAAGGTCCTTCTATCTCAATGAAGATTCTCAATTCTACTGGTATGGAACACATTTAGATTTTCATTCTAAGGTAAAGGGTCATTTGTTTCATTTGTTCACACCTACAGTCAGAAACAGGCAAAATGCCTAGTGGGTCTCTTAGGATTGGGGTTCAGTGTATTCCTCATTTGGGTGTGTTACATTGGCAGTTTAAGTGATGTCAAACTCTATTAATTTTGAGAGGCTTTCTGACAAAGAGAATGTTCCCAAGTCTCTGGTACTGTATAAGTTCTTTCATCTTGGTGACATAGGCCAGCATATTTAATATACAATGAAGTGGCAGTGGCAAGTTGAGTGCCGTTCAGTGCATTTGGCAAGTGCCTATGTGTTAATCATAATACAAGTCTTTAGATTTGTGAAGTAAAACCTAATCATCATTTACCCATGCTTCTCCTTTGGTGAAACAAATGTGGGCTGCCACAAGGCATTAGTGAAAGCTGAATAAGTGACCAACACACTACCAAGACACCATATGACTTGAATATCTCATGAGCTTGGGGGTACCTGACCCATGAAGCTATAATGCTAGGAGTATACAGGCACACTCTATCATCAGAGATCATATGGGATAGGACTGGAACAAACCAATGAGGCACAAAATGAATTTTGTGAAGAAATAGCTCAAATGCTCATGCCTCTCACATATGCTATACTGCTTTCCTTTACTTATCCTGCACTCATGGCTACATGGACTGAACAAAAGAAGACTTGGACCTGGTCTTTAGATGTTTATGCACAGTATTTAGAAACCACCCCAAAATAGACAGCCATAGTGCAAAAGATCTTTCTTCCCTAGAGCATTCATGAAAGATGGTAGGTGTAGTAGGCAGCTTTAAGTTGCTGAGATGAACTCCAGACCAGACATAATTATGGAGGAAGGGGTATGTTGAGGTTTACAGATCCAGGGGAAGTTCCATAATAGCAGAAGATGCTGGCTTGCTTTCACAGGTCCAAGCAGAGAGAGAGAGGAGGAAAATGCCACATGCCAAAAACCCAAAAGCCACATCCCACAGCACATTTTAGGAACTCCAGACACTTTGTATATCTTTAGACTAGAATTGTAAAGCCACCACTACACTTTAGGGCTGGACACTAAGATCTATCCAATGATACCTCCACCAGCTAGGTGGCTGCAGATGCAAACTACAAACTTATAAAACACTGAATATATTGGGGTCCATCTATTCAAACTACCACATTCTTCCCTGGCACCCAATAGATTCATAACCATCTCAGTGTATTCAGTCCAACTTTAAAGGTCCTCATAATCTTTACCAACTTGAGATAGTTCCAAAGTCCTAAGTCTCCTCAGAGATTTTAGATTATCTCTTAGCTGTGAGTCTTGTAAAATCAAACAAGTTATATACCTTTAACATATAAAGACACAGAGTAAATATATCCAGCTGATATAAAGCATGACAGAGAGAGTCTAGAACAATGAAAACTCAACAAACATGAAGCAAACATCAAACTTTCACAGTTTTAGTCTGATACCATAACCAGTGACTGATAGTCTCTAGATTTTTCAATTCCACCCTTCCAGCTGGGCTGAATAGTTGGGGAAAACTTTTGTCCTTAGCTGACAGCCTCTATGGTAGCCCTTGCTCATTCCTGGTGTATCCAAAATGTCTTTAGGTTTCTATATAAACCACAGTCCATCATTAAATGGCAATGCAAGCCTATCAGGGTCATTACACCCTATCTCATGCCACATCTCAGCAGCAGTAGCTGTTGGAACTGTGTGTGTACTTTTTGACTCACTCTATGTATTTTTTATGTTTCCAAAACTATTACCAGGTGTGTAGGACACAGCCATACTTTTAATCCAGGGATGAAATGAATCATGACTTTGAAAAGTAGGTTTCTTCTTCAGTTAACTCTAAGAGTTTTTTTATTTAATCAGTCTTTTCTCAAGCATCCTCTTCATTGTTTTAATGTAAAGCAGTTGAGCCATCTTCCTAAGATTGCTGAAGTGTTTGACAATAGCAGCTTTAATAACCTAAAAGCAGTCTCAGTGTCTATAGTTATATTTGGTTGAGGTTTTCCAATTTAAAATCTTAAATCTCTCAGTCCAATATCTTTAGCCAAGTAAATTAGTCCATTATGAATTTAACCTTGATAAAACTCTCTGAGTTTGGACAGCAGGATACAGTCAGCCCTTATGTCAGTAGCCCAGTTTCAACAAAGTCCTCTGTAGTCATTCCTTCCCCTTAGAATCTCATAAGCCTAGCTTCCAAGTCCAAAAGCGAAGCCTCCAAATACAATTTTTGTTGCAGTTAGCATTCTCAAACACTCATCAGAGTAGTCTATAAAGCTTGGCTTACCACTCTAGAAGGTGTCTTTAGTTGTAAGTACCAAGTCTATGTCCATTCCTCTAAAACAAAAGTTTTAAAATACCAAAATCCATGTGGTTAAACTTATCTTACCCTGTTCCTGGTACCAATTTCTGTAGTAGGCAGCTTTAGGTCACTGAGATGAATTTCCATACCAGACACAGTTATGGAGGAAAGGATTTATTGAAGTTTACAGATCCAGGGGAAAGTTCCATCATGGTACAAGAAGTTGGCCGGCTTTCACAGGTCCAAGCAGAGATAGAGAGGGATGGAAAAAAAAATTAAAAAAAATAAAATAAACAGCCACATGCCACCCAAAAGTCACACTCTCGACACACTTTCAGAACTCTAGACACTTAGTATATCTATAGACTGAAATTGTAAATACAGCACCACACCTTAGGGTTGGACCCTAAGATCCACCCAATGACACCTCCTCCAGCCAGGTGGATACAAACTACAAACTAATAAAACACTATATTGGGGGGCATCTATTTAAACTACCACAGTAAGGAAGGAATTTCTTTTTTTCTGGTGAACAAAAGCTTGCATAGAGAGATTGCTAGACTTGTGGTTATATGGTTATTAACAGGCTATAGCCAGCAATTTGGCTGGATAGCTAGGGACTTGGAATATGGGAAAATGAAAGCAAAGGGATGTAAAGAAGCTATATGGACAGACTTCTCTTGGACACAAATCATATATGAACTTTCCAATATGACTGCCCACTGAAAGATGGCACCAGAAGGAGAATATTTTAATAATTAGGTGGATAATAAGGCCAGTTACAGATTATCAATCAACTTTTTTGCCTAGCCACCCCTGCCATCATCCAGTGTGCTTATGGTCATAGTGGCAGGAATACAGGTTATTTGCAGGCTCACACTCACCAAGGCTGACCTGGCTAAAGATATTACTGAGCCCCAAATCTGCAAGATGCAAAAGCCAAAATGAGTCATTTATATGGCACTGTTCCTCAGGAGATTCAGCCAGCTACTTGATTAATTGCAGTGGACCAATTTTATCACAACAGGATAGTGTTTTGTTTGTGTTACTGGAATAAATACTCTGAATATGGATTTGCCTTCCTTGCATGCATTACTTCTGCCAAAACTGCCATCTGTAGAGTTTCAGATGCCTTATCATTCATGGCATTCCACACAGCATTGCTTCTGATCCAGAAACTTACTTTACAGAAAAAGAAGTGTGGAGACTGGCCCATGCCCATGGAAATTCACTGGTCTTACCATATGTTCCACTATCATTAAGTAGATGGTTACAGTAGATAGGCTTTTGAAGACTCAGTTGCAGTGCCAAAGAGGTAGCTTAAAGGACTTGAACAAGATTTTCCAGAAGGTTCTATATGCTCTGACTCAGTTCCAAATATAAGATACTCTTTTCCTAGTAGGCAGGACTCAGAGGCTTGGGAATTAAGGTTGGAAATGGAAATGGCAACATATATTACTAGTCGTAGGCAGCCCACTGGGAAAAACTTCATTTCTTATACTTAAGATATTTTGTTTTGTTTTTTGAGGAAATTTCTCGCTCTAGCCCAGGCTGACCTGGAATTCACTATGTAGTCTCAAGCTGGCCTCGAACTAATCGTGATCCTTTTACCTGTGCCTCCCAAGTGCTGGTATTAAAGGTGTATGTCAGCACACAGCTTATTCTTGAGATTTTTTTTTTTTCATTCTGATAGCCTAAACTTTCTACTTCCAAAAGAATGAATGCTTCAACCAGGAGACACAATAATAATTCCCATAAACTTGAAGTTAGTAATGTAACCTGGCCTCTGTTGGATCTTCCTATAACTATGTCAAAAGGTCAGGAGAAGAGTTACAGTTTTGGTGAGGGTGACCAATCCAGATTATGAGGAGAAAATTAGATTGTTACTCCACAATGGACATGAGAAAAACACAAGTGATTTCAAGTGCAAAATAAAGGCATCTCTTATTTTGTATTACTGTGCTCTATTAGTATGCCACCAGAAACCTAGAATAGCTTAACACAGATAGGATAAACATTGGCCATAACATTCCAGGAATAAAGGTTTCAGTAACTTTGTCATGGAAATAACCATGAACCCAAGGTGCTTTCTGAAAGCAAAGAGAATGCAGTGTGTGTAATGATAAGTATTTATACTGTTACTAAATGAGTAGTTACAGACATGAAAACTATCATTCCTATTTCTGGCTTATGTTGTACAACTATATTTGTATATATGTATATTTTGTCACAGATATAACTATTTTGTTTTATTTATTCTCTTCTCTTATCATATAAAATAAGTGGCACTGGCTTTATTTCAGTATTCAAATGTTATTATTTCTATATCATGGTTTTAAATTACAAAATACCATGATTATAACATTTACTGTACTGTGTTATAATAATCAGTTTCCCTATCTCTTGTACTTATTTATTCATTTAGTAAATAAAATTGTCTGCTACATGAAAGAGCTTAGAATATGGCTCCTCTGTCACATGCTTCATATATTTATTATATATGTTTATATATTTATTATATCCAAGGAGGTAGAATCTTTATCATGCTTCTTTTAAAGATGAGAAGATAAAGATTTGGAGAAGGTAAGTGGATCTTAAATGTTCCCTCAAAACCCTTATGCTAAAGGTTAGGTCTTCACTCTAGTGAGGTTAAGAGCCAGTTTTGGAATTTTAAGAGGTTGGGCCTCATAGAGCGTCTTAAGGTAATCGATAATGTACTCTTGAAGGGTATTGTGCGAAACCCCTACCTCCTCAGCCTCTTTCTCACTCTGCTTCAGCCATAGATGAGTGGTTGATTCAGTCATATGTCCTGTCATGCTACAGGCACAAGACAATGGGAGCCAACTGATCATGGGCTAAAACCTGTAAAACCATAATTCAAAATGAACCCTTATTCTTTGTAAGTTGATTATTGCAGGTATTTCACTATACTGACAGAAAGCTGGCTCTCTTGGAGCTAGTCAATGATGGACCATAATTCAACACGGATATGATTGATGTCAATGGCAAAGCTACACACTGTCTCTCTGTGTTGAACATTCTTCAAGGTAACCATCTAAGATAAGCAAGATAATGTATTCAGTACTTTTATCTTCACACCCTGTCAGAACACAGGGGGCGTGGTTTGAATAAATTAATGAATAAATCAGTAAATGTATGCCAGGATAGTACATCCTCCATCTCACATACTAGATGTCCTCTGAAATTTATGTAAAAACACAGATTAAAACAATAATCTTATTTCAATAAGAGTATTTTCTGGAAATTTGCCTATGATGAATCTTATAAGTTTTTTTTTAAATTAAACTGGACTTTTTATACTGTAGTAGTATAAGATGGCATACATTACCTACTCTATGTTTCCAGTGATGTAACTACCCATTTTCTCAGCACTTCTCAGGTATCTATACCACAAAACTGTGGGCCCACCCAAGGTTAGAGACTTTGGACTAGGTCCAAAGAAGAGCAATGAAAATGATTAACTGGTTGGAAGTTTATCTTTCTAAAGAAAGGTCACAGGAACTGGGTCTATTTATCACAGAAATATTAAGGGCCCAAACTACCAACATATTTCAGGAATGTGAACAGAAACAGGCAGAGGACGTAAGCAGCTGGTTTCAATTCTTATTTATAATGGCTAAAGTACAAAATAATCAGTTTCAAATGGGGCATAGAAGCTTTATGTTATTCCTAGTAAAGTCCTTATACAACAATACGATTCATTAACCAAAAGGGCTATGGAATTTCTTTGGAGCAGTGTTGTGAAAAGATTCAACTTCCATAGAGGAGAAATGTACATGCCAGATGCCACTGGAAAAGGGGATGGAAATGTGGTTACAAAGAAAGGGTGGAGCTGGAGCTCATGCCTCTGAGCTGCTCACATTGGAAACAAAATTATCTCCAGCAAAACTGGCTTTTGGAAAAGTCTTATTTTTTTATTTATGTTTTTTTCTATAAGTTTGAGAAAGTGAGATCCAAGTTTTTATATATACATTATTGGCAAACCTAGTAAATATTGGGTACAATAATTTTGGCAGGAAACATCATAGAGTCATGAGCAATTTCAAGCAATGATTTATGAATAATTACCAGAGGATGACAAACCAATAATGTGAGAAAGGAGGGTGTTATGGGCTATAAAAAAAAAAAAAAATTAGGGCCTGCAGAGTACCCAGTCTGCCTGTCTGCTTTTCTTATCTCTGGACAGCAGTGTTGGTGTTGGTAACATGGCAGTGTATACTGCTCATGGCATTCACAACACAATTGTGCCTTTTCACAGACAAAAGGTCTGAGCTGGAATTGACAGCAAGCATTTCATCTCACAGAGCCATGTGAAAGTTTACGGAGGATAGCAATGTTTCTATTGTATCATATTACTGTTGTGCTGCTCTAATGTGGTAGTAATATGATACAGATGCATTAATTTATTATGGCGTCATAGACAATGAAACATACTGGCACAAAGAAGCATGTGCGGGAGTGTTCCAGGTCTGCTGAGACTCTCTTCAAGAAATCAGTTCCCAGAAACAAGCCTAGTCACCATAGAGCAACCACACTGTCTAGACTGTCTAAATTGGCAATATGGGAAAAATGCTACAAGGAGAGAATTAAATCAAAATGCCATATACCTGCTATTTGGATCACTTAGGATAAAAAATAAAGTCACTATTAATTGTAAATGTCAGCAATCCAAAATGTGGTTAATTTTTTAAATGCTATTTTCTTCCCAGAGACTACTTTCTTCAATTCAGCTCTTTAGGGAAACAAGAGGCCCTTTACCATACAAGGAATTCTTTGTTCAGACTGACTACTGACATTCCAAATAAACTTACACTCAAGATAAAGTTATCTTCTCAAAGAACTCAGACAGAAATATTTTCTTTGCCATCTTCAACTTGCCAACATTAAAGAGAGTTCTCGCTCTTTTGTCTGATGCAAATACAACTTGAGAAGGGTTCCTGTGAGACCCAGGCTGGCAGGTCTTCCTTGAAACCTGATTTTGTCAGTGTCGTAAGGGGTGATGGGTGCCACCAAACAAGTAGCTGTGTCTGTTAGAAAGTGAAACATAGGCTTGATTATAAAGTGCCCAGTAAGAAATGTAATGAAAAGCAGGACTCTAAATTGAACTGGTAGAAAGTGTAAACTATGTATAACTTCCAACAAAAGCAAAACTTTTCTTCTGGACAAAATTAGTCACTTTTTGTCATTGATACTTAAACTGTAAAACTATGAACATCTTTATACCATCATATTTGTTAGTCAAGCTTTCTTCTTCACCTCTCTAAGCTTTTGTTTTCTGTAGTAGTATATACCACATTTAAGTTCATGCCTAGAGGGACCCTTTGGGAATTTATTGAATAATTATTAAAAGCATGCAGGTTTTCATTAAAGCTCATTGAAGACTTGAGTTTAGAGCTGTTTTGCTGAGTTGCCAAAGAGAAAGAGAACCAGAAAGTTATTTTTTAACAACACTTTTTTCCAATCCACCCATAATTCCAGAAAGAAAAATTCCCTAAAATAAATTTCTCTCACATTTTGTGGAGTCAGTTGCTAATAATTTTCATGAATGTCTTCATAATGTCATAATTTAGATGATAGGCATTTTGAGATAACCTTGCATTTTGTGCTAAATTCTCCATGGTCCTCATTAAAAGGAAAAAAAAAAAAAACACCTTTCTTTTCTTCTGATGTTATACTAGTTCTTTAAGGTACTAATAAATTGGGAAAGAAATGCCAATCTGCAAAAAATGCTTAATTTTGACTCCCATCTATATAATTTCTACTAAGTATCTATTTCTCATGTCCAAAGGAGTTAGTGATTGCATATGGCATATGGCTTTGATACATACTATCCCTCTGTATTAGTCAGGGTTCTCTGGAGGAACAGAACTGCTAGAACGAATTATTTAAAAAGGGGATTTATTGGATAAGCGTACACTAGTCTAATAGCAGTTGTAGGCCCAAGAATCACCGAACCTGGAAGCTGCTCAGTCCTCGAGTCCAGAAGCCTCAGCAGTCCCGACCCGTCACTGCAGATGGTGCGGGGAAGCCTGGCAGCTTCCTGAGGAGCCACTGGGTTTTGATCCACGCAGGTCCTTAGTTGATGCTGGTCTTCAGTCCGCACTGGTCTTCAATCCACGCTGGAAGGTAACGAGCAGCTCCGGCAGACAAGTGGAAGGGAGGGAGGGAGGGAGGGAGGGAGGGAGGGAGGGAGGGAGGAAGGAAGGAAGGAAGGAAGGAAGGAAGGAAGGAAGGAAGGAAGGAAGGAAGGAAGGAACTCTTTTTACCCAGAGCTTCCTTATATCAAGTCCCCCTCTGAGTGGGGCCACCCAGTCTGAGGGAAGGGCTCACCCTGGGGGAAAGACTTCCTCCTTTAGTTGAGCCTTCCTAGAAGCAATCTGTGGGTTACTAAACAGATCAAGTTGAAAACAACTTAACTATCACACCCTCTATGAATGTTAAGTATTTTAAAGATGCTATCCAAACCCACCAAAGACAGAGAATAAGGACAAATGATGTTGTGAAGACTAAATCTGAGGCACCAGGATGCTTTTGTAGTCCAGGAAAGAAATATTAAGGAAAGGAGAGGAAAGGAGGGTAGGGAAAGGGCGGGGAGGGGCAGGGAGGAGAGAAGAGAAGAGAAGAGATGAGAAGAAAACCCGTGTGATATTTAGCAAGAAAAATCAAGACTGAGAGGGCACCTGATAGAGGTTATTTGGGGTGATATTTCATGATCTGTGAAGGAAGGTCAAAAAGAAGAGGTAACCCTCACCAAGTGTACATAAAAAGTGCCACAGACTTCCGGGTAAGATGGTGGCATAGGAACCATGACAAATCAGCCTATGGAGTGATTTAAGCAAAACCCCAGCAAAATACACTCTTTTTCTGAAAAGTGGAGGACTAAATGTTATTCTTAGACACAGTGGAGAAGTCAGAGAGACCAAGATCCACCAGAAAGGAAGAAAATGGCCAGACTCCCACTGAGGCACGCATGGCCCATGATCCACACTCCATGCACCAGCTCAGTACCACCCCACCAGGCACACCAGGTGGCAGCAGCAGGAGAAAACAAACAACAGATTTTCAACTTCATCAGCCTTCTTACAAGTTAAGAAATCTGATGGAAAGACAACTGAGATCAACTAAAGAGCTACTGAAAGTGCAGCAACTCCAGAAGTCTGAACTCTCCCATCCCCCACCATCAGAACTGGGAACCTCCACATTCAGTCCTCAGTGGCAGAGCAGTCAATACAGCTGATCAGAACTCCATCTCCACAGCACAACACCACCAAGGTATCGAGGTGAGCACTCAGCATTGGTGAAATTGGAAGCCACCAAAAAAGGTAAAAAGACTGACAACAACAACAACAACAACAACAACAAAACAAAAACAAAAACAAAAAACAAAACAAAACAGGTACATAGACTTGCCCTGGAAGAGCTAATCTCTCTGATCACTCTTCCTTTATCAGGGTAGATTATGGGTTATATATTCATGGTTGGCTTTACCATTTCCAAATAATCTATACTTGGGGGTTGAATATTGTTGCCTTAGATCCTTTCATATTTATAGGACCTTTGTGTTTTGCTTCTGTCATTATTGGGGTCAGGGGCTGAACCAGAACTAAGTTGACCTGTAACCCAATTCAGAACAGAAATCTCTACCTCCCAGCTGACAAGATTAAGGGTGTAGAACAGCATACACCATTAGGGATTTTGGCTTTATAAGACTATCTCTTTGTTTTAATCCCCAAAACTGCATACTTTGCACTGGTTTTTATTGATTGTGTATGTCATTCAGTTGAGCTTTAGAATTTGCCAGTAAATTATTCCACCCAGTCTACTATACTACTTGCTTAGCAAGCAAATTCAACACCTAGGATTACTACTATGGCTTGACTGGGGGTCAAGAGCTACACCTGGCACCTTCAACTCATATCCTGAGGGTATATAGAGGTGGATTGCCATGTCTGGGAACACAGCAGATGAGTAGAAAACTCAAGCATCAAATCAGTTCAGGTTGCAAAAGTCACTGCAATATAATACAAGAAACTCAAAGAATCAAGACAATACAGTCCAACCAAAAACTATAAATCCAACAGAAATGATCACCAATGAGACTGTTTTAGATAAAATACCTGACAAAGATTTCAAGAAAATGATGGTATCTATGCTCAAAGAAATCAGAGAAGAAATTAAGGGAAACAAAGAAGAAAACAAACTTCTGAAAAAGAACACAGGAAACCAGCTTAATGAAATAAAGAGGTCATTTCAAGACATGAGTAAGGAAATAGAAATACTGAAGCAAAACCAGACTGAAATCCTAGCTCTGAAGAATATAGTCAGTGAAATAAAATCTCTATAGAAAGTCTCACCAGTAGAATGGGTAAAGGAGAAGACAGAATATCTAAACTGCAAAACCAGGTGGCAGACCTAATACAGTCCAACAAAGAGAAAGACAAACTAATAGCAAGATATGAATGGGAATTTAAAGATATCTGGGACACTATGAAAAGATCAAACATAAGCAAAGTATAACAGAAAGAGAAGAATTTCAATTCAGAGGCTTAGTAGGTATTTTCAACAAAATTGTTGAAAAAAAATTCCCCAAATTGGGTAAGAAATGCCAATGTACATACAAGAAGCTTTTAGAACACAAAAAAGACAAAACCTGGAAAAAACCTCTCCTCACCATGTAATAATCAAACTACGAAACACGCAAATCAAAGAAAATATATTGAAAGAAGTTAGAAAGAAAAAGCAAATCACCTACAAAGGCAAGTCCATCACAATAACTGCAAATTATGCAACAAAAACGTTAAAAGCCAGAGGGCTTGGAATGATGTATTACAACTTCTGAAAGATAACAACTGTCAATTAAGATTACTTTATCCTACAAAGCTATCTATCCAAACTGATGGAGAAATAAGGACATTCCACAATTAAAACAGGTTGAAGGAATTCATGACAACTAAACCAGCTCTACAGAAAATCCTTGAAGGAATTCTTCAAGCTGAAGAGAAAAGCAAAATACATACATTAGGACACAAGAATAAAATAAACTATACTCAAATAACAGTTAAAACAAATGAGTATAGGGAAAAAAAAAAACACTGCAGAACAAGAACAGAAAGAATAAATGCATACTTTCAAAAATAACTCTTAATATCAATGGCCTCAATGTACCAACCAAAAGAAACAGGCTTGCAGACTGGATTAAAAGGCAGGATCCTACCATTTGTTGCCCCCAGGAAACTCATCTCTCAATAAAAGATAGACACTGTCTTAGGGTGAAAGGACAGAAAATGGCATTTCAAGCAAATGGGCCTAGGAAACAAGCAGGGGTTGTTATTTTAATATCTGACAAGATATACTTTAAACCGACATGAGTGAGGAAAGATAAAGAATGTTGTTTTATACTGATTAAAGGAACACTCCAGCAGGAAGACATTACAATCCTAAACATATATGCACCTAACAAGGGGGCTCCAAGATTCATCAAACACCATTAGACTTAAGGTCACAGATAACACTAAACACAACTGTAGTGGGAGACTTCAATACCCCACTCTCATCAATCGACAGACCATACTGGCAAAAAAAAAAAAAAAAAGCAGAGAGACATCTGAGTTAAGTGATGTCATGAAACAAACAGATATGTATAGAACATACCATCTAAATGCTGCAGAATATACATGGTTCTCAGCAGCACATGGAACATTCTCTGAAATAGAGCATATATTAGGACACAAAGCAAATCTCCACAAATACAGGAAAATTGAATTAAGCCCTTATAGTCTATCTGACCACAATGGAATTAAACTGCAAATCAGCAACAAGAATAGCTACAGAGAATTTATAAATTCATGGAGACTAAACAGTACACTATTGAATGATCAATGGGTCATTGAAGAAATCAACAAGGAAATCAAGAAATTCATAGAATCAAATGAGGATGATAATACAACATACCAAAACCTTTGAGATATAATGAAGGTAGTCCTAAGAGGGAAATTTATAGCTCTAAGTACCTATATTAAGAAATCAGAGAGTTCACAAATAATTTAATGCTTCACCTTAAAGCCTTGGAAGAAGAAGACGGCAAACAAAAAAAAAATAGTAGACAAGTAGAAATAATAAAGATTAGAGCAGAAATTAATGAAATAGAAGCAAAAAAAAAAAAATCCAAAGAATCAATGAAACAAAGAGTTGGTTCTTTGAAAGGATAAATAAGATTGATAAACCCTTAGCAAATTTGACCAGAAGAAGGAGAGAAGAGGTAAAGATTAGTAAAATTAGAGACAAAAAAGGCACCATTACAACAGATACCAAAGAAATTCAGACAATTATAAAGACATACTTTAAGAATATATATGCCTCTAAGTTTGAAAATACAAAAGAAATGGATGACTTCCTTGATTCATATGACCTACCAAAATTAAATCAAAATGAGATAAACCATTTAAATAGACCTATAAGAAGTACAGAGATCCAAACAGCTATAAAAAGTCTCCCAACTAAAAAAAAGCCCAGGTCCAGATGGATTCACAGGTGAATTCCACCAGACCTTCATGGAAGACCTGACACAACTACCTCTAAAACTTTTCCATAAAATAAAAAGGAAAGGAATTCTGCTGAACTCCTTCTATGAAGCCAGCATCACCCTGATACTTAAACCAGACAAGGGCAGAACAAAAAAAGAAAATTATAGACCAATCTCCTTCATGAACATAGATGCAAAAATCCTGAAAAAAAATATTGGCAAACAGAATACAAGAATATATCAAAATGATTATTTACCCCAAACAAATTGGCTTTATCCCAGGGATGCAGGTATGGTTCAACATATACAAATCAATAAATGTAATATATCATATAAATGGTCTGAAGGACCATGTTTATTGCTGCTGTATTCACAATGGCTAAGAAATGGAACTAACATAGATGTCCATCCACAGATGAGTGGATAATAAAGATGTGGTACATATACACAATGGAGTTCTTTCAAGTGGTAAAGAAAATGTGAAATTATGAAATATTTAGGGAAATGGACTGATCTGGAAAGGATTATACTAAGTAAGGTAACACAGGCCTAGAAAGACAAATATAGCTTGTTTTGTATTGTATGTGGATCCTAGCTACAAATGTGTAGACGTGTGTGACCTGGGACCAAAAATCAGTAGCAGAGGCCCATAAGCTAGAAAAAGGCTATAAGGGAGGAAGGAGATGGAAGGTCTTAAGTGGATGGTATTATATATATATGTAAGTAGAAGAACAGATTACATGGAAGGGAAAGGCCTCAGCGAGGTCAGGGGAAGTTATTGTATAAAAGAAGGGTGGGAGGGAGGGTCAATCAAAATTCAAGATATTCTGAATAAGACATATGAAAATCTACTTTCTTGAATAATGGCACACCCAGAAGCCATAGGTTGTTACTAGAAAACTTTCAATGCCAGGGATGGGATACCTTCCAGTGAGTTGTTGGCCATGAAGATCCCTGTTGCCTCCAAAACATTATAGGCTATTACCAAGGCCTTTGGTTTCCCATGAGAAAGAGATGATAAGACTCCATTGCTGAAGACTTCACATACCTGAGAAGCAAAATCATTGAGAAATCAAGCTGATGCTGAGCAGAAAAAAACCTTCTTCCTATAGCCCAGCCAACTGAAATCTCAAAAAAATAAACTGCACAATTAAAGATCACAGGAAAATCAGTACTGATTTCTGATGAAGCATCCATCACAAGAAGCAATTTACTGCAGGTCTACAGAGGCAGCACTAGGAGAGGTCCTTCCCTAGGACTTCAGGATCAAAAGTGTAAGCACCAACGTCCCTGAGGATGATCACAGGGAATGTAGGGAAAGACTGGCTTTTGCCAAGTCACTTACGTAACCTGACATAAGTCCTAGGGTGAGATATTTTCAAGAATGTCACACACAGGGAGGTAATGGCCCGAAGGTGATGGAAATTTGAAAGATACTTCAAAAAGCAAAATCCCTTCACCCCAACTGTTAACATGGAAAACTGAAATGAGATAAAATAAAGATTATTCTCTCTACACCCCCACTTAAGCAGGGCCAGTGTATGGGATGTTCTATATATATGTAGCAAGGGATGTTAGAAAAGGAAGAGATTCTATGTGGGAAAGCAATGTTTGAATTAGATAAAACAAAGGACAATTTTGTTAAAGGAGAAGATGCAACAGTCTACCAGTTACAATGGAAGAGAATAAATAAAGAATATTTTAAAGTAGGTACAGATGAAGATATGAAAGCATTATTGTCCAACACCAAACCCAAGCTCCACCTCTCCAGTGAAATGTCTTTGTGATGGAGTTTCCATAAACTATTTCTCTTAGCCAAGTATTTGGAGTTAAATGGTTTTGTTGTTTGTCCAGCCATGGCCTGTGGTAGGACACAAGAGAAGCAGGATGTAAGGGAGAGACACATAGCTCTATTCCTAGTGCATTTCAGATTTGTACAAGCCCATCATATCAACTTTAACAAGCTTTAGGTATTTGACATATTTTGAAGTGTTCTTCTATCAAACAGCCAGAAAGAAGTTTAAATTTTCTTCAAAAAGAAGTAATTTTAAAAAAGAAGTAATCAGTTAAGCAATCTGGCTGGGTATATCATAGTCACAGTAGATATAATATGGACTTTGTGACCTTAACCCAGAGAATGAAGACATGGCTGAAAGTATCAATCAGTCTGTATTGAGCACTTAATTCTAAGATGATTTGACAGACTATGGAGGGAGTCACAACAAAAACAAAAATGTCATTAAGAAAAGGAGAAATATTCTGCTGCAACTTATTTTATTTAGTTGAATTGTCTTGTTCTCTTAAACAAATCAAGGGTGTTGAACTGTTGTTTCCTTGCCTGAATATGAGAGAGAACAGTGTTAGCATGCATCTTTGTTTGAAGGCTGTGTGGTAGAGATGGTTTCAGTGAGGACTTTGAAGGAGGGCAAGGAAGTAATTCAGCAGATGTGGACTGGAAGATTCTTCTTTCATGTTTCAAATACAATATGAAGTGAACTATGAAGTTAACCAGCCACAATTCTTTGCAAAGGTCAGCTAGTCTCAACTAATTTTGTGTTCTTGCCACAAAGTACTCTTGATCTAAAATGCATTATGTGGGGGGGAGTCTGTTGCTGCTCTATCCATCATTCATTCATTCATTCATTTCAAATATCTTCTTTAACTACAGGATAATAAACGTAACACTGACTGAGCAAATCTTTTATGGCTATAACCTATATTTTAATTATCCATGCTGACCTTACAAATGTATTGCTTTCATTTGAATTCACTTCACATGTATTTGGACTCTGCTTTTGGGAAGCTTTGTGTTATAGTTTCTCTCTTTTGAGGACTTTGCTCATTTGCCTTTCTTTGTTTTGGCAGGAACAGTGAATAAATGATAGATTTGAATGTGCCAGCATGAAATATGAGTATGCCAAATAAAATGTGAACATCCATAAATCCTTTTGGTGCCCTTTCCTTTGTAGAATAATAAATATATTCATTTATCATTTCATATAAAAGAAGATAATCAGGATCTATTAAATACCTATCATTTATTTAGCACCTACTATGAGCTCAACATTATTCAGGTGATTGTGGTGCATACAGAGAAACAAATAGCATTATAACCTTCAAAGTGTGCGTCATCTTGTTTAGCTGGCAAGATTTAGTGGTGTTGTAAGTCACAAGGAATGATTTAAAGTGGTGTAAAGTTAAATATTATTTCATGAATGGAAGGTCAAGGGATGTCATGATTAAGGCAAGCTTACTGAAGGAGGTAGTTAGTATTTCTTTCAAATACTAGAGATATGACCTTAATGGCTGGGCAAGAACTACGTTATGGATAAGACAGGAAGTGAAGGCAGAATGTGTGTTGTTTTTATCTTGAATTTTTGCATTTGCAGTAGGGACTTTTCAGTATTTTGACACTAGCTTGGCTTTTTTTCTGAGCCACCCAGAGTGACTTCACAGGTTCCCATAACTACTAATTACAAGAGTAACAGCTAAGAGGAAAAGTGAGTAAGAATGATGAGTAAGCATGTTTTTCCTGCTCAGTCCCCTTGGTCTTTCACAGTAGGTTCCTTCTTGCTGTCAAATGATCAAATTCCCACTCACCTCCCTAGACCACACAAGGTATCATTGAGAGGCTGCTGTCTTTCTTTGAACTGATTCTTATTCTCATTTGCCTCTCTGGAGTCCTATTTTCTCACATTTTATGGTGGGAGAAAAATCCTGTAGGAAATTTAAGGGATAATGGTACACCAATGTGTGATGTTTTCCAAATTATTTTTACATTTTAAGAGGAACTATATTACATAAACACAAAAGAAAGAGTAAGGAAAGATGCAACAACAAAGTTAAAGACCATATCTCCTATACAACTAGGAAGGGGGTACATTCCCAGGCCACTCAGACCTTTGAAATAAACAGAAGCATGCCAGTTACCTCATCACAGAGCTGAGATCATGCATGGAGAGGTTAGTCCACATTCCTAGAGGTAACTGGACACCAGGGGGAATGTAAAAGTACACCATCATGCAGCAAAATGTTATCTAAACTCTGCATGACTCAGCTTTCTCTGAAGAGAACCAGGAATAACATATTGCCACTTGGACTTTTTCTTTCTTTTTCTCTTTTGAATGGAACAGGAAAGTAGAGCTGGAATGAAAACAGAGAGCTAATATAGGGTGGTGGAATTATTCAGGCTCATTCCACTCACTGACCCAGGTCTATTTTATTCATGACTTACATAGCTAAGTTGGCTTGGGTAAGGATTCTTAGCCAAGCACAGGGAAATAAGGTAAACCGGTTGGGAAGAGGGGAGGAGGGAAGATAGTAAATATCAACTTCCACTTCAGAAAGTTACACTTTTCATTTTGAAACTAATGCTTATCTCTTTGTTTATGACTTACTAATAGTTATTGAAGTTTTAGAATTGAAGAGAATTTCATATGTCTTTGCACAGATGAGTCATCTAAAATAAAAGTAATTTGTTGGAAGCCCCCAAGAGAAAACTACAAAAAGTGTTAAAGTCACTATTTTGTTTAAATTCTGGTAAACTAAAGAAAACTCTTTAGGGAATGGATGGTAACATATAAGGAGTGACATTCTAGGAACCCTGTTGGGGAGGTAGGTGCTTCAGAATCCCTGGGGTCAATTATGTTGCATGCTTAGTGATTCATACTGATCTTTTATACATTCCTGTTTTTTTTTTGTTTGTTTGTTTGTTTTTTTTTTTTTTTTTTTTTTTGCCTTTGTGTTTACTGAGAACCTTGCCACATTCATTTGTTCTATGTCCAGAGCAGTATGGAAGGCACATCTTTCACAACAGCTCCCCTTGAAGCTCTGCACTATACATCTTCTCCAGTAATATCATTAAAAATTCACACTGAGAGGAAAAGGAAGGAAAGAGATTTTGTTCCTCCATAGCTATTGTTGCTCTTGGCAGGGGGCTCCCAGAAGGCTCAATATGTACCACTTAAAGCCTAAATACTACAGCTCATTCTACTCAAGAGCGGTTTAAACACAAAGGCTGAAGATTATACGCCTTTACAAGTTGACTCATCCCAAATGATAAATATAGTGTGTCTCCCACACACAAAAACAGATGTGGTAGGCACGGCGCCCATAGACAGGGCTTTGCAAAAGCTATAGAGATTTTGTTCCTAAAATAATGCTTTATATTTCCAAGCCATATTCTTCCACAGTGTTTTGGCATAGGGATGAAAGGATGGGTATATCATTCCATTCCATGTGAGGCTCAGCTAGAAGTTAAGCACCTACTAAGTGCACAGCCAGAAAGCACTATTTTGGTTTGTGGGCTTAATCTGGGAACTCCTCTTAGGGACTCCAATGATATATGTGCTCCCAATGACCTCTCTCAAGTCTCTCAGCCAACAACCCCTGGGATGTATGGATAATTCCTATGGGTACTTTTGGTCATGGAATAAAGACATTTGTACCCACAGAGAGAACCATTGACCCAGTCAGTTCTAGCATATCTATAAATGTCAGGCACAGAAAAAAGTAAAGTTACGTTACACTTTTTCCTCTTGACATTTTTATATTTAAAGCTAAGCCCTTCACTTCTCTGACTGTCTAAGCTTAATTAAGCCTGTAAGGTGGATTTTGAGAAGCTGGCTTCTGCCTAAGGTGCAACATCTGCCACTTAGTGACAATGGCCTCCACAGCCTGATTTGATGCTATAGTTGTGCCATGGTTGACATTCCCAACCTCCAACTCTAAGCTGAATCCCACACTCCAAAGTGAAATCCACCACTGGCAGTGGGTATATTTCATTCTCAGAAGTCAGCCCTTCCTTTTGCATATAAATCAATTTTTCCCTCTCCTCAGACCTCTTTAAATAAATGAAATTCCTTCCATGTCTTAAATATATGTGTGTAAAATATATATACAAAACCTTCCCATCCTTCTTTGCTGATTTAATTACTAAACAAAAGCATGAATTTGGTTCTCTGACTTTGTCAATGCCTTTATCAGCTAGCCTACACTAGTGTCTGCTGGGTTTCGGTTTTATCCCAGGCATCCTCTTACTATATGATAATGTAACCATAAATTAAAAGTTTCTTATTATTTAAATCCTATGTTCTTGCTGCAATTTTATGTGCTTTTAATTTTCCCTAAGTTTGATTATAAAACAACAATATAACCTACTAGGCATCATTTTCTGAGGATTAGTAAATTAATTTTATTTTCAATTTCTTTAGCTAAATTAGTATTGGATGAAATAGTGTTATTATTAGTCCATGAAATTTAATAAATTTGTTGAATGTCAGAACAACTAAAAGTCCTGTGCTTAAAATGATCAAAGGTAAAGCCAAGAGACCTTTCTTATCCATTACCAAATACATTTAATGACAAAAGTGGAAATGAACAAAGCAGAATAATTAAATTTTTCTTAAATAAACATAAATTTACATATTAACAGGAATAGCTAGGTTAAATTCATTTCATTTTAAATACAGAAAATATTTGTTCAAAAGATGAACTTAATTCCTAGCAAGCTTTCAGCTACCACCTACTTGTTCATAGTAGGGAATGATGATTTGGGTCTTTGAAGAAAGTGTATCATTTAGCAACAAGCTTACCTGATTGCCTCAATGACTCTACCTCACAAATGCTCTAATTCATTTTTAAAGATAAAACCTAATTTAAATTATATGTAAATTGTAAATACAAGCAAATTAGAAAATCATAGCCTAATATTAGTTATCAAGTTTTAAAATCCCAACAAAGCATCATCCCTTTTGAAAATGACTGAATGATAACTGAAACATAAAACTACACCTACAGATTCCATGACTGTAACTAGTGATTTGATAGTGCTTATGCCTTAGTTGCAGTGCTATTACCACTGTGGAATTATGTCACAAGTTAAGAAAATTAAATACTCAGAAGCTTTTTTTAGAAAAGACTCTATGACTTTGAAGGAGCAGTAAGTCTCATTTTTGCACACTATGATATGGCTTTCAAGCAAATCAGATATGCAATAATTTATACTCACTCATTAATTATCCCCTTTTTCTTCAAACATTTGCTGTGTGTCTATTGTGTGCCAGACATTGCCAGGGTGTGTGTCCACCAAGTGAATTAAAGGGAATGGAATGCTGTCTTTCTATTAAAGAGATCACAGTCTCGTTAGGGAGACAGACATGTAAACAAATAATTACAATGCTATTTGAGAAGGACTGGTAGAGTAGAGGAATGCATGGTTAACAGAGATGCTAGCAGAGATGATGGAAATGGGAATCCTACTGAGTGGGAATGTGGGGGTGGGCAGGAGGCAAAATCAGAGAAGCCCACAAAGAAATAGATTTGAGTTTGAGACTGAATCTGAGGGCTTGAGAGATTTTACTGTTAGAATTTTTGAATTTAACCTTTAGAATATTTGAAACAGACTTGATGTAATACAAACAGTATTTGTAAGAAATAACATTTCTTCTGTTATAGCTACACATATCCTTATGAAATTGTCAAAAAAAAACACTGACATTCTCCTGATTCTCATTGACTATCACATATATAGCTCTACTTCTTAAAACAGAGCCATAATAAAAAAAATTACAGAGGCCGGGTGTGGTGGCATACGCTTTTAATCCCAGCACTCGGGAGGCAGAGGTAGGAGGATTGCCATGAGTTCGAGGCCACCCTGAGACTCCATAGTGAATTGCAGGTCAGCCTGGGCTAGAGTGAGACCCTACCTCGAAAAAAAAAAAATAAAAATAAAAATAAAAAAAGAAGAAGAAGAAGAATTACAGAGGGTTCTTTCTATTCTATTACCATGTTGTTGGACTAAGCCAATGGTCCCCAACTCTTTTTCCATGATTTATAAATATCTTTAATGCCAAGGGAAATGAGCAAATAGAAACATAATTATCTTATTGACAAGAAAGCTAGAAGTATGAGCTCAAAAGGATCAAGCTGCCAATTTCATGCTAGCATCTAATTTATTCATATGACCTTGTGCCTTTCCAGGGTGCCCAGGATCTAGAATTCTTTTAACACAAAAAGCCACCAGGGATTTACTTTGAACCAAAGTTTCCACATTATGTTATTACTATTGTTAGTAACCAGAGTTTCATCACTGTCTTTTCTTCCTGCCAAAAAGGTATTTTTAAATCTTTCATTAAACTCCCTTCCTGCTTCCCTACTCATCATCTTAAAGGGGTTGACAATATTTATTCTTATACTACAAATAGCCACCAAGGAAATAAGTAGCAGTTAATCAGCATTCAGTGGTTCATGATAAAAAGATGCAGGAATTACAGCATAATATTTAAGTGTATAATCAGCAATTTGTGTCAACTTCATGCTTCTAATAAATCAAGCACTCAGTGATATTTCATAGGAGTCAATTTCACATTGGGAACTACCAGCTATGGTAAAAGTGCTAAGAAGTGGTAACAGACAAATGTAAGGTTTATATTCTACAGTAAGCTTAAGAGACTCATTAAATAAAAGTAACTCCTCAGGATTGAGGATATTAACACACATGTCTTCCTGGCCATTAATTGAAGCAAAAGATATAGCCAGACTTCTTATTTGAATTCAGTTTAAAGACAACTTTCTGTGAACATAAATACATTACTTACCATTATGTCCAAGTTCACACAGCCCTACTCCTGATCTCTACTCCTGATCTACACAAAAAAAGCGAAATCTAACTTAAAATTTTGTCATGGTAATTAACTAAAGGATATGACTACAGAACTTTCAGATCATAACTGGTCTCAGTAGAAATATTGAAAACAGGCCTCAAGACAACTAGTAGAGATTATGTGAGTATGTGTGGTGAGAGAGTGAAGGAGAGAGAGAAAGAGAAAGAAGGGAGGGGGGGAGAGAGAGAGAGAGAGAGAGGCTGAGGGGTGATGCAGATGGTGGAAGTGTTAACAGTTCTGGAAGGCAGGTGAAGTCTTGATATAATTAAGCTTATTAAAGTCCCAGTTTCACTTCAAGGAAACAGCATGAGGCTCCAGCTGGTGTCCAGCTGCTCCCCAGAACTTTTCCATACCAAAAATTAAAAAAAAACCTGCCTGGAATAATAATGTAAGGCCTTATAGGTTTTTGTTTTTTAACCACATTTCTCCTATCTTAGTAAATTAAATAATGCCAGATGTAGAGTTATTTGAATATTCAGAAAACTAATTTTATCAATCAATAAATAGACCAACATCATTTTATAAATTTCTTGCTCTAGTCAGATGCATCAATATGCATAGGAACATATGGCAAGATTTTATATAGCTCATTCATGAAAAACTTGGATGTAGTTCAAGACAGATAACCTTTAAGAAGCTTTTATTCCTTTAGATTGAACAATTCTTACCGGAATGTGCCCAAGTTCTTAAAGTTGTGTGTCAGTACTAAAAAATTAAACAAAGAGTTTTAAGAAGTCATTATAAAATTTATGGATGGATAAACCACTTCAAGGGAATTGATTGCAGTCAGGGTCTATCACTACAATACACTTGGACCAATAATTTAAATAACCTTTTCTGCATAGGGGAAGGCTAGTATATATTTGCATTTTATGGTTATTTTGACCTATAAGGGAGGTATCTCTCAATAGAAAACAAATGGTTTCCATGAAATTTTCTTAAGTATTGATAGATGTGCTAAAGATAGAACTGACTAGAATCCAAAGCTATAAAGTAGGTATTAGACAAAAAAAAAAAAAAAAAAAAAAAGAAAAGAAAAGAAAAAAGAAAAAAAAAAGTGGAACCAGGAAAGTAACAGCATGGCATTTTGAATTTATTCTCTCTCCTGACTATACGTGACATCTAGTCTTCACATTATTTTTCCACTAGTGATATTTTATAATTCTAAATGTAGAACATATCCTTAAGTCAAATTATCTGTTATTTTGCCAGAACATTTAAGTAATAAAGACTTGGAAATTGGGTAGAAAAAATGGTAAAGAATAGAGTCCTTCCCTCATCTGTCCTTGGTGTAGGCCAGGAAAAAGATAAATTTTGAGCCCCTGTTCTTCCGCAGACTCTGGGAAAAGGAGGAAAGTGCCTGCAGGCTTTATATGTCTTACACATGAGTGGAGGAAACATTGCACATCACACCAGTGGGAAACAACTGTGAGGGAGGACAAAGAAGGTGGCATGGACAACTTCAGAAGGCTGGTATTCTGGAAGGCAGAGAGGGGACTGGACATTATAGATTCTTGGAAGAGGCTAGTCACATGATGAGATGTCAAAATCAACTAGGAGCTAAAGAAAGTGGTAAGCAGAACATGAAAGGCAGAAGCATCAGCAGGGGAAAACTACTCAGAGTTGAGAAAAGGTGGCAAAAATGAAGGCTTGTTCAGTATGGCAAATGACAGATTGCAAAATGAGAAACTGATAAGGTTCAAGGCTTCAGAAAATATCCAGAACGTGATGAGATATGTGGGCTGTTCACTCTGTAAATCAATCACAGAGGCAAGTGACCCAAACTTGAGACTCACTAATTAGTTGTAAGATATCCAAAATATTCCTGTGCCTCAGTTTCCTCTGAGTGGCAGGGGAGATCAGTCCTGTCCTACTAGCTCACAAGGCTGTTATGGAGAGATGAGCCAAGGAGGATTATACAGAAAAAAATGCATTAGGAGCTTACAGTGTAATTGTGGTAAGCAAAACAGAGCCCAGTTTATAGTTGGAAAAGCAAGCATAGAAAAACTTTAGTGATGTTTCTGATGTATAGAAAAAAAAAATTTTAAAAGAGCTTCCTCTTACCCCTGTAAAGTATCCCAGTGTTTATCTCCTTGTCTCCTTCTGTAAGTGTTTCCTTGTTACAAATAGCCAATTCTTGGCTATTTGCTTCTACAGTCTTCTTCTTCTGGGATTACTGGCCCACTGTCCACCCCCTTTAACTTGCTGTATAAGAATACCCTCATCCATGTGCACCACCATGCAGGGGCAGGCAATCAGGAGAGGAGGAAGACAAGTTTCTTTGCTGCTCAAGGCAGAACTGCAAATTGTGTCCTCATCTATTGTCACTTTCTACATCAAGTTTAATAAGATCTCACTGTTCGTTCATCTAATAAGGAACTTATTCCCTAGGGTTCAAATTTTCTAAAGTATTTGAAGGTAAAATTAACACATTACTGTAAATCCCTTTTTGTGGGTGGGATGGTTTCTACCACAGGCTGACCTGGAATTCACTATGTAGTCTCAGGGTGGCCTCAAACTCAGGGTGACCCTCCAACTTCTGCCTCCTGAGTGCTGGGATAAAGGCATGCACCACCACATATGGCTACTGTAAATCTTATCCTAACATAACCAACACATGTTCTCACAAGGAACTGTAACAGTAACATCCATGTAAAGAAAATGTGTTAAAGGATTTAAAATAAATCTTGTGTATACAGATGCCTTGCACCACTATGGAACCTAAAGATGTCCAAATCACCATCCTTCCCAATAGAAGAAGAACAGACATGTTCTTTGGAGGCAGCCCATCTGGCCATGGAGAGAACTGCTGACACGAAGACCTTTGCACAAAGTGGGTGGTTTTAACCTTGGAAAGTACAAGACATTTCTATAATGTGCTCATAATAGGATAAAAATGCATTACCCTTTCTTCAGTGATTCAATTTAAGTATTTTTTTAATCAGTAAGTTGGAGGCAGATCTAGGGCTTACCTTAATTTCATTAAGCCTGTCAGCTTACATTTTCTATTCTTTAGCTTATACTTAATTAAAAAAATATAAGGCTACAAAGAGATGAAATCCCTGTCCTCAATAAGCTTAAAATCAAATCTTCTGAGTCTTCTGCAACCCTTCTAATTAAAATCGGCATTTAGAAGCTGCTGCTGCTAAACAGCATTGTCTCCCTGGGTCCAGAGACTGACAGAAAGAACGACGACTTTCTGGCATCCCCACAGTAATTTTGCATCTGTGTCCTTTACTGTTGTCATTTGTTGACCTCTGCACAGTCATGTTGATCATTCAAAGGAACCTTTCTAAATCTGTGTTACCAAGCACAGCTCATCCCCTTCATGGCTAAGGCACAAAGAAAAGAGTTACAGAGGCACATCTAAGCTTTCTATCATGTTCTGTTCAAGACTCCTTCCCTGAAAAGGCACTTAAAGTCAATAGTTATTGTTCTAAACATGTAACCACCTGGGGTTCCAGAAACAGTGGAGCCTAGAATCCATCACCAGATGATGACGATTATCCATGAGCGTGTGCCTGCACCACAGAGCAAGAGCCATCATCCCTGAGAACTGCCTGTTCTCCTTAAGCAGTAAGGACTTCTTTGAAGAGCAAGAACTGAGAAATGGTTAAACAGACCACACTTAATCAATGTTCATTCATTATGTATACCTTTTGCCCTCTATTCCACTCTTCCTTCTATTTAAACCTGAAGCTAAGGGCAGCACTGCAAAGATGGACTCATGATCACTAGATCCCTTTATCTGTTCTTTTTCTTAATGCAAAATTATTAAATATACCTTCTCTACTGTTTCCATTTGTCTTCTTTTTCACTGATGTATTTATATGGGTTACCTGTTGAGACAGCTGGAGCCAAGGATTTTGTCCTAAAACACCTGTTACATGAAAGCAATCTAATTTTGTATAGCTAAAATTAATGATGGTAGAAATGACAGTCACATGTAACCCAAATCAAGTGGCTAAGACAGAGGACTCCCCCTGAGAATGTCACATGAGGCAAGTTGGAAGGCATACACTAAATAGGAAAGATTTTTTTTGACCAGTTAGAAAACAGAGTGCAAACTGAAGGTAACACACTGTATGTGAGAAAAGGTGTAGGAGTTGGTGTTGACTGTTAATCAGGGTGGAATAGGAGGGATAGCTATTGGAAAAACAAAAACAAGATATCAGTATCAGTGGCCTAAGGAAAGAAATTATCCTTATGTTTGAGACTGGTCTGGGCAGTCTCTCCTTAATTTTTGGTCTGTCCATGAAGCTGGAGAAGACAGAAGAAATCACTCACAACCAAATCTAGAAGTGTTTGACCTCATGCTGCCACCATGGCATCAGCACCAGTGCCAAGATCAGAAGTGAATTCAAGCACACTGGGAAGTAAAGGATACAAGGATGCAAGAACAAGATATCCATGACAATAGCAGCCACTGGGGGTGGGGGGTGGGGGGTGGAGGGTTGGGCAAGTACCAAAGAGAGCTAGGGAAGAAACAGAATGGAAACTAAAAGGCAGCAAGTCTGTAAGTGGGCCTTGGGGAACAGACATGTAGAAATGACTTCTCACTCTTGATCTCCTCCTCCTTCTCCCAGCCAGTAACTCTATACCTATATACTTCCCTTCCACAATTTTCTTATTCTGTAGTTCATTTTCTTGAGATGTACCCCAAATAATAGTTTATGCAATAGTTGTGCTACAAATTTCATGCCAAGAACTTAATCCCTTAACATTTTGTCTTGTGTTAAATTATAAATTCTTTATGCAACTCATATATCAAACAGAATTGCTACATTCCTTATGATCTGATTAAGATTAGCTCAAGCTCTGAATTTTCCCATCATGAAAAAAGTCCCTTCTATATGATTTCGTAAATTCTAAGCAGAGGGGAGGCTGAGGCATAGCATGGAGCTCCCAGCTTCAACCAAATTCTTGTGCTCAACTTTATGACTTGTAGCATTCCTTTATTTCTGCTTTGAGCTAATATTAAACTCTGCACTTTTAGTTGATTTTCGTCAAAGACAGATATGCATAAGCACAAGTAATTCAACAGGAAACATTCTCATGAGGCATTTTTGTGACCAAGCTTGAAATTACTGATAATTTGTGTAAGCTTTGCATTACAGAAGCGTGATCAAGTTATAGATGAGTGTTAGACTTCTCTTTAACCATTCCAACACACTACTCAGCCAGCCACAATATTACCTCGATTCTATCCTGCCTCTCTATCTACTTTGTTCCCTCCTTCTCTAGAGACCAGACAATGCAGCCTTAAAGACTGTAAAGATATGTCTTCCTCCCCAAGTCCCAAGGAAAGATGTTGAGGATGTTGAAAAGGGTAGATAAAATGATATTTGAGAAAGTAGTTTGTTTTGGTTTCAAGTACAGTATCTCTGAGAGGTGAATTAAGATGAAACACAACAATCAAAACTTAGGAGATGCAGAGAAAGAGGTTCCAAGGAAATTTTAGAGCTATTATTAGAATATAGGTGAGTGTTCAATAAAAACTTAATTTTTTCAGTGTCATAGAAACCTTCCTCTTGGATAACCTTCTGCAAGGTATACTCACCAGTAAAGGGATAGGAGGATGATTTGGGTAGAAACACCTTGTAAAAGGTAGAAAAAACTTAATCCTTTAACCATGGTTCCTGGCTGGTAGTTTCTAGGCCCAGATTGAGTTACCTCCCACAGTGAGATCTTGGTCATGGAGACCCATAAAGTCCAAAACACAATGCAGGCCATTGCTAAAATCCTTGGTTACCTGCCAGAGCTAAAAGGTAAGACCCTATTTCTGAAGACATGACAGGATATCATCACAGAACATCAAGTCACCATTCTGGAACTTAGAGGGAAGCCAGTTCCTTCCTGGCTTGTCCTTGTAGTGCTGGAAAGTACTATGTGAGCTGCTGGGGAACCATAGTCACCAGTAGCATGAATAAACAGGAGACCTTGCAAGCTACAAAATCAACCAGCCAGGCAAGAAGTATACATTTGTGTAATAGAGGCACACACAGCCTTTGTGAATAACCAACTGTTCTCTGATTGGATATGAGGCCTGCTCAGTAGGACAGAACTCAAACCTTGTTCTAGGAACCAAGTGAAAATCCCATGGACAGAAAGCTGATGGACTCCTCAGAGAAGCCCCACTCTGTGGATAAGAAGAGTGGGATTCAACTCAAGAAGTCTCTTAAATAACTATGCACATCCCCTTTAATCCACGCTAGTCTTACTCTAGGTGGGAGAATCTGTTTTATTATAAAGATGGCAGAGAATACTGAGGAAATCCAAGACCCATCAATATGACAAGAAAAGACAGCTGACTGCCTACCACAAGATGTGCCACCTCTACCATATCATCTGGGGCCCAGGAGAAATTGCAGAGGAAGCAGCTTCAAGAATACTGCTCTTAGTGTTAGCCTGACAACCAGCTCTAGGGGGATGGTGATAGACAATGTGGTTAATCAAAATCCACCAAAGTAGAAACCCAACACTAAATGGAGAACTCAACACTAAATCAGACTACAAACAGGCCTTCCTTGGCTTAAGAACCATTGCAGAAGAGGGGATAGAGTGATTGTAAGAGCCCAGATGGGAAAAAAAATACCCTGGGGCATTGTTGTCCCCCTCCCCCAAGAATGACTCAGACCTTCATGATCCCATAATGAATGCCAATAACCCCACTGAGAAAGGCCCTTAGGGAAAACAGGAGTGGGGGCTAAGGTCTATAACCTTTTATAAAAAAAAAAAAAATTAAAAAACATCTTAATTTTATAGCCTGAACAACTGTTAAAAGGAGAACAAACTAAACCTAAAGCTAGAAGAGGAAAGAAATAACAAACACTGGAGCAAAAATCAATAGATCAAGAAGACATAAAAACAATAAGGTTAACAAAACCAAGTTAGTCCTTTGAAAAGGTAAAACAAGCAAATAACTTTTGACTAAGTGGACTAACAAACAAAAGCAGGAAAAAAGAATTAAACTACAGAAATAAGAATTTGATGTGTTTCTACAGAAAGAAAAGCAGATTATTAGAGAGTACAATGAATAGCCAACAAGCTGGGTAATCTAGATTAAATTTTTAAAATTCTTAAAAACAAAAACTTGGGCTGGAGAGATGGCGTAGCGGTTAAGCGCTTGCCTGTGAAGCCTAAGGACCCCGGTTTGAGGCTCGGTTCCCCAGGTCCCACGTTAGCCAGATGCACAAGGGGGCACATGCATCTGGAGTTCGTTTGCAGAGGCTGGAAGCCCTGGCGCGCCCATTCTCTCTCTCTCCCTCTATCTCTCTTTCTCTCTGTGTCTGTCGCTCTCAAATAAATAAATAAATAAAATTAAAAAATAAAAAAAATAAAAAAAAACTTTCTCATACTAAATTACAAAGACATAAACCTATAAACAGTAAGGAAATTTAATCACTATCAAAATTCTTCCAAGAAGAAACTAGGAAATTCTGGATCATGTGTACTCACTGATGAAATAAAAAAGAGTTCTTAAAAGAATTCAAGTGCTATGTACCAAAAAAATAAGACAGATAACTTGAAAGCACCCAAGAAATTGGACAGGCCACTGTGACATCTTAGCCTCAAAGAGGCTTCACAGGCAAGTGCCCTAACCGCTAAGCCATCTCTCCATCCCCTAAAGTAAATCATTTTTTAAAAAGCAAAAAGTGGCAACTGGGTAAGTGCTGGTGAGTAGTCATACAGTTATTTTATTTGCCGAGACAAAATTTATTGCAGAATAAAGAGATCCAGAGAACTGGGTCCAGGATTTGCCTTTTTAGCAAGAACCTCAGGTGACCTGTATGCCTGATGACTTCAAATCACAGTAGTCAATGTTGTCTTGAACTATTGTAATAAACCTGACTGTCTAAGGGAAAACTTAAAACTATGCACAAAAATTAGCTGACTTTCTATCTAAATAGTATTCTTATTTAGATTACTATTCTTGTTTATATTACTATTGATCATGCTACCTAAATAAGATGGCATTATAATTATAAATAGCAAATATCTTGACATTTTCTTCGTAAATGATGTAACTTACATCAAAGTATTAGTAATAAGTAATCTAAGTTCCAGAATGATTCTTCCTATGCTCAGTTCATGAGCACCACATATAAGAATTATATAAAATAGGACAGGGGTAAAATAATTTCAAGTGTCAAGTATGCATAAGAATGGATTTCCAGATTTACAAGACATAAGAACTATGTAGGAGAAATATTCTTAGAGGAAAAGTTTATATGGCTCTCTCTGATGAAATCATTCATGTTTCCCACTAGAAATGGTTAACAAAGATTTAATTAAAATACAAGGGGACTAAAATAATTGAATCTGAAGATGTGTTTATATTTATTTTATATTTTCCATAAAAAATAGACTTAGTAATAATTAAATATAAACAATACCTACTGAAAGAGGCTTATAAATTGTTTTGTGCAAAAATAATTCAAAAATCATAGCTTTCTGGTCTTGGCTCCATTTTTGAAGATAATAACAGAATAAGAATGAGAACATTACTTGGTAAAGATAATTGCATTTGTAAGTGTGTGCACTCACATGCGTCCTAGGGAGGCATACTGTGTAGGAACAATTTTCATTATCGAAGGCAATAAATTCAGGCGAATCAGCTGGTAATTAATAATCCTGGGGAGATTTTAAATTGTTATTTTCCATTTCTATGAACCTTGTTCTGAAGCCCAGTAAGTTGCTCATGTATCTTTCAGGAACTAAAGTGAAGAAAACTATGCTAATCAGTGCCTTTTGTACATAACTGGGTTCTTAATGTGATACAAATATTTCCTGGAATCCAGGAAGTAGTTACCAAGGCAGACTGAATATGTCCTTTAAGTGGAAATACACATATCCAAAGATGGAAGTGTGGTTTCTAAATATCCAAGCAGAAAGAGACTTCATTTAAAAAGAGACAACTGGGGGATTGGAGAGATTACATAGCAGTTAAGGCCTTTGCCTGCAAAGGACCCAGGTTTGATTCCCCAGGACCCACCTAAGCTAGATGCATAAGGGGGCACATGCATCTGGAGTTTATTTGCAGTGGCTGGAGGGCTTGGCACGCCCCCTCCCTATTTCTGTATCTCTCATAAACAAATAAATAAATAATCTTAAAAAAAAAAGAGAGACAACTGAGAAATGAAGTCTCTTTCAGCTTAGATAAGAACTCTATGAATGAATGCTTGGCACACATGTGAGCATTTGTTCATGTTTAGAGTTATTATAAAAATAAAAGGAATGGGTTTTTTGCATTATATATGGAAACTAGAATTCTGAATGCACTTAAAAATTACATATCACAACTCCTGTTGCAAGAGTTGAAAAGTTTGTACAAGGTATCACATATGCATTCATCTTCATCCCATTTCTTCTTAATATAACAAATTCCATGTTTTGTTGCAATATTGTCATATACTTGCTATACCCTTTCCTGGATACCTGATCAATTTAAAAGGCTGAGATAATGTTCTTCCTGATTTGCCACTTTAACATCTTATGAACCTAGTATGAAAGCCTGCTTAATGACATTGGATTTCTTCACACTAAGAATCAGCCCAGAAGGAAGACTTTATAGAAATACCACATATAAATCATGTAATTTGAGATAAGAATTAAAAACAGTTAAAAACAGAACAGGAATTTTTCTACCTCACCAAAAGTTGTTCCTGTTCAGGAAAGCCTTGGATAAAGTAGTAACTTAATTGATCTATAATTATTATCGATCCAAATCAATTCAATAAATGTAGCACTGGTCTTTGGTTCCCTTAGATACAAGACAATTAGGCTTTGACAAGCCTCTCCTAGGATCTGAGTTGGAATCACCACATTCAAGAATGTCCAACCAAGAAACCCAAGAACTGAACTTGCCATGGTTTGCATCTGAGTTTCTCAGCTCTGAGTCCAGCTACATAATTTTAAGATGCATGGCAAATTTGGACCCTTGGATTTGGGAAGTGAAATTCTTCTACTATTTAAGAATGTTTTTTAACAATACTCAATTTTTTTCTGTTAAATTCTCACAAAAGTATAATTTAACACAAAAGAACAAGATGATATTTTGATGTGGAAGTATAAAGAAATGATCCTATTGCTGTCCTATGATATAGAAAGTAACTAGATGAAGAAGATATAACTGGAGTATTCAGTCATCACCTGGCTATGTGTGGTCATTGAACAGGTGTGGTAATTAATATGAATACCCAAGTCCTACCAACATCAATATTATAGCTGCATGCACAGATGTTTTAATTTTTATCTATCTTAAAGAAAATGAAATTTGGTTTTTGGTCTGTTGCATTGAGAGGAAAGTGTAGAGACTTCTCATGTATTTATGAGCCCCTTTCACGGCTCATAATACACACACCACCTCTCACAGTTCAGCAATTCCATCCATCGGAAATGGTGTAATTGTGACAACTGAGGAAGATTACAGTGGCACACCATTGTATCCATAGTCATACTTATATCAGAATTCACTCTAGATGTTGTGCATTGTATGGCATTTGACAAAGGTCTAATGCCATGTAGCCATAATTCATATATAATATCTTATTACCTTAACAATACTCTGTAAGCCATAGACTGCATATGGCCAAGAATAGCTATCAGTGTGTCCCAACAAAAAATTTTAAGCTCACTTAAATCATTATAAGACTTATTTGTGACAAGTGCACAGTTCTAGGGCATGAACTTTGTCAATGACAACATTGTGTCACAATATCAAAAGACTATGAAATTAGAGCTCCTTGTGTGCAACCACCTCTTTTTGTTATAACTCATTCTTAGCAATCCTTTTGTCAATCCCTGAAGACCAGAATCCACTTTCCAGAACTGAATTATTATTTTTTACTATTTTTTAATTAATTAGTTTTATACTCAGTAAATAGAGTCAAGTTGGTACCATTGTTAGGCACGTCCTACCCGCTCCCCCAACCCGTCCTTGTTGAGGTATATGGGTCATGCATTGTGGAGTTAGCCCACACTTATGGGTATGATAAATGTCTCTGCATATCATGACCCAATGTTTGACTCTGACATTCTTTCTGCCCCCTCTTCCACAAAATTTCCCTGAGCCATGTTGTGTTCATTTTGGGTCTGCTTCAGTGATGAGGTGTTGGGAGCCTCTGTGTCTCTAGATATCTGATTTGGTAGGAGTTCACTGTGCTCTATGTCGATCTCCTTCACCCTTGTGCTGGTACCCGGTTCACCAAGAAAACAGTACCTTTGCTTGTTTTGCCAATTATTCTTAGTTTCATCTGGGGCCCTTTTGAGGTATGATGGGGTGGTTCTCTCTTTAGGAGCTGCGTCTATCTGAAAAAGAGAAGCAGATTCTCCAATGGAGAATAAAGTTAACACCAGACAAATGGGATAGCCCTTATTTTTTTTTATGGAGAATTTAATAGGTGTAGGTCCTGTTGTAGGCCACAATTGGTGGTTGCTTGATAATGGAGAGCAGGCTCATGTTTGGATATGGTTCTGACTTGTTTACCAACTCCAGCTATGGGTCCCGTACCACTGAGGGGAACAGTTAGCCAAATCAAGAGCAGTTGGTTCCCCACCATGGCTGTGTGCCACTATTGCACTTGTGTGAGCATCATGACAGGTTACTTGCTGCTAAGTAGGTTAGATCATGAATTGCTTGGTCCAACATTGATCATTTTCCCCCAGTCGCCCATGTAGCACCTTCTGGCACCAGATGTGGTCTGATCTCTTTCAGCTTCCAGCCATGTCATTCCATGTTACTTGTCAACCATCTATGGTGTCTTCAGCAGTAGGGTCTTACCAGTAACCTTTGGTAGGTCATCTAGTACTCTGACAGAAATCTGTCTTTCTTTTAGGAAACCTTGTAGGTCTCTGATCAAAAGCTCATTGTGGATGATAGCCATCTGCTAGTACTGTGAGTTACAGATCAGTTCCCACTAAGAGAAGGAAGAAAAATATAACTAATATAAAAGAGTTAGAGAGAAGAGAGAAAGAGATGCTGTAGAAGATTAAGGTCAGTCTTCATCGTACCCTCTCCAGTACCTTATGACTCAGGTGTTCCCTCAAAGGGCCTGGTGAAGGTTCTACAGAGAGTATTTCAGGAAATTCTTCACACAGAAGAATCAAATAATCAACTTCAAATGCCTACAAGAAGCAGATCACAATAACCAAACTCAGAGAAAGCACAAAAAACTCCAAGGTCCATGAAAACACCAAACCACATATATCAACACAATATGGCACGGATCAAATCAAACCTCATAGTCATTACCCTAAACATTAATGGACTTAATTCCCCCATCAAGAGACACAAGCTAACAGGATGGATCAGAAAATTAGACCTCTCACCACTAAAGACAGAAATATCCTCAGGGTGAAAGGGTGGAAAAAATATTCCAAGCCTACGGGAATAAGAAACAAGCAGGCGTAACTATATTAATATCAGATAAAACAGACTTCAAACCAAATATAGCCACAAAAGAAACAGAAGGCCATTTCCTGTTTATCAAGGGAACGATCCATCAAGAGGATATCACAATCATAAATCTGTATGCACCAAACACTGGGGCACCACAGTTCATAAAACAAAACCTACTTGACAATGAAACAGAGATAACCACCAACACCATCATAGTTGGGGACTTCAATACACCATTATCAGTATAGACAGATCATCCAAACAAACTCAACAGGGAAGAGAGCTCAACAAAAACATTGATCACTTATACATAACGGACATCTACAGAACATTCCATCCCAAATGCACAGACTACACATTCTTCTCAGCAGCCCATGGAACATTCTCTAAAATAGATCATATACTGAGTCACAAAGCCTGCCTCCATATATTTAGGAAGATTGACATAATTCCCTGCATGATATAAGATCACAATGCTATATTGCTAGAAATTAACAACAAAAGACCTACCAAGAATTCCACTGGTGCCTGGAAACTGAGAAGCACATTTTTAAACAATAAATGGATAGTAGACGAAATAAAAAATGAAATTGCAAAATTTCTAAAAATGAATGACGACGAGAACACATCGTACCAAAACTTATGGGACACGATGAAGGCGGTCCTCAGGGGAAAATTCATAGCACTAAATGCCTTCATAACAAAGACAGAGATCCCAAATCAACAACCTAACCATCCACCTAAAAGCACTGGAAAAGCAAGAAAAATCCAACCCAAAAAGCTCCAGAAGAAAAGAAATAATTAAGGTCAGAGCAGAAATTAATGAATGAGAAACTAAGAAAATTGGTGAAACAATGAGCAGGTTCTTTGAGAAAATAAACAAGATTGGCAAACCCCTGGCCAATTTGATCAAGCAAGAGAAATGCTTCAAATTAACAAAATTTGAAATGAAAACGGGGAGATCACACCAGAACTGAATTATAAAGGGGCTAGTTAAATTTGTTTTTGTCTTGAGTCTCGTGTGTGTGTGTGTGTGTGTGTGTGTGTATCTGCCCATCTTAGGTGGTCTGCAAGGCTTGTTACATTGGTTTTATCCACAGTTGAAGAAATGTGTGGTTAAAAAAAAAAACAGAAAGAAATATGTATTATGAAAGACTGTATTAAAGTTGTCACACTTCTGAGAAGAGTAAGAAATTCTCTAAGTCCTGGAAGATACCATGGATTCTTTTCAGACAGAAAAATGTGGAAGTGCTGAAGCTGTAAGAGGTCACTGATCCAAATGCTCTCAAGGACTCTCTCCTCCACACGAAGTGATATCAGCCAATAGCAAGGTATTCTTTCTCAGGAATAATAAAAGTGGCTCCAATAACGCCAAGGCTTTCATAAATTTAAAGCAATCCTCACATGATTGATCAGCCAGAGATCAAGACCTGCAACAAATTTGATCAGAGGGCTGGTGCTTCACCATATCCACCTAGGCAGGGCACCATCTGATGAAGAGCAGGCATCCTTCTTATCTCTTGCAAAGGTATTAGATAGGCAACTGGCAACTCTTATCAGGCTTATCAGTTACCAGTAATGATACAGTCAATTAGAGAGAGCAAAACATGTACTGGAAACAAAACAAGAACCAAAATGAGATTTTGAGAAACAGGTTCTTAATTTCTGTCATATGGTTTCCATCTAACTTATCATCTCAAGCAAAATTCATATAGAAAAAATAAAAGAATGAGTTAAATATCCTCCTTAATTATAGATAATTGTGTCATTGGATTCATTTGTATCATTATTATCATTATTATTATTATTATTGGGGGGTGTTTTTTTATGAGAGCAGGAGAGAGAGAATTGGCACACCAGGGCCACCAGCAACTGAAATCAAACCCCAGACATGTGTGCCATCTTGTCAAACATGAGTCCTTAGGCTTTGCAGGCAAGAGCTTTATATGCTAAGCCATTTCTCCAGCCCTAGATTCATTTCTTTAAAAATGAAGGAAATGGAACCAGGCATGGTAGCACATACCTTTAATCCCAGCATTTGGAAGACAGACATAGGAGGATCATCATGAGTTTGAGGCCACCCTTAGACCACATAGTGAATTCCAGGTCAGCCTGGACTACAGTGAAACCCTACCTCAAAAAAAATGAGGGAAATAAAATGAGCAAAATTAACTGTATTATAGCTTCAAATATACCCATCAAGTTAAAATTAATTTTGGGGGCTGGAGAGATGGCTTAGCGGTTAAGCGCTTGCCTGTGAAGCCAAAGGACCCCAGTTCGAGGCTCGGTTCCCCAGGTCCCACGTTAGCCAGATGCACAAGGGAGCACACGTGTCTGGAGTTCGTTTGCAGAGGCTGGAAGCCCTGGCGCGCCCATTCTCTCTCTCTCCCTCTATCTGTCTTTCTCTCTGTGTCTGTTGCTCTCAAATAAATAAATAAATAAATTTTTAAAAAAATTAATTTTGGTTTTGTGTTCCTCTGATTATATTCACAAAGCTCTAGTTGACATGGATTGTCTTACCTTTTAGTAACATTGTTAACACTGTTAATATCAATATAAACATCTTTCAAATCAAAAATATATCAAGTACAGCATTTTATTTTTCAATAGATCATGCTAAATCTTTTAAAAAAATTTAAAATTGTTTATTTTTATTTATTTATTTGAGAGCAACATACAGAGAGAGAAAGAGGCAGAGAAAAAGAGAGAGAAAGAGAGAGAGAGAGAGAATGGGTGCGCCAGAGCTTCCAGCCACTGTAAACGTATTCCAGATGCGTGCGCCTCCTTGTGCATCTGGCTAACATGGGTCCTGGAGAATTGAGCCTGGAACCAGGGTCTTTATGCTTCACAGGTAAGCGCTTAACCGCTAAGCCATCTTTCCAGCCTTTAAAGATTTTTGATATCTAAGGTGCTAGGAGGGATCTTTCTGTTCTGAGAGTAAGCCCTGTGCCTAAGAAAAACCTCTGTTAGGCTTTAGTATGGTAAACAAAGCAGAGTGAGTCTCTGTCTGCTGTCAGTGCCTGGCTTTGGTGCTTCAGCAACTTTCCAGACTAGTATGAGGTCTTCAGATGGAAGCCTGGGGAGAGTTTTGAAATCAAGTGGACGTGGCACTGAAGAATGATAGGAATAGTAGATGTGGGAAGGTTGAGGCAGAGGGAGGGGACAAAGGCCATTTGTTGACTTTTAACTTACCTTACCTGACATTGCTAGTGTTCTTCAGCAGCTGAGGACTTGTAAAGTGCAATTGCTACTTACTGCATCACTGTGATAAAAATAGCTGATTGAAACAATTTAAGGGATAAAGGGCTTACTTTGACTCATTGTTCCAAGAAGATTCAGTCCATTCTGGCAGGGAAAGCAGGGCAGAGTTCATGGTAGGGTGCCTGTGGAGTAGAGACAATTCTCATGTAGTGAACCAGAAAAAAGAGAAAGTTGGCCAAGGTCAGGAATGGGTATAACCTTCAAAGGCATGCCCCTAATGACTTACTTTGATCAGTTAAGCCCCACCTCTTAAAGGCTCCACAGCCTTCAAAATAGCACTACCAGTTAGATACCAAATGATTAAAACATGAGTCTGTAGGGACTTTTAGGATTCAAACCATAATATGAAGAGCACATTTTACTTCTCTTTGTATGAAATTTGAAGTTACTGTAAGACTTTCAAGACATGATATCAAGTAGACAAATACTTGAGTCTAGGACTCGGAGCTGGCAGTATCAACACACATTAGATAAGATAATTGACACCCTGGTGGGGATGAGCTGGCCTAAGGAGAGATCATACGGTAAAACTAAAGAAGTCTTAGGGTAAATATACTGAGTGACTAGGACAACAAAGAACACATAAAAAGAGCAACAAGCTAAGCCAGACATTGGAAATCAGCAGAGGGCCAAGTAACTACAAAGAAAGAATTGAATGAGTCAACCTTGATGGGTGTGGCAGATACGTGCAGAGTTATGGTAGTAGATGACTGACTTTTGCATGTCCAAAACACTCTTGAAGCCTGGGTATGGGACTTTTACATACCTTTTTTTTGTCCACAAAATAACTATTTTACATTAAATTGTCAGAAATGAATTTTCTAGTTCAAAAAGACCAAATATTTGCCATCAACCCTTTGAACATCAAAGATACATTACTGGATCCTTCTCTGAATCTTGGTGCTCCAGCAAGCACAGGAGCTCTAACATGCTACTCAACACAAATTCAAAACTCGGCCCCTCTTCTGCGTCTACCATACTCATTTATTTTCCTCTTCTTTTTCAATCTCTTCTTCTTTACTCTTTTTATACTTCCTAGTCATTTGAGAAATTTCTTTGGCTTCAAGGTTTTGAAATTTCAAATTATTTGAATAGCAAGTTTGACAAGATGAAGAATTACAGGATCCTTATTCCTTGACCTCATTTACCATGGTTCTTCAAATGAACAGGTACATAGAATTATAGGTGAATTATCTCTGCAGATAGAAACCACCTGCAAACCCCCTGCTTCCAAATAAAAACAGCCAAGAAACAGATCACTATTTACATTTCTATGGTTTTCATGCCTGTTGATTATTTGCACTATGCTTGATTGGGATAGGGAGTATTTCACACACATGTGTGCCTGTGGGGAGGCTAGAGGATAATTTCAGATGTCATCATCAGAAGCGCCAAATGTCATCTACCTTCTTTGAGACAAGGTCACTTATGAGCCTGGAGCTTACCAATTAGACTAGACTGCCTGGACATTGAGCCCCAGAGATCTCTTGTCTCTGCTTCCCTAGCACTGTGTGATTGCAAGCACATGTCATTGCACCAGGTATTATTGTTTGAATTTAAAAAAAAAAATCAAGCGCCAGAATTACACTCGTGATAGACTCGTTCATTCATATGGTTCCTGGCATAGTCAACAGAATCGAGTCTCCATGTTTGGCATTTCAGAACTCAATTGTGTGTACATACCTCTTAACAGAAGTAGCTTGTCCCTGAATTTTATCCTGTCCTCAGACATTGTGGTATCTGAAAAGAGAGGACATGTTAGATTTTTTTCACGATGTGACTATTTGTAATAGCTTTTGATTATGCATACATACTTCACTCTATTGTGTGGCTTCACCTTACAGAATTGGACTTTTATCTCAGTGTTTTCCGGCTGAGTGGCACATGCTATAATCTATGTGGATCACTTAGAGGACTTGCACAAGTGTCTTCAACCTTCCTCTTCTCTTTGCCACTTACAAGGTTAGTTCAAGTGTCATCACCTAATACCTCCAGCATGAGCAAGAGTTCCATGATCATTCTGTACAAGAAATTTTACCACAAGTCAATGAGTTTCTGCTTTGTATTTTCTGAGGGGATAATATCAAAGTAGAAGAAAGACAAGATGAGTTCCCCACACTTTGATAAATAAAAACAGTGAAAGTCTAAATCTGATGAATGCAGATAACATATGCCTGAATTACCTATCTATGGCTCAGTTGTCTGTCCCTCTCCTTTTCCTTCTCTGTCTACACTCCCAGTCAAATGCCACTTGGCCTGATCACAGTATCGAGTGAACAGATCAAGCTTAATATGTGGAAATGGCTGTAGTAGCAAATGCCTGTTGGATTTTTGTTATTTGTTTTTGTCACTGAGCTCCAGCTATCTGGGTGCAGAAACCCACATCCTATATTCTGTGATAACCTCAACACAATTGTCCAAACTGAAATCTTCCACTCTTCACATTACTCTATGTGTTCCTCAGTCATTAGTGCATTTATAAATCTGCATATACATGCATCCATCCCACCTCTGGAAACTTCTCAAGCACCAAGCACTGAATTTTTACCACTGATTAAATGGTGGTACCAGGCACTTGAGCTTCCCACCCTTGTGGTGCCAAAATAAATAAGTAGAATAATTTATTCAGAAAGGAAAGAGTATAATTTTCATAAGATGGTCAAGAAAAGACTCTTAGAATCCCAACTACCTACCTTCATAAAAGCTAAACCCCAAAAGAGCCTTTCAACCCAGGTTGATTATTGGAGGGAAGAACAAACTTTCAAATAATGAAAGATGGTTTAATAAAATGCAAATCACATTTTCTTGTAATCAAATTGTGTCTGAATTTATATTAGAAATGATATGGTTATCATATACTTAAACTATAGCCCAGAAATATACATTTTAAGGAGAAATTTAAGAAATAAAATTCTAGGAATAAGCTTACCAAGAATTCGGAAAATTCTCTTTCCTTGCTGAGCCTCAAATCCTTCTAAAACAGTGAAACTTTAAAAATATTTCCCATAGGAAGCTCACAGTTATTATTGGAAATGTGACTAGGGCAAATGAACATAACACATCTGATAATAAATTTTAAAAAAACTTTTATAAGAAATATCTAGCCTGGTGATGGTTGCATACTAAATGCCAATGACTAAAAAATTAGTTTGTTTTGACACATATTCAATAAATGAAAAATGTCAATAATTCCCTGGTTGTATTCACCATAGTCTTATTCTGTCTTCAAAGTGAAGAGAACTTAGAAGAAAGAAAATGTGGTGTTGGACACCAAAACCTTTCTTTTTTTTTTTTTGTTTTTATTTATTTATTTGAGAGTGAGAGAGAGAGAGAAAGAGGCAGAAAGAGAGAGAGAGAGGAGAATGGGTGTACCAGGGCTTCTAGCCATTGCAAACAAACTCCAGATGCATGTGCCCCCTTGTGCATCTGGCTAACATGGGTCCTGGGGAATCAAGCCTCGAACCAGGGTTCTTAGGCTTCACAGGCAAGCACTTAACCACTAAGCCATCTCTCCAGCCTCCAAAACCTTTCTTGAAGAGTCTATTTTTAGAAGTTTCAAAGGTATAGAAACATTAGATGTGCATGTAGCAAAGAAAAGTCATGGAGGTTTGTGCATAGTGTTTCCAGGATGCTAACATTATTGTGATCACTAGAAATAGGAACCAGCAACACAAAGAGCAGTCACATATCCTCTGTCATCTCTTGGATGTTCAATCACCACTGTCAATGCCCTAGTGCATTTCCTGGTTTGCTTCTGTTTTGTCATGGTCGTATGTCACTGGTCAAGATGTGAACTTCCAGAACAAGGTTTAATCACAATCTAGTAATTAGGTTTTTCTTCCTGTGATAAGGAATATTTTTAATGTAATTACCTAATGAGAACAGGCAAATGTGGCTGAATCCTAATTGATAAATACCCAGGAGTACTAAAAAGCACTAAAGACCATCTGCCCTGAATTTTGAATAACTACCAACTTCCAGCTGCACCACAACCAAATCAATTGAGAGCATCCCAGCTTCCTAAAGAACTCTATCTCAACTGCAAGTATACCCTACTTACTTCAACTTTGTGAGCTGATGCTATGGTAGGAATTCAAATCTTTGATAACCTGCCTTTGAAAGCTGATGAAATATTAAATGTGTCCTAGCACTGGTCAGTATAGTTTATCTTTTTTGTAATGAAGTAAGCTCAAATGCACAAAGCTGGGTTTAGTAATGAAATATAAAAGTAAGATAAAATAAAACAGAGTTTGGAAACAAAGCCTGACTGATATTATAGGTCTGGATTATAAGTCTTGGGAAAAGTAACTGTCTTACATGTAAAAGAAAAAATAAAGTCTGGAGAGATGGCTTAGCAGTTAAGGTGCTTGCCTGTGAAGCATAAGGATTTGGCTCTCCAGGTCCCACATAAGCCAGATGTACAGTGACACAAGTGAGCAAGGTCACACATGCGCACAAGGCAACACACTGGAATTTGACCGCAGTGGCCAATTCTGTCTCTCTTTCTCTCTTTCTCTTTCTCTCTCTGACATAAAAAGCAGTCTGTTGGGCTTGCCTCAGAAAAAAAGAAAGGAAGGAAGTAAAGAAAAAAGAAAAGAAAGGAAGGGAAAGGATAGGTAAAGAAAGGAAAAGAAGAGAAAAGAAAGAAAAAAAAGAAGAGAAAAAGCCTAAATTCTAGGTCAGGGGAGGGGAGGAGGTTGCTAGATATAGGAGCCTCCTGACTCCTCAGCGTCTGCCTGAGTCACACCACACTGCACTCTCTCCTGGTTGCTGGGTCCTGTGTTGATCACACTAGCAACTCACTGTGCCTCAGCAACCATCCAAAGAAGTGGTCACAGTAAAACACAGGTACTTTTGTTCTCTGCAGGTCAAAATTTAAAACATGGAAAGCAGGACCTGTCTTTACTATCACATCAAAAGAAGAACCAAAGATGGATAGACCCAAATTTTAGCAGCAGCTTTTACATCTGATTCACCAAGTATCTCATCAGACTGTGACTCAGAAGCTCATTCACTTTTTAAAAAAATTTTACACTTAGTTACTTAAGCAAGAGAAAGAGGCAGACACAGAGAGAGAGAATGGGCACACCAGGGCCTCTAGCCACTGAAAATTAACTCTAGAAGCATGTGCCACTTGGTGCATCTGGCATTACGTGGGGAGTGGGGAATTGAACCCAAGGTCCTTTGGCTTTGGTGGTAAGCACTTAACCACTAAGCCATCTCTCTAGATCATCATTTACTTTTAACTTCAAAGAATCACAAGGCTTCAGCTCGCTCAGTAGACATGCAGAGACATCACCTGTCATCACAGGCTCTGTGTGATAGTCCTCCGTAGCAAGCATTTCTTGGATAATAAACATCTCCCACTAGAATTTTCTACCTTAGACTCTACAGCTTTATACACATGGTATTTCTTTGTGCTTGAAATATGCTAAGACTAAGCAGCTCTAAGAGAGTAAATGATAGCAACATAAACACATAAAACATGAACACATAAAGTAACAGGCCTTTAAAATATCTACTGTTTACATATTCCTCTTTGTATTCTATAAAAGAATATAGCATAAGAAGCACAATGGTAGGGGACATCTAACTCTGGGTGCACATCTAGTCTTTCAGCTGAATTAAGACTTCCATATTCTCTACCACAGATTAGAACACCACTCAAATTTTATTCCAGGCATTGACACTACATGTGCTGGACATGTGTTGGAAATTCGGAAAACCATGTGATATTTAATTAGATATAATATTTTCTAGGGGACAAAAGGAACATTCTCATGAGAATATTCATTGGACTTGAGGTTCACTCAAATATTCTTCAAGTATTCCTTTGGTAATAATTAATTGACTTCCAGACATTTATTTCTGAGATTTTTAATGCTTTGTGTGGGAGGGTGGAGTTATGGGTGTATGTATGGGTATGTACATACCATGGCACATGTGTGGATGTCAGAGGAAAATTTCACAGTATCAGTCTTTGCCTTCCATCTTGATTTAGGCAGGGTCTCTCTTGTTTTTTGCTTAGTAAATGTAGACTTGCTCAAACTTGGCTCCTAACTCCTGTCTGTCTCCCATTGTCCTAAGGGCATTTGGGTTACAGACAGATGTAATACTTGTGTCCGGGTTTTTCATAGGCTCTGGGAATCTCAACTCCCATTGTCAGGCTTGCACTTGAAAATCTTTTATCACTGAGCAATCTCCCCAACACAAATGTCCTTAAATTGTCTTTATAAAAAGGGTTATTGTTTTGAGGCTTGCTTCAAATCTTCCCTAAATAAATATATATCAGAACTCACTCTTGACTTCCTCCCATTTTTTTAACTGGCATTATTTAATACAATTATGCAATTGTTTGTGCAGCAGCATGGTAAGTTAGAGAGAGGACACTATGAAGTCAGCCACAGTTAACAGAATGCCATGCCACATAAAACTCATGCTATACATTGAATATAATAAGCCAAATAATTTTTATTTTTCAACAATTAGGAATTTTAATTTGGGGACTGTAAGTGACATTTAATTCACCAAAATATCCAAACACTAATTTTTCTATTTAGGAACATGAAAATATTTTCTATGGAGACTTATAGCATGGATGGGTGAGTAAGGAATGTTTGATGATTTGGATGGGAACTGAATTATATAAGGAATGAAATAAGAAGGATTTAAAATAACTTCTTTAGAAAATAATGCAAGAACAAAGTAAAGTGTATTTAACTGAAAACTCTGTGAAATATAAGGTCTTTATCTTTCTGCATTTCAAAAAACTCTTCTAAGTAGAAGTTGTGTTATTAATACTATAATATTCTTGAAGTTTTTCCAGTAAAAGAGATTTTCTTACACTAACAGAGCAGTTAAGTACAACCAGGATAAGGATGGCAAACACATGGCAAGAATGATACCACTCATCCATCCCCCACACACTGGGGCCATTCTTCACGACACATAAAAATGTGCTGGCTTGTGTGATGAGTAACATAGGTATCAGTTTGACTAGACAATAGTGCCCTGTGTTTTAGTCAAATCACACTGGAGACATTATTGTACAGATACTTTTGCATGTGATTAGCTCATTTACAACCAGTAAGTGTACTTTGAGTAAAACACTTCTCCCTTCATGATAAGGGATCTGCTAGTCACTCCAAGACCTTCCTAGTCTTTGGGCATACCCAGTAGCACAGTTCTCAAGACTGCAATACAGAATCCATCTGAGTCTCCATTCTATTGATTCACTCTGCAGAGACAATACTACAACACCAACTCTCACCTGAATATCTGCCTACCCAATAGCACAAGCCATTAATAATCCCTGTTTTATATAAACTTCTATGAATCTATTTATACAAGTATGAATAATCATATACATAAAATAAAGAGATTCATTTTAAGAAATTGGCTCATGTGTTCTAAGAGGCTCACAAGTCTGAAGTGTGTGTGTGCATACTATATGTGTGTGTGTGTCCTTTTGTTTTTGAAGAACTCTGGCCTGTGACTAATATACTCAGTAAGCCCACACATGGTCAGTACTTCTGACTACTTCTAAGAGGAAGCCATGGCTGGTCAATTAGTGATGATGTACCCAACTATATCTCTGTCATATTTGTAGTAGCAGACCTTGGTATATGAAAAAAGAACATCAAGAATTCTTGTAAAATGCAAGTGCTCTTTTTGTAATAGGCTTAATCACCTTTGTCATTTGGGTTCATTTTAATTGTTCTTTCATCAGTGTGCTTAATCAAAATTGTCTCATGGCTTTGTTATGTGTGTTGCAGAAAATTTCCTTACAACCGATCAAGAATGAATGACTAAAACCACAGAGATGTATTAGCATTAACGTTTTTGTTATAAATACGACTTATGTGAGCATTCATAAACTTTATAAGACCTAAACTATTGTCTAAAACTGTGTACATCTAAAACAGGGTGAAGCCCTCCCTGAATACATGCTATTTAGATGTACCTAATCCATGAAATCACATAGAGTCTTGAGATAGAATTTCAAAGACCTAACTGAGGCTGATAAAGCTCTTCAGTATCTCAAGGGTCATAGGCATGATGTATTGGGTCAGATGGCTTGCCGTCCCTCCCTACCATTGAGATCTATAATTTATATGAAATGGGTCAAGTGAACTCAGGATAGTTTCATTTCAAGACATGCAGCTAAAAGTTACAATAGACCTTGGCTGGAACATAATCCTAAATGCTGGGTTTATTACCTACATGATTCGGCACTGCCAGAACTTCACTGTCCTGATCAATCCCAAAGTTTACAAAGAAATAAATGAGTGAATTTGTGAGGTTTTCGTTATTTAATGCTAGTAAGAACGACTTGAAGTTTTCCAAAACTTAATTTAAATGTTTTAAAGTACTTTAAATATATACTTTAAAAGTGTGAAAAACACAAATGGCTAATGGGGTGAGAGCGTGTAAGGGGAGAACATAGTGGAACAGAAGTGATATGCAAATAGTTGGGGTGGGAGCGATATTGGAGTTGAAAAGTGTTAAACAGGGAGAAGGTGGGGGAATGGGGAAGAAGAGAGGAAGGGAAAGGATTATTCAAAACTTAGGAGATATGAAAAAGCCATAAGAAAATTTACTATTTTGTAAACTTATATGCCCTACACTAATGGATTATGTCATTCCTAGTAGCCATGGCCATGTGAGTTATTGGTCAGGGAAGACAACTCCACACAGTATAGGCTATTGCTCTAACTCATAAACGCCTACCAGAACTGAAGTGTAAGGCCCTATTAGTAAAGACAACATGCCCTTCAGTTGTGGGACATTGAGAAATCAAACTGGACTGTGGTGGAAGCTTCCTTTCTGCTGGCTAGCTTTGATAGTGTCAGAAAATGATATACAGGATCAGGCAAAAAAAAAAAAAAAAAAATCATCAATATTACCTCAGTGGTGAATCCTGCATTCTGTAATACAGATATAACAGGCAAAATGTGCCCCCTGGTGTCACTATTGTCATGGGGGTAACCAAATACTCTGATTAGTTTTGAGGCCCAGTCCACAAAAGGGACCTGAAAATCAGGTTATAAACCCATGGCTAGGGATACCGTGTGTTTTAGGAGAGAAATATCTATATTGTTTAGCTAAGCAGAAGTGTTGTCAAAGTACATAAATATTTATTTACTTTTTAAAACTTGTTTTATTGACAACTTCCAGAAATAAACAATATACCATAATTATAATCCCCTCCCACCACTTTCCCCTCCCTAAAACCCCCCACTGGATCCCTTCTGTCCCACTAGTTTCTCTTCTATTTTTTTGTTAAATATTTTATTTACAAGGATGTTGGGCTCCTTCCCACACAGGTAGTGTGGAGGGAAGAACCAGGCCTGCTGGTTCCTCCCTAGGGGTTGAGGGGATGATGAGCGTTGACCCACCGGAGAAAAACCACACTGAGTCCGGAGTCCTTTCGAAGCAGGAACTCACTTTATTGTTACAGGCAGGTGTTTATATAATGTTGAGAACAAAGGTGGAGACTTTAGGGTGAGGTGAGATGTAAGGGCTAATAGCATATCGTGACCTTTGAGATGATTGGTTGTAAGCGTGCATGAGCGGGGACTCTAACTTCCTGTGCGGAAGTGGCAGGCCAGAGGTCATTTGGCCCCCTGCTGAGTTCTAAGTGCCCACAGGCAGGAATTCTAATTTCCTGTGTGAAAATAGCAGGCCAGGGGCCATTTGGCCCCCTATTGAGTCATAGCTGGGCGGAGGCAGTTTGGCTCAGGAAGTTCCACTAGGCCTCAAGTCCTGGCCTCTCAAGGCCCAACACAAGGAGAGAGAGAGAGAGAGAGAGAGAGAGAGAGAGAGAGAGAGAGAGAGAGAGAGAGAGAGAGAGGGCACACTCAGGGCCTCCTGCCACTGAAAACGAACTCCAGATTCATGAGCCACTTTTTGCATCTTGATGAAGCATTGAGTAAGAGTGAATAAGTTATTCTATAAATGCTGAATAATAAGGAATTATATAAATATGCATATGGTAGTTGTGGCAGAAGCACTACCTATAGCAAAAGCAAATCCATACTCACAATATATATTCCAGTAAGGACAAACTGTTGCTCCTTCCAAGATGGAAACGGTCCCATGTAGTCACCCTGGGAAATGGTACCATAGTGGGGACCCAGTTTTAGTTCTGTTGCTGGCAGATGTGGCACTCTATAGCAGCTGTAGTCTGGTCAGCCTTGGTGAGTGGAAGTGCATGTTGTTGAAATTCCATCCCTGCCACCATGGCCACTGTGTTCATGGGCCTAGTGGGCAACATCAGGAGTGGTGAGAGAATAGATTATCTTATTGACTTGATTATTGACCTCTGCTGAGGTCTCTTTTTGAGCACTTAGCTGGGACAATTAGGTACATGCTTGGGGTATAGAAGGCATTGTAACAGGAGTAGGAGCCATAGACATTTGGGTAACTTCTTCATGCAAGTTACTTGTGTCTTCAGGACCTGGTTGTACACAATCACATATATAATACTTCATTTTGATGATGGACTGCTGCTGTGCACATCCAGCCTATGGCTTGGTGGGTCAGATGACACCAAGCTCATGATGGGAAGCTCAGGGCATATGGTAAGTAGGTGGCCCATTATCAAGCATCCAGTTTCCACTAATGCCCAATAGCAAACTAAGTGTTGTCTCTAGAAGGGAGAATAATTGTCTGCTCCAAAATCCCAAGGGCCTCTGCTGTGATTCACGTATGGGTGCCTGCCAAAGGCTCCAAATGGCATCCCTATCTGCCATCACTACCTCAAGTACTATGGGATATGCTCCTGGATCACATGGCCCAAGTGGCAGAGCACCCTAAACAGCAGCATGAGCCTATTGAAGAGCCTTCTCTTGTTCTGGGCCCACTAAAAATTGACAGCTTCCTGGGCCACTTGCTATATGGGACAGAGCAACACACCCAAGTGAGGAATGTGCTGCCTCCAAATAGTCTCACTAGCTTTTGCATTTCTTTCTTGGTGGTAGGAGAAGCCATGGGCAGCAACTTGTCCTTCACTTTAGAGACAATATCTCTGCATAGTCCATACTACTGAGTTTCTAGAAACTTCACTGTGTCCAACCAGCCTCCTGCTCCATGTGAAGGAACCCCAGGAGGGGGACCCCATGCTCTGCCTGGATATGGCGACACCCCAAATCACTCATGAGAAGTGGTCTTGATGCAAACTGCAAGAGGATTTTATTCCAAGCACGTTGGGGCCCACAGTCGTACACTGCACAGGGGTAGAGGACTGCAGAGCCCCGAATGCAGGAACAGACAGTTTTTATAGGGTTTCTAACAAAGCCTGTGCATTAGACCAATCATTTTTTTAATATCAGGAGCCCATAAGGTGCGAGCCAGTCAGTTTGTGCCACTCCATAGTTTCTAAGCCAATTAGTTTAATTTGTTCATGCCCCTCGTGGACCAATCATTCTCTTATGACCTTGGTGGTCAGCATTTGCGCAGGTCCTTGGGTGGGAGTAGCAGAGTGTGGTATCAGTCTCCTATGACCTTGGAGGTCAGCATTTGCGCAGGTCCTTGGGTGGGGGTAGCAGAGTGTGGTATCAGCCCCCTATGACCTTGGTGGTCTGGGGCAGGCTGCTACGGCTTATGGTGCAAGCTACTAAGGCTTATGGTGCAGGCTATTTACAGAAACCAAATAAATGGTTCACTTCATTACTCATCTCCCATCCTTGAGGGCTATCTCATGCCCTTTTTACCTAGTTTTATATTAGGAGTGGGCTCTGATATAATGAGAAGAGGGATTCTTTACTTGCTTCCAACAGAGAGTAAAGCCTGGAGTTTGAGTTATGCAGGGTCCCGCTTAAGCTCCCTTTGGAGCGTGATAGTATTTCTGGGCTTCTGAATTCTTGGGCCTTTCACATGCTGTGATAGAATGTATCCACATGAAACTGTAAACAGAATAAAGCCTTCCTTCCTTATGCCTTATGATGCATAGTGTCAGGTATTGTATTTTTATTTTATTTATTTATTTGTAAGGAGAGAGAGAGAAAATGCATTCCAGTCTCTAGCCACTGTAAGCAAACTCAAGATGTCTGCACCACTTTGTGCATCTAGCTTTATGTGGGTACTGGGGAATTGAACCCAGGTCTTTAGGCTTTGCAGACAAGCACCTTAAACACTGAGCCACTCTGTAGCCCCAGTGTCAGGTATTTTATCACAGCCATGAGTCAAGTAACAAACACACTAACATTCTCAGTTGGGTATTTTATCTAGTCACAAATCTGATACAGGAAAGTAATATGCAAACCTCTAACCCTGCATCCCATCACATGGGACATGTGATGATAATAAAACTAACAAATTAGCTGGGCGTGGTGGTGCACACCTTTAATCCTGGCACTCGGGAGGCAGAGGTAGGAGGATCACCATGAGTCCGAGGCCACCCTGAGACTACATAGTGAATTCCAGGTTAGCCTGGGGCAGAGTGAGACCCTACCTCGAAAAACCAAAAACAAACAAACAAACAAAAAACTAACAAACTAGATAATAAATGATTATTGCTCTAAAATAAAATTCTTATTTTCTTTAATTGGAAGGAAAATAGTGGTATCTTAATTTGAAACATATCCAAAGATCATCAGTCATTTTACACATCATTATTTAAGTTAACAAACATTTCTCTATCAGTGGGCTCACAACTATGGTACTATGCCATGTCTCCCCTCATTAAAATCATGGCAGTGTCTCAGTGTTGTAGATGCTACTCAGACTGAAAATTCCAGCAAGAGAGGAGCACGGGGGAAAAAAAAAAAAAAAAAAACAGATTCCTTTCACAGAGAGTCTTGCTGGGAAGAGGAAATTTGGGCTGTCTTTGGAGAATGGTGAGAATTTCACCAAGTGCGGGCTACACAGTAAGAGGAATCAGCACTGAGAGGTGGATGAGTGAGGACACATGAAGAACTCTTAGCCAGCAATGGAGGTGAAAGAAACAGTATCTTCTGTCAGAGGCTGAGTCACTTACATTTTATCAGAACTTAGAGTCTATTTGTTCTATTCTCAAAAATATTTCATGATAAATAGTGAACTTTGCTTACTAACTTTATTCTAAATATATTTGGATTGAAAACCTCAAGGCATTAATATTAGTAGAAGCTATCATAATATAGTCATACTAAAAGAATAATATTACTGGTATCTAATGAAAGAAATTTACAGGTTGAGTATAAAATTCATATTCTACCTGAAGAGTGGAAGAAAATTATTTTTAAAATATAATTTCATCAATTTGATTTTTGTATAAATAAGTGACCTGCTTTCCTTTGGAAATGTCAAAGTGGTCATTATATGAGATAGTAAACATTGGCTAACAATATAATTTTAACCCATAATAGCCTCTATTACAAGGCAGCCAGAGCTACCTGTAGCAACCCCTTCATATCCAAATTATAAATACAAGCAACTGTGCAAAATTTCCCTCATACAAGATAAAGGCTCCTAGAAAACAATGGCCTTTTAATTTGATGTCTTTAATGGACAAAATGAAAGACATGTGTGAACTTAAAAGCCATTTAAAAGTTCATACCACAAGTTCATGTGATTTAAAAAACGTTTATATTTTGGATGAATACCGAAAAAATTCCCTGTCCATGTCCTGACCTGCCCGTGGCACATGGATGAAGTAACATGGAACCATCTGAGCCGTCAGACACCACATTCCTATTCCATGTTGCCTGTTGAATTCCATAGGGAACTCCTATTTCATGTGTTTTCCATTTCAAATTCTGCCTCGTTTAATGCTATTTCCTCCTTTTTGGCTCTCACCAAGGTTAAAAGAATCTCTACCAAATAAAAATACAACAGTCCAGTAGAGTCCTGGACACCTGCCCACCTTGTTTCTAAACAACCCACAGCTTGGAGGTAATGAGTTTATTCTGCACACAACCACATCAACATCAGAACTGGAATGGTCAGGAGCCCTAAGTGTTTTAATGACACATGATGGTGCTTAGCTGGTGTCTTGCCTTGCAGATGATATTCACAGAAGTGATTAGTCTCCAAGCATCAATCTCTAAATAACATCTGTATTAGCCTTGGGTTACTAAGACAAATACTGAGATGATCGACCTATAAAGAGAAAAGTTTACTTTTGGCTCATAACTTTGGAGGCTGCAGCCCAGGGAATGAGAAACCATTAATGGACAGGAGACAGACCACCATGATAGAAACACATGTGCAGTCATGCCATTCACCTTATGGCCAGGGCAGGAAAGGAAGGAAGTGTCAGAAGTCCCAGAATCCCCCTTACAGCACAGCCCTGATCAGAAGACCTCCCATTATGCCCACATCTAAAAGTCTCAGCCAGCTTCCAATAGTAGTACCTGAAGGAACCCCAAGATGGGGACCCCACGATCTGCCCGGATATGGCGACACCCCAAATCACTCACGAGAAGCAGTCTTGATACAAACTGCAAGAGGATTTTATTCCAAGCGCGCTGGGGCCCATAGTCGTACACTGCACAGGGGTAGAGGACTGAAGAGCCCTGAATGCAGGAACGGGACAGTTTTTATAGGGTTTCTAACAAAGCCTGTGCATTAGACCAATCATTATTTAATATCAGGAGCCCGCGGGGTGTGAGCCAGTCAGTTTGTGCCACTCCATAGTTTCTAAGCCAATTAGTTTAATTTGTTCAAGCCCCTCGTGGACCAATCAGTCTCCTATGACCTTGGTGGTTAGCATTTGTGCAGGTCCTTGGGTGGGAGTAGCACAGTGTGGTATCAGTCTCCTATGACCTTGGAGGTCAGCATTTGCACAGGTCCTTGGGTGGGGGTAGCAGAGTGTGGTATCAGCCTCCTATGACCTTGGTGGTCTGAGGCAGGCTGCTACAGCTTATGGTGCGGGCTACTAAGGCTTACGGTGTGGGATATTAAGGCTTATGGTGCAGGCTATTTACAGAAACCAAATAAGTGGTTCACTTCATTACTCATTTCCCATCCTTGAGGGCTATCTCATGCCCTTTTTACCTAGTTTTATATTAGGAGTGGGCTCTGATATAATGAGAAGAGGGATTCTTTACTTGCTTCCAACAGAGAGTAAAGCCTGGAGTTTGAGGTATGCAGGGTCCCGCTTAAGCTCCCTTTGGAGCGTGATAGTATTTCTGGGCTTCTGAATTCTTGGACCTGTCATACCAAGCAGAAAACCAAACTATTATACATGATCTTTTGAGGATATTTAAGATCCAAAGTACACTAACATACAAGTAAGGGTTCTTCTATTCACCTTATAAATTCCACTGTCCACTACTATGGGCTATCTCCACATAGTGACCCATCCAGAGTAGCAAGATAAAGCCGCCTAGGTTTTCTTACGAACCACATAACAACTAGGTTGAGAGAGCACTAGAGGAAGATACCTGTGGCCACTTAGCCATACTTGGGGGAAAATCTTTTGGAGAACAGGATAGAAATAAAACATTCCACCTGAAAAAATTACTTCCACCCATAACCTGACAGGGACTTGGTCATATAAAACAAAATGTTTCCCTAAAATCCAACATTAGAGTACCTCCATGTAATATTAGGTTTTGGAGAACTATCTAATTGTTTAAATATATAAATAAGACATACTTTTTCCTCAAGGGATTTGAAGTAGTTAACAGCAAAGTGATAAGAAAAACGAGAGTGATATATAGAGGTGTAGTAAAAATTGTGTATACTAGTGGGGATACCATGAAAACAAGAAATCTTGAGATGAGTTGAGGCTGGGGTGGTCAGAGTAGTAGGTGTTCTGGGAGGACTGCAGCTTCATACACCTGCTGTCATGGAATCGTTATTATTTTTAATTGATGACTGCCATAATTATAAATAATTTCCCATGGTAATTCCATCCCTCCCTCCACTTTCCCCTTCGAAACATCACTCTTCATCATATCTCCTTCCCCTTTCAATCAATCTCTCTTTTATTTTGATGTCACGATCTTTTCCTCCTATTATGATGGTCTTGTGTAGGTAGTGTCAGGCACTGTGAGGTTATGGATATGCAGGCCATTTTGTGCCTGGAGAAGCACACTGTAAGGAGTCCTACCCTTCCTTTGGCTCCTACATTCTTTCTGCCACCTCTTCCACAATGGACCCTGATCCATGGAAGGTGTGATAGAGATATTTCAGTGCTGAGCACTCCTCTGTTACTTCTCAGCACCATGGTGCCTTCTCAGGCATCCCAAGGTCAACTGCCATCTGAAAAGAGAAGTTTCTCTAGCCAAAAGTAAGAGTAGCATTAATATATGGATATGAACATTAAGAGAAGTGCTTACTGGGCAGTTTGGTGAGCATAGTATATATACTTTTATCCAGACAGCAGCAAATGTTACACCCCCAGTGCCCATGACTACCCCTGTTGTAGATTTTCAGTGTCAGGGATGTATTCCCTCCCATGTCAAATAAGAGGGCTGTTGGTTTCCCCCATAACAGGTGTACTACTTACTATTGCACCCTGGCTGGCCAAATATAAGGCTTGCAGTGTCCACTCTCTCCCATTGAACTGCATGCAGCGTGGATTTTTCTAGCTTTCTGTAAGCTGATCAGCTCCAGCTGGGTTTCTCAGTTACCTTGCAGCCCAAGTATATGGAGTCTTCAGCAATAGGGTCTTACCATCTATTCCTGGTGGGAAAACAAGGGCTTCAGCAATGGTCTATAATGTTTTGGGGATATCAGGGTCCTCCCTGGCCAACAACTCACAGGAAGGTATCCCATCCCTGGCTTTGAAATTTTTCTAGTAACAATCTATGGCTCCTCTGTATCTCATTGTCCAAAAAAGTGGGTTTCCATATGACTTATTTATATCCTCTTAGATTTCAATTAGCCCTTCTTATTTAAACAGTAAATGATAGGACCATCCCGTGTTCATTGTTAAACCACTTATTTCTTATAGTTGTTTATAATAAGCTCTTACCTATTGTTTGGAACCCAAAAACTGGACACATCTTTCTTTGAATGTGAGCTTATAGGAACACAAGATCTCTGAGACATAGATAAGACAGTGGTCTAAACAAGAAATATACTAGAAACCATATTTCTTTTTTTAAAATTTTTTTTGTTCATTTTTATTTATTTATTTGAGAGTGATAGAGAGAGAGGCAAATAGACAGAGAGAGAGAGAGAATGGGTGCGCCAGGGCCTCCAGCCACTGCAAACGAACTCCAGATGCGTGCGCTCCCTTGTGCGTCTGGCTAATGTGGGTCCTGGGGAATTGAGCCTCGAACCGGGGTCCTCAGGCTTCACAGGCAAGCACTTAACCGCTAAGCCATCTCTCCAGCCCTAGAAACCATATTTCTAAACAGAGTCCCTCAAACTGAGGAAAAAGCAGAAAGAGGCAAATAAGACTCAAGTATGGCCAGCAGAATGTCAGTCAAGATACCCTTTAGTTTTTTTTTTTCCCAGGTTGACCCAAAATTGAGCATACAGAAATGAGTAAGAGTCTGAGAAACAGCTACTACACAGGACACATCCTACAGCAGTGGACGTTCTAGAGGCCCATCCCAGAGAATCTGAGTAGATATAGTTATTAAATATACATCCACATGTTAAAAATGTTCATAAGATTTGACTATTCAATACTCATCTGGCAAATTAATTTTTAGAAATAATGTCACACTTTCAAAACTAATATGCACAAATTTTTCAGCCAAGAATGAATTGCAGTAAGAAAAAAGTAAATAATCTAATTTTATAACTGTATAAAATTATTTGTTACATCAGTGCATAAAATAGTATCTTATATAATAAGAAAATAAAAAGTTATGCATTTTTGCAAAATATGCATTTTATAACTGAAAATAATCACATGAAGCAATAATACAGCTCAGAGAAAATATATTTTCTCTCATTTGTGATTTTTAGATTTTATATAGATACATAAAGTCATGTGTATAGAAAGATTCATCTAAGTCTTTTAACATTAATTTCAACAGGTTAAATTAATTTCATTGCTAGAAAATCTCTAAATGGTTGCTATCCATCTGTACCAATCTCTGTGAGGGTTATGAATGGGTTGGGGCAAGTACCTGTCCAAGACCACATTGCTGAGTAGTGCAGGGCTAATGTAGATGAGCATACAAACTTCCAATCATTCTCTTGGGTTCTTTTGTTCTTAATTTCATTCATGTTCATCCTCTATTCAACTTCTCTACTCCCCATTGTGTTAAGATAACTTGACAAGAATTCTACACTCTTAACAAGCATTTTAAATACTTAATACAATATTTTAATGTTGGGCACAATGTGGTATAGCAGATATTAAAAACTTACCGTGGGCTAGAGAGATGGCTTAGCAGTTAAGCACTTCCTGTGAAGCTTCAGGACCCTGGTTCGAGGCTCAATTCCCCAGGACCCACATTAGCCAGATGCCCAAGGGGCACACGCATCTGGAGTTCGTTTGCAGTGGCTGGAGCACCCATTCTCTCTCTTTCTCTCTCCTTTCTGTCTCTGTTGCTCTCAAATAAATAATTAATTAAAAAAACTTATTGTATATAATAAACTGTGTAGTGGATACTGTGAACAGCAGCTCACTGCTCATTCTCCAGACCCCAGTAACCACCATTATTTTCTGCTTCTGTGACTTTGACTGTATTAGATACATCAGGTCATGGAATCATGCAAAGTGTGTGCTCCTGTGACCAGCTTAGTTTACTCAGTATAATGCTCTCCATGTGCACTCGTGCCATCACACATAATAGGATTTACTTCCTCTTGAAGACTGAATAGCATTCCATCATGTATGCACCACATTTTCCACTTTTAAAGGGTTTTCTCTATTTTAAAAAATATTTTATTTATTTATTTATTTCACATAGAGAGAAAGAAGCAGAGATACAAAGAGAGAGAGAAGTAGCATGCCAGGGCCTCCAGCTACTGCAAATGGACTCTAGAAGTATGCACTACCTTGTGCATCTGGCTTTTGTGGGTCCTGAAGAAGTGAAGCTGGGTCCTTTGGATTTGCAAGCAAGCACCTTAACCACTTAGCAACCTCTCCAGCCCTGATTTTTTCTCTCTTTTTTTGGTGTGCATTCTGTTTGCATATGTGTGTGTGTGTGTGTGTGTGTGTGTGTGTGTGTGTGTGTGTGTGTGTTTCCATTCATGTGTGCATGTGTCTATTTAGGTCCATGTGTGTACATGTAGAGGCCAGAAGTTGATATCAGATGTCCTCCTTAGGCACTCTCCATAGTGTTTTGTTTGGTTTGTTTTCACACATACATGTGTGTGTACATGAGTATAGTATTGTGTGGTATGGTGTATGTGGTTTTGGGGTGTGTGGTATACTTACTTGTCTATTCAGATACACACGCCTCATGCAGAGGCCAGAGGAGAACATCAAGTATCCTTTTGTCACTCATCCATGTATTTCCTTAAGGCAGGGTCTATTTCTTCACCTGAAGCTATTGTACATCAGTAGATCCCAGTGATTTTCCCATCTACCCCCTCTGTTTAGCACCCTAGGACTGGGTTTCAAGATGTATATGGCCACACCCAGATTTTCTGTGAGTTCTGTAGAGTTGAACTTGAAGGTCTCCAGCCAGAGAAGCCTTCATACTTAAGGAGCAAGCACTCTTTACCATTGAGCCATCTCCCTAGACCTCTACTTTCTTTGTTAGAGACAAGATCTTTCACTAAACCTAGAGCTCATGGAACAGGCTACATTGGACATCCAGAGAACCCTCTGTTTCCTTTTGTCTCTGCCTCCTCAGGATTGGGATGAAAGCCACCCAACCCACTGAAATTTTGAATGGATATTGGGGATCCAAACTCAAGTCCTGACACCTGCATGTCAAGCACTTTACCCACTAAGCCATGTCCTTGGCTTCCATATGCATGTTCTTTATCTGTTATCCATTAATGGGAATCTTTTTCATCAATGTAATCTTTAAAGTATTCCTTTCACCTCTGTAGTTTATTCCTAGGTAATTTATTCATTTCATTACTACTGTGAGCAGGGAAAATATATATCATACATACATCTATCATATACACATGTATCTGATACAAAGTTTGGTATGTAGTCCAGGCTGATCTTGAACCTCCACAGTGCTAGGATTACAGGTGTGTTTCACAACAACCAGCTACTATTATATGTTTTTTCTGTGTGTGCATGTGTTTGGGTACAAGTACACATGAGTGTACATGTATGTAAAGGCCAGAGAGAAACCTTGGGTGTCATCCTCTAAAACACAGTATCCCCTTTTGTACTGTTTAGTTTTGTTAAGGATCATATGCTAGCCATATAAAAGGAATTCAGAAACATTCTCTTTTCTCCATTTATTGAAAGAGTATGAGAATGTTTAGTTTTAATTATTCTTTAAATGTTCATATAAACTCAGTGAGAAAGTCACTGTTAATTTGTTATAATATATTTTATTTATTTTCATTTATTTATTGGGGGGGGGAGGTCACACCAGGGCCTCCAACCACTGCAAAAGAACTCAAATGCATATGCCACACGTGCATCTGGCTTACGTGGGTACTGGGGAATCAAACATGGGTCCTTAGGCTTCATAGACAAATGCCTTAACCACTAAGCAATCTCTCCAGCCCCAAATATTTTATTACTGATTCAGTCTCCTGTTTGTTTGGGTTTATTGTCTTGATTTCATGGGTCATTGTAGATTTTTTATTTCTAAGAACTTAGCTATCTTTTCTATATTATTCAACTTTTTGGTATATAATTTTTAGTAAGTCTCTTGATATTGCATATTTCTGTGGTAATATGTGGGGCATGATTATAAAAAGTCCTCCACAGGCTCATGTGTTTAAATACTTGCTCCCCAGTCAGTGGTATGGAACCTTTAAAAGGTAGAGCCTTGCTGAAGGAAGTGTGTCAAGGAGGTGAACCCTGAGTCTCACTTGATGAAATTTAGCTTTGTTTCTTCCTTGCTAATGTGAAGATACGATGTCCAACTGTTTGCTTTGCAATGATGAAACTTCCTATTAAAACTATGAGCTAGAAATAGTTTCTCCCATAAACTCCTTCTGATCAGGTATTTTGTCCCAAAAATGAGAAAGTGACTGAGATATACTATAATTTTTCTTCTTTAATTTCTGGTTTTACTGAGTCTTCACTCTTTTTACATTGTGTTAACTAAGAAGTTGCAAATTTTTCCTAGTTTATCAAAAGAACATCTACTATAATTAACACTTTTTCTATTGGTTCTCTATTTTTCATTTTTTCTCCTTTAATGCTCATTGTTTCATTCCTCCTCCTAAAACTTTGAACTTATTTTCTTCCATTCCTAGAAAGCACCTTGAGATGCAAAATTAGTTTTAGATCATTCTTCTTACTTAATAGAACTGTTTATTGCTATAAATTTCCCTGTTAGGACTTGCCTTGATATTTATAGCAATTTATTCAATGTGGATTTCTAATATTATATATACTAGTGTATCATTAAGACCAGATTTACAAGTGAGCAGATTTCTTTTGCTAGTTAGCATTTGGCAGATTGCTACTGCCAACAATTTCTCTAGGGTTATGATTTTCCTACAATGATATTTTAGTTTTATTGTTAGAGGTGGTTTATATGACACTCCCCTATTTACATACTGTGTTAACTGACGTTTTTCTCATATGACAATTAGTAATATTAGTAAGTGCTTACAGGCAAATTCTTAAATGTTTCATTATTAAGGAGAAAAATCAAATAACATCTGATATTATTCTTATTAACTATAGTTTATTATACTTTGATTCTCTAAGTACATTATATAGATAGATAGATAGATAGATAGGTAGATAGATAGATAGATATAGATATAGATATGCTCATACTGCATTTATTGTTATATGACAGTTGTGCAATAAATGAAGATTCACTTCAATCTTGAGTTCTGTCATACTTCTACTAAATGATAAATCTTTTTTCAGAATAATTGCAAAAGATGTATTGCTGGAAAACTCAATTGTTATTGAACATATCTATCTGAGCTCAATAACAGAAATTATGGAGATTTATATCATATTATGAAATGTGTTTTAAAATATATCTAAGGTAACTCAAATACATCAATTCTTGTCAAATTGTTTCTCCCAGGTAGCTGAGAAGGTTTGCTCACACATGTTCTAGAAAGTGTGCAGAGTTTTCATGATTTGGTATATCAGTTACTTTCTTAATATTGGGGCAAAATGCCCAACCAGAGGCAGCCTGGTTTTTGGAATTTCAGAAGCCATGTTTTTTGAAACTATAAATTAGGTTCATTGTTCAAGTCAATTTCAATTAGCAATATAGTGTCCTGTAGCAGAAATTCCCACAACTGGCATAGTAGATGTATATTATGTCAGTATTTTCTTGGTTCATTTTGGAGATAGTTTGTGATTAAGAACATATTTGTTTATGTTTTATTACCAAATAATATGTAAGCATGCTTTAGCTAGCAAAATTGTCAAGGGAAGTAAACCATGTTTTATTACATTCTGATGAGTCATTTATGGATTTCCATGAAAATCCAGAAAATTGATATTAAATCAGTGTTTTAGCACAAATTCAAAGGCACAGTAAGAACATTTGAAGAAATTATCTGAATTATAGGATTAGTATTTAACTCAAAGGCTCCACACAAAATACTGAGTTAGACTTTTTTGTCTTCATATGGAAATTGGAAAAACTTTAGGATTTCTTATTCTAACACTAAGGTCACTAAGAAATATTTGGACAAAAATAGCAAACTCAGCAAATCTTTATCTATTGCACTTTATCTATAAAAAGAAAAACCTCTTAACTAAAAGCATCATGATGTCAGCCGGGTGTGGTGGCGCACGCCTTTAATCCCAGCACTCGGGAGGCAGAGGTAGGAGGATCGCTGTGAGTTCGAGGCCACCCTGAGACTACATAGTGAATTCCAGGTCAGCCTGAGCCAGAGTGAGACCCTACCTTGAAAATCAAAAAAAAAAAAAAAAAAAAGCATCATGATGTCAGATGCTCTGTAATCACGTATCATCAGATGACCATCATCTAGATAGTTTGGTGTCACCATTAGCAGGATTATCACTTTACCTAGAATCAAAGTCTATGAACATAAAATATTGATATGTGACACATTATCACTTGTAACACAAGAAAGTTATTTATACTACAAAGTTGTAAGGATTAAATTTTAACAAGTCTGTTTCAAAAATATTACCAGGTCGATCACAGAAAACTGATTCGGCTCTATTTTTTAGAAAAAAAATAAATTGACCAGTAAGTCAAAAATATTATTGCAATGAAATATTAAAAGGAATCATAGTGAAGAAATAATATCATTCGATCACATTCCATCTTTGTCAAGTTTAATTTTGAAAAACTTAGGGTGTATTTTGGTAGTGTGTTCATAAAATAAATAACAAAAGGTTCTTCACTGCTCCCCCCATTTTGTCCTCTTTGGTTATTAATGCTTCACCTTGGCAATGCCCCTAAGCCCTACAGTGAAAGTTCATATGTAGGAAGGGGCTCTCCTAATCTAAGGGACCCAGTGCAAGTGTCCCCCCATTTCCTGTGCACTACACTGACTTCATGGCATGTCTTGACCAATAAGTGGAACATTTTTCATTTTATCCCTGCTTTACCATTTTTTTCTACTCCTTTTAGTCTTAAATGTTGTATCAGTTACTTTCTCATTGCTGTGGACAAACACTTGACCAGAAACAATGTGAGGAATGAAAGGGTTCATTTTGGTTTACAGTTTCAAGAGGAAGGTTCATGAGAGGAAGGCATTGCAGCAGGAGCATGAGACAAACCTTGCCATATTCCATCAGCAATCAGAAAGCAGAGAGAGAGAACAGGAAGCAGGACCAGCCTGCAAAACCTCAAGGCCTTCCCCCAGTGACCCACTTCCTACAGCAAGGCCTCAGGTTCTAAAGGTTCTATAACATCACCAAACAGGGCCACCAGTAGAGACCAACTGTTCAAACATATGTGTCAGTGAGGGCCATTTTTCATTCAACCAGAAACATGCCTCTCTGGGCTTCCTTAAGCTCCACTGCCATCTCATAATGCAAAATACATTTAGTCCAACTTCTAAAGTCATCTTATTCTTTAACAACCCCCATACTGTTCAGACTTCAAAGTAAAAAGGCTCTTCTGAGACTCAAGGCACTCTTTTAACTCATCATAGTGGCACCAAGTAAACATTCTGAAAGAGAATAATGGGGACACAGCAAGGAAGACAGGAAGGACCAACTCCTAGTAGGATAAACACCAAATTGTGAAGCCCCATGTCCAGTATCTATAACCCTTGATAAAATTCCTAGGTTCCAAAAGGCTGGGTAGCTCTACTCCTCCAGTTTTATTACTTGTATCATATATACCCTCCCTATTGGGCTGCATCCACTCTTAGCCCATAGCTTTTCTTGACAGATGCCCCATTATTATAGAACCTCCTAGGGTCGCCACTGCAAGTTACGGTTCACCATAATAGATTCATGGGGTAGCCTTGTAGGGTCCCTTTGCTTGACCTCCATAGCTTTCTGAAGCTGCGGGGAATATCTCCATTACCCTCTCAATTTTGCATTCATTATGCCTGTAAAGCTAGTACCATTTATAAACTATTTCCCAGTTCCTATCAGCTTGGGATAGAGTCTGGCCCCTTTGAAGCTTGGCTGCAGTTGCCTCTGTATGCCTTGGATGCTGAATCAATTTCCTAGCCAGTTTGAGCAGGGCATTTTCTTTCTGTGACATTTTCCCTGTAGACTTTTCCTTTCAAAAGAATTTGCATTTTCATAGACTAGAGCCTATATTAGGTGGGGACTTGCCCTCAAAACATCTTTTCTATTATCTCAGTACAGAGAAGTAGGTTTCATTTTAATGGTGCTAATCTCTTTAAGAATTATAGCTGTTTGTTCAGCTATTACCTCCTTGTCCAGAACTTTAAACTTGTTGACATTTCTTTCTTTGCCAATTTTCATATTTCTATATTCACTGGCTCTGCTTTTTGCTCTTTTACTGTAGATCTAAATAACAGCAGTCAACAAAAGCAATGCTTCAGGCTCAATTTCAGGTTATTTTGCCTTGAAATTTCCTACTCCAAACATATTAGTCCATTATTTTAAATTCAATCTTCAGTACTTTGCAGAATGTATGCAGACTTTTTCCCAGAATATAACATAAGCTGTCTGTGGCCTATTTCCCCATAGTCTTTGTTTCCCCCTGAAACCTCACAAGCCAAGCCTCTACTGTCTGTGTGTCTTTCAGTACTCTGATGTTCCAAACTCAACCTTAACTTCTTAAACTGTGATTATAGCACTATAGGGCTTGTCTTGTCCAAAGTTCCAAATTCTTCTATATTCTTCCTGAAAAGTCAGTTCCAATAGCTTATGAACCCCATGGTCAAGTGTATCACATGGCCCCACTCCTGATACCAATTTCCTGTGTTAGTTATGTTTCATTGTTGTGAATAAATATGTGACCAGAATCAATTGAAGTGATGAAAGGTTTTATCGTGGCTTACAGTTTAAAGTGAAAGATTTGCAGCAAGGAAGATATGGTGGCAGGAGCATGATGCATAGATGCTCATACTGTTTGTGATCAGGAAGTAGGTGGTGAACAGAAAGAACAGTCAGGTATTACAATCTCAATATCTATCCCCAGTGACCAAATTCCTCCAGTGAAGCTTCACTTCCTAAAGGTCCTACAACCTCCCCAGATGGTGCCTTTAATGAGGACCAAGTGTTCAAATACATGAGCCTGTGAAGGGCATTTAACACTCAAACCACAACAAATGTTAAAATGAGAAACTAAGCAAGTCAACAGGTGAAAACAACAAGTAGCCAAGTGTTATCCAAAATTTGTTATATATCTCCCAGAAGATAGATGATACATAGATAGATAGATAGATAGATAGATGATAGATAGATAGATAGATAGATAGATAGATAGATAGATAGATCCCAGAATATAGCCTATGCAACTGACAAACATGAGCTTTAGAGAAAATTATCCTAAAATAACATAGTGTTGTATTATCCCTAGTCATAATTGTTATATATTTAATGAGTGAGTACCAATTAAGTAGAAATTCAGGTAAGTGGATGAATATGAAGAAAAAGATAGCAGCCAAGTATACTGGCACATCCCTGTCATCCCAGAATGTATACTGGGTAGGCTGAGAGAGCAAGACCACAAGTTTGAGACAAGTCTCATTGGCAAGACAATGTCACAATAAAGTGAAAAATAAAGTAGGGAAGGAGAGAGGGAAGGAAGACTGAAACAGAGGGGAAAGCTGAGAAGGGAAGGAATGGGAAGGTAAGGAAAGAAATCGGAAGAAAGGGGATGGTAAGGAAAGGAATAGGAAGAAAGAGAGAGAAAAGGAAAGGAAGGGAAAAAAAGGAAAGGGAATTAGTTCAGGAATACTTACTATATTGAAAATATTATTGTGGGGGGATTAACATGGGATTTTTTTTATAATCATGGAAAATGCTAATAAAAATTTGAAAAAAAAAAGAAAATATTATGGCAGAATTATCAATGTGTAAAAATGGGTTTAGGAGGAAAGAACTTTCTAAATAAAAAGATCAGAGGCTGGAATGCCTTGTGAATGACACACTTTATAACACTCATCTGTGGTTCCCAAAGATCAGTCCTGTGCCCAGAGAGGGATGAACTAAGTAACTCAAAATGTCCTTATCACTTCTGGTTTTTACATACTATATCTGCTTTGCTAAAAGGACATATAACTGTGAGTGATTGGAAATACGATGCCAATGTACAGCCAAACAATGTGGAATCATTATCTTTTGGCCAGTACTCTGGGGTGGGAGAAAGGTTGGGTAGGAAGGTCTCTGGGACATTTATGTCTGGCAAAGCACTCTCTTCAAGTTGCCTTCTCTTAGCTCCCAGTGGCCTCATGAGATCAGTAATGCTAACTATGTTGTTTGAGTGTCTAGTTAATGGTACATACTAATCTCTCAAGTATAATACCTCTCATGATCTATATAGCTAAAATCTCTTATGGATCAAATTAATTCTATATCTTCTAATCAATAGCATAACCTGGAAAATAGGTGCTAGTATGAGCATGAGCCTTAAATAAAGACATTCCCAAAGAAGTATTCCATCTTCCCAGAACTGGAGAAAGCTTTGATGGGTTTGGCCAGAGGGGTAATTTGGGGAGTCATGTTGCGTACTCCATCTGCAAAGTTCCCTGGCAGAAGAGGTGTCCCAGCCTCAGTGTGCCAGAAGCCCTTGGAGCAGCAGTCTATCAGCACACTCACCTGCAGTTTCACAGCATTGAAGGGAAGCAACTAGCCAGATGTGCCAATGCCACAGGCTACTAAGCATATCACTTCTGAAACACAGAAGGAATCTCATGTCTCAAGCAGACTTTGAACTTGTCTAACAGGGAAGAGCAGAAAAATCACCAACCACATAGCTGCTAATATCAGACAACAAAGCTGCCTTTAAGTGAAAGACCAACAGGGCACAGAAGCAATGGAACATTCATTGGTGTTAATAACTATTCTGAAAGACACTCAAATAGAAATTTAGATTATTTTTCTGGATTTCAGAATTTTATCTCCTAAAATATGTATACTTGCTAGCTTCATCACAAGCTTATCTAGTTATATATTTTAAATTATTAAAGTATACCTTTTAGAAAGAAAATAAGTATATCTGAATTATTAGTTTAATCATTTCACAGACAGGTGTTGAGATATTTAAAAAGAACTTGTACTTATGAGTTTTTTAAGACTTTCAAGCCATTTCATAAGCATGAGCTATATTTCTCAGGGAAATTTACTAAGCTGCTGTTTATTCTTCATAAATGAAAATAAAATAGCATATAGCCTGAAGAGATCTTGAGCAGAAAATTTCTAATACACCATATTTCCCTTTCCTTCCTTTTAAAAACATTTTAATTAGTTTATTTATTACATCTATCTTTATTTTGTCCATCTTCTATATGTTGGCCTTTCCAGCATTTACTACAATAAACTAGAAGCCACTATGCACTAGTATCAGAGTTATAGCACAATTGAAAATTGTACAATTTAAAACAGAATTCAACTAAGTTCCATGATCAGTGATGTTCAATTAAAAGGTGTCCAACAAAATGTTCCTAAGTAGCCAACTGCTTCTGAATTCATCAGGAGACTCTCTCTCCAAATGATACTTTCCAAAAACCATACCATGTGAGCCACATACAAAGTTTTAAGTTGTTTAGTACCCACATTTGGAAAAGGGAAAAGGATGCCCTACAATTAATTTAATAATAATATTTAAGCTTAATATGTCCAAATGTTGTCATTTCACATTGTAATCAATATTTTAAAAGTTAACATATTTTCTTTTTTTCATGCTAGCTATCTGAAACCTAGTTTAAAATTTACATCTACAGCTTGTCTCAATGTTAGCCACATTTTAAATACTCGGCAGTCACTTGAGCACTGTAGCTCCCACACTGGACAGTGCAACAATTAAGATTGTTGAGAAACTTGCCAGTCCTCTAGGCAGAGATGGACATGCAAAACAATTCCACTGAAACGAAACAACCACTGCTTTGTAGATTATCACAGATTGCTAAAAGTCACTGTAGCACAGGTCTGCTCTGAGCTCCTGGGCCAGTGACCAAAAGCCATTTGAGCAGCTCATGAGTTTCTTTGTGAATTTTTAGTAGTCTGGGTCATTGACCTATAAAATAAATGAATAAAAATACTTAGACTTGGGCCAATAGCATATACTTCCAATTTCCCAAAGCTCTGATGGGAACAAAGGAAAATTGGGAATACTTTCAGCTACAAAAGCATTTATGGTCCAGTTGTTGGGCCTTGGCACCTTGAGTCTTCTAAGAGCACCCAATTCAGTCACATAGACTTGCATGAACAAAAGAAACATTTGGGGCAATTTGCTGTCTTTCATTTGTTTGCAAAAGTCGATGGAGCCTCATTAAAAGAAGGAAGGGGCAGGACTCTCTTAGTCCCTTTTATCATTGTTGCTGTTTGAACAGGTGCAGAGACTGGAATTATCTGGCATATTTATAGAAGTTTTGGACTGGAACACACCATAACAAATTTGATCATCAGCTCTTGAAAGCCAGCTTGTTAGGAGGGAGAGGCTTTAACTTGGGGACAACTAAAATACAGGCATTTATACTTATTTTTCTCCTGTTTTATAGTGTTTGAAATCTGACATTTTCACTGAAGGTACCTCAGATTAGGTCCATAGTCTCATGTACACTCCTGCTACAGGCTCTAAACTTGCTGTTTGACTTCCAACTGGACTGCCCTCCTCAGGCCAGTGGACTCCAGCCTGGCATAGCTCAGGTGCACCTGTGCTCATACCATTTCAGTTACTAACAAGAAAAATATTTAGGTTCTGTGCCCCAAGCATGTGCCTTTTACTCATTATAGTCCTCACATTGCTTTAGAGTGCAGGCTCATGACGTTCATTTCTTATTGAGAAACCAAAGATGCAAGGAAAGCCCAAAACAATTTGGTAGTGGCAGAACTGAAGTTTAAACCTCAACAGACTCTCATTACATTAGCAAGGAGCTATCTCAAAACAACAGTGATATAACTATGTATAGGGCTATGAAAGCATCATAGGGCACAATTTAAAATACAAACTAAGTAAAGGGACAGAGTGTTTAGAAACAATTGCATTTGAACTTAGAACAAAAAATTATGACAATTGTTTCATTTGTAAAATTAGAGGTTTCTCATCCTCTCATACATTTATCCCACACTGTGTGTGTGTGTGTGTGTGTGTGTGTGTGTGTGTGTGTGTGTGTGTGTGTGTGTTTCTTATTTGCTATCAAAGAGAAAGAGTGAGAGAGAAATGGAGAGAATGAGCACACCAGGGCCTCTAGCCCCTGCAAACAAACTCCAGACATGTGCCTTGAGCATCTGGCTTACATGGGTCCCAGGGAACCAAACCTTGATCCTTTGGCTCTGCAAACAAGCACCTTCACCAGTATACTATCTCTCCAGCACTAGTCCACACATTTTTATCAGGGCCCTTCTAATTTTCATAAATCCATGCTCTTTTTATATTATTTACTGTTTAAAATAATCTGATCTTTACAATCAAAAGCATTTTTAATTAGCATAGAGAATATTAGGTATAGTTATACCATTTTCACTGAGACACCCTGCACACAACATAGATTCATGAGCATACTAAAATCACAGACAAATGCTAAATCTCTTGAAGACCACAACTGGCAAGTGCTCTGGGTCAATGGGACATAGACTGGGCTGGAAGCTGGAGATGCCCTCCTTTTTTGGTAGGGCAGGCAATGACCCCCTTGAACTTCCTTTGCTTCCTTTGTGTTCAAAAAGAACAATAATGATACAAGTCAGGCATACTTCTTAGGGTGGTTGGAATGATTAAAATGAGTCACAAGTATTAAAGTGTGTGGCAAGCTGAAAATGCAATAGCATGTATGAAGTTCTTAGGTTTTGTGCACTTTGGTAAAGTTTGCATTTGACAGAAACACTAACAAAGTCCATGTGGCAGCCATCCATCCATGAGAGAGCTACAGATAGAGAACTGATAAGTTCTGTGGTTTGATATGTTCCCTCCCAAATGCAGGTGTTGTAACTTTTGTTTCATGTGACGATTTCAAGAGGTGGTTAAATCAGGAAGACTGCTCTCCTGTGAATGATTAGCTGGAAGAAGTTTGTCCTCTCTGCTCTTCTGCTTCCTGCCTTTTATTTTATAAATAAAATGTATTATTTTATTATTATTTATTTATTATTCTATTTTTATCAAAGTGTATAAATAATTCAGATCCAGGTGTTCTGTTCAGAAGGAACAAATGTACTAAAATTACATTTTCTTTCTGAAGAATAGTTCATACAAATTTGCAACATAAACCTCGATTTTATGTGTACTTGTCCTTTGAAATCTTTTGAGTTAAACTGTACACTGTCCATGACTTCTTCCATGCTGTTCATTGGGATTTCAGAACCAGTTCAATGTCACTAAAATAAAAGACACTGTAAACACTAAGCTTGCCTCTATGAAAAAAAGATAAAAGGAAGCTATATTCCATAGCATATCACTTTTGCTTATTACATACTGTGAAAAGAGACCAAAGCCTGGGAGAGTGAGAAGGGGAGAAGAGATGAGTCTATTCCACATGATCTTAACTTGACCAGGATTTGTAGGATTATCTTCTTGATGATTAACCTAACAAATGTAATGTTGTAATACTGTTATACATTATTTTCTCACCTTTTCCATTCTAAACAATAGAACTTTAGTAAGAATTCTATACCTTACAATTTCATTCTGGTGCTTAGAATTTGTCTTTAAATATATTATAATATATACAGTTAAGGAAATAAGAATTTTATACTGTGTGTTTTAATATTCACCTCTAATGTAAATATCATTGTTCCAAATGATCTGCCCATATTAGCAACAGTTTTTATTTTATTTTATTTTAAGCAAGTAAGAAATACAGAAGGAGACAGAGAATGGGTGCCCCAGGGCCTACTGCCACTGCAAATCCCAGACACATATGCTACTTTGTACATCTAGCCTTATGTGAATACTGGGGGATTAAATTTGGGCTGTCAGGTTTTATAAGCAAGTTCCTTTAACTGCTGGGCCATCTCTCCAGTCCAGGAACAGGTGTTTTGTTTTTGTTTTTTTTTTTCCTTAACAGAATAGAAATAATTCAGCTACATGTAATAACAGTTAACAATTTTGAAAAGCTATTTTCCTTCATTCTGTCTTTTTTTTAATATATAGGGTCTCAGTATATAGTCCAAACTGACCTCAAACTTAGAATCTTCCTTAGCATTCTGAATGCTGGCATTACCAGCAGATTCTATCACACCTGAGAGAGTTTTCTTTTAAAATATATAAAAAGTTCTGGATAATCAATAAAGAATAGTAAACATAGAAATAAAAACAAATTTAGAAAAAAAATTAGTGCCTATTAAATACATTGAAAGACTTTTCAATCGCATTAGAAATCTGATGGGATAGATGGCAAGGGAACATGAAATTTTTTCATATAGTGACCCTTCTAGGTATTTAATGATGAATTTTTTTTAAAGAACTGGATAGATGGCTTAGGGGTTAAACATAATTCCTCTGCAAGCATGAGGGCCTGATATTGCTGGAGTTCAAATCTCCAGGTCTGACATGAAACAGCTAGGTGTGGCCATGCATGTGTAAAACCCCAGTCCAGCATGGAAGCAGAGACCAGAGAATCTATAGAATCCTGGAATTAGCTTTAAAAAAAAGAAAGAAAGAAAGAAAGAAAGAAAGAAAGAAAGAAAGAAAGAAAGAAAGAAAGAAAGGGAAAAAATAAAAAAACAGACTCAAATTCAAAACAATACTAACCCAGGCTTCAGCAGGCAAGCAACCATCACAGATGGACCTATGGGGCACCACAAAGGCACACACTTGCAAACATTAACCAGATAAAAATAACAGGCATGACAAGTGAATGAATTTTTAACACAAGTTGTGGTGGTAGAAATATCATACACAGTAGGTAGGAAATGTCTTACACACTATGTGGGACAGCTTCCCTTTGAATTAAATTTATAAAGAAGAAAAAGCACAAGTAAAACATTCTAATTCTCAAGGACATATGATCTCAGGCACATGGAACTTCATATTCAAAACCTATTAGTGATCTGTCACATTTGTCAAGCACTTTAACACAGGACATTCACTCTAGTTCATCCTCCCCCTCACTGTCTTTATTTCTACCCTTCAGCATCACCTAACACAATTGCATACTTCAGAAATTTCTAGACATTTCATTTTCATGAAGTACATCTCACTGCTGCACCATGCATGTCTGAAACTGCTTTGCCCTTTGAATTACTTCAGTTGTTCAATTTCCTGAGTCCATTTGCTCAGCCTTTTGCATTTTTTTTTTTTTAATTGAGAGCCAACATGGTCGCTGGTAGCATGCTAGGCTAAGTTATGCAAAGATAAATAGAACACAGCTTCTGTCTACTGTAAACTTCTCTTACAATCAGAAAAGAAGGTAGAACACAGATTTGGGGGCTGGAGGGATGGCTTAGCAGTTAAGGAACTTTCCTGCAAAGCCAAGGACCCAAGTTTGATTCCCCAGGACCCACATAAACCAGATGTACAAGGTGTTGTGTGCATCTGGAGTTCGTTTGCAGTGGCTGGAGGCCCTGGTGCATCCATTCTCGTCCTCTCAGTCTCTCCTTTCTTTCTCTCTATCTTCTCATTCTCACAAATGAATAAAAATTTTAAAACATGATTGTGTTTTTTTTTTTTTAAAAAAGAACACAGGTTTCTGGGGATCTACACTAAAATAAGAATGTAATGCCTGGAGGAGGTGGTACTTACAATGAGGACAGTACAAATCAAAAGGAGTTAGCCTGAAAAGGAGCAACTAAGAACACATTCTAGAAGACAAAAATAAAATATGTTCTAGGAGCATATGTACAAAACAAACTCCTGAACTACCCCCCCACACACAAAAGAAACAGTCTCCTTAACTTGCATAAAAGATGATTGGCTCACTCAGTTGCTGGACAAGAAACTCTAACACCTTTAAGTCCTTATTTCTCTCATATTACTAGTGTAATTCATGAGCAAAGCTATCAGCTTACCTTTGTAAATATCTAGCATCCACTATACTCTTGCTGAGTTCAAACTTAACTGCAGCATGGGCTACATATTCTTTTCCTCCACCTGGAATGTGCTTCGTATGATAACCAAGTATCTTTCTTCTGTATTCTCTCTTCAAATGTCACCAGAATAGCAACAGAAAAAGAAAGAAAAAGAAAGAAAGAAAGAAAGAAAGAAAGAAAGAAAGATCAAAGAACCCTATTTTAAAAGGAATAATGGATCCAAATAGACAATTTCAAAAAAAAAAAGACATAGAAATAGTCAGTAGTTATAGGGAAAAATCAACAGGTAAATGCCATTAAAAAAACAAAATATCTATCATCAAAATCCTTAAGATAACAAATAAACATTTGTACATTATAGATAGTATTATGTATTATTAAAACTATTGTTACAAACAGTATGAAAGTGCCTCAAAAATACAAAAATAGGTTGGGCATGGTGGCATACCATCTTAATCCCAGCACTCGGGAGGCAGAGGCAGGAGGATTGCCATGAGTTCAAGGCCACCCTGAGACTACATAGTGAATTTCAGGTCAGCCTGGGTTAGACTGAGGCCCTACCTTGAAAAAAAAGTACAAAAATAGAACAAAGGATACAACAATCTTGTCAAAGAGATGTCTACACTTGCATATTTATAGCAATACTATTTATGAAAGTAGAAACAGTTTAGATATCCATCAACCTGATGAATAAATATTACATGCATAATATAGACACATACATATATGTACATATACAATAGAATAGTAACCAGCCACAAAAAGAATGATATCCTATCATTTGTGACCATGTAGATACAACTGGAAATCATTATGTGAAATAAGCCAGGCACAGAAAGACAAACACGACATGATCCCATTCATGTGTGGGATCTAAGAGCACTGGTCTTATAGAAGTGGAGAGCAGGATGATGGTGACTAGAGGCCGGGAGAGTAGGAAGAGGGATGGAGGGGGAGAGATTAAGTTATAATTATATAAGACTAGAATGCTCTTTTGTGCTGTTGTAGAGTATGATGACCATAGGTAATAATAATGTACTAAATATTTCAAAAAAGAAGAAAAGGTTTTGACCACTATCACCAAAAGAAGTGGTAAATGAGGACGTAGATATATTTAACCTGACTTAAATATTATGCATGTTGATACATATTGAAACATTATGTGATGTCCCATAAATATATGCCAATTTTTATGTTTTGTGTATCAGTTAAAGTAAATTTATTTTCAATAGAAAAGCAAATGTTCTTTCTTGGGGAGGATTTCTCTGATGCTGCCCCCAACAAAGAGTGACCTATGACCCAGCCATTCCTGATTCGTATTACCTACTCTATTCCATACCACTCATCATATTTTAAAACGTCATATATTCTCATTCTCTCTATATATTTGCCTCTTTCTGCCCTCTCTCCATCTCTCTCTCAAGTGAATACATCAAATTTAAAAATATTAAAATGGCATACATTTAAATGTCTGCATCCACTTCTCTACAATATGAGCTCCACAAAATAGACTTTGTACATCATTTTTTCCCAGCAACTAACAAGATAACTTATATATAGCAGAAAATTCATTAACTGTCTCAGAATAGTTTCTGTTGGGAGGAAGTAGTAACCAGCTAATGAGAATGAGAAAAGCAAACAAGCAATCCTTATGGTGGCAGAAAATCACTGGCTTCTTTACTAAACTGATTCCCTCTTTGGGGAATGAATCTCAAGGCTTGATGTGATGCACGTCACTACACCAGCCCATACAAAGGGAAAGACACAAAAACATGAAAATAGACATAGGAATCATTGGTGGCTATTTTAAAGCCTCATTAGGAAACAAAATAAACACTTTACCAAACAAATGTATAAATCATTGCTATGAGACAGAGATGGACACATGTTCTAGATTATGTGGCTAGAAGAGGCCTCTTTGATGCAGAGAAAGACAAGCTGAAGGATGGGTAACCCAAGGGGAGAGATAGAATCAGTGTCATGAAGCATAAATAAAAAAACATTACAGACAGAGGCAACACTGTGAACAAACTTGTGGAAGAAGTCAGAGCATCAAGAATGGAGACCAGTGTAAGCAAAATGAAATACAGCACAAATCAGATCAGGACAGATATCAGTGTTTTATTTTGAGTATAATGAAAAGCCATTGAAACTTTTCAAGGCTAGGAATGTTACATTTTGATATCTGACTGAAAACCAGTTATGTTGGACAGAAGATGGAGGAAGAGCAAAGAAATATATGACAATGAGACCACCATACTATCCAGGCAAGAAGGAGCTCAGCTGGATCAATGTAAATTCTGTGGGGACAGAATTTGCTGAACACAGGCATCAGAATCTTGACTGCATGCTGATGGGCAGTTTGTAAAGCAAGTAGACTGAAATGTGAAGAACCAACATGACTTCGTAAGAGAGTCTTGGCACATGGATGGACTTTCTACCACAGGACTAGATAAAATCATTGCCATATACTTTTTTAGACTGCCACTTCTTACAAAGGGTCTGTGGTCTTTATAACCCATCCCCTTTCAGGTTCTGTCAAGAAACTGTCAAGGTAAACAAATTTAGTGGCCAGAGATAATAGGCACAACCCCAGGAAGGACTGGGAGCATGGATTTGAGAATAGTGAATTTCAGGCAAATTGCCTAACATTAAGCACCCAAGTAGTTCTTCAGGAACAGGGAGCTTTATCTCAATTGTAAATTGAATGTTACATTTTTTCCTGAATATTATTAAAGTTTATATACCTTCACATTCAATGCCATGGTTTTATTAATCGCAGTTACACTGAAGTCTTTTTACATGAATACTACCTGCTTCATAAATTATTAAAGAAAACACTAAAGACACACCCCTAGGATAAATGCAGAATTAAAAATCAAAAAAAAAAGTAAGGGAAAAGGATTAATAAGAATATATAGGAAGATACGTAAAATATTTTTTTTAATATGACTAGAGGGATAGGGAAATGGCTTAATGGTAAAGGAACTGTGTTTGCAAAGCTTGCCAGCCTGGGTTCAATTCCCAAATACCCATGTAAACCCAGATGCATAAAGCAGCATATGTGTCTGAAGTTCATTTGCAGCTGCAAGATGTCCTGGACCACAATAGCCCCAATCTCTCTCTCTCTCTCCTCTCTCTCTCCCTCTCTCCTCCCCCCTTCTCTCTCTCCCTGTCTCTCTCTCTCTGTCTCTCTCTCTCTCTTGTAAAGCAAGATGACTAGAAAAATGCCAAGCAAAGAAGAAGGTATAGGAAGAAACGTTAACTAGGATGAATCTGGACCCAAACAGTAATGGTACCATAAAATTCTACATCCTAAAGGACAGACCAAATGGTTGAACCTTCACCAGGCCCTTAGAGGGAACACGTGAACCACAAGTCACCAGAGAGAGTATGATGAAGACTGACCTTAATCTTCTACAGCTTCTCTCCCTCTCTCACTCTGTCTCTCTTCTCTCTAACTCTTTTATATTAGTTATCTTTTTATTCTTTTTCTTAGTGGGCACTGACCTGTAACTCCCAGTACCAGCACGTGGCTTTTATCCACAATGAGCTTTAGATCAGAGAGACGTACAAGGTTTCCTAAAAGAAAGACAGATTTCTGTCAGAGTACTTGATGACCCACCAAAGGTTAGTGGTAAGACCCTACTGCTGAAGACACCATATGAAGTTGACACGTAAAATAAAATACCATGGCTGGAAGCTAGAAGAGAGACAGTAAGCATGTCTAGTGCCAGAAGGTGCTACATGGGTGACTGGGGAATATGACCAATATCTGTCCTAGCAACTGATGGTCTAACCTCCTTAGCAGCAAATAACCTGTCGTGATGCTCACACAAGTGCAATAGTGGTACACAGTCATGGTAGGAAACCAACTGCTCTTGATTTGGCTAATTGATCCCCTCAGTGGTACAGGACCCATAGCTGGAGCTGGGAAACAAGTCAGAACCATATCCAAACATAAGCCCGCTCTCCACTATCAAGCTACCACCAATTGTGGGCTACAAGCAGGCCTACACCTATTAAATTCTCTATAAACAATAAGGGTTATCCCATTTGTCTGGTGCTAGCATTACTCTCCATTGGAGAATCTGCTTCTCTTTTTCAGATAGATACAGATCCTAAGGAGAGAACCATCCCATCATACCTCAAAAGAGCCCCAGATGAAACTAAGAACAATGGGCAAAACAAGCAAGGGTGCTATTCTGTTGGTGAAATGGGTACCAGCACAAGGGTGAAGGAGATTGACACAGAGAACAATCAACTCCTACCATATCAGATATCCAGATACCCAGAGGCCCCCAACACCTCATCACTGAAGCAGACCAAAAATGAACCCAACATGGCTCAGGGAAATTTTGCGGAAGAGGGGGCAGAAAGAATGTCAGAGCCACATGTTGGGTCATGATACACAGAGACATTTCTCCTACCCATAACTGTGGGCTAACTCCACAATGCACGACTCATATACCTCAAACAAGGAGGGGTCAGGGGAGGTGGTAGTACATGGATGAGCCTAATAATGGTACCAACTTGACTGTATTCACTGTGTATAAAACTATTTAATAAAAAATTAATAAATAATAAAAATAATTCAAACCAACAGTAACAAAAATGAAAATTACAACTATCAAAATTAATTCCTGCACTGGATTTCTTAGTGGTTAAGGCACTTACCTGCAAAGCCAAAGGACCCAGGATGGATTCCTCAGGACCCATGTAAGGCATGTGCACAAAGTAGCACATGCTTCTGGAGTTTGTTTGCAGCAGCTGATGGCCCTAGAATGCCCATTCTCTCTTTCTCTCTATCTGCCTGCTCTCTCCCTCTCTCTCCCTCTCTCTCTCTCTCTCTCTCTCTCTCTAATAAATAATATTAAATTAAATTTTAAAATGTATGTTAAAGTAATAATTACTGACAATAAATAAAACCGAATGGCATTGTATAATTAAAATATAAATGTAGTCCTTTATCTCAAAAACTAAAGAAAAATAAGAATTTATCCAAGTGAGTGTAATTCACAATACTCAGATAAATAGATAAAGATAAATAAATGTATAAAATAAAAATGTCCACAATGAAATAAGTAAATTTGGAATAAGTGGTATTTTTCCAAGTATGGTTCTAAAACGTCTAAGGAGGAATACAGGAAGAAAAATAAATAAAACTTAAATAAATATAAGATATATAAATAAAGCCAAATCTTAACTAAAGCTAATAATTTCTGTAAGTAATTTTATTTAGTAACATGTCAGGACCTCTGGAGGCTACAAACAATTTCCATATGCATGTGCTACTTTGTGCGTCTAGCTTTATGTGGGACTAGAACTTGGACCACTAGGCTTTGTTAGAAAGTATCTTTAACCCCTGAGCAATTTCTCCAGCCCCAAGGATAAGTTTTGAAGTTGCTAGAGAAGAAATAAGTTCTATTTTACACAAACATATTTTGGAAACAACACCAACAAACGAAATGTTTCCCAATTAATTTTACTAAACGAATAGCATCTGAAATTGAATTTAACAAATAAGCATTAAGTTATACTGCAAACCGATCACACATTAACAAATTCAAATACATTAAACAATTATTTGGAATAACATTCAAAGTATAATCTGTCATGATCAAGAATTATTTACATTAGAGACTCATAGGGTTGATAACCAGGATAAATAATACTTTACATAAATGGGTTGATTTTCTTTGGAATAAGGTCATTGCAAAAGATTTATTAAAATATCTGATAATTGTTGGGACTGGAGAGATGACTCACTGAGTAATAGCATTTGTTGTGTATGCTTGAGAGGCTGAGAGGCTCTGATTCACCAATTTGTTTCCCTAGCACTCAGGTAAACAGCTGGGCATGGCACACAAGCCTGTGAGCCCTGTCCTGTGAAGAGCAGAGATCAGAGAATCACTGGGGCTTGCTTACTGATGACTGAAAATGGCAGATCTGGGTTCAGTGAGAAACTTCATCTCAAGGAAACAAATAGATGAGTGAAAGGACACCAGATGTAGTCCTTTGTCCTCTACATGTGCACATGGGGCATGTACATCTGCACACACATGTGCATACACCACACACACCACACATACTACACACACACATGCAAAAAAAATATTTTAATTTGGTGTGCCCATTTTATCTCTCTCAAAAGTAAATATTTAAAAAATATCTGTTAAAACTCCATGCCTATTCTTAATTCAAAATTCTTTACTTAAAAAAATTAGAATGAAAAGGTCATCTCCAAATGAGAAGCTATATTCAATTCAAACAACTAATCAATAAGATATTGATAGCAAAAAAAAAAATAAGTATTTCACTCACATCAGAAAATAATAGCAGCTACTATTATTGCTTTTAATATGTGAGGTCTGAAAATGTCACTAACTACAAAAGAAACTGAAAGGGGAAATATTGGTAGAGAATGACTGAATTAGTAGTATATGTAATATGATAGTATATTTGGCAAAGGCCTTCATAGAAACAGTTTTTATAGCCTACTGCCTCCATACTCTGGGTTTGGGCCAAGTGTGGTAATGCTGTTTTATGTCCAGTCTTTTGTCTGTATACCTTCTTAGCTCTAATTCCATCAGCAACTCCCAGTCTCATGCAGGACAAAGGGCAGGCTCCCTGATTTACCCGGTTTCCACCTTCCACTGTCAGTCTCTAGCTCACTATGCAGGCTTCTCTGATGGTCCTGGAACTTGCTGCTTCCTCTCCCTAGGATGGTTTTACTCTAGGTGTCTACTTGGCATCTCCTTTTTTCATTTCCTTTTGGTCTCTTCTCCTCCTTCTTTATGAGGCCTTCCTTTAGCGCATTATTTACACTGTCCTCTCCTCTCCTATAGTACTTTCCACTTCTTTCTCTGCTTTATAGGTCTTCCTTGGCATGAACAACCTTCTTATATATCACATAACTTATTTCCTTATTTTGTCTGCTGCCTGTCTCCCTCCACTGGAAAGTGATCTCTGTGAGGACAAGGATTTTTATTTGTTCTGCTTATTGCTGTAATATAAATGTCTACACAGAAAAGATGGTATTAAACATATGTGGAGTGATCAAATCTGCTTGGGCAAGCATGATGCTACCAACAGCTCCCCTCACTTTTCTGCCCAAAGCCACAGCTGCCCACCAGAGGCAATTTCCAGGTCTGTGGTCAATGACTCCATATACTTCTTTGCTTGTCTTAGTCAACTGGTGCTGCCAAAACAAAATACTTGCTACTGGCTAACTTGTAAGGAATAAAAATGTATTGCTTGTACTTCTGGAGGCTGAGATGTCCACAATGATGGTAGAATCTAGTGAGGGCTACTCTCTGCTTCAAGGTGTGGCTATGTCTTTTGAAGGACATGACTGCTATGGCCTTACATGGCAGAGGTGCCAAAGAGAACAGATCCAGTCCTTCACACTCTTTTCAAGTCAGCTAATCTCTTCTGAGGGCTGTTCATCATCACCATCATAATCTTATTAGCAGGTACAAACCTCCAATGACAAATTAATCTGTGTAAGCAATGCAGCTTAGTTGTTCTTAGAACCTAATATCTATTTTTAGTCTCAATTTTTCAAGATGACAGAATTTTAATTTTAGTAGCTTTGGCAATCCCTGTTTTCCCATTCTCAATGATGGCATTGAGGAATGGGAGGTGAATTATTAGTCCCTGACTAATCAGCCAATACCAGAATCCATGTCATAGCAATGATTTGGTGAGGCTCTGAGAATCAGCTAAATGGGGTGCTAAGACATGTCCCTGGATTCTCTCTGTCTGTCCTCTCCAGGGCTGCAGGGGCTGTCTGTGACTTCGCCTTTTTTTGGTGATACATAAACTATTGATTTTAAATTAAAATTTATTAAAAATTATTAAAGTTGGGTATAACATTCAAACAATAAGCAAGCAAACCTGAAATGTATTTATAGTTAATGTGACATGTCTTTATTAAATAATTAACTTCTTTATTAACAAGGTTAAGAATTGTTTTTTACTTTTTAGTCCCAAATATATTATTAATGATAAAACACCTGAAAATATCTCACAAAGAGATACCAATGAGCATTATTGCCTCTTCCAAAAACCATGCAGATGATTCCACAATTGACCTATGAAAGTAGGGAAAGCAATACATCAAGGCTTGGCTGGGGCCAGGCGTGGTGGTATACACTTGATCCCAGCACTTGGGAGTACCAGGTAGGAGGATCACTATGAGTTCAAGGCCACCTTGGAGCTATAGTGACTTCCAGGTCAGCCTGGGCTATAGAGAGATGCTACCTTGCGAAACCAATTCCATGAATGAAATAAATAAGTAAATAAATAAATAAAGGTTTGGCTGGTAATAACACAGTATACTCAGCCTACTGCAGGACAAACTGGTTTGTCTTTGGAAAGCAGTAAGAGGAAATACTCATTCCCTCAGCACTTTTACTTCTTAAAGAGAACATTTTAAATCTAGACAATGCTAGGCTGGAAGAAGGCCTTTTTGAATTTTTTTGTACCATCTAATTAAATCAGATTTATTCTGTTATTTTCCAAATACAATAAAAATAACTTGGAAGTGTAACTGAAGAAGAATAATTGTTTCCTGGCATGTCTACTCAATGAAATCCTAGACAAAATAGTAATAGTATTAAATGTAAATAAATAACACACTTTATGTGTGTAACAGATAACTTTCAAAAGTAAAGATTTTTACATGAATAAAAAGATTAAAGGAGATTTTATAATAATCTTAATGGCAGTGGTATTTTGTTGGTGACTAAGCTGTGTGTGCCTTGGGATTTTTTGTGTATTTTATTGTCAAGGTTTTCTTAACATTAATATTTTTTATTTTGATAAAAAATGCTCCAAGGTTAAACAAAGACATCCATTTGCATCATGTCTTAGGCCAGCAGCCTTCTGAGGCCTACAGTGAGAGAAGGCTCCAGGCTAAGAAGTGGCTGGGGAACTCCTTCCCCAGCACAGCCTTCTTATGAGAAGCCAGGACCAGCTCTGAAGCAGGAGTCATTTAGGAATGAAAGAATTAGGAACAGCTGGGCAGATTCAGCACCATGACATGCCTCCCCCTTCAAAGGCAGCTCCGAGGCCGGCAAGGTGAGTGAGAGTTCAGAGCTGAATCTGAGTTCACAAATGGGTGGATGGATTAAAGTCAAAATGAGCAGGAGGCATCTTGAGGGCACTACTCATGCTTTGAGAGAACATCCAACAAAATGTGGCCTTTGACACCTGTGGCCTAAACAATAGCTGAGTAGTTGATGATGAACAATCAAAAACTATAAAAGTGGCTATAAAGAAAAACATCATTTAAGTCATTAACAAGGAAAATTACTTATAACTTCGCCTTTCTTTGTTATGACTTTTTAACTATAAATATCATTTTCAATTTATTTTAATTGATATAAAAATTGTACATACAGGGCTGGAGAGATGGCTTAGTGGTTAAGGCATTTGCCTGAAAAGTCAAAGGACCCCCGTTCAATTCCCGAGGACCCACGTAAGCCAGATGCACAAGGGGGCACATGTGTCTGGAGTTGTTTGCAGTGGCTGGAGACCCTGGCACACCTATTCTCTCTCCATCTCTCTGTCTCTTTCTCCCTCTCCCTCTCCCTCTCTCTGTCTCTGTCTCTCTCTCTCTCTCTCTCTCTCTCTCTCTCTCTATATATATATATATATATATATATATATATCTCAAATAAATACATAAAAAGGTTTTTAAAAATTGTACTTATAGATGGGGTCAACTTATTTAGATACACATATACCTTTTTAGTATTTAAATCAAGTAAAATATAACCACCATTCCAAACACTTATTTCTTTGTGGTAGAAACTTGCAGAAACATTCTAGTTTCCTGAAATCTACATTATATTCTTGTTACCTACAGTCACTGTACTGTGCCAAATCCACATCAAAGCATGGAGCTCCTAACTATTAACTCAGGATTCATTCCCCAGGATTTCCCCATCACCCCTCTCCGACTCTCCCCAGCCTCTGGTGATACCATGTTCTGTAAATGCTGAGTGAGATTTTATAACACTTGTCTTTCTGTGCCTGCTTTACTTCACTGGTTATGATGATTTCTAGTTCCTTCCATGTTACAAATGATAGGATTTCACTCTCTTTTATGACTGAAAGTTATCCTGTTGTGTTTATTATCATGTTTTCTCTATTCATTCAATAGGCGATAGACCCTTATGTTGTGAGCAGTGCTGCAGTTACCTCAGGAGTACCAGAATCTCCTCAGCAATCTTATTTCATTTCCTTGAGATGAGGCATTTTCAATCAGTAAACGACATAGTTTGTATATGCTGGGTTATAGAACTTCAACTCATTCAGAGCACCTCTCTTTGGCCTTTTCTTTTATTATTTCAGGGATCAGAACATCTTTTCAACATGTCTGAGATACTGCTCTGTGTGGTCCAGTCCATCTCAGTGGGAAGAAGAAGAAGTCATACACACATGGCTCTGAGGACAGGGTGAAGGCTGGGGCAGGAGGATGGGGAGGAGCCTGGTCTGTGTTGCAGTTTTATGTGAGGCTACCTGAAGCTATTCACAGAAGGAAGAGGGGAGTAGGTCCTTCAGCAACTTCTTATGAGTTCTTATCATTGGCAGTTTTCACGCATGAGCATGAGCATCATGTATTTTGACTATAATTGCCTTCCATTGTCTTCTTTTATCTCCCTTTCTCTTAATCCCCTCTTTCCAGCTGGTCTATATATTTTGATGTCTTTTTTGCTTTGCCTTCCCCATCTTCCATGATGAAATTGTGGTGGACTCAATATTATGCAAGTATTCTTAAGCAGCGACAGACCCTGTGAGGTCATCAGTGCAACAGCCACTTCATTTCTGGAAGACCAGCTTTTCTCAAGTTTAGCCATATGTTCTAAATGATTTGATTTAGCAATGATGTTGAATATCAACTATGTTTAATTTTATATGATACATAGTTTTATATATAAAGAAGTATATAAGAACAAAAGTAGAATTTTAACAACTGGAAGAACGATGAGGTCATGATCTGGACAGAAAAAAAAAAAAGAGGAAAAGCAGATATGAGAGAAAATAGTGATTTTCATTTGGAGTACCCTAAAATTGAGACATTTAATTCACAATGACCTTGTAGAAGTGACATGGAGGCTGAGACTCAGAATGAAGTTCTAGTCTTTTTTTTAATACAAACTTTTAAATACAATGCATTCAGTCCAACATTAATAGTCCCCATAGTTTTTTCAATCTTGTTCAAACATCCCCATAATCCAAGATCTGAGCCATAATATCAACAAATTCCTTCCCCTGCCCCCCGCAAAACCCATAATGGCATAGAATAAACATTCACACTGCAAAAGATGGCATTGGGCATAGCAAAGCCATACATTATTTAAATATGGCAAATACCAAACCATGTAGCTCCAAGTCCAACAACTCTACTTAGTGACAAATCTCCCAGTCTGATAATTCTAACCAGCAATATGTCTCTAGACTTCCAATTCCACCCCTCCAGCTTGGCTACTCACAGTCCTGGAAAACTTCATCCAGGGCTGGCAGCTTTCCTCGACAGCCATCCCCTGGTCCTGGCATCTCCACTGGGTCTCCACTGTAACCTGTGGTTCATCCTCATACCCCATGGGGTCTCCATGCAGACATCCAGCAAACCTGCTTCACATTGCTCATGACCATTTCCAAAACACAAGACTATGTTGCAAACTCAATGACCCTCTCTTTCCTGCATTTCTTATACACCACAAAGCAGGTAGGGTGGCAATTTGTTAACCCAGGGGGTAATAAAGAAGACTTTGAAGAGCAGGACAGTTCTTGTGCAGTCAACCCCCTTCAAAAGAGTCTACATTCTTTCTGTCACCCCAATGCAGGTCAACTGGTCCAATCTCAAAGGTTGTAGTCTCTCAAACAATTTTCAGGTGAATGAGCAGCAGTTTAGGCCCAAAGATTTAATTTTGTCTGTGCCGTATCCCTCTACTCATACCAGTTCATTTCTATGCAAAGCAACCCTTCACAATTTCTCAGGACCCAGGCATAATAGCAAGCTTCCCACAGAAGCTGCTATCCCAGAGCAGGCAAAGCTTTTTCTCATCCTCATAAGCCAAATCCCACAGTCCATAGTTCTTACTACATTCAGGCCTTTCAACTCTGACGAGAATAGTCCATCAAGCTGTACTTACAGCACTGCAAAGCATCTCTCAGGCCAAAGTTTCAAACCCTCCCACATTCCTCTTGAAAATCAGCTCCAAAAGGCCAAAGCCACACAGTCAGGTGTCTAGCAACAATCCCACTCCTTGGTACCATTTTACTGTTGCAGTCAGGTACACATTGATGGTAGAAATCCCCCAACCAAGAAAAAAAGAAGTTTATTTTGACTTATAGACTTGAGGGGGTAGCTCCATGATGGCAGGGAAAAATTACAACATGAGCAGATGGTGGACATCACTCCCTGGCCAACATAAGGTAGACCATAGCAACTGGTGAGTGTGCCCAAGTTCTAGTCTTAAAAAAGAGCAACATGACATTGGAAAACAGATGTATGTGAATGAAACCATCTATAGCATCTAGAGTAAAAAGGCCCATGGCAGAATTCAGATAAACCCCAGCAAGGATGGGACAAGTGTACCAAATGCCACTTCGGCAGTCACTGAGCTGTATGAAGGTCTGAAGGAAATACTTGTGGCTACAGGGTTCCAGAGCTTGAGAGGGGTGCTATGGAGGAAAAAATAATGCACAGGCTGAGAAGTTTCCTGTAGAATCGGTGATGGGATTAAGCCTCATGATTGATCCCTGGCAAGTGGGGCTTGGGGAAGGTAGAGCCTTGCTGGAGAAGGTCAGGTGTTTTGTCCCAGCAATGTAAGGTAACTGTTCCAAGGGCTACTTGCAGGCAAACTTAGCCAAAGCAGAACAAAGTGTGTGACATGATGAGGTAGATCTGAACTAGTGATGAAGGACTGGGTGTCATGGCATAAAGAAGAAACAGTTCTTACAACAAACTCAACTATGAACTAAAAAAAAGATGATAGAAAAAGATTGTGGGAAATTGCACTACTCTCCTAGAACTGCAAAAACAAATGATCACAAACCAGGTGGTTTAAAAGAATAGGTATTTTTTTTCTCTCATAAGGCTATAGGCTAGCTAGTAGTCTAAAATCAAAATATCAACAAATCCCATGCCCTTTTTAAATTCCTAGGAAAGAAGACTCTTTCCTTGTTTCTTTCTAGCTTCTGGGAGTTCCTAGCAACCTTTTGACTCCTTGCTAGATTAGTCAATTTTGTATTACTATAGCAATGTACCTGAGGCAGTCTAAGTTTACTAACAAAAGAGATTTCAGCCAGGTAGGATTGTAATCTTAACACTTTGGGACAGAGGTAGCAGGGATTTAAGGGAGCATACAATAAAGTCAGTTCAAAGCCAGCCTCGGATACATAGTAAGATCCTATCTCAAACAACAAAACAAGTGAAATAAGATGAAATGAAATAAGGAGAAAAAGGAAAGGAGAAAGGACATTTAGCTCACAGTTTTAGAGGCTGAAAGTCCATAGCACAGTGCAGCTTCCAGTCTGAGGATCCCATGGCTATGTCACTTACAGCAGATAGTATAGAGGAGGAGGAGATCTCCAAACAGGAATCCAGAAAAACTGAACCCACATTCTCTTTCCAAATCATTTCTCCAGTGACCAGAGGATCTCCCATCAGGCTCCACCTCTCAAGGTTCCATGACCTTGATATACTCACACCGAAGTCCATGCCTCTAGTACACGAATCTTTAGAAACCAAACCACATGCAGACCATAGCATTGAGCGTGGCACTGAATGACACCATTCACTCCTGCTGTCTATGTCAGTACCCTAGCTTGAATCATCTTGTCTCTTCTGTAAACATATCAACCATTGGATTTAGCTTTCCCCAATCCAATCCCCAATCCTCCTCTTAATCTAATAACATTTGCAAAGACCCTTTTTGTAAATAAGGTCACAATATGAGCTTCAATTTGACCTGAGTTTTAAGATGACATTACCAAATCAAGGACAGCAACATGTAGGGGAAATGATTTTCACTTGTTTGCTTATTTGAATTATTGATATTATACCTGAAAAAGCAAATTGTTATGCATATTTTATGATGCATTCATCCTTTCCCTCTTATACTTATGTTCCTATATGACAACAGTAATTTCACAGGCATTACTCTACAATCTTAGGAGAATTTCCACCCAAACTGAGGCTCATGAAGAAAATTAACCCTGTGGTGTGAACACAGAAATGATATCATGATATAGGTGTTTGTAAAGACCTGTGACCCTCATAAATATCTGGGACTTATACAGACAAGCTTCAGGAAAGATTAGAATAAGATACTGTCTCTTATTCAGAGCTTCTCTTGGAGAGTGTGGTTTTAGGATAATCTAATTCCATGAGCAATGACTTAGGTCTTTCAGTTACAGCTTGGAAAAAAAAAAAAACTGATTTATGTACTGTTTAAATATCCTGACCAGTTGGGGAAGGTATCATGTAGTTACACTTTGTTATTGTTTTATTGGGATTAAAATAATTAACTTATATACCTCATTTCCTCATGGTATGACTGAAACAAAATAAACAGAACAAAAACAGATCCCTTACCTTGAAAAGGAAAACAGACAAAAATTCAAAGCCAGTTATGCCAAAGCTATTTGAAATACTGGATTCTGTCTTCTCTTCACTGAGCTTCTGTTATACAAGCTTAGAATGTGAAATCTACACTGGCAGTAGCTCCTAAAACAGTCGGGAAATGCAAGAAGCACCATTCTCTAATGTAACACCTTTGCTCCTGCTCCCATCCTCTATAGCTGTGACTAAAATGCAACAATCTACAAATGCACACATGTCATTCTGGGGCCAGCAGAATAACCATACATTTATCTATGTTCAGTTTCTTCCTGAAGGCAAAAGTCTGAAAGGAAACACCTGCAGATTCCAACTTCTAGGCTGACTTTTCTAGAAATATGATCCACAAATTAAAGCTGGGACACTGCTTCATTTCAGATTGGATGAAGGAACAATTGTGAAGGGCTTTTTAAATAACCACCTGCTCCTTCCCCTCAGGGGCCTCACCTCACCCTCCCACTGCTGCACTCACCAGCAACATCCTTCTTGCCCCACCACTGATAGCTCTACATGCCATCGTGTGGAGACCACCACCATCTTGCCATGATAGCTGGGAGAGAGTCAGGGTCATTATAATTTGCTGGGTGGGTGGCTTGTCACCCACATTGTTGTCACTGACAAAGGAACACAGAAGCAGTATCGTAAGGAATAGTCAGTTCCATTATCTCAGAGAAAATTCTATGGTGGATGCTAGCTAGCTTCTATGTCTTGCTTCATGAGGTAAAGGTTTTTAGTATGTTTGCTAACAAACTCATGTTTTATAAATTTGTATATATATAAAGACTTCTTGGTATTATAAACAACATGCTGTGTTTTGCATAAATCATAAGAGAAAAGAACATTACTTTTTATTCAACAATATCTGGCTCCAACTATGTGCCACATTCTGCTTTAACATAGACATAAAAGAATCAGTAGAGAGCTTGAACATATGACTTGCACTCTAGTGACCAAATAATTCCATCTAGAGTTGTGAATTTTGGTACATTTTACAAAGATGAGGATAGGGTATTTGTGAGCACATATAGCACTGTAGACATGAAGGAGATGAGACTGGGAGAGTGGTGATCCAATATTGCAGGTGAGTAAAAGTAAATTCAACAGTAAGTGGAGTGGATGGAACTGAGAGCACAAAGACAAGGTAGGCACTGTGCACACCAGGAAGAGTTTGAAGCAGCAAACTGGTGGGGTAGCATTTGCATTTTTAGCAGAGAGGAGGAGGCTATGAAGATAGCAGATTACAGTGTACTAAAGAGTGAGGAAGCTCTTTCAGTGGGAACTGCATCTTTCCACATGAGACAATAGTTTTGACTACAGCAGTGAGTACAGACAATCAACAGGATCAGGTTGAACCAAGATTGATTTCTAGATTTGTAGATTACATAGGTTTGATGGTGGGGCCACTAGTTGTTGTATTAGACACCAAAAGAGGTTAAAAAGTCATTTTAGGTTTGGTTATGCTGTATTTGGAGTACTTGGGGGAACACCAAGAGTGGACATCAAGTACACCAGACACATAGGTTTTAATTAGACAGTGGTGGAAATGTAGGTGATAATTGCAGTGGAGGGAAACAGAAATGAAGAGAACAATGATTCTAGAAATAAACTGTAAGAGCTCTGATATGTGAGGATGAGTAGAGTAAAAAGTAAGCCACAAAAGGGACCACAAAGAGGTCTAGGGAAGAAATGGAGAATAGCTTTGTCCCAGAAGACAGAGGAATGTTTCATGAACAAAATGATTGGCTACTGTGAAATCTGCTAAGAGGTCAAGTTAAGGGAAGACTGATGAGCATTCTTATTTTAATTTTTTTTATTTTTATTTATTTGAGAGTCACAGGCAGACAGAGAAAAAGGGGAAGAGAGAGAGAAAGAGAGAGGGAGAGAGAGATAATGGTCTCATCAGGGCCTCCAGCCACTGCAAATGAAATCCAGATGCATGCGCCCCCTTGTGCATCTGGCTTATGTGGGTACTGGAGAATCAAATCTTGAACCAGGGTCCTTAGGCTTCACAGGCAAGCACTTAACCACTAAGCCATCTCTCCAGCCCCCGTGATGAGCATTCTTTAAAACAGGGGTCTTAAGGAGGCTTGCTGACTGTACCAGGAGCTATTGCAAAAATGAGGGGGTGGAATCTGAATTGAAGGGGACAAAAAATGTGTAAGGATTATGTTGCCCAACAAAACATTTGGTATTTGATGAGCCTTTCACCTGCATGTGCCTCAGCTAGCAGGACTAGCCAACTACTAATGACGCTCACTGTCTGTTTCCACAGTATACTTACTTATGGAGAAAGATGCAGAAATAAATGCAAGAAAACAGCATTCTTGCTTGTTTCCCCAATTTTTCTTAGTTTCAGCTGTAACCCTTTTGAGGTATGATGGGGTGGTTCTATCCTTAGGATATGCATGTATCTGAAAAACAGAAGCAGATTCTCTGACCAAAAGTAAAGTTAGTACAAGATAAATGGGATAAACATGATTTTTTAGAGAGAATTTAATAGGAATTTAATTTTAAAGGGATAGAGGGAGATGGAGGAGAAAGAGGAACAGAGAGTGAGGGAAGGAGGGAGCAAGTGATTGACATTACTCACTTAACACAACTACAAAAAGTGATGAATCACAAACAGATGCTGGCATGTAATCCAAAGGCACTGGTACTACCTTCTCCTTAAAACAAGTAAAACTCACCTAGAGTACTAAGAATATGAAATTGTCCATTGCATATGGAAGCAGACTTTTTGTCAGCTCATATTCAGTCCAGAGAAACAATATATGGCTAAGTAAATATTCTATTTTAATGACTTTCACTTCAATATGCCCAATGAAAGAAAAGGCAAGAGAACAGGAGAGACAAAGAGAAAGGGAAGAAAGAAGAGAAGGAATAAGAAATTGAGGAGAGAGAGGAAGGGCGAATTGTATAATTAGGAAATGGGTTGGCTTTCATAAATTTTTTATTAGTTTTGTACTCAGTGAATACAGTCAACTTGGTACCATTGTTAGCCTCCTCCCTGTCTCCCACCACCACCACAGGAACCCTTATTGTTGGGGTATATGGGTCTTGAATTGTGAGGTTACCCATCAGTTATGGGTAGGAGGAAATGTATTTATGTATCATGATGCAATGTGTGGCTCTAACATTCTTTCTGCCTCCACTTCCACAAATTTCCTTGAGCCATGTTTGATTCATTTTAGGTCTGCTTCAGTGATGAGGCCTTGGGAGCCTCTGTGTCTCTGGATATCTGGTTTGGTAGGAGTTGATTGTTCTCTGTGTCTATCTCCTTCACCCTTGTGCTGGTACCAGGTTCACCAAGAAAACAGCATTCTTGCTTGTTTCCCCAATTTTTCTTAGTTTCAGCTGGAACCCTTTTGAGGTATGATGGGGTGGTTCTATCCTTAGGATATGCATGTATCTGAAAAACAGAAGCAGATTCTCTGACCAAAAGTAAAGTTAGTACAAGATAAATGGGATAAACATGATTTTTTAGAGAGAATTTAATAGCTGTAGGCCCTCCTCTAGCCCACAATTGGTGGAAGCTTGATAATGGAGAGCAGGCTCATTTTTTGATATGGTTCTGACTTGTTTCCCAGCTCCAGTTATGGGTTCCATTACACTGAACAGATCAGTTAACTAAATCAAGAGCAGTTGGTTTGCCACCCTCGATGTGTGCAACTATTGCACTTGTGTGAGCATCAGGCCAAGTTGTTTGCTGCTAAGTGGGTTACACCACGAATTGCTTGGACAGATATTGATCATTTTCCCCCATTACTTATGTAGCACCTTCTGGTACTAGATGGACTAAATGTCTGGGGACTGACTCTCTTCCAGCTTCCAGCCATATCACTCCAAGTTAGGTGCCAACAACATGTGGTGTCTTCAGCAGAAGGGTCTTGCCACTAATGTTTGGTGGGTCATCAAGTACTCTGACAGAAATCTGTCCTCTTTTGGGAAACCATGTAGTTCTCTCTGATCAATAGTTCATTGTGGATGATAGCCACCTGCTGGTACTAGGAGTTACAGGTCAGCACCCAAGAAGAAAGGGAAGAAAAAAGTAAGTATTATAAAGAGATAGAGGGATAACAGAGAAGAGGAAGGGAGGGAGAGAGAGAGAGAGAGGAGAGAGAAACAGAAACAGGAGAATATTAATGTCAATCTTCATCATACCCTCTCAAGGGCCTTGTGATTCAGGTGGTCCCTCTCAGGGCCTGATAAAGGTTCAACCATTTGGTCTGTCTTTTAGGATGTAGAATTATATGGTACCATTGCCATTTGGGTCCAGTTTTGTGTCCCCCGCCTGCTCTCTTGTCCTCCCTTCCCTCCCCACACACCCTGTTGTCCATTCCTCAAGATACTTGTTAGGTGTATCAGCATATCGGGTAGATTAAGGTTAGGAGCCCTAGATGAGTGAGACTATACAATGATTAGCAGTTTGTGATTGGGTGAGTTCACTGAAAATGATCTGTTCTAGGTTCAACCATTTTTCTTCAAATTTCATTGTGTCATTTTTCCTTACTCCTATGTAGAATTCCATCATGTACATATACTACATCTTAGTTATCCACTCATCTAATGTTGGATATCTGGATTGATTCCAGTTCTTAGCTATTATAAATTGAACAGCTATAAACATGGTTGAGCAAATCTCTCTGGGTTGAAGCATGGAGCTTTAAGGGTACATGCATACTAAGGGAATAACTAGGTCTGTTGGTAACTCTATAGTCAGGTTTTCTAGGACTCTCCATATTGCTTTCCAAAGTGGTTGAACCATCTTACATTCCCACCAACAGTGCATGAGGGTTATTATTTCTCCACATCCTCACCAACATTTATTTTCATTTGATTTTTAAATGTTTGCTATCCTTACTGGGATAAGGTGGAATCCCAAAGTTGTTTTAATCTGCATTTCCCTGATGATTAGGGATGAAGAACATTTTCTTGAGTGTGTGTTTGCCATTTGTATTTCTTTCTCTGAGAACTGCCTGTCCAGTTCTTTGCCCCATTTTGTGCGTGGGGTGTTTGACTTTTTATTGTTTAGGTTTTTGAGATCTTTGTAGATGCTAGAGATTAGGCCTCTGTCAGTTGGATATTCAACAAATATTTTCTCCTATTCTGTGGGTAATTATTGGCTTTGCTTGCTGTATGTTTGAGAAGAAACTTTTCAGCTTCATATGATCTGATCAGTTGAGTGAATGTTTAAGATTCTGTGCTACAAGGATTTTGTTCAGGACGTCTTTTCCCATTCCTATATCATGAAAATTTCCTCCTGTTTTTTCTTCCAGTATTAGCTGAGTTTCCCCATCTTATATTGAGGTCTTTGATCCACTTGGCCTTGAGTGTTATGCATGGTGAGATCTATGGATCAAGTTTCAATTTCCTGCATAGGGTTATCCAGTTTGTCCAGAACCATTTGTTGAAGATGCTTTCTTTTTTCCAGCCTATATTGTTAGGGCCTTTGTCAAATATCAAGTTGCTGTAGTTGCTTGACCAAAATCCTGGGTCCTCAATTCCATTCCATTCCATTGGTCTATACTCCTGCTTTTATGCCAGTAACATGCTGTTTTTATTACTATGGTTTTGTAATATAGCTTTAGATCAGGTATGGTGATGCATCCAGAGGTATTTCATTTGCTGAGGATATGCTTGGATATCCTAGGCCTTCTGCTTTTCTATATGAATTTTGAGATCACTTCAAACCAAAAATAATCAAAAAAGACAAAGAAGGCTATGTCCTACTTATCAAGGAACAATCCATCAAGAGGATATCACAATCATAAATTTTTATGCACCAAACAGAGGGGCACCACAATTCATAAAACAAAACCTACTTGACAATAAAACAGAACTAACCACCTACACTAACATAGGGAAGAGATTATAAATAGAGCATAATGTGTATACATATGAAAGTTGTCAATATAATATTTAAAAATAAAATAAAGAAAAATAATAAACACTCTAATTTTATAGTCACCTAGTAAAAGGTCCTTCTGAATAATTTTATTTATTTATGTACACTGCAAAACTATAGCAAGTGATTTAAAATAAAGCATGACCAAGCATGGTAGTGCATCCTGTAATCCCCACATCTGAGAGGCTGAGGCCTGTGGATCACTGTGAGTTTGAGGTCAGCCTTGGCTTTAGAGTGAGACTCCCAAACAAACAAATAAGTAAAAATATACATTCACACTTTGGAAGACCTACATTTTGCTGATACTATTTTTTTTTCTATTTTCTGATTCCATGACTCCTTCCAGCACCCCCCCCCAACCTGCCCATGAGATCCCTGCATTTACTTGGTTTTGCTTTCAACTACTAGCTCTTTACTACTCCTGAAAATTTCAATACTGTTCCTCTGCAGCCCTCATCAACTCTCAAGATTCTCTTTGTCCTGCCTCCTGCTGCCTCAGATGGATGGAAGAATTAATCATACTCCACATGCACAGAAAAATAGAACAAGATAGTTAGTTATAATTTTGTGCTTAAAAGAGAGAAACATTAGTGCTAAGGAAGCTCTCTGTCTCTCTCAACACATACACCACACACACACACACACACACACACACATAAATAAATAAGCATAGATAAATCAATACATCTGAAAATAATATACATTTGTGCATTCATTCTCACATCTGTTAGAAATTCCCTCTTTTGTACTTTTAAATATCCCCCCAAAAGTGTGCTGACTCAGATGTTTATCAAGCCAGGATGTCAGTGAAAATGTCAACAGAGGAACTGAACTGGAGTGGCCCACACTATTATGACATCCATTTTGTTTCTGAACTTCTCACAGAGAAGGAACAGCAGTTCCAGACTATATTCTCCTGCCAGAAGAGATAAGAATGGTAATGCCAGGCTGGGGAGATGGGAAGTGGGAAAAAAAAATTGCCTTACAAGCATGACCACCTGAGTTCAGACCCCAGCACCTACATAAATGCCAGGCCTGGTACAGCACCCCTACAACCTCAGGTCTCAGGGAGTAGAGACATGAAAATTCCCCGGGCAAGGTGGCAGGCTAGACTAGCCAAGTTGGTAATCTTTGATTTTGGTGAGAGACCCTGTTTCAATAAATAAGGTAAAGAATGATTAAGAAAGATACATACCTGGACCTCTGGCCTCTATAGACACATATGTACACATATATACACATACCCCCACACACATAAGAAAACAAATACACAGATACAGATCCCTCTCTCTCTCTCTCTCTCTCTCTCTCTCTCTCTCTCTCTCTCCCCCTTCCTCCCTCCCTCCCTCCCTCCTTCCCTTTCTTTCTCTCTTACACACACACACACACACACACACACACACACACAACACGCACATGCACAAAACCCAAAGAGGTAATGCTAGGGACAGAGAAAAACTGAGAGAAGAGATCATATTATCTATACCCATCTTCCTGAAACTCCCCAATGGCTACTCATTAAAGTAAAAGAAACCAATAGGTATGAAACCTCCACTTTGTTCCTAAAATTTAAAACAAAAATAAAAAAAATTACTTACTGCTTTCAATCACAAACTATGGCCAAATAAAACACATTTCATTTGGCCACTTACAACATGCCAACATCCATTCATATATAGGCCACTTTTTGGAGCCAACAATTAAAAGGAAAGAAAAAAGTCTGTGATTCATCACGAAGAAATTCATTCTTCAGCCACAGCAATCCTGTTCCTATAAATAATCTGCTCACTGATCCTCAAGCCCCCTGCTGCTTAATGTTATAAATATGCATCACTTTACATTCATGTGCTCTGCTCTGAACTATGCCATGTTCCAACACTCATAAACCCTGGCACTTTTGTGGTACATATCTTTACCCCAAATGAACTCACCCTGTTAATGCCCATATTTCCAACAAAATATGCCCTCACTTTCACATACCATTCAGGTAAAAATCTTTACATACTCTGAAATTTTTCCCTCTCTTGGTCTTCCAAATCAAACCAATTATCAAGCTTTATAGAAATGATAGTGGCCATTTGGAATGCCTGTACCAAGCAGTGGCTATATAAAACAGGGTCACAGTTACACTGCATTCTCGTTTAAAAAAAAATTCAGATCTCTTCCTCCCCCTTTGCTCTGACTTTCTCTCATGGTTCCTACTTAAAATGGCAGATAAAAAGATCCAAATATTTAATCAACCCAATCTAGCTAGTTAATGGAGTCATTTAAACAATTTCTTTAGATAACTCATGCATACTTAGGCTGAAAAATTTCAATGTCTCATATAGTTATAATACTTCCTCTTCTCTCCCAGAAAGCATCTTCATGGTGGCTAAATATTATATTTATCATCCCTAATCCTCACAGCTTCAAAAGCCTATTTAACAAAAACAGAGGTGACATTTCTATGGACTGTGTTCACTGCTGCTACTCATGCAATGTCTCCTTCCTCTAGAAATCCACAGCATTTTTCCAGTGCCTCTCAGATTATGGCAACCACTGCCACTGATCAGATTCATCTCCAATTAGTTTAGTGCTCTGGGTTAAAACTTTTGGAAAACTATTGTTTTAGTGTGTTTGTGATACTGTAGAAAAATACTTGAGACTGGATAAGTTATAAACAGGAATTTATTTCCCTTAGCTGTAGAAGTAGAAGGTCAAGATCAAGGTGGACTTGTGCACTGTCTGGTGAGGGCTGCTCAGTGTTTCAAGCTGTGTCCTCACATTGCAGTTGGATATGAGAATAAACCTACTCTCTCAAGTCTTTTTATAAAGACTTGAATCCCAGCCATGAGGGCACTAATCCCATTTAATCACCTCCTAAAGCCCCATTTATTGTCTGTGCGTGTATGTGTGTCAGTATAAGAATATGTGTGGGCAGTTGTGCCTGCCCAATGAGCACACGTGCAGAGGCCAGAGGAAGATATAGTGTGTCCTCTATCACTCTTACTCTTCTTCTTTCCACGAGACAAGGTCTTTCATTGAGCCAGGACCTTGTGCCATTTTTTGGTTAGACTGGCAGACCAGTGAGTCCCAGTGATCCTTCTGTCTCTGCCTCCCTCAGTGTTAAAGTCACACTTGTATGCAGCCACGCAAAGCTTTTTATGTGGATGATGGGGATTGAATTCAGGTTCTCATGCTTGTTCACTAAGCACTTTCACCCACTGAGCCATCTCCCCAGTTCTAGGGCCCAGTTCTTAATATTATCACATTGGCCATTCAATTTTATTACATGTGCTGGTTGGGGGCAGGGGGGTATAGAGAAACACATTCAGATCATAGCAGTCACTTACTCTTAAATTTACCTCAATTTTTTTATTTGTATTGGAAAAGAATACAATGTAATGCCCTTAAAACTCTTTCCAGGGGCTAGAGAGATGGCTTAGTGGTTAAAGGTGCCTGCTTGCAAAGCTTGTTGGCTCAGGTTCAGTGCTCAAGCCACCTACAAATTGATGAAGACAAACGTTGGTGTGAGTGTCTAGTTCTTACAGCAACAAGAAACCCTGGTACTCCCAATACATACACACACACACACACACACACACATGCACACGCACACACACCACCACCACCAACAACAACACCACTACCACCACACTAGACCACACCACACCTAAATAAATAAATAATTTTAAAAGCTCTTTTCAGTATTAAACTTTTAATCCTCACCTTATCAGTAGTATGTGACTCTTGTCCACAAATAAACTGCATTCAAATAAACTGCAATTTCTAAAGCATTTTTCTTCTACCTAATCATACCAGAACATACTAGCACCCTTTGAAATTTCCTAATTACAGAGTTTTTGATTGGTTATTTGTGGAAACTGAAAAAAATCCAAGTGACTAAGTTATTGATAAACACATAAAGATTACAGTAATTTAAACATGAATATCCAAAGTAGCTACACTTATCACGGGGAGAGGACTACAGCTCTATTTCATTCTAAATCTGAAATCCTTTAATTAAGTGGAATTGAAAGCACTGTCCTTCCACCAATCCTATAATTTGTGCTCAGTGTGGGCTTGTAAATCTTAGAAGCAACCTACAGATTACATAAATAATAAGGCATGATATCATAAAAGTGACATAATTACATAGAATCCTAAAGACACACCTAAATTATTTATATTTTTAATCAAAGTTAGTAACATATTTTTTGCTTTACATTTAGTCAGAATCTAGATTTGACAAGTAAGCTTTTTATGTAGCTTGTCTATTTTAATTTCTAATAAATCATTCTATGATTAACCATATAGTCTCTTTCAAGTCATTGTACCTCATAGTCTTCTTCAGAAATTCTAGCCATACCTTGGATTATCACTCAGAACACCTGCTTCTGTGGGTTTCAGTAATTTTAGCCCTGAATATTTTAATGTAGAGAGCTGTAATTACTGAGAATTTTATGGTGTTTAAAACTATTTTCTGCCCCACCTTCCAGCTCACCACAGCCTTGTGTGTGTGTGTGTGTGTGTGTGTACCATGAATTTTTGCTTATTGAAGCTATTTCTTGCTCTCTCTCATTGTGGATTACTAATTTAGAGAAGCATGGATATTTGGCCTGAAACCAGAAGGAGAGTATAAAGAATTCCCGACCTGTGCTCAGCTTCCAGGGCTGGTAGAAAACCATCACTGCACTGGGAAACAAAGGGAGGCTCTGGGCACCCAGTTCTGGAAGCCCAGACTCCTACCCAATCACTCCACTCAGCAAAATGTGCCAAGCCCTGAATGAAGCAAAGAATGCCATTACTAAACAGAATGACATTTTCAATGTAACCAACTTAAATATAAATATCCACAGACTTTGTGTCCATATCCTATATATTTATCCAGCCCAGAGGAGTAATAACAACTGAAATAGGTCGCCTATGCTATACCTTGTTTTCCAGCTTCTGCTGTGGTTCTCTTACTGCAGATGATGAATGGTAATATTTGATTATTAATTAAGTGTATTAAGCTAATATTTAAAAACAAATAAATGTATAAAAACTAGAAAAACTAATACAAAAAATTTACATGTTAATAGGGTAACATGTGCTATCTCAATACATTCTGTAATGTTTAATAAATTCCAATTTGTTAAGTCTGTTGACATGTTGAAGACAGATCAGAAGGCTTTGACTGAGTTGGATCAGCATAGTGTCTTAACCAACCTAATTTCACTTGAGAAGCTATTGCCCTACTATATTGTTATAAGCAAGTCAGCCTCACTCCAGATATCCTATTGAGTCAACAGCATGGATGCTTGATTGCTTGTTTATAAATAATCACATGATTATGTTGGACATATCACTCCAAACATCTCATACTACTCAGCTTTCTTATTCCATTTTTAAAATTTAAACCTCAATGTATTTCTATCTGTTAACATCTATATAGTAGGTAAACTAAAATATTTTACTGTGCTAGTTTTAAAACTGAAGTTACACAATTTTCATAGTTAAAAGGAAAATGTCAAATTATATGTGCCAGGTGCAACATGGAAAAGTCAACACTAGAAATGATATGCATGTAATGTGGACGATGAGCCCAAGATTTCCCCATTTCTTTACCCTGGCTCCTGGATAAGTAATACTTCATCTAATAAAGCTACTTTATATGATTCAATAGCATGTAGAGGAACAGGACTGTTTTGACCACTTAACTTGGTCTTTACTACTCAAGAGAGACAAATGCTAAATGACTCCTCTCTCTCCCACACAAGTTCTTCTCTTGGGCATGTTTGGCATCAAAAACAGATTTAGACTATCTTTCAGTTTTCTATTTCTCCTTTGTGTCCCTATGACCCACATGGTATAAATTTACTTGTTGTTTGATAGCAAGCTGTGTCTCATCCCCAGGGTATAAAACATGGACACTGTCCCTTTTTCTGTTTTACAAGAAGGGTTTTTCCAAAAAAAGCATTAACGGTACTTGCCACAGTGAAACTTCAGCACTATTCATGCTCTACATTACACTGTTGCCCCTGACCTTCGGGGTAGAAGACTTGTCATTAGGTTAATTGGGGTCATCCCTGAAGCATGTTGAAGAAACAGTTTTTAGATTCAAGTTGAATGGGATTTCCTACATAATCAATAACTGGCTCATTTAGCCCAGCTGTGACCTGAAATCCTGATAGAAGATGGATACTAGTCACAGAATCAGCAAGGAATTTAATATCTGTACATAACAATTTTCAGCAGATCACAAGGAAAACAGTATCATCTACATTTTGAACATTTCACAATAAGAGAGTGTACCTGGTTTAGTTGTTCCTTCAAGTCACTGATCCATACTAACAACCTTGACAATAGTGGATTTATTAGTCATAAATACAGCTTATGATAAAAATCCTTGTGGCATTTTGATCAAGAAGAAAGGATCTAAATAACTTTTCCTGTGTAGCACTTGTTTTGATCAAAGGCAGTAATCTAATGTAAGAAAGAATTTTTGCCTGGGAGATATTTTCTGAAAACAAATTTATTGGTTGTGGTACCTGCATCTCTCTGATCCCTCTTATCTCCCTCATTTGTCCTCTCCCCCAACAGTATTTCACAAGAAGGGTATGACTAGGCCAAGAGAAGCAGGCTGTTGCTGCTGCCACTTTGTCCCTGTGGAAGAGGGGATTAGTGATACCTGGGAAAAGTTAATGGAAAAATCATGAGGATTTGTAATCCACTGTAGACGTGTGAGAGGAGATAGATAGGTGGGGAGAAAGGAGTAACACTCATGGCAGTCACCACTGAGCACATCTTTATCCAACGGAAGTGGAGATGGTCCACATCCTCAATGACAGATACCCTCAGTCTTATTCTATCTTCTCCTTCCTTATCTCTCCTCTGTAGACCTCTCCAAAGCTGACAGATTTTCACGTCTTTCACTGGCAACTAGACTAAGGTAGGCTCTGGATAGGTGAAAGGGAACAAGCATCTCTGATGTCAGCCCAAAACAATGCAGGCAAGCTGAGCACCTGATGGTAGATGAATGGATCTTTTTTCAAAAGGAATCACAGAAATTGAATTCTCTGGTCATAACTCTAATTCTTGGCAAACATTACCAATATTTGCAAGATAAAGTTTACCTTTTGTTCATATGCCTAAATGTTGAGTTCTGAAAGGCCCAGGCGTGAGGCCTAGTGGAACTCCCTGAGCCTTGCTAAAGTTTGGCGACCTATCTCTGGCCAGCTATGACTCAGCGAGATGCCTAATGGCTTCTGGCCTGCCACCTCCGCATGGCAATTGCAACTACCATTTCAATAGTTAAAGTTTACTATTGGCCCTTACCTCTTCCCCTATCCTAAAATCCCCGCCTTCGTCCCCAACATGATATAGGCAACTGCTCAGAGTAATAAAGCGAGGTTTTTCTGCAAGTTCCTGCATCGAAAAGACTCCCGACTCAGTGTGGTTTTTCTCCGGTGGCCAGAAGAGGTTTCTGGATTGTCCAACACTCATCATCCCCTCAACCCCTAGGGAGGAACCAGCAGGCCTGGTCCTTCCCTCGGCACTACCTACCTGACAGGGAAGTAGCCCGGCAACTGGCGCCTAATGTGCGGCTCTGGGACCCCGACAGACTAGTGCACCCTGTGAGAGGCAGTCGTTGAGGAGGTAATCATTGTGTGTGGGTGAGCGTACCCTCATGAGCTATGAGGTAGTCTTCATAGTTAGTGGACTAAACTTTACTTCTATAACCTGTACTTACTTGTCGACATCTCTTCGTTCCCTTTCTCTTCCCCTTCACCTTTGGTTCGCCAGCAGCTTTTATATTTCTAAAGGCTTGTGCCTCTCTCTCTCTGCTTGGGCCTGTGAAAGCAGGCCAGCTTTTTCTGCCATTATGGAACTTCCCCTGGATCTGTAACCTTCAGTAAATATTCCTTCCTCCACAACTGTACCTGGTCTGGAAGTTTATTTAGCTCAGCAAACCTAAAGCTGTCTGATGAGCTGATATGAACCTGACCATGTGGATGTTAATCTTTTGGAACCATTGTTTTAAAGAAATAGGCATGGACTTGGTGCTTACAACTAAAGGTGTCTTCTGGAGTGGTATGCCAAATTTTATGGACTATTCAGATAAAAGTTTAAAAATTCTAAGTACAGACAGCATTAGACTTCAAGGCTTGGCTTATAAGCTTTCTCAGAGAACAAAAAGACTACAGGGGACTTCATTGGAACTGGGCTACTGGCATAAGGGCTGGCTGCGTCTGGCCGCCCAGGCCCAGAGAGTTTAATCAAAGTTAAATTTATAATGGACTAATATGCTTAGCTAAAGATATTGGATTAAGAGATTTAAGATTTATTTTTTTGTTGTTTTGCTTTGGTTTCTCGAGGTAGGATTTCACTGTAGCCCAGGCTGACCTGGAATTCCCTATGGAGCCTCAGGGTGGCCTAAAACTCATGGTAATCTTCCTATCTCCACCTCCCAAGTGCTGGGATTAAAGGCATACACCACTATGCCTGGTTGAGACTTAAAATTTTAAGCTAAAAAACCTCAAACAAGCTAAAATTACAGGCACTAAGACTAACTTTAGGTTATGGTCATTCCATTTACATTGTTTTAGTCTCTCCTTGCTATTCCTTATACCAGTTAAAAATGTTTACTCTGTGCCTTTATATGTTAAAAGTGTTTAACTTGTTTAATTTTACAGATCTTAATATCTTAAATTGATCAAGACTGTGGGGACCTTTAAAATTAACCTGAGTACAATTTATAATATATGATAGTTATAAATTTATTGGGAGCCAGGGGCAGAATTTGGTAATTTAAATAGATGGCCCCCCTCCTGGCAGCTTGTGTCTGACCCTCCCCTACTAGGAAATGGTGGACAATCCACCTTCTAGGAGACTGCCATGTGGCCCCCTTGGACTGACCCAGGTGGGGACAGGGGAGAAGTCCACCATCTCATGTTGACTGGGCTCACTGACCTTTTTCCACACCTACTGGGCATCAGCACATGCCAGAAAAAAATCTAAACATGCCATTAGTCATATGCTTCAATGTTTTGCCACTCTTGGGCTGCCTGATCAAATTAAAACAGATAATGGCCCCTACTTCATAAGCAAGGCCTTTATAGATTTTCTCCAGACCTGGAAAAATCTCACACTCCACAGGCATTCCATACAACTCCTGGGGCCAGGCTATCATTAGAAGATATAATCAAACTCTCAAGTCTCAATTACAAAAACAAAAGGGGGAATCCTTACCCCCACATAACTAACTAAGAAAGGCCTTAATTACCCTAAATATATTTTTTTTAATTTTTTGTTCATTTTTATTTATTTATTTGAGAGTGACAGAGAGAGAGGGAGAGAAAGAGACAGATAGAGAATGGGTGTGCCAGGGCTTCCAGCCACTGCAAATGAACTCCAGATGCGTGCACCCCCTTTTGCATCTGGCTAACGTGGGTCCTGGGGAATCGAGCCTCGAACCAGGGTCCTTAGGCTTCACAGTCAAGCGCTTAACTGCTAAGCCACCTCTCCAGCCCACCCTAAATATTTTTGAATTTTTATAACAATTTATAATGTGTGATGGTTATAAATCTATTGGGTTCCAGGGGCAGAAGTGATAATTTTAATAAATGGCCCCCAATATATTCAATTGTTTATCTTAAGGTGTGATGGTGGGTTTCAGATTTCAATCTAAAGATATACAAAGTGTGCCTAACAGGAATTTCTAAAGTGTGCTGTGGTTTTAGGCTTGTACTTTTAATGTCTAACTATCCATCATACTCACATCTTTAAAGTAGCTCCTAAGAAAGTTCAAACTGTACCGCCCTTTAAGATCTTGGGCTTGATCCTTACCATAGATACAATTTCACCTGTTAGATACTCTATATACTAGGGTTATAGTTAGAACTCATTTGGAGTGAGTGTCATGAAGATTTTCGTGGATTTGTTACTTCTAAAAAATATAATAACAGTCAACAGCATTGGGAAAATGCATTTAAGAAATATTTGACATAATGATAATATTTCCTTAGATCTGATTCAGTTACATTCAGAGATTTTGTCTTTACAAAATAATCATCTTACTTTTGATGCAGCTAAAGCTGCTGATGACTTAATATCTGCTTTAAAGTCTGCCTTGCCTGGATGGAATTCTCTCACTTCTTGGATAGGAAGCTTTGCTGCTACAGGTGCTCATTCTGTGTCTGCTGCCCATACGCGTTAAATGCCTTTTGAGATCCATTATGGATATCCATACAGAAGTGCATGGGATACAGCTACAGACTGACCCGGCTTCCTGAGACATTATCTTAAAGCCCCTGCAGAGGCTGGTAGTCAAAGATGGGTAAGATCCTCTCGAGTTAGGTCAACCTAAGACAGGGCATGAATGATGGAATTCATGTACCGATGATGGGTAAGGCCTAAATATCATAAAGAAGAACCTAAGACAGACACAGTCTTTCTGCACCAAGGCCCAGAGGGGCCCAGTTCATAAAAAATAATAAAAAAGAGGAAATTGTCGGGAGCCATTTGGCTGGCCTTGTATCCATAGCTCTGGCCATTTGACTGCAAGACTTTAGCACTTACATGTAAACAAGATTATACACATTCAGTGTTACTGATAAGAGCTGACCATTCCTTAATATTTATGTTTATAGTATTAAGATCAAAGGGTTTGTTTGTTTCCCAGCCTTTGTACTAAGAAGTGATTAAAGTACAAAAACTCTGTAACAGAAAGGAGTTTTTTGATAGAAACTTGTGTGAAGCTCATAAAATTTTTGTCCATGGGAAAACTTTGTAAAATGAAAAAGACCCATTTGGGTACCACAAGAGACCTAAATTATTTGTCCCAACAAGGGGACATTGACAATCACTTCTCTAGGGAGTGTCCTGCCCTGAGGACTGTTTCTAAAATGGTCCTTCACCCAGCTAAACTAAATAACTTCCTCCCTTGTGGAGGACTGATGGCTTTGCCTCCGATCTGGACCTCTCCGGCTGCTTGCAGTACAGTTGCCCACACGACCTTCAAAAACTGCTCAACCACCTTCCCCATCCCCGTCCAACTTTTCCCAATGTTTTCTCTGGGCATTTGGGCCCTGCCTTCCCCTAATAATTCCAGTATAGATGTGAGATACATTCATCCTTCCTTCTGTACTTTTAACACAACTGAGCCCAATGCTCAACGCTGCCCAACTTCTGGAATGGTTTATGTTTGCAGAGGCGAGATGGCCTATGACTTTCTGCCCAGCAATTGGACAGGCCTTTGTGCCCCAGCCACCTTAATCCCAGATGTAGATATCATTCCTGGAAGCTAGATTCCCTGGCTGAGGTAACCCTACAAAACAGGAGAGGACTAGACCTACTAACAGCCGAAAAGTGAGACATACAGGAAAAATGCCGCTTTTACACCAATAAATAAGGAATCATCGAGGACAAGATTAAGACGCTCCAGGAAGACTTGGAGAGGAGGTGACGGGACCCCCAGAATAGCCCACTGCAGATGGGCCTACATGACTTCTTACCCTACCTTCTCCCTCTACTGGACCCCTCCACCTCCTTCTCCTTCCCCTCCTCCTTCTCCTCATTGCCGGGCCTTGTGTAATTAACAAAATTACACAATTTATTCACCAGCTGCTAGAGGCAATAAAACTTCATCAGGTTGAAATACTATAGGCTGGCAACTCAGGAATTAAGTTCCTCAAATGACCCACTGATACCTCCTCTGCCCTCCATGTGACAGGCCATGGAGTGGGTTCTCAGTGAGCTAAACATCTGGTACCCAATGACAGGGGCCACGGTGACTAATACTCTTACAAAAACAAAAGGAGGAGATGTTGAGCTCTGAAAGGCCCAGGCGTGAGACCTACTGGAACTTCCTGAGCCTAGCTAAAGTTTGGCGACCTGTCTCTGGCCAGCTAGGACTCTGCAAGATGCCTAATGGCTTCTGGCCTGACACCTCCGCATGGCAATTGTAATTACCATTTCAATAGTTACAGTTTACTATTGGCCTTTACCTCTTCCCCCATCCTAAAATCCCTGCCTTAGTCCCCAACATGATATAGGCAACTGCTCAGAGTAAGAAAGTGAGTTTTTTCTGCGAGTTCCTGCATCGAAAAGACTCCCGACTCAGTGTGGTTTTTCTCCATTGGCCAGGAGAGGTCTGGGTCGACCTACACTCATCATCCTTCTCAACCCCTAGGGAGGAACCAGCAGGCCTGGTTCTTCCTTTGGCACTACCTACCTGACTGGGAAGGTGCCCCACACCTAAAGTTCAAAAAGAAAATATTGCTAGGGAATATAAATAGCAAACTGCTGTATAATTTTGGAATGCCTGCAAAATATGAATCCCAACTCAATATTTCAATGCCCTGCATCCTACATCTCCAGTGGGCAAGGAGGTAGGATATTATAGTTGGAAGAGCATGAGACATGAGGAGGTCAAGAACAGGACATGAACTTGTATCTCTGTTTAGGCAATTACTTCTACTATATTCAGTTATTGGGTAAACTTCTAGCCCTTTCATAATTTATAACCTGTGTAACACAGTTGTTCTGAACATCAAATGAGGTGCCCCATGTGCAGAAAGTCACAGGAGAGTCAGTTATTACCATGTTGGTTATAATATTGTTTCACCCCTCCAAGAGCAATATTCAATGCAACTGAGAAGGAATAGCCTGATGGAAGCAGCAGCTTGAGTGAGCATGGTTATTTCCTAATAATTGAAGACAAGTGGTCATGTGAAGCTTTTCTAAAATTAGCCTCCCTGTTCCCCAGTAATCCTTCATTTCATTCAGAGTATGTTTCTTATCTTAAATCCTCTTTTATAAGCAGCTGGTATTCCAATCATGATCATTTCCTTCTAAATTTTTTTGACCTGGGATGAAAATATACACTAAGAAAAAAACAGTATTGCCCATGTATCACATTTATGATTTATTTAGGAAAAATATGAAATAATATTTACTTTCTCAATGAACTCAAATTCTTGTTATTCATTATTCATATTCTGTGAGTCGAAAAGCTGACACTTAGATATAGTTCATGTCACATTGTCTGAATGTTATGCAAGGGTTGTCAGCAACTGAAACCTGCACCTTCTCCTTTGTTTAACCAAATGGTTCTTTTATCACAGCAAAAACATGTTACTGGATCCTAGACTGCCTGAGAACATTGTTGGTGAGGAAAGCAGGTTAAGAAAAGGTTTCATGGTAGTTCCTGATCTTGGATACCTTTCATACCTGTTCTTAAAAAAAAAAAAAAAAAAAAAAAAAAGGCATCATTCTGGGGCTGGAGAAAAGGCTTAGTGGTTAAGTGCTTGCCTGTGAAGCTTAAGGACCCCCGTTCAAGGCTTGATTCTCCAGGATCCATCTAAGCCAGATGTGCAAGGGGGAACATGCATCTGGAGGTCGTTTATAGTGGCTGGAGGCCCTGGTGCACCCATTCTCTCCCTCTCTCTCTCTTTCTCTCTCTCTCCCTTTTTTTCTCTCTGTTGCTCTCAAATAAATAAATAAAAATAAACAACAGCAAAAAAAAAAAAAAAAACATTATTCTTTTGAAATCAAAAGTCCCAAACTGGAAAGCTCCCTTATCTTTACATTCAGAAGTGTCAGGTGCTATGCCTTTGTTCTTCCTACTGTGTCATTAACTCAGTGATGGTTTTTCTTTGTTTTCATGTCTTTTACCAAAAGTGAAATATAAACCACATGCCTTGGTTGCAGGACATGGAGAATTTAAGCTGGCACTGGGCTGGAAGTCTCCTCCATGCTGGATAGCTGTCCTAGTGCTGGAAAGTGTTATGTATACTATCAGGGATAATAGTCATCAACAGTATTAATCAGCAGAGACCCTGCAAGCTACAAAACCAGCTAACTAGGAAAGATATGCCCACTGGAGCAAGTGTGGCCTGACTGGTATAGGAGTAATAAATTGCTCCTTGATTGGATTTAAGGCCCATTCCACAGAAAGGAAATCATGCCCGGTGCTGTAAATCTGGCCAAAGGTCTGTGTCTAGGAACTTGGACCCTAGGGAAGAAATCTAATACTGTGGCAATGTGAAATAGAAGAATGTCAAGCTTCTTCTAAATATTTGTATGTTCCCATAGATTGCTTCAACTTATGTCCTCCAGCACAGAACTTTCTTTATATAAAGGACAGATGTTAATACAGAGATACATAGTTGGTGAAGTTACCAACAACAAGTAAGTAGTAGATGCTCAACCATAAACATGATGTCTAAACCATGTCCTCCTCAAAGAGGTGGAGGCAGAAAAAAAAGAGTAAGAGGATGAGAAGTAGGCTTGCAGAATGCTGCATTCTGAATATGACAAATCTGTTACACACATGAACTTATAACAGATGTGGTTTCTTGCACAAGATTGAGTCTATCTATATTTCATCATAGGTGAAGGAAGAGTCCATGAGACCCCCACACCACACAGGATACATGGTGGCAGCTGATGATTGCTCAAGTAAGAGGAGTCATGTCCTTCAGTGGTGTAGCCACTGGTGGGTTGCCCCTTCTCCAGTAAATAATCTCCTATCAATAACCATGCAAGTGACTCTAATTTAATTCAGTAGGTCAAGAAAAATGCAAGAAAGTAGACTGGCAATCTAATGGAAGAAGAAAGGTAGAAAAGTAGGAGGGAAGAGAGGGATTTGCACGCAATGGATCCAAATATGTAATGAAATATGAAAGTGTCAAAATAAAAAGAAAGCTAAATGAGACTACTAAAAGCAACTATTGTGATTCTAGGAATATTGTTGAACAACAATAATTATAAGCGAGTTACAAATATTGCTGCTGATTAAGGATAACTATAAAGATTGGGAAATACTAAAAATTTATGATGATTTTTGTGCTTATGTTGGTCTTGAATGTAAAATGTACCCCATAGCTTCAAATGTTTAGGATTAAGCTTCTTACTTAGTCCCTAGCTAGGGAGCCTTTAGGAGTGGGAGCCTTGCCGGAAGAGCTGTGTCACTAGGAGAGGACCTTAAGGTTTATTAGGACAAGATCAGGACCAGGAATTCAGAGCTAGCTAACCCAGACTGCCTTTCTGCTTCATGTTGAGAAATATTGCTCAGCTTTCTGCTCTGCCATGCTCTCTTCACCATGATGAAACTTCCCCCCAAAACTGTAAGCCTAAAATAAAACTTTTCCTCCACAAGCTGCTTTTGGTTGGGTGTTTTATTCTAGCAACATGAAGGTAAATACAACAGTGCTCAAGGAGTGATTTATGTCCATGTTTTATCATTTAGACTGACTGTAAGGAAACTGAATACCAACTAGTCATTGGGCATAGCTACCATACAAAGTAGTGTTTAGTTCAAATGATGTAGAGACCTAAAGGAATTCACAGCTGTTGATTGTAAGCTGACCATACTTCTGGACATCCAGTTCTCTCTTAAGGGGCAAATTTTAAATGGCATCCTCCATTTCTAAAATGCCAGTCTTTTTTTTTCTCTCTCTCTACTCTGCAAGCCTATGGATGCATGCATGACATAAATACATAAGCCTATGACCAAAAAAAAAAAAAAAAAAAAAAAAAGCACTGACTGTGTAGTTGGACAGCATTCATAAAGATAACACCCAAAATGGTCCTCTGGCCTCCACATGCATACATACACATATGAAATGCATGCATACATCCATACCACATATATACACATGAAAGAATATACAACTGTTTCCTTTTCTCCATAGCTTCACCAACACGTCATCTATTTTCTTAGACATTGATGATAGCAGTTCATACAAGTGTGAAGCAATATTCAATTGGACTTTTAGTTTGTGTTTTGTCTAGTAGTTACATATTATCCATTCATATGTTTTTATGTTAAGAACTATTTGTTCAGGTTCCTTGTCTATTTTTAATCAGGTTCTTCTCTTGCTATTGGGTTTGCATTCCTTGCATGTTTTTGATATAAGCCCTTTTGTCAGGTTTATAGCTTGCAAATATTTCTCCTACTCTGATAGGTGTCTTCAAGCAACTTCCACAACTGTATAGTTTATCTGTTTTTGCTCTTGCTCTTTGCACTTTCAAGATTATATCAAAAAATTATTGCCCAGAGAGTGTTTCTTTCATCTTTTCTTCTTCATGAGGTTTTTAAGTTGAATTTTGTATATGATGTGACATATAGGTCTGAATTTGTTCTACATGTAGGTAGGCGTTTTCCTAATGCTTTAGTTACTTTCTTGTTGCTGGGACAAAATATCTTATGAGAAGCAGCCTAAGGAAGAAAAGAGTTTATCTTGGCTTACAGTTCTAGAGGATAAAGTCTATCATGGTGGGGAAAGCATGGCAGGAGTCAGAAACTGGCCTCACATCATTACCACAGAAGGCAGCAGAGGGAGTGATGAACTTAGCACATGAAATGATGCTGCCCAATGTGAGGGTACTTCCTAATCCAGAAAATCTCTAGCAGCCATGCCAATAAATTTGTTTCCATGGTGATTCTAAATCTTTTCCAGATGACAACTAGATATTAATCATCATGTCATCATGTTAGTATGATGGCTTTACCACATTTCTACTGATTTATTCCTTTCTTGTATAGTTAATGAGTTTTTTATGGAAGACCTAAAATGTACCCAGGAACTTAGCTAGAACATAGAAATACAAAAACAAAACCCAAAAAGTTAAATTCATGTACTCAAGGACATTTTTAGTGAGCAACACAAATGTCAAAAGTAACTATATAATGTGAAAAACATACAGTCATAATATCATATATACACACATATCCATAATTTACTCATATAAAAGAAAATATTGTCATAGCAAAAGCACACCATGGATTCACCTGCAGCTAGCTTTCTCCTTTTTGTATTGCCAAATATTTACAGTATATTTCACTTTGCAATAGTTCTCAGCACGTAATTTCATTCATTACCTAAGATCTGGTTGAAATCTCAACAAAGATCTTGGACCAAATGAAGCCTGAATTCTAATTGTGAATTCTTCTATACTTCTACTGTTCCATGGGGTAATTAATTTATACTTAGTGCCCATGACCCAGTCCTTCAGTCTATAAAATAAACTTTTCTGGTTTGGTATGCAGCACTTAAATATCATTTTAATTTTTCTTAAGTAGCTGTGCCTGCCTCACAGGGATAGCATGAAAGTTAATGTGTTAATGTTGACAAATGCTTCTAAAGATTAGATGATCTTTATACCATAACACAACAACCAGCTTTCTTTGGTATACTGAGGTTTCCAAACTTGTTTGCAACTAGGGGTAACACTGGGACAGTCTTCTCTCACTGAGCTACCTCTTTAAAGAGTTTACCACCAAAGCAGACCACTGATTAATGGAAAATATTTTCAACTTACTATGTCATGCAAGAGAAATCTTTCTAGTGATAGGTATAAACCAAATGAAGGGAACAGAACTCCCAAGTACCCAATATGTCACCCCCAACTTCTTTCTAATAACAGTACAATCATTGTCTTGAGTCAATGTTGGACAATAGCCAGAACACAAGTAATACAGGATTGAGGTACATGCATAATAAAGTGGGAAAGTACATTTTCTAACTATGTAGTTGGTGAAAAAGTCCATCCCTATTTATTCATTCCCCTACTAAGTTAACTGGCATAGCTTTATATTAGCTATATTATATAATAAGATAGTGCTTATTTGGGGGTTTAAATATAATTATAGCTTTTGCTAATACTATAATATTTTAGAACCAATTCTAAACAGAACATGGCATAACATTATCTATAATTTTAAATAAAGAAATGGCATAAACACTGAACAATTGGAAAAAAAATCAATTGTATAATATTCATGAATTAAAACATTTTAAGCATTTGAAGTGATGTTTAAAATGTTTATTGGTGAAAAGAAATGTTCTGGATTAAAGAAGTAAAACAAAGTAAAGTTCCATATGAGATAGCTAGCTGAATAATACAATTATCAGTGTATTCCAATTTCTTCACTTGACGTTGTTGATATTTCTCAACTTTTCAGTTTCCATAATAAGAAATATTACCTAATTCACAAGTTGGGCAGTTTAATACCAATTCTTTTTTTTTTTTTTTTTTTTTTTTTTTGGTTTTTTGAGGTAGGGTCTCACTCTAGCCCAGGCTGACCTGGAATTCACTATGTAGTCTCAGGGTGGCCTCGAACTCACGGTGATCCTCCTACCTCTGCCTCCCAAGTGCTGGGATTAAAGGCATGCGCCACCACGCCTGGCGAATTCTGAGACAGATATCTTTCATTTAGCTTCTCTGGAACTTCTAATGTCATTAATATGAAGACATGCCATTACTATGATAGCTACTACATAAAAAACAAATGTGGATGAATATAAGCCTTATCTCATTTAATAACACTTTAGAAGTAGCCCCTCTTCTTCAATTTGTGTAAGGAATTCTTGAAATTACTTTCTTTTAGAACATTCCTAGAAGTTCCCATCTATCAATAGGTCTTACCTTGTATTAAAATTGTTATAGAAAAGTCTTCCTTCTTAATTTGTTTTATAGATTTTAGTAGAAAAAAAAATGCTCTATGGGATGGAGAGACGATTTAGCAGTTGCAATGCTTGTCTGCAAAGCCAAAGGACCCAGGTTTGATAATCCAGTACCCATGCAAAGCCAGATATACTAGGTGACACATGTACTTAGAATTTGTTTGCAGTGGATAGAGGCCCTGGCGCACGCATTCTTTCTCTCTCTCTCTCTCATAAATAAATAAATTTTTAAATGTTCTACATATCTCATAGCCCACATTACCTAGTACATAATAATGGTTGCTGCAAAGCAAAGTTCCAATATAATATCATCTTGCCCAGAAGAGTTAATACTCCTGCTTTGTGTCCTACTTTGTGACGATATTTTCCTAAAAGACCTGAAACTCACTTACTCTTGGCTGATGGGATTGAAATCAGCCACCTATTATTGATTCATCCATTCAAGGAGTACTCAGAAGGACCTACTGTGTACAGACACGTTACTAGGCACTGTGGACAGAACACTAAGTAGAGCCAACAAGAAGTCTCTCTTATAGAGTTTATATTCATGAGAAAAATAGAGAATATACAAAACATATAATGTGGCAGATAGTAGTGAAGACAAGAAAAAAGCTAAGACAGAGAAAAGAGAAGGAAATGGTTAAGAAAATGACTGAATTTTAGATGGGATAGCCAGCGAAGCTCTCACTGAGAAATTAGCATTTGAGTTAAATCTAAAGGCATCATAATGGCAATGGCCAGGAAAATCTTTGAGACTCAGGAAGTAGCCAATTCAAAGGCATATGGGCCTGAAGAGGGCCTGTATTCAATTGCCAGGATGTATGTAAAACCTTGAGTTTAGCCACACATACTTGTAAGTCCTGTAGAGTGCTTAGATGTGACTGATAATCACTTAGCCTCCCTGGTCAGCCAGTCTGACATAAAGATAATGACAGCTCCAGATTCAGTGAGAGACTCCAATTCGAGGAAACAACATGGAAAGAGACACAGAGAAGAACACCAGATGTTCTTCTGTGGCTTGTGTATACATGCATATAAGGACACACTTGTCTGTATGTATACTACATATACACATACTAAACACACACACACACACACACACACACACACACACACACACACACAAAGAAATTTAGGAATTAATGACATAGATCAAGCTTGAAGCCATGAGGTCATCTAACACTGGCAATCATAATTACAAGGCAGTGAATAGCAAGCAAAGTTTTATTTAAAAATCCTTCTTTGGCTGGAGAGATGGCTTTGCGGTTAAGTGCTTGCCAGTGAAGCCTAAGGACCCCGGTTCAAGGCTCGGTTCCCCAGGTCCCATGTTAGCCAGATGCACAAGGGGGCGCACGCGTCTGGAGTTCGTTTGCAGAGGCTGGAAGCCCTGGCGCACCCATTCTCTCTCTCTCCCTCTATCTGTCTTTCTCTCTGTGTCTGTCACTCTCAAATAAATAAATAAATAAATAAATAAATAAATAAATAAATAAATAAAATTTTAAAAAAATCCTTCTTACCTTGAGAAAAAGAGGAAATAATAGTCATGACTGACTTCTTTTGCAATAGTAAATTCATTACACTACATTTCCAGGAGCATTTGGTTACTCTAGGTCTCCAGATGCAACTTCTACACCAGACCAGGCTTTAATCATTTAATCATTGTATCATCAACTACTCTGGCCTCACCTCTAATGACATGAAAGGGGCACTTTTAAAGACAGATGTCATTCTCTGACAATATAGCACAGTCTTTTATCTTACCTAGAGGCCTGTCCCACTCCTTCTTTATATCTGCACTGAAAATTGAGAAACATGATACCAAAGGATGCTACACAGCTCACAGAACCAATAGGATGTCCACGGAATCATATCAGATTTTGCACCCAGGAATTAAGCATAATCAGACATCCAGATGAGTACAAATTTACTTTGAACATCTCTGGCCTGGGGATAGAAATAAGCAGGACATCTCTTCTGAGAATGCCCAGCATAGAACATAGGTGAGGCTTCCAGTATTGCTTCCCAACTCTCAACACCAGTCTCATGAGGATGACTTGACTTGCAGGGGAGATGAAGTGTAGCTTATATTCTGGAACAGGAGGACATATGCTGTTGAAAATGGATTTAGACAATTTTTGAAGCCCACAAATATGACAAATATCTGAGTACTGAAGTTAGTTACTAGGAAGAAAATAGCTAAGTTCAGAAGTCCACTATTTGAGTGATAATGACAAACTTAACTCAGATACAAAGACAAATAGATCTAACTCTCTCCCTCCTTCTCTCATTCTCCACATGTATATACACATGTATATATGTATACATATCTATATAGATATATATATAGATAGATACATATATAGATATATAGATATACATATATATGTATGTATATGTGTGTATATAAATATAAATATATGTGTGTATATATATATATATATATATAATGTAAGGGTATGGTGATAGTATTGAAAGCCAAAATAATGGTGGGCAAGTCTAACTAGACAAATGAAAATCTCTGAGTCTGCAGAATAGGCTCTGGGTCATTAATGCCAGGAATAACAGATAAGAAAGTTCAGCGGTTTTGTTTGCTGTGACTTCAGAAAAGCTAGGATTCGATTTCAGACACCCATTTCCAATGTGATTCTAAGTTGGATTAATCCAAAGGAGAAATTGGCATACAGTTTTGGTAATTAGCCTTCCACCACAGTCCTTGCTCTACAAGAGTCACTGTCAATAGAGGCAAAGGTGCTGAATGGTCCCTATCCCCTCCAGTCCCAGCTATCCTTCCATCATCTGGTCTGAGGACTGATGGGTCACAGACACTGGCCTTCCCTCTTTCCTGCCAATTCTGCTCTGGGCTCACAGCTGGCCTCTGTATGTCTGGCTTTAAAAGGTTTCCTGAAGTGGATATTATTTGATTCTACAGCTCCTTATTTTGGACCCCAGTATCTCCTACCTTACAGTCATGTAGGTGACATTTTTATATACTATTCATAGTACTTCTTCTTTGTTGACTAAAACCTCACTAAGCTATCTACCAGAATTGGTTCCAGGGAACATAACCCTAAGGATGGGAATCTGGAAATGTTGCTCTGATTAAATTATATTTAAAGGCATTAGTGATTCTCTGCCTAATGGTAAACACAGGCTGTCTATGACATGCTGTGGCAGTTAATATGTCATCATCATCTGTCAGTGTGTAAGAGAAGATAAAGCCTCAAATGAACATGGAGCTGCTGCCATGTAATATTCTGTGGAAAATGGGAAAATATGCAATTGTTTTTGTTTTCTTTTTTTTTTCATGGAGAAAGAAAATCAAAGCAAGCCTTTAAATTATCCCTTCAAGCCTGAGTGAAGGGTTAAGAAGCTCTTAGTTCTGTGTCAAGCTGGGTAAGTTGTAAGTCTGCTTTTGAGAGGGTGGACATTGACACATCAGAGAAAAGTCGCTAACCAACTCTTCTGCAGGACAGGGAAAGACAGGGCAGTCTGGAGTCCAGGTCATCTTGTTCTCTGAGCAAGTCCAGCTGCCAAAGGGAGATACTCTGTTAGACCTCTGTATAACCTCTCCTTATAACTGCTAACCTGCAAAACTATGACCTTGCACATAGCTAAATTATAATTTAACTGGAATTTATAAACTGCCCAGGTCTGTAATAGTCAATGTACCACTGCTACTTGCTTTTGCTGTGAGTATTGTCATTTATACATTTATGTCAATAAAATAAAAGAAATCAAAAAGGTTTATTTATAAGAATATGACAATTTTGTAATTTTTAAAACTTTCATGAATAATTTACTCAATTAACACAAGTATGTGAAGTATGTGAGTAAATGGGGATGTTGGTATGTCTTATAAACCTGCCATGGGATTTTATGAAAATTAATTACTAAATTCACAAGTTTCCATTTGATAGAGCCCTGCTATAATAAGAAGAGTGATGAAGCTCTAGGGTGCAGCAATATATACATATGGTTTCTATGTGGGCATATCCTGCCATTATATATGTGCACATAATTTCTATGCTGTGTAGATTATAGAAAGAATAAAGTCACAGTAGGAATGAAAAACACAGAATTTGAGGCAAGAGCTACCTCTGGTTTAGGGGCAATGAGGAGAGATATGCAGCTGAGGAAGGAGCCCAGAGGCTGCCAAGATTCCGCTAGTGTTAGTCCTTAATGAAGTGTTAGGAAGCCAGCTGTCTATGTACTACTTTAGACTGCTCTACATGACTGAAACAACCCATCAGCAAGGCAGTGAGAACACCTCCAGAGTAGGACTCAATATACCTCCTCCATTTTACCTTTGTCATAAAGTCTCTCCACAGTCAGCATAGGAATTATACAGAGGAACCATCAGGAAATCCCTTTTCTGCAGAAATACATCCTCAAAAGTTACATAGACTTTTACAGATATAAACTTTTGGAAAATATCTTATTTGAACAGATACAAAAATGACTTATTCTGGCTATAAGAAATACACAAATTGTGTCCCCTTTCCTATTCCCTACAGCAATGAAACTGCAGCGACTGAATAAGAGTTTAATTCTTGCCAGAACTCTGGCCTACGCTAGCTGTAAGCTTCCAGTTCAGGAAGTGTCTTAAAAGTTTTTTGCTGAGTCAAGAAATGCCAATGGGAAGAAGACTGGCACAAGGCAAGAGAGAAAAAACAGAAATAAAAATTTGCATTGTCCCTGGTTACCATGAAGTATCTTAAAGAATGAGATCAAGAAGAAAAGGTAGGTTCTGGGAGACCACTCAGAGCATCCATTTCTCTTTGATAAGTCAAAACAGTTTTGTTTTTTGGAAATGATAATATTTAGCTCACATTTTAAGTCTGCATTTCTGAATCATGCCTCCAAAAGCTTGCTCACATACACATGGCTTTTGTTTATTCTTTTCCGACTTGGTTTCACATTTTTATACATGGCCTCAAGGAATGGCTTTGATGCTGAATTTTTCTAGAAAAAAATGAATAAGTAAATACAGAAGTCACATATACATAAAATGCAAAAGCAGAAATCAATGGGACTCCCAAGTGTTTTCCAACCCCTTTATCCCTAATACTATTTCTAAGAAAGATTCTATTTCAACAATTTTGTTTCTCTTGACTACTGAAGTATGTTAATTTCTGGACTCATGAATTGTTCAGGTGTTCAGTTACATTCTGAAATGTTAAATGGCACAGGCAAAATGTCTAAGAATATGAACAACTTTAACTTGAGTTTTCCTCTGTGATGCATCTTTCTCAAGGGTGGCTAATTTATTACCTGCTGCCCTAGAAAATTCAACTGGCAAGGGATATTTGTGTTTTGTTTTGTTTGTTCTTTGGTTAGAGAGTTCTCTTTGACTTTTTAATTTACTCCATTTATTCATGGAATTTTACTCTGACTTATTTTTTTTTCCTTCTGTTTAAGTCCCTTGTACATCAAGGTGGGTGGCATTCAGTTAAAAATATTCTTTTAAGAAACACCATAAAAAATGGAATGAAAGGATTTCATTTTGGCTTCCATGCTTAAAGAAAGCTGTAAGCAAAGAATAAACATACTTCATATGACTTATGGTTATCCAGGAGCTACTTAAAGGAATACATTCAGTTTATTCTCAAAAGAGAAAAATTTCAACAGGACTGATAAATGTCCCATGAGTTCTGTACTGACCCTGCTTTCTACCTGTCCCAGGTGTATCTCAGTTTTCATTAAATACCCTTGAAGGCTTACAGCAAGCAAAATGCTAACTAAGGTTGATTAAAAGTTTTAGGGCTTGTGGAATACAAATATATATACTTATATATGTATGTATTTCACAAATACATATACTAAATTTTGCATTCCTTTTAAGTTGGATCCTTATGAGAGAGAATCTTGGTGTTTGTGTTGTGTAGAGAGATTTGTGTGGAACAGTGACTGTGGAAGCCTGGTTTACCCTGGCCTTCCCACCTGTACACTATTACCTACTTTAGATTTACAAGTCTGCTGGGATTCCTCAGTCAGGGAAACTAGTAAATGCTAATATTAATCTCCTTGCAGGAATATTTTTCAGTTAAGGAGCTGAGGGTTGAGGAGATGGCTCAGCAGATAGGAGAACTTGCTTTTTAAGAATAAGGGCCTCTCAGGCCAGAGACTGCTAATTTTGACACCCCAGAATCCATGTAAAAATGTGGGGATGGCCACACACATCTGTAACTCCAGTTAGTGGGCAGCAGAGACTGAATAATCATTGGAGCTCCCTGACAGACAGCAACTCAATTGTGGGAGAGATCCTGTCTCAAAAAAAGAAAGGAAGGGGCTGGAGAGATGGCTTAGCGGTTAAGCGCTTGCCTGTGAAGCCTAAGGACCCCGGTTTGAGGCTCGGTTCCCCAGGTCCCACGTTAGCCAGATGCACAAGGGGGCGCACGCGTCTGGAGTTCGTTTGCAGAGGCTGGAAGCCCTGGCGCACCCATTCTCTCTCTCTCCCTCTATCTGTCTTTCTCTCTGTGTCTGTCGCTCTCAAATAAATAAAAAAAAAAAAGGAAGGAAGGAAGGAAGGAAAGAAAGAAAAGAAAAGAAAGAAGCTAAGAAGCACAGATGAGCGATGAAGGGACCCTCAACATTCTCTGGGTTCCACACATATACTCATAGGAAAGCAGGGAAAGCATGGCAGGAGCAGGAAGCCAGCATCATGTCATCACATCAGCAGGTATAAGGTAGAGAGATGAATGTAAGCTGGGAAGAGTATTCCAACATGAGCCTATCAGGACATTTTACATGCAAACTACCACAACACTTGCTTCATCCCTCCCTATGTCCAGTGACATAGGGAAGATGAAGAACAGTCTCCCTTTATTTATTTATTTATTTTGGAAAAATGGTAATATTCACATGACTACAGTGGTCTTGCAATGAATCTTCATGATTGTTTTCTTTCCAATTTTTAAAGTTTATTCTTTCTATACCTATGTTACCTTTAGCATGGCATCACCCCCTAAATATGATCATGCTGTGGGAGACAGTGAGGAGGAATCTGAGACCTGCATGACCCATCAGATCATAGAACAAAACTGTGTACCTTGTGTTTACTTTTTGTTTTCCTACATTACTTTAACTTTCACCAGTGCTGTCATCAAGGGGCTTCTGTACAGGCAGGGAACTTGACTTCAGCACAAAAATATTATCAATCCCCCAAAAACTCTAAGGACAATGAAATAATATTCTCTTAATATAGACCCATGACATTTCTCAATGTGAATAAGGTGTGAATAAAAGCATTTGGGAATAAATCTTCCAACTTTGATTGATTTATGAAAATACATTCTAAATAAAAAGTACTTGTCATGCAAACACATCACCTCACCACAGCACATTCCAGTTCTGCACCCTGAACCCCACCGTAAAGCAATTCTGCAGTCAGTGTTGACTGCCAGCATGCTTTCACTAGCATGTGGTGTGGGTGTAGACATTGCTTAAGTTGTGTATATAACAATTCAATTCCTGACTGTGAACTTGATCTATCTTGAATTTTATCCAAGCAAATTTAGTTACAGAAAGAACTGGAAGACTTTGTGTTTGTGCAGTTGTGTGTCTTGAACCCTAAAATGATGTTACAATGAGGTTTCGAGAACATTATGTGTTCTAATAAATACTGCAAATTGAATCCTTTTGCAATATGTTTTCCGTCACTGGAAATACATATGATAAGCTCATCCTAAATGGAACTTAGCATGAATGCAATTGACTTTAAGGTCAATGGAGAATCAGAATCAGAAACCTATGAAGATAAGTCTCTTTCTCGTGTAATTCTAAAATTCATGTCAATTCTTAGGAAGGACCAAGGCAGTGCAAAGCAATGGAAAATATGCCATTATTTCATTTGGCTTTGGAAATGGAAAGTTAGGAAAACTGATGGTTGCTTTGTTCCTAACTGCTAAAAAGTGTGTGAAGGGTAGAAAACAGGTTGAAGGGAGCTAAGATAAGGCACAAAAGAGGAGAAGAAAGTCCAGAGGAAACAAACCCCAGGTGTGCCCCACAGGGTATTGCACAGCCACCTCCCTGAGCTCTCTGGGCAGGAGAGGACCTGGGTGATTGAAGGATGGCAGCTCATACACAATGTGTGGGCTTCCCTGGGGAATGAATGCAACAAGGTGCCCTGGAAATTTTATTTTGGAACTTAGAGAAGGAAGTCATTTTATTTCTTTGGAGATCATTAGGTGGATCACTACATCATTTATAGCTTCATTTCCATGTTAGCCCTCAGTGTTGTACACATACACACTCCTATAAACATACAAATCACAGAAAAAGACTTAATTTTTCACAGGTGCTTTAGCCAAAAACCTCCTAAGTAACTAAAATATCAAGACTACACATAAACTCAGCTTTGCAACACATTGTGAAGGTAAAGAATTGATTTTTAATTCACTCTGTGGGTCTCAGAAGTCAAATATATAACACAAAGGGATAAAAATAATGTACCACCACTAAGTTGATGACTAAATGCTAAACTAATTTAATAAAATATAATATTGAATTACATATCACATGTGAATTCCATATTTATGATTGCAATAAACCTGCAATAAGATCCCAGCTCATGATTACATTATTATTATGTTTCCTTTCCATCTTCAACTGCCTACTTTTAAAAATCTGTAATATTACCTTGGGCCATTTGGGTTTTATGTGGCAACAGCATTTACCTTAACTCTTCCCTAGAGGAAAATTGAATCATTTATTTCATTTTGAAGGAAATGGATTTCTGCATTAGAATAAAATAAAAATGATTAAATGTGAATTGACTCACTCAATCCTGTTTATTGGGTTAAAGGGCATAATTATCTCCCCTGCTAAGTGCTATATGTGAGATCATGTACCAGAATGTATAGGGGTAAGTAGTTTTGAAATGATGAGCTATAGCAAAGCATGGAAAAACCCATGTCTGTAATGGCAGCAAAGGCTTAAAGTGGCACATGAAGGAACAGGCTCTGTTTGACTGAGCCTGTGCATATGATTAATCTAACTTTATAAAAGCTTCTCTATGGCTCTATGTCAACCAACTTTGTAAAATGTGTTGAGACAGCATTTTTTATACCTAGGATACTGTGGGCATGCATAGTTGTTGAACCATTTAAAAAATAACCCTTTTAAGTGGTTGTATATTAGGCTTGTCTTTTTATTTTTATTTTTGGAGATAACACAAATTTACCTCATAAAAGTACCCTCCCTTCCCCATAAATTTGCTTCATTCTAGGGTGCCTGTGTGTGCTGCTTGTAAAAGGTACACAAAACAAGTTTGGAAAAGGAGAGAGAGAGAGAGAGAAAGAGAGAGAGAGAAAACCTGTTTAGGAAGAAGCCAGGATTTTCTCCTTTCCCTTCTGTTAGTAAATGTATGACTTCCATTACATCAATCTGGATCTCATTTTCCTCATTGGCTAAATGGAAATAAAGGCTTATCTTGTAGAGTATGACAAGCATTAAGAGAAACAACGTATAGCAGGGGCCCACTACTCAACAAGCGGCAGCTCAGGCTGTCAATGCCATAGCCTGCTCATGGCCATCATATTTAGAGCTGTGCCACTCCTGGAAACGGCAGGCTCTGTTTGGAAGAGACAGTCCAAGGCTGACCTGAGACCTAGCATGTCATCTGGGTAGGGTTCCTGTTCGGACAATGGGTCATATAATCATCCTCACCCTGGAACTTTGATGCTCTTCTTGCCCTTGATGGTTTTGAGCAACCATTTCTCAAATGCCCTTTGCAGGTGCCTCTCCATGATTCTTCCGAGGAGCTCATCTGCTAGGGATGAAATTATGTCCCCCACCATTCATATGCTGAAGGCCCAACCTTGGTACCTCAGAATGTGATTTTATTTGGGGATTGAGTCTTTATAGAAATCATTGAATTAAAACAGAATTGGGGCTGGGGACATAGGTGAGTGGTAGAACACTTAGCATATGTGATATCTTAGGTTTAATCCTTAATAAACAGAGTTATTTATTAGGGTGAACACTAATCAATATGACTTATGAAAGGGGAGATTTGGAGAAGAATATTAAAGGCAGATGATATGGAGAGACATATGGAAAAGACAGACAACTACCAGTCAAGAGAAAGGCTGAAGATTCTTCCCTCTTGGCCCTCTGAGGCTAGCTGACACCCTCACTAGGGTTTCTGGTTCCAGTGTGTCAAGAATCAAGGTTTTGTATATAAGCTTCCTGGTCGATGGCACTTTGTTACAGCAAAACAGCAGTTTAGAGGAGTAAAAGAAGCTCGTGCCTTTTCTTGGTTTCTGAGTTTTCCTCCCTAGAAAAACACTGCTCTCCCCAGATCCTGAAATGGTAATGATTTCTGCTGACCACCCTCTATGCCCAAGGCTTGTAGCTCTATTACATGGGAACCTTTAAAATCCAAGCTGAATCATGACACAAATGCTCAATTAGCAATAATGATATCTATCAGAGGCAGGAGCTGAAAATGCTTCAGGATCACCCCTTTAACTGCCTGGGAATTATGAATTATTAGCACACTTATCTAGAAAGCTTAACAGCATAGAATTAAACAAAATCTGTCCCGCAGAATTTACTGGCAATTCAGAGGCTGATAATTCGCTCTTTGTTCTCTAATGTAAACATATGTAAGTTCCATAAATCAAACCTAGTTTTAAAGCAATATTTTTCCCATAGAAAAAAATTCTTTCTCCAGTAACTCTACACTTCTTTCTACAATCCACCCACCCACCTCCTAAACATACACATACAGACAGACATGAAGAATCTAGAACTAAACATTTAAAACTTTTATGTATTTTCTAAAATGTTATCTCTCTTCCAGCTACTTCCAGGTGAGAGCATTGCACAGGTGCTTACAGATACAAATGCCAGCTTTTGTCTATGCACACTTTTCCTGTCAAATCAAAATATATTAAAATCTAACATATCACAAATACTTCAACAAATTGTTTTTAATTAATGTCAGAGAATCTGTACAGAGATGCACTAGAACTTGGTCACAAGAAGAATCTAATTTAAAAACAATCTTAAGCTGGGCGTGGTGGCGCACGCCTTTAATCCCAGCACTTGGGAGGCAGAGGTAGGAGGATCATCGTGAGTTTGAGGCCACCCTGAGATGACATAGTGAATTCCAGGTCAGCCTGAGCTAGAGTGAGACCCTACCTCGCAAAACCAAATCTTGATTTTTCCACTTACAGTATGTCTGCCACTCACTAACAGTTTTGGGAAATCTATTGTTCAACAACTATTCTTTTAATGCTAGAGAAGGACTGGGTGGTTCAGTTGGCAAGGTACTTGCCACACAAGAACGATGACCCTAGTTTGGTTCCCCAGCACCCACGTCAAAAGCCAGGCATGTGCACCTGTAAAGCCAGCACTATGGAAGCAGGAACAGGGACATTCCTGCAAGCAAGGTTCAGTTACAGACTCATTTGCAAAAATGTAAGGTTGAGAGTGATTGCAGGAGATGCCCAGTGTCAGCCTCTGGCCTACATACTTGCACACATATCCACAAGCTTTTGCACTTGTACACACATGTATCCAATGCATATGAAGACAAATGTAGACACACCGTATACATATAAACATGAAGAAAGAAAAACAGGAGGCATTGCTCTTTTTCTCCAAAAACTTGGACTGCCCCAATAATGCTCAGACAAGTAAAATCAGAAAGTAAACATTGATCTGTATATTGTTGTGGGATTTTATTTTTGTTGTTTGCTTTTGTTTTTGGCAAGGGGAGCGGTGAGGGGAGTCCATGTTTCCTTGATGTTTGATTTGGTTTCCGTATATGCTGCTCCCTTCCACTTAGCAACAATCCTTTCTTCCCCTGAGCCTCTTGAATGCCTTGTTTGTAAAAGTACAAGAATGTAGAAGTTTATGGTACATGACCCTGCACAATCTTTCTTCATCCAATTTAGTCCTGTGGAGGAACGGGAGGCTCAGAACTATGTTGACTCTTCTTGTAGCCCATCACTCAAGTTAGATAATCACTGATCAATGCACATGTCTTCAACATACAAACACCTTTTAGGAGGGCTTGAGAGAGGGCTCAGAGGCTAAGTACAACTGCATGATTTCCTGAGGAAGACTCATTGCCCTACGTTCTGTCCCCCAAAACTCAGCTAAATAGCTGGACATGGCCATGGGTGGAATGCAGAGCCAGGAGAATTGCTGGGGTTTGCTGAGCAGTCTGGATTCAGTGAGACTCCATGTCAAGGAAGGAATGTGGAAGAGGGATAAAGGAAGACACTTGACAGTCTCCTCTGCCTCCACACATTCATCTGCACACACATATACAACCACCAACCACTCACCCATCCACACATACATAGTACATTTCCTGGAAACCTAGGATTCACTCCCCAGTGGGAAGAGTAGAATAAAGGGCATTTCGGAGATTGGGCTTGAGTCTGGGAGGAATGTGAATTAGCTAGTGGCCATCAGAGGAAAAATGGTTCCCTGAGAAATCTAAGAACAAGGGTTATGCCAAAAAAAAAAAAAAAAAAAAAAAGTGGGGAGGAAGAAAGGTTCAGGAAAAGATGAGACTTAGAAGAATTTAGTTTAGAGATATTCACAGGTATTATGCAGACCTATAAGTTAGAAGTCTTTACAAAAAGACACAAAATTTTCTTGGTGCAAAAGAAAAAGAAATATTTAGAGAATAAGAAAAGCCTGATTTGTCACCAAAGTCATATTCAAGGCCATATAAACCTACTTCCTCTTCTTCAGATCTACCCACCTACATCTCATCTTACTACTCAAAGCCTGCCTTGTTTCAGTTGACTCCATTGTGAGATTATTCTTAACTCTGTAACTCTCATTGACTAGTAGATTCTCAGCCTGCATAACAAGTCCAAGCAAGAACTGGCAATTCCCCTGAATCTCTCCTGAGACAGAATTCCCATGAGAGGAGCACAACCCAGTTTACAAGACTTGTTTTTCAGGGTCATAGTTCTCAACTCAAAGGAGCTCCTCACTGATACAACATTCTTCTTCTTGAGCTGAAGTCTAAGTTCCTTATAGTGCAAATACTTTATAAAGCTTTAATGATATTGTTCACATTCTATCTCATAAAAGTTAATAATAGAAGTAGAAATGCAAGAGAAATCTAGATCTAGTGACACAGTTCCACAGATGTAAGATGCTGGATGGTTTCAGAGAAAGAGGGATCAGGTGGGCAATATTTCCCCTTTGATTATTATTCTAATTACATTGTTATTATAAACTTCATAGATTAAGGTAATAAAAAAGGGAAAGTACAAAAAAAAAGTCTTGAAAAGAAACAATCATGCCAATACAATGAGGCAAATGTGAACAAATCTATGTGCAATGTAAAACACACCTAATAATGACAAACACTAGCGAGGATTTTAAAAGAAACATAATTCCAACACCAAACTGATTTATATACAATACCAACTAAAACAATCTCCAAAACAGCTCTAAGTACATTTTTACAATTCAAGATGTTTTAAAAAATAAATTGCAAAGAAAATAATCAAAATGGAGCTATGGCCTTTGTATTCTGTTAGCAATACAGAAGAAAAAGGCCAGTTTTCTGTTTGGAGCATGTTTAGAGGTTGTGTAAGTTTAATATATAAATAATTTTGAAACATTAAAAAAGACATGAGGGTGTTTGTTCTGTAAGTTAAACAGTAATTTGATCTCAACATCATTAAAAATAAACTTTCACCTGTTACTAATTTTCTTCTTAGTTACAAAGGCATTGTTTGTTTAAATGAAAAGGAGAAAGCATCTTGAGGCTATTTATACAGTCCAAACAAGAGAATGAATTACAAAGGTCCATGCAAGCTAAAAAGCAAATAAAGGAACTTTTCCAACAATATGCTAAAATTTTAACTTTGGCTATATGCAACTTAAAGTCCCATGCTGTGAGCCTCAAATACAGACAGCACATTGAGTGGCAAATAGTGCTACAATCTTTTGTGTGTACTATTTTGAATTGTGGAAGTGTAATAACCTGAAAATTGAGCCTTGTATTATACAAAGTCTTCTTTAGCATTGTTCAGCAAAGCAAAAAAAAAAAAAAAAAAAAAAAAGTATTTTGTGGGATGCCTTTGATTTCAGTTTTATAACATAGGGATCATGTCAGATTGTGCATATATAAGTGTGTGTCTGTTTATATGTGTATCATTTTGGCATTGTCTTCCATTTTCAACAGAGTCTCCTGAGCAGCAAAGAAAAAACAGCCATTAAAAGACATAGAGCAAGTAAGGCCAATCTAGCCTGCACCATTCACATGCACGAATGCAACCAGCCCATATTTTCAACCTGAAGGTTTTACAATTTGGAACTAAATTTCTAGTCTTGGTTTCCAAGTTGGCAGACTAGGTATCTTCAGGGAATACTAAGCCAATAAATATTTAAAAGAAGAAGGAGGAAGAAGAGGGAGAGGGAGTAGAGAAGGAAGAAGAGGAGAAAGAGAAGAAGAAGAAAAGCATTTTCTGCAAATCTTGAGTCTTGGAAAAAAGCAGAGTTCAGGTTTATTCCACATTCAACAGACAAATAAATATCTTTTCATTTACTAGACTCCTATTCCAGGACCCATTGGAAAGAAACAAAAAAAAAATTATAATGTTTCCAGAATACTCCCCAGTGCCACTGACTTACTTACACACAAACACACACACACACACACACACACACACACATACACACACACACACACACACACACACACACACACACAACAGAGAGAAAGAGAGATAGAGAGAGAGAGAGAACCACACTGAAATAGTAAGGTCTCTTTAATTTGTAACTTTCAGCCTACATTGTTAATATAGTCCCAAATTTCAGAAGATTCCAAATTCATAAACAGGATTCTCAATCTAAAGACACTTCTAACTAGTGACTTACACTATGAGCTCACTCTCTCCTCCCACCTAGTCTGCCATCTTTGGCTCCACTATCCTTCCATTCATCAACAAGCAATGAGCCTCTTCTTTTTAAGGTTTCTGTAATTCTTTTAGAACCTATGAGAACAGGACTCCTTCTCTGCTCTTACTCATCAAACTTTCTTAATCCTTGTGTCCTGCAGCCTGATTTTTCCCCATTTAGTAATATGTTGGCTGTAGGTTTGTCATAAATAGCTTTTATTATATTGAGATATGGTCCTTCTATTTCTAGTCTCTGTAGGACTTTTATCATGAAGGGATGTTGGATTTTCTCAAGTGCTTTCTCTGCGTCTAATGAGATGATCATGTGATTTTTGTCCTTCAACCCATTTATATAATGTATTATATTTATAGATTTGCGGATTTTGAAACATCCCTGCATTACTGGGATAAAGCATACTTGTTCAGGGTGAATGATCTTTCTGATATATTCTTGTATTCTGTTTGCCAATATTTGGATGAGAATTTTTGCATCTATGTTCATGAGGGAGATTGGTCTGTCATTTTCTTTTTCTGTTCTATCTTTGCCTGGTTTTGGTATCAAGGTGATGGTGGCCTCATAGAAGGAATTTGGTAGAATTCCTTCTTTTTCTATTTCCTGGAAAAGCTTAAGAAACATTGGTGTTAGCTCTTCCTTAAAGATCTGGTCAAATTCAGCAGTGAATCCATCTGGGCCTGGGCTTTTTTTAGTAGGGAGATTATTGATAACTGTTTGGATCTCCATGTTTGTTACAGGTCTATTTAAGTGATTAATCTCATTTTGATTTAATTTAGGTAGGTAATATAAATCAAGGAAATCATCCATTTCTTTCAGATTTTCATACTTTGTGGAGTATATGCTTTTATAGTATGTCCCTATGATTTTTTGAATTTCTCTGGAATCTGTTGTGATGTTACCTTTTTCATCTCTAATTTTATTAATTTGTGTCTCTTCTCTCTTTCTTTTGGTCAGATTTGCTAAGGGTTTATCAATCTTGTTTATCCTTTCAAAGAACCAACTCTTTGTTTCATTAATTCTTTGGATTGCTTTTTTTTTTGTTTCTATTTCATTAATTTCTGCCCTAATCTTTGTTATTTCTTCCCATCTACTGATTGTTGGTTTGACTTCTTCTTCTTTTTCCAAGGCTTTAAGGTGAAGCATTAGCTCGTTTACTTGTGACCTTTCTCATTTCTTAATATAGGTACTTAAGGCTATAAATTTACCTCTTAGAACTGCATTCATTGTGTCCCAGAGATTTTGGTACGTTGTGTTCTCATTATTGTTTGACTCTATAAATTTTTTGATTTCCTTCTTGATTTCTTCATTGACCCCTTCATCATTTAGTAGTGTATTGTTTAGTTTCCATGATTTTGTGTATGCTCTATAGCCTTTCTTGCTACTGATTTGTAGTTTAATTCCATTGAGGTCAGAGAGAATGCAAGGAATTATTTCAATTTTCCTGAATTTGTTAAGATTTGCTTTGTGTCCTAATATATGGTCTGTTTTAGAGAATGTTCCATGTGCTGCTGAAAAGAATGTATAGTCTGCAGCCTTTGGATGAAACGTCCTGTATATATCTGTTAGGTCCATTCCTTCTATGACGTCATTTAGTCCAGATGCCTCTTTGCTTATTTTTTCCCTGGATGACCTATCAATTGATGAGAGTGGGGTGTTAAAGTCACCCACCACCACTGTGTTTGGTGTTATCTGTGACCTTAGTTCTAACAGTGTTTGTTTGATGAATTTGGGAGCCACCATGTTAGGTACAAATATGTTTAGGATTGTAATGTCCTCCTGTTGGAGTGTGCCCTTAATCAATATAAAGTGACCTTCCTTATCTTTCTTGACCAACGTTGGACTGAAGTCTACCTTGTCAGATATTAGGATAGTAACCCCTGCTTGTTTTCTAGGCCCATTTGCTTGAAACACAGTTTTCCAACCTTTCACCCTAAGATAATATCTATCCTTTGTAGAAAGGTGAGTTTCTTGGAGACAACAAATTGTAGGATCCTGCTTTTTTTAACCCAGTCTGCAAACCTATGTCTTTTGGTTGGGGCATTGAGAACATTGATATTAAGAGATATTACTGAAAGGTGTGAATTTATGTTTGCCTTTGTGTGTGTGTGTGTGTGTGTGTGTGTGTGTGTGTGTGTGTGTGTGTGGTTTTAGTTCTACCTTTGCTTTCTTGTGTTAACTAGTGTTTGAGTATTGCTTGTTTTTTCCAGGTTCCTTATATGTGTGCTTTTCCTTTTTTTCAGCACGGAGGATCCTATCAAATATTTTCTGTAGAGCTGGTTTTGTCTTCAAATACTCCTTTAACCTGATTTTGTCATGGAATGTCCTTATTTCTCTGTCTATTTGAATGGATAGCTTTGCAGGATAAAGTAACCTTGGTTGACAGTTGTTATCTAGAACTTGGAATACATCACTCCAAGCCCTTCTGGCTTTTAAAGTTTATGTTGACCAATCTGCTGTAATCCTGATGGGCTTGCCTTTGTAGGTAACTTGATTTTTCTCTCTAAGTGCTTTCAATATTTTATCCTTGGTTTGTGTGTTTGGTAGTTTGATTATAATATAATGAGGAGAGCTTCTTTCCAGGTTTTGTCTGGCTGGGGTTCTAAAGGCTTCCTGTATCTGCACTGGCATCTCTTTCCCAACTTGGGGGAAGTTTTCTCCTATGATTTTGTTGAAGACGCCTACTATGCCTTTGGAGTGGAATTCTTCTCCTTCTACTACGCCCTGAATTCTTATATTTGACCTTTTCATAGTGTCCCGAATATCTTGAAATTCCCACTCATGCTTTTCACTAAGTTTGTCTTTCTCTTTGTTGGATTGTATTAGATCTGCCACCTCATCCATCCTACTGGTGAGATTTTCTACAGAGTTTTTTATTTCATTAACTGTGTTCTTCATTGCTAGTAATTCTGACTGGTTTTTCTTTATTATTTCTATTTCCTTATTTATGTCTTGTATTGCCTTCTTTATATCATGAAATTGGTGTCCTGTGTCTTCTTTGATTCCTTCGATTTCCTCTTTGAGTTCCTCTTTGACTCCTTTGATTTGTTCTCTGACTTCTTTGAACATATTTACAATCATTCTTTGAAATCTTTCTCAGGCATTTCCTCTAACTCATTCTCACTGGAGGACATTTCTGATGCATTAATACTGTTAGGTGGATTTATATTGTCTTGCTGTTTAGTGTTTAATGTTTCTTGTGTTATAATGTATATATTTTTGCATCTTGGATTAAGTTAATGCTTGGACTTTTCTAGCTAGCTAGGTATTCTTAGCTGTATAAATTGATTTGATGTTATATATCTTCATGATAGGAGCTTCAGGTGTTAGGTGTGGCTCTTACGGCACTCAGAGTATCTACAAAGGTGTTCCTAGTGGTTGAGTTTCCCTGATATGGGAGTGTTCAAGTCGGCTGAGTGGAATAAAATACAGGTAGATTCTAAAATTTAACTAAACACTGTACTCATCCAATCAAAAACAGCACCAAATATTTATGCAAGAATGGGTATTATCACAACCAGATCCTCTATGAACAAAGAGGTTACGATTTCTGGTCTGTTGAGGGATCCAAGTCAGCTTGTGACCAAGTGAGACCCTTACCTGGTGCAATCAATCCCAGATATCTTTTTGGATGATTTTGGTCTCAGTCAAGTTGCTGGCTGGGTCATTGGGCTGCTGTTCTGATTTCTGGAGCTGGGCACTGGCATTTCCTGTGGGGCAAAGTGAGCCTGGATACTGCGGCCCTGCAAATCGGCACTCCTGCTGCTTGAACCGCCACTCCTGCTAAAGCTGCCACTGCTGTGTCTGTCCCCTCTGCTGGGTCCACCACTGCTGCCCCTGCTGCTGCTGCTTTAGCTGTCACTGCTGGATCCTCCACTGCTGCTGCTGGATCTGTGACTGCTGCCTCTGAAGCTGCTGCTGCTGGATCTGCCACTGCTGCTACTGGATCTGCCACTGCTGGGGCCGCTGCTGCTGGTGCCAGAGCCGCTGATGTTGCTGCAGACCCTGCTTCTGCTTGGGTCCTGCTGTTGGCTCAAGTTGGCGTGGCCAAGTCCTGGGACTGCTGCTGTGTTCACTGGAGCTGGGCACAGTCAGTGGGGGAGGGGAGGGAGTCACAGCTGCTGTGGTTCTCTCGCTGTTCCACGTGTCCTTCTACATTGTCATCTGCTCCTCCATTTTTCACTGCTGCTCACCCTTCACATTTCTTGAGTGGAAGCTCCCCTCACATGGCTTTTCCTGTGGCTGCAGCCGAGCCTGGTGGCTTTCTGGGGCGCTGCCGCCACCGCAGTTAGCGGACCTGCCAGGGCCGCTTTTGCTGGCCTGTGCGGGCTCTGGATCTCTTCTACTTCTCCACTGCCATTTTGATTTCCTATACACCTCAATTTTTAGTAAAAGTGTGTATTTTGTGCAGCCTGATTTTTGCACTGGGCTTCTCAGCAATGAGATGCAGACTCCTTTCACCTCCCCCATGCTCCCTCTCTGCTGCTTCCCTCAAGCATCAGTAGTGAACACAAACACCTAGCCTGAAGAAAGTAGCCTTTCCTTTAGTTTATACCCTATGCCTTCATGCCCTGCTAGAAGCTACTGGAATCCTCAAAATTGTCTTCTTTTGACTTTGACAAGGCATGCTCATTCTGTCACAATTCTAAGCGTTCTTTCTCTGTCTTCTCTCCAGTTCCTGTTATTTTATTCATCTCCAAATACCCAGGCATTCCCAAGGATCTGGTCACTCTGCCTTGTTCCCTTGCTCCATGATTCAGTTTTATAGCCTTAAGTCGCAGTTCTGTCAAATACTACCCAATCCTTTTCTTGTTCAGTTTTCTTCCCAAGTTTCAGGTCCACATCTCTGTCTGTATATCAGTAATTATACCCGCAAATCCACTGGAACTGTGAAGGTTTGAATACTGTTCATATGCTAAAATTTAATCCCCACTTAGTAATGTAATTTAGTAATGTAACCCCACTGTGATGTTTAGAAGCAGGCCCTTTGAGGGGAATTTAAGATTATGTAGAAACATGATTGAGTATCATGGTTTAACTAGAAAAAAAGAGAGAGTAGAGAACAGAGATTGATACATGAGCACACACATGTGTGCACACACACACACACACACACACAAAGTTTTGCCATGTGGTATTCAGTGTCTTCTTCAGCCTCTACATCAAGAAGACCACTACAACCAGATACAGGCCTTTGAACTTCCAGAACTGTGAGCTCAATAACTCTCTTTCCTTTAGTAACAGTCTCAGTTATTTCATCATAGTAATGCAATGGACTAACAAGCACCTAGGCCCTTCCTTTGAGACAGCTTTACATTCATCTTCAGGTTTCATCCTTTGTCATTACTTAGGACAAATGCTGATGGCCTTTTGCTCCTCAGGGCTCCCTAGCTGCCTTTTATCCCATGCTTCCCTCCTCTTTCAGCTATGCTGCTGAATGGATTTGACAAAAGTACCACCTTACTGTGTTTTCTCTTTCCAATGTTCTCTCCATTGTTCCCACAAAATATACCAATCAGCAACATGATGGAGCAGCAATCAACTGATCCTGAATCACATTTCCCCTTACTTTCCATAATCCCCAGGAGAGTGTTCCCTTTATCTGACATGGTAAGCCAGTTGCCTACACTTCCTCAAATTCCTTCATTTATGTGTTTTCTTTGGCCTAAAATACCATTCTGTCCATCCAATCCTGTCATCTGTAACCCCTTCCCATCACACAAAGCCCAGGACCTTCCTTCATTTCCTCCACAGTCCACTCACCAGGAAGACTCAACTTACTTAAGCACAGTGAGTGTGGTCTTTGATCCAACTTTCATGTGTGCTTGTTTGGGAATATGTCCTAAATTCCCTACTCAGCTCCTGGAAGGCTAGAGCTGCATGCACCTAGCCCAGTGCCTGCCTGGAACTGGAGAGTTCAATTTCCGTTTTGTTGACTGAAGGCTCTTTTGCTCCCAGGGTGCTATCGCTATGCATTGGAATTCATGGTGAGGTGACATGGTTCTTGCTTTTACAGAGGTCAGATTTTCAATATTTAAAAAAGTCTATTACATTTCAAAATGAAAATTAGAAATAAAGTAACTGTCAATATTTTATGAAACTGGAGTTCTTCCATATAGAATTTCTGTGTGAAGCCCAAGCAATACTTTGCTAAGGTTATATAAACCAGATCCTCATGAAATGGAGAAGAAATAAGTCAGTATGGCTTCCTCAATATCAACCCTGGGATACTCTCCTAACTTTCTCCTCCAACTCTAATCTTTGTTTTCTATTCCAATCTCATTCCTCTCTTCCTGTTGTCATACCTACCTGACACTAAACTGAGACCTTGTTCTCATAGTTTCAATCTTAGATGGTTGTAACTTATGCTGCCTGTCTGGACTTGGTAGGAATCCTAGCCATTTTATAATCTTGATCATGTTTTATTTGTAACAAAGGATAAATGGTTGACCTTAGTGAGCAAAGTCACACGGAAGTCCATTCTTCAGTGATTTGGTCAAAGGCCTTGAACATCCATTATCAGGTTGCTTGAAGCCAAAATATCAAAAGAAAAAATTAAAGCCTGCATTTCTGAGTGCAAGGTGGTGTTGTTACCTGAAAATCCCAAGGACAGTACCACGTACTAGGCTCTGGCTTCTGCCCTAAGCCAAATCTGCTAAGGAAATCATGTCTCCAGTTCAAGGTTTCTTCTTTTCTGCTTCCTCCCACTGTATATATCACTTCCTTGGAATCTTTTCATGTACTGAGAACCTGGATCATTCCCTAATATAATCTAATAGAGTTCCATTTCCTCTGTCCTTTTGTGCTTCTTTCCTTAAAACATTTTTTTGCTTCCCTAGTTCACTGAGGGACTTACTACCAAATGTATAGGTGTATACATGTGTACTCAGCAATAATTCAAGGTTCTAAGTGAGAACATCTGCCTTTCACCATAAAATTCCACATCCTATCTCATTAAGAAAAGTGGGAAGAATCTTCTAGGAATTTGCTAGTGCTGAAGATACACAGCACACTCTCCTGCCATGTGCTCTGTAGGATCAACAGAAAGCTCTGTCTATTTTGAGTACACTGCCTTTGGAACCTCCAGAGCAACACATTCAAAGGATGCAGCACACAGCAGGAATCTGCCTTAAATAACTCATCTCATTCAGTCTTTTTCCTTCAGGAATTCTTCTGAGAGGAACATAAACAAGTTTTTTTATTTAAAAATTAAAACAAAATAATTAACTGAAATAAATATTTTTGTCATTTTTTTAGATTTATTTTTATTTATTTACTACAGCCAGAGAGAGGGAGAGAATGAGTGAGAATGGGCACACCAGGGCCTCTAGCCAGAGCTAATGAACTCCAGATGCATGTGCCACCATGTTCATTTGGCTTATGTGGAACCTAGAGAATCAAACCTGAGTCCTTAGGCTTCACAGGCATGTGCCTTAACCACTACACCATCCCTCCAACCCTGAAATAAATATTTTTATTATTTATTTATTTGAGAGAGGGAGAAAAGGTCAGAGAGAGAGAGAATGAGCACACCAAGGCCTCCAGGCCACTGTGCACAAACTCCAGACATATGTGCCACCTTGTGCATTTGGCTAATGTGAATCCTGGCAGATTGAACCTGGGTCCTTTGGCTTTGTAGGCAAGTGCCTTAACCACCAAGCAATCTCTTCATCCCTGAAGTAAATATTTTAAAATGTGTACAAGCCCAAACTGAAACTCAAAAGTCAGCTGTCTTAGAAGTGCTATATCAGGTATATTAGACTGGAGTTAAATAAGACAAAATTAAATTTTTATCTTCAAATAGACTCTGCATACATTGTCTTGTGCTGGCAAACTAAATTTGGAAATTGCTTCTCTCGGGACTTCCTCAGTCCCTACAATGATGTTAAGGATTTTAGGAAGTTATGCTAACCTCTTCTGGTTATATTGAGACCTATTTAATAATTGAGAATATAATAATGATTTTCTAATCAGTCCCTGGCATCACCTGAAATGGCCATGCAAGTTCCCAGAGTAGTCACCTTGCTGCCTGGGGGCCAGGTCCCATGGTATAAATCTCAGCAAAAACACGAAAGTGCAGTGTGTTGCCTCATTCAAGTCTACCTAGATAGTGACAGGACCAGAGAACTCAGACCTGGAGGCTAGTTCCCACTACGAAAATCTTTCCATCAACATGCAATCTCTCCCACCTCATGAAGGGTCACTCTGGACAGTCTTATCAGGTTCACCAATAATGGGTGTCTTGCTCTCACATAATTACCATATTAATTAACTTACTATGTAACAATTTGCATTCTTGCAAAAGCATTGCTCTTTGGCAGCTTCTGATAGACTTTCATTTAACAACTCCTTTTTGGTTTGCTTGGGAGGTGTTTGTCTGTTTTTATTGTGACAAGATCTTGCTATGTAGTCCAAGCTAGCCTTGAACTCATCTTCCTTTTGCCTAGACCAAGTGCTGGGTTTGTAGGCATAAGCCATGTGCCATGACACCTGGCTTGGTATCTGGATTTGAGCCTTTATACCAAGCAAATTGCTGGTCCCTGGAGATGAAAAAAGTGAGCAAGAGAACCACGCCTCTTCACCTGGTGCTGCCCTCCTTGCCTGTTTGCCTCTCTCCTGCAGCACACCAAGGATCTTGGCAGGTTGTAAGGGACAGCCACTGACCTACTGCCTCCCTTGACTTTGCTGCTTGAATGGTCATTATGTTGGAGCTTTGTTTTGATTATTTATTTGTGGTTTGGGATATCAACCCTGGGCCTTAGATATTCTATAGCTATTGAGCTACAGCCCACCTCTACGACTCAGACCTTTTATTTTGACTTGGCTCATCACATGGAGGAGAAGAGGTGAGTCTTCTATGATGCTCACCCGCAGCCCATATCTCCACCCTCTTACTTGCTGACCCTGAGACCTGGACTCACTGAGCATTTGCCTCTGCATTTTAGAAAGTAATATCATAAATACCTAGACTCATCCAAAGTCCATATCTCCACCCTCTTACTTGCTGACCCTGAGACCTGGACTCACTGAGCATTTGCCTCTGCATTTTAGAAAGTAATATCATAAATACCTAGACTAGAGAGAGGTCACCAGAAATAAAGGACACTGTACACAAACAGAATATAGCAAATGTTCAGGCATGTATATGACTTTTTTTCTACTAAGAGATTCTAAGTCTTATATGAGGACTAGGAGGAACACACACCTATGCATCAGAGGGTTGCAGTAGAAATACCATCAGGCATTGCAGTCAGCCACATGGACTACAGTCCACATAGAACTCAACCTTGTCAAGGAAGCCAGAGAAAACATCAGCAAATGACATTTGAGCTAGTCATGTGAAGTAATGAAGATCTGAATGGGTGGACCTGATGGACCAAACTCAAATTCCAAATATGAGAATTAGGAAACAGCAAGGCCAGGCATTACCTGTCATAGAGGAGATGCTCTGCTGATTGCACTGGAAGCCACTAATGCCATGGTCACAGTTCTAGGACATTTCATAACCCAACAGAGAAAAGAATCATGAGGACCTAGCTCAAATTGTCATTTTCTGGATGAACCAGGACCACAGGAGGTTCTTTTTCTGGTTGGCTCGACTTGAGCATTATACTTCTGCAGACAGACCCACCACATCTACGTCTGCTTCCTTGTTATGTTCCTATTTATTATGTCTCTTTCCTAGGACCAATACAAATGTCCATGAGACCTGTAAGACCTCTGCCATGCCAGAGGGCTGAGCCAATCCTCCTTTAATAGACATTCCAGCTTGAGTGATAAAGCTCTCTTTGCACCTGTTTTTAATGCACTACAGTTTTCTACAGTTTTGAGAGAAAAACAATGACTATATGACAGATTTCTTCCCTGGAAACCTTTCAAGGACCCTGGATGAAGAGAAAGGATTTTGTGCTTGCCTGTGTCTTATAAGCCTCGTACTGCTCCTTTTGCACTTGGAACTTTTAAAGCCAAGTTCTCAGAGCAAGAATAAGCTAGGTTCAGTCTGCAAACCCAAGCACACTGAAGGTGTGTTTCTATGCTTGGGCCAGTCTAAGAGACACATGGGAAGAGACGGGGTATTAGGAGGTTTTCCTTTCAATCACCAGAGATACAGGGAGGGGTAGGCTGGTGACAGAGGACCCAAAGCAAACAAAATCATTCATTTCACCAGCTGCAGAAGAAGGAAGACCATCACAGCAAGATCAGACCATTAACAGAAGACAGAAATATAGCAGCAGGTTAACACAACAGCACTCTGGAGAAAGAGCCACAGCAGGTATCTAGTCAACACCCACATTAGACTATCCTATGACCTCCCACCTCAGTCACAGTGAATATAAAATTAATCTAGACTGAACATTAAAATTGTTGCAGTTGCAAAAAAAATATGTAAAATGGTTTACCTCAGGGCTCCAACAAAATTGCTTCATGATAAAAAGCCCGTTGTGTGACATCCTTAACAATGAAAGGTTACTGTCATCTTTTCAGTAAAAAGAGAGACCATTTTTGTGCATGCATGTATATATTTGTATTCGTATAGAAGAAATAGACTTGAATTATACAAAGATGAGTTTATTAAAATTCATTGCAATTCTCATGCCATTATGTTTTTTAATAACAAGCTATCTTGCCTCTGCTGTGTCCTCTGTCAGGGTACAGATGCATACAGGCCTCACTGAGGTCAAGGGATGCTTCAGTGCACCCTTGGGGATTAGGCCTGTTTTCCAACACTCCTCATTTCAGTGCAAGATTGGATGGAGTCATGTGAGCACATTTGAATTTTACATGTAAGATCTAATCTTTGAGTACATCCCTGAATTGCAAATATATTAAGATCAAGAAGAAAATAAGCATTCAAATACGCGTGAAGAGTGAGGATGATGGAAGTCCAACTTGAGGTGCTGTGAAACCTAATCACTCTGTACCCACAAGCAGGGCCTCCTCTCCCAGATGCAACCAGGAGGGAAAGACTTTCCTGAAGTCTTTCTCTCATAATTTTATGTCTTTTCAGGTGTCAGGAATCGCACGAGTGTACTGTACATTCTATACAATCGTTCTACCACCAAGCTACAGCAGCTTGAGGACATATTTCTTGTAATTTAAAAAAGTATAAAAAATATTCTTGTGGGAGTTCAAAATAATATTGTATGGATAATAACATACTAACAGCGCTTTTTTGAGGGTCTTTTAAGTCACTTATTAGGGACTGGGAAGATGGCTCAATGGTTAAAGGCACTTATTTGCAAAGCCTACCAGCCCTGGTTCAATTCCCAAGCCACCCACAAGCTCAAAAAGTGACATAAGCATCTGGTTTTCATTTGCAATGGCAAGAGCCTGGTTGTGTCCATTGTATATGTGTGCATGCAAATAAATTAATATAATAAATAAACTTTGTAAAACATATTACCTAAAAGTAGACTAAATTGGATGAACTACCATCATTATCACATATACCATAATGTTTAATCAAATTCTATCATTTCCAACTTGCAAAAGGTATTTATTCCCTCCATTAGTTCTAGAGCCGTAGTAAAGGAAAAAAGCTGTGGGTACAAAGCGTTCACAGTGTTTATTTACAAGGTTTTGGTCTTTTTATAGCAAACTTTAAAACCAGATCTTGAACTGTTAACAACTGCTAAATCTATCTAGATGAAAGGAATTTAAAGGACATGTGAATTTGTATTGATTGTTCTTTGGATAGCTTTTCATAAATAGAATGTTGATATATTTCTTTTACCTTTTGCAGAGATGATTTTCCCTAGCCTAGGAAAGCAGGTGGCTAACAAAACTACCTCAACGTTCTGATTTCTAGGTGTTGACATGCAGGCAAGAACATACTATATTTTCTCTCTACATCAGAATTAAATCACTAAACACCAAATGGTGGAACTTTGAAAAGGACATTAGAAACCCAATCAGTTACATACAAAGAAAGGTACACCACACTTCATCTAAAAAAAGAAAAAGAAAGAAAGTCATGCAGAGGAGGAAATCAAACCCTGTGTTTGAAAATATTATTAATATTTCTAGCAGTTAACAACTTCACCCAGATGGAGAAAACAAACTTCCAGCTCTCAGCTGATTTTTCCTAGGGTTTCCCTGAACTCCATTTCATAAACTCGCCTTATTAAATCTCCCTAATGTGGCAGTTGTCTGAGACAGAGCCATAACCAATTGCAGCCGGAGTGATGTAGGTAACGGTAACCACAGGCACCAGCCTTCTGAGGAGTTATCGTGTTTGAGAAAGAAAACATTGTCAGGGTGGTAGCAAAACCCCAGAGTAATAAAGCGGCCAGCCACCTGGAAGCAATTATGCGCATGGCCGAGATTATCCATCATGCTTCACTCACTGTCTCTCTTGCAAAGACCTTTGTTTTCACACTCTCGGTAGCTAAATTCAGGGCTGAAAGGCTTATTTCACAAACGGTGTTTTGGTGTTTTCCGCTGAGGCCCTTCCACTTAACTGCCATTCCCACATGAGGTGGATCATTTGTTTGCACAGCCCCGCGACAAGCCTCAGAGCTGCTGTCATCTTCGTTGGTCACTAGGCTCACGCAAGCAGCTGCATCCATCATGTGACCGCCGCATCAGGAGCCCAGGCTCCTGGCCCACCACCACCACTTAGCAGCTACAGGCCGGGCCCTCAGATGGAACCGTTTAAACACCACTGCCGTTTCAGGCCTAATTTAATATTTTTCTAAATCAGATTATCGCTTGTAGGTCGGGATTTTTAAGTTCCTTCTGACATTTATTTTCATTCATATGCCATTATTCACTGGGCTATTGTGCTGCGAGTATCAATGAAGCTGTGTGCTAGAAGGCAAGGCTTTCCCTTCAAATCTGGGGTGGCAGACAGCAGAAAACAATTGAAGCTTCCAAGAATGTTCTAACTTCTAGAAAATTGGCTTCTCAGTATTTCCATACTCAGCTGAACTGAACAGCTTTCGGGTCATGAAGAAACATCCAGGGAGTTAGATCTGTGCCCTGTGCCGAAAGCCCACAGACAGCTTCTGTGAGAAGAATGAGATATAGTTATATTATTAATACAACATGGATTGTTGCATATCAACTGTTCATGAAGGTCCACTAAAAGCAAGCCTAGGTTATTTAGCAAAGTTTTGTTTTGGATGTTTTTTATCCCTTAGTCTGGCATTGAAATGTCTTAAGAAGTTTCTTTGGAACCTGCTAGATCCTCTTTCCACTGTTAAGATATTTTATACAATATAATGTTTCTTTATGTGTATATATATATGTGTGTGTATATGTATGTATGTGTGTATATATATATATATATATATGCATATATATAATTTATTTATTTTGAGACACTCTCATATAGCCTAGGCCAACCGTGAACTTACTGTTTTGCTGAGGATGACTCTGAACTTCTGATCACCCTGCCTCTATTTTCCAAATGCTGAGATTTGCAAGTATGGGACACATATCTGATTTATTTGGTCCTGGAAGTTGAATCCAGGGGCTGCATGCACTCTGCCAACTGAAGTACAACTTCAGCTCAGCATGTTTTCTACAGCACACATTAAGGGTGATGATTATGAATATTTTAGCTTCTTAGTATTTATTAAGAGGTCCCATTGGCATCATGTGGATATGACTAATTCCAGCACTCCAGAATGAGGCAGGAGGATTAGGAGTTTGAGGCCTGCCTTGGCTGCATAGAGAGACACTCTCTCAAAATTCTAAAACAAACCAAAGAAATTCCCCCTATGTGGGGAAACGCATTAAAATTTCCAAATGAAATTGTCCTTGTTCCTTTAGAATCTTACATTAGAAAATTTGTGGTTTTAAAAAAGAAGAGAGCCAGCCATAATTTGAAGAATAGGGGTGGAAGAGGAAAAGCCCAAATTTGGGCTGTTATCTGGAAAGTCAACAGCTCCTGCCCAGTTGTCATCTGTCTATCTGTCTCTTTAAAAATAATAATAATTTCTTTCCTAGAGGCGTAAGTTTAAAGGCACTCAATGTGGGGCTCCTCAGTCCTTCTGTTCCTGTTATCTACAGCTTCCAAGTTCTCTTGCCTTTGCCCATTGGAAACCTAGCCTTATCTGCTTCCATCATTGTTCAGATGGGTCAATGGTGAAAGGCTCACCTCTGACAGGCTCCTTCATTGGAAGGTTCCAGCTCTAAGAAGATGCTTGTGACCAAGGGGCCCATATTCACATCCTGCTTTCTGAACTGAAATTTTAGTGTCTAATGTTGATGTGGTTTATAGAGTGTCATCTTAGGACATAATGTGACAAAGCACCTGTGCTATCATTCCCAGAAGCTATCAGCTCTTAATTCACTTACTAAGATGATCTTCAATTCCTTCCATGTTCCTGCAAATGGCACTTTTGTTCTTCTTCATGGCTAAATATAACATTTTCTTTATTCATTCACCTTCTGATGGGACACCTAGGATGATTTCACAGCCGTTGTGAATCGTGCATGGATTGGCAAGTGTCTCTACAGCATGCTGCCCTACATTCCCAAGAATGGTGTAGCTGGACTTGTGCCAATTCCCAGCACCAACACCAGTCTTAAAATAGCACTGCCTATCTAGGTGACTGAGGAAACAGCCTATACACTGAGGTAGTCACCATTCTATTTCAGTCTTTCTCGGCACAGTCACAACAAAGAACACAGCAGGGATACTGACAAGGGCTTAGTTACTAGGCCAGTATGCTGCCCCCAGGGTTAATTCACACAACAGCCCACAATTTAGACAAGCCAGAATTCATTAATTCCATGCCCATGCTATGAGTCTCATAACTAGGCTACTGAATCAACGTCCATTTATGAACTTCTTCCACCAAAAATTCTTAACTTAGATAAACTAACTCTTTTGTTTGTTTGTTTGTTTTTCAAGATAGGGTCTTGCTGTAGCTCAGGCTGACCTGGAATTCACTATGTAGTCACAGAGTGGCTTCGAATACACAGCAATCCTCCTACCACTGCCTCTCAAGTGCTGGGATTAAAAGTGTGTCCCATCATACCCAACGATAAACTGATTTTGATCTAACAGAAGTTTCTTGCACCAGATCACAGCTTTAAACCCTCCATGAATCTCACCCACAAGCTGAAATGCTGCTCTCATTTCATTAATTTCTTCTGTCAACTAGATGAATGGTTCCAAACCTGTCAGCACATCTGAATTACCTGGGGAGATTTTTCTCAATACCTAGGTTCTGCCCTTGAGCCCTCAGACTGATTAAGACCAGAGTGCATTATATATTTTGACTTTTAGATAGGATCCCCTGGTGATCCTGTAGGCTGAGACCTCAGGAAACACTGTCCCATAGCGCGAATGAGACCATGGCTAATCATATGCCAGAACCCTCCAGCACAACAGCCTTCGACCAAAGCCCAACGTTGGAGCTGAGCTGCACCAGCCTCATACACTTGGCAAAACATTATCCAAACAAGTTTAACACACGCTTTCCATTGAAAATCAGAGTTAAGGAGATTTAATCAGAAGAAATTATTTCTGAACACAGAAATATGTATTTTAAACTCAGTCACCTAGCCTACATCCCACATATTTCAGTAATTTGGAAGTGAGGATAATGAAGAACAAAAATCATGAAACAACAACTAAGAGGCCACTTGGTTTCTTTGCCTTTTGGTAAACTCATTCCCAGACAGCAGAGCTCCTAGTTTTATTTAAAACTCTTCAGCATAAGGCAGGCTCATAAACTGTGTCAGGTGTCTGGTGCAAAATTTAACAGGCTGTTTCTCAGATATACTTCCCTCTAGACTCTACTCAGCATCCTTCCTGTGGCCTCTTTTTCCTACCATCAGTGGAGATGGAGAATAGCAGATGGTAGCAAACACAGAGATCAGGTCATGGATGTAGGATCAGTTGGTGCTATGTATTGCTGTGATCAACACTGGTTCCAGATCCCTCTTTGGCCCTCTACAGCAGGATCAGAAGGACAGCCCAATTTATCAACTGTGCATATTGGTGTAAACAACTTCAAGGCCAGGATATTTTTCATACCCCCTTGAAAACTGTCATCAGTTCTGTAGTGTGGTAAGAAAACCACTGATCCATCTAAAAAACTGTCAGCAGGTGTACAAGGAAGTGAGCTATGGACACTTTCAAAAGGTCTTAGGCGAGAAGGCCCCAGTTGTCTGAGAGCTTGACTTCTCACATGCAGTCAGACAAGCAAGGAGCAAGGGGAATTATGGGCAGAATGTAACTCTCAGCAGTGCATTTATCGGCATGAGGAGAGATGTAGCTCAAGAGGAAATTTCCAGACACACATTCCTTAGTTGTGAAGTATTTGAATTCCAGAAATGTCCTCTATGCCACAGTTGTCCAAAGGGCCAATGTTTGGATTATAAATTTGTGTCAGGAACTCTAGAGTCCTGAATCCCCTCACTTTCTTAAACTCATTGAAACCCATGGCTCAGCATTATATGCAGAGTCTAAATCTTGACAGTTCTTTGCCTTTAAATCATCATGCTATCTGTCCATCAGACCATGTAGAGTTTCAGACATTGTATATGCTACTTACATGCTATTTGCTTAGTGTAAGTGCAGATCTGCCTTTTGTAAAGAGGGACATGTTAGCCATCTACACGGAAGTTTTGCTGTAATACACCAATCTCCTAAAAGCTAATGCTGCCCAAGGTCTTCAATATCTGAAAGATCTGATTTAAAAAAAAAAAAAAAAGTAAAAAAAATAAAAATAAAAAGTAAAAAATAAAAAATATATATATCATCAACCACTGGGACACTGGTAGAGAGAATCAGCTGTACATTACCCACAAAACAAAAATAAAATGACTTGATCTTTGTTACTCCACTTCTGTGTTTTTAGTAGTAGATATAAAATCATCTCAAAACTTTTCAGTGATTTAAACTTATAATATTCAACTAATAAATCAGATTTTCATCACTATAAGAAATACCTGAGGTAGTCAACTTATAAAAAGAAAAAGGTTGTCGGGTGTGGTTGTGCATGCCATTAATCCCAGCACTCAGGAGGCAGAGCTATGAAGTTGCCATGAGTTCTAGGCCACCCTGAGACTTGATAGTGAATTCCAGGTCAGCCTGGGCTAGAGTGAGAGCCTACCTCAAAAAAAAAATTTTTTTTTTAAATTTTTTAAAAAAGGTTACTTTGGTTCACAGTTTTGGAAGCTCTAGTTTGTACCCATTTAGTACTATACCTTCAAGCCTGTGGCAGGATATCACATCATGGCAGTGATGTGTGGCAAAACAATACCAGTCACCTATCACCTCCTGGCCAGAAAGCATAAAGAAAGTGGAGGGCAAGGGCTTATTACAGTGACCAAAAGACTTCCCAGTAGGCCACATCCATATAAAGTTCCACCACACCTCACAATGGTGCCTCCTTGGCAGGGCAGGGTGGGGGAAATCTTTAAGAACATTGTCCTTTGGCAGTTATTGAAGATTGAAACTATGGCAATTAGTCTTATACATTAAAGGCTTAGCTTTACAAATAGTATCCTACAAATAAAACCAGGGACACATGATACCTATTTTGATATCATTTAACTAATGGAGTATATTATTAAGATGAGGACTAATACTTTTCATCATAATTCTTTTATGTTGTATGTATTATTAATGGTGGCTAAAATTGAGTGTGGTTTAAAGTGACATGATAAACAAAAGGATACAATCCATCCATGGAGTGAGCTAAGAAGTGACTTTATGGCTGGAGAGATGACTCAGTGGTTAAAGGCACTTGCTTGCAAAGCCTGACAGCCTTGGTTCAATTGCTCAGTACTGCAAAAAGCCAGATATATAAAGTGGTGCATGTGTCTGAAGTTAATTTGCAGCAGGAGACCTTGGTGCTTCTATACTCACACTCTGTCTGTCTCTCACTCAAATACAAAAATATTTTTTTTTCAAAAAAGGGACTTTAAAAACTAGATGTTAAATCTTAAAAGATGTCAACTTATTCATTAAGCCATAAGTGGTTCAAGATTACCTTAACCATTGCATTTAACTGATTATATAAAACTGTTCTTTCTTTTGTATCACAAACCTATGCTAACAGCAAATTCAGATTTTTCTCATATATGGTGGTTTCCATGAGAACTAAACCAAAGGAACAAAGCAAAATGTGAAGGACTGTGTCAAATTGCTAAATCTAACTTAAGTTTCTCTATTTGAGCTTGCTGGATATTGCTTATTTTCAAAACTGCATCAAATGATATCCTTAAATTTCAGAAAAGAATTAATTTGTATAATGGGAGTAAAATTCCAATCTGGTTTATCACACTGGAGTTCAGACTGAAAGTAGTACATTGCTTTGGCTTGGTGTTAGGTACAAATAGGAGCAGTTTTTTACACAGAGTCATCTTCCACTTATATCTCTATATGTTCTAGTTTTGTGACCCTGTTTATGGTTTGACATTTAATCTTTACTTTAGGCTAGTGACAGCCACTGAAAACACAATGAAATATATGACAGCCTAATTCAAACCCCAGTTGTATCACCAAGAATATGTATCTGTTCAATATTTGAGTTTAGGGGATAAATAGAAATTAAATCTAGCATAGACCATCATTCCTTCTCTTGAGTGTGTGAAAGCAGCAGTTTGAATGAAGATGATTGCTACATGCTCTCTGCTAAATCTAAGGAACATTCCGTCTGCTCTGATAATATAGGGGCTTAATTTTAAATGACAGATTGTAGTTTTATAATGAAAAATATCTATTTTGAAAAGTTCCTGACTAAGACCTCACGTTAAAGATGTTGTGTCAGGAAAAGGAAGTTTTACAGCATGTTCCAGCTGGTCAAGCCTGCAATATACATTAGGTTGAGACAGAGGAAATCGTCCCTCCAGTAAACCCCCAGTGTGATATCACGACATCCACTATTCCTGCCGAAGCTCTTAAAATTGTCTATGGTGGTTACTTTAAGCAGACCCAGGATGTGTCAGGGGAAGATTAACTTCCCTTTCTTAATTAAAATGAAGCTTCATCCTACTCTATTTCTATAGTATTTGTCTACAGCAGTCACCAACACCATTTGGTTGATCTCTAAACCATTCATAGATAGGAAATCAGAAAAACAGAGCAAATTTGCCCAAATCTCAAGTCTCCATGTATATTAGGGACAACCTAGAAGGAAAACCTTCTGAATGCCATTGCTACCCTGCTTCAAGCTCCTGAGCCAAACACAACATTAAAAACTTTTTTTTTTCCCAAAGCCAGACACATCAGCATTTCTGGGAGAAGGGCAGTGATAGGGATCTGAGCTGACTCTTCTTTCGTACTGTACAGCACTGCCTCTGTTAAGTGGAAACTTGAGCTCTCTAACTACAAGCATACTTCTAGTAATAGCAAGGGTCTAAGACATAAGATATGCATAGATCTGTTTGGCTGGCTCATTTCCAATTCATGCAGGTTTATTCATCCATCAATAGTGTTTCCTTTTTCCTCACCAGGCAAACTCAGTTTTGAAGTAACTCATATCATGAAATTGAAGATATAAAATACAAGCAGAAATCTAAGAAGTAAGAGGTATTCCAAATCTTTTAGTTTCCTTGTCCCTAATTCAATTGCAATGGGGATGTATTGTGAAAATGGCCCACCCTGCACCCTCCCAGGCCCCAGAGACTTCCTGAGCAGAACCAGCCATGATGTGAAAGGCTCACCCTCAGAGTAAGCATGAATCTGAAGACAGATGGAAAATGAGCTGTGTAGAGAGAACCCTCAGGCTCTGTCCCCATGCTGTTCCAGGAACCATCCTGAGAAGAACAGGGCAGCCAGGTCAAACCCAGCCATCACTGTTGGGGTGGCGAGTTCTAAGACCCCTCCCCTTTGAAGACACTTAAGAACTTCACACTGAGGATTGGGGTGGGGGTAGGAATCGGGTAGAGGCAGGCTCAAAGTTGAGTATCTTCCAGTATAATTATGTGAGAAGGCAAGTGCTTCTTTTTATAGTCTCATATTTTCTCAGGTGTCCTTCTGCCTTCTGGTTTGGCCACAGCTGTGTCTCGGAAAGGACTGTTAGTACTTCTGCCTCAAACAAACCTAAGCTCTCCTGACACAGAAGAGCAACCTTCCCCTTCTTGTGTGGCTTAAGATGAATTTTACATCATAGCTAACTGCTAAAATTGTTGCTAACTGACCTTGATCATTAATATTTTGTCACATTTTCCTTGGAAAATCAAAATCACATGGTAATGCTTCTGAAACTTCTCTAAGTAAGTTTATTCTCAGGTGAAAGTTACTTAGTGTTCATTCTATAGGGAGTTCTCTCTCTCTCTCTCTCTCTCTCTCTCTCTCTCTCTCTCTCTCTTTCTCTCTCTCTCTCGATTCCCTGTGGCAGACAAATATATACACTTAGATTCATGAATTCCCGCTGTACTCACTCCTCTGGGAGTTTTTCTGCCTATATGCCACATTTTGGATTTTATCTAGCTCCTTCTTGCATACTAAGAGATCTCTGGAGATGTGTATGCAACAGGAACCCTCGGAGTTCATTCTGATAGGCAGCTACTATGGAAAGCACTCCATGCAAAGGACACCACCCTCCTGAGGTTGGGCCCAACAAACAAGCCAAGCCTACAGACAGTTTGTTATAAACACTGGGATAACACCAAATCTGGTTAAACCACTGTACCACACTTTTATTTCTCAACATAAATATTTTTATGTGAATGAACCAACATTTTTTTCCATAGGTACAAAGGGCTATTTTTAATCCCCTTTTAAGAGGGTAAGGGGAGGATTTAACATATAGACAGCATGGCTATGAATGCAGGCTTTGCACATAGCAGACTCACTGACCTTTTAGCCTTCTGGAGTTTAACCATTTCCTGATGTCTTTTAACAGTAATTTTCTTGTTGGAAAAGCCCTCTCTAAACTGATAGCATCTAAACAAGCCTCTACCTTAATTGGAAAAATTCTCCCATAAATATTTATGCTGCAATGATTGGGCCATTTAGTGAGCTCAACTGGCCATTATGGGTTAAAACAGGGAGCATTGTTTGGAGTTGACTAAAGCCTGACATGGTTTATTGGAGGAGACCCGAACCTGTAATTTATTTAATCAAGCCTCTGACCCTAGCCCTCTGGAGTAACCAGTAATTGTGAAGGAGAACTAACCCTGAACCACATTGACTAGAGCCAGTATTCTGGGTTGTAAATTCTGAAAGTCTAAATGGTAAGAGAAAAATAAAAAGAGTAAAAGATGGAGAAATAAACATGCTATGATGCTATGGCAAAAATAGGTAGCTCAGCAAACATATGGATAGAAAATAAATAAAAAAAATTTTCAATGAACAGTTGAAAGAAATGAGGAAGACTGGTTTGCTGTAGGGCTTTCCCACACTGGTCCTGGTGGCACTCTGGTATAGTTATGAAGCATTGTCACACATCTCACAACATTTGATTTAATTTCACTTTTAAATCATATTAGATTTGGGGTGGAGATCTTGAAAATCTGTTAAGAATGTTTCTTAAGCTCAAATTCTACATTGAAGGCACCAAAGGTCAAAACACATACACTTTTCTTCCCAAGCATGGATAGGCAGCACTCTCTCACTGCACTTGTGTCTGGGGACTATACACATATTTACTCTGTATACGAACTCACAAATGTACTTCTGCATATGTATGGCAAGTTGAAAGGTATATATACATGTAGGTAGACATATACCAGATATATTTGTATATATCATGTATGTATATATACAAATAAAAAGTTTCCTTGTTTCCTCTTTCAGCTAAAGATATCCTCCTAATTTCATTTCTGAGTCATGATTAATTCCTGTTTACAACAAAGCACCTCTTCTTCCGCCATCCTTCCAGTCTTCCATCTGCCCTTGAACTTTCTGACTTGAGGCATGCTTTATGAGAGAAATCTTAAAACACATTTTCTTCTTTAGACTTCCTTACTACCACTCCTGGGCTACTACTCTCCAATAGTTTAGTTGAAAAAGACATTCTAAAGTCAAAGTTATAATTGCTTATTAAATGATAAATAATTTTCCCCCTTTGTTTAAGCTTTCATTTCATTGATGGCCCTACATCTTCTTTAGCCCTTATCTTTGGCCATACCAGTATCTTAATGGCTTCTCCTGTCCTATTTTCCATCAACAAGCATTCGCAAATACTGGCATAATATATAAAATATAATATATATTATATAATATTATATATAACATATATCATATCATATATTATATTATATATAATAATATATAATAGTATAGTATATAATATAAGAAAAATGTATCACACAACTAGTTTCAGATTCATCCCAACATCAAGAGTACATCAAAAGCACACTATGCTGAGGTCTCATATGAGTCAGTGTCTAACTTCCAGGAAGGAATCAAAATAGTTTTCTGATGGATGAGAACCATAAGCAACGGGACTTCTGACAGTCTGTGGATCCCAGTCCTATACTGTGAAAAGCATTTTCAAAGTGTACCTGGAGATCTATGTTAGATGCCTAGAATTGTTGCAGTAACCACTCAAAGACTTTTGCATACAACCAGACCAAAGTATCTTGTGTAGATACCCAGTTCATATAGACTTGGTTTTATTTCATTCATTGAAAATAGGAACAATCTTCTATGTACCAGAAGGGGTTAATTTCCTTTATACCAAACAGATTACCTCACCTTCAATTCAAAAATCTCTTTGAAGATTATACTGAGAATCTAATTTTTCCTGTTAAATTATTCATCCCTTATTCTACTCGAGTGTTATTATCTCTGTCACTGTGATGGATGTTACAGAAACAGTCATTAGGTTACAAACGGTACAGATAAAAAGAAGTTCAAATTATGGCAAAAAGGCAAACAATAGGCATGATTGTAAAGGTTTCTCTGTAAGGGAGCTGGGGAGACATAGACGTTCCATTAAAGATTTAAAAAAAAAATCTTAGCGAGAGACAGGGGGGAGAGAGAGGAAGCTGTCCCTGTGGTAGCTAAATAAGGTGCTGTGGGTGGTAACATTTTTCAGTCCCTCGAACCGCAGTTCACAGCTACCTTTCTTCCACTGAAGGCTGCTTCCATCACAGAGAGCACAGTGTACTCCAGGTTACAGATGTCCCTTAGTCCTCACCAGCACTCTCATAAGTACACACCATTGATGGAAAGGAAAACTAGAAAATGCAATTTGAACCAGCCCAGAAAAAGCCAGGTCCCCATAAGTAAATGAGATTTGTTTTTCATTTTCATATCTATAACAGCTGTCTTATATACTTCCTAAAAGCTCATCACTGTTCCAAGAGTATTATTCGCTTAGACTATCAGCAATCAGGTTTCTTCTCTTTTCATATATGAGAAAACCAAGAAACAGAAAATTGAGCCCCATAGTTCAAGGTTGCACAACTGGACAATGGGAGAGCCAACACTACAACTATGACACTAATGCTGTCATCCTTAAAAAAATAACATGGCTCTGACAATGGCTAGAGAAAATATGATATGGCACTCAGAGTCTGAGTACAAAAAGAAAATGCTCTGGCTGTGGCTCCTCCTGAATCCATGAAAAGTGTCACTATGGGAGGAGATGCTTAAATTGGGAAGGCTTCCCACGTGCTGTCTCTCTACTCCACTGAAGGAACTAAGAGCAGATGTCTCCAAATATGTCTCTGGCTCGTGGATTCCTCTCAGCTGACAGTAGAGAAGTATCACATGAAGAAAGGGCTCTCCACCCTCTTTTCTATGTAAACTAAGGCAATAATTTCCTCTGAGAACACTGGCCTCCTTGAACTGAGGAGAACATTCCTATCACCAGAGAAAAGGATATGATGCCAAGTACAGTCTGTATGGGCAAACCTTACTAAAACAGTCCTTACTTCTCAGTTTTCACCTATATGTTTCCTAATCACTTGCCCATTGTGTTGGTTTGATTCAGGTGTTCCCCATAAACTTAGGTATTCTCAATGCTACGTCCCCAGCTGATGAAGATTTGGGAATTAACGTTTCCCAGAGGCAGTGTAACACTGGGGGCAGGGTTATGGGTGTTATAGCCAGTTTCCTCTTACCAGTGTTTGGCACTCTTTCCTGTTGCTGTTGTCCACCTAAGTTGGCCAGGGGGTGATGTTCACCCTCTGCTCCTATCACCATTTTTCCCTGCTACCATGGATTTTCCCCTAGAGTCTGCAAGCCCAAATAAGACCCCTGTTCCCAAAAGCTGCTCTTGGTCTAGTGATTTCTGCCAGAAATGTGAACCTGACTGCAACAGTAAAGTTGGTACAAAGGAGTGTGATTCCTGCTTGAAACTTCATTGTATGGATTTGGCCTTTTGGAGCTGATTTTCAAGAGGAATGTGAAAGGATTTGAAACCTTGGCCTAAGAGATGCCTTGCAGTGCTGTACATACAGCTTGATGAACTATTCTAGTCAGAGTTGAAGGACCTAAATGCCATAAGAACTATGGACTGTGATGTATGGCTTATGAGGATAAGAGAGAGCTTTGCCTGGACTGGGCTAGAAACAGTTTGTGTGAGAGGCTTGCTGCTATGCCTACGTCCTGTGAACTTGTGCAGGGTTGCTCTGCATAGAAATAGACTGATATGAACAGAGAGATATGTCACAGAAAAAAAATGAAATCTTTGGGCCAAAATTTCTGTCTGTTAAGCTGCATTTGTATGAGAGATTACAGACATTGAGATTGGGCCAGCTGACCTGCATTGGGACAACAGAAAGAATACAGTCTTTTCAAGAGGCCTGAATGCTTAAGTAGTGTCCTGTTCTTCAAAGTCTGCTTTATTCTACCCTGGATTAACAAATTGGCACCCACCTAGTATTATATATTATAGGAAGTGCAGGAAAGAAAGGGCCATTTAATTTGTAGCACAGTCCTGTGTTTTGGAAACAACCATGGGCAATGTGAAGCAGGTTTGCTGGATGTCTGCATGGACACCATATGGAGCCATGCAGATGAACCACAGGTTGCAATGGATACCCAGTGGAGATGCCAGGACCACAAGATGGCTGCTAAGGAGAGCTGCGGGACCTGGATAAAGTTTTCCAGGACTGTGAGTAGCCTAGCTGGAGGGGCAGAACTGGTACTCCAGAGACTAGTTGCTGGTGACAATTATTGGGCTTGGAGATTCATCACTGGCTAGAGTTGTTGGACTTGAAGTTACAGAGTTTGATGATTTCCCTGGTTGTTTTAAATCTTGTACTGGTTGAATATTTCTTTGTTATGCTTAATGCCATCTTTTGCAGTGTGAATGTTTATTCTGTACCATTATGAGATTTGGGGGATTTTTTTGGTATTATGGTTCAGTTAAAAGACCCTGGATTATGGGGATGTTTGAATATCATTAGAATTGATAAAAATATGAGGACTTTTAAAGTTGGATCAATTCATTGCATTTTATATCATGGTTGGTTATCAATGTATGTGGGCCAGGGGTGGAAAGGGGTGGTTTGATTCAGGTGTCCATCATAAACTCAGGTGTTCTGAATGCTAGGTTCCCAGCTGATGGAGATTTGGGAATCAATGCCTCCAGGAGGCATTGTTGGGGGCAGGCTTATGGGTGTTATAGCCAGTTTCCCCTTGCCAATGTTTGGCACACTCTCCTGTCACTACTGTCCACCTTATGTTGGCCATGAGGTGAGAACCACCCTCTGTTCATGCCACTGCTTTCCCCTCACATCATGAAGCTTTCCCCTCAAGTCTGTAAGCCAAAATAAACCCATTTTCCCCCCAAAGCTGCTCTTGATCAGGTGATTTCTGCCAGCAATGCAAACCTGTCTGCAACACTCAGCATTTACTGTACCTAACTTAAACCCTTTTTTTCCTTTGTCAACATGTCTCCATAATTTCTCTCACTCCATTCTATCTGTGCAGACCTCAGAGATGTATGACCGTTCACAGTAGAGTCTCATTGTGCATGGCCTCTTGTCATACACAGGGAGCGATGCAAGTCAATTCATTCACCTGATTCTCAACCAAGGAAACTGCCCATGTTCCATGTTCTATGTTCCGTGGCAAGAGAAAAAGCTATGTCTAACAGACTAATCGAGAGATGGGGCAATACACAAAAAAACTATATATTCCATGCTTTATGGGAGATTGCTTTATGGGAAAATTTCAAAAGTATGAAATAACTATTGATGCTCATTTTATGAGCTAATATGAAGACCCTGAGTGTGTGTTACTACCCATACGGTTTCTAGACCTGAGTTTTCAAATGATCACTAAACTTTTTCCTCTATGGCGCTTTGGTCTCCCTTTGCTTCAACATCTCTCATGATGATGAAAATGCAAGACTAAAATACTCTAAAGGAACTCTGATACTTTCTGCCACTTGTACCCCCTTCCAGCTGCTCTAGATCCTCCTGTTTTCATATATTCCTTGCCTCCATGCTTTTTATCTTTCTCCTGTTTCCATTTTCCTTTTTTTGTTTTGCTTTTCGAGATAGGGTCACACTCTAGCCCAGGCTGATCTGGAACTCACTCTGTAGTCTCAGGGTGGCCTTGAACTCACGGCGATCCTCCTACCTCTACCTCCTGTGTGCTGGGATCAAAAGCGAGCGCCATCACGCCTGGCACTATTTTCATTTTCTTAGATCGATGTAATTGTTCACTTCCACATCAGGAAATTCAGCTTTATTAAAAATTTGGTACTGCTGGATGTGAGTATCTGTTTTTTAGAGTTGACTTTTTTTTTTACTAGTTTTGATTGAGAATTTTAATACATGAACATACTGTAAATTTGATTGCATTTCCATCCTATTACCCTTTTTGCCTCCCCTCCATCACTCCTATTGTATTGATTGTCGTTCACCTTCCATCCTTCCATTTTGGCATGCCATTCTCTTTTTAATTTTTTCTTTGTTATTTTATTTATTTTAGAGCGACAGACAGAGAGAGAGAGAAACAGAGATAGAGAGAGAGATTTGGCGCGCCAGGGCCTCCAGTCACTGCAAACGAACTCCAGACGCGAGCGCCCCCTTGTGCATCTGGCTAACGTGGGTCCTGGGGAGTCAAGCCTCGAACCAGGGTCCTTAGGCTTCACAGGCAAGCGCTTAACCGCTAAGCCACCTCTCCAGCCCCTAATTTTTTTTGTTCATTTTTATTTAATTATTTATTTGAGAGCAACAGACAGAGAGTGAAAGAGGCAGATAGAGAGAGGGAGAGAGAATGGGCACGCTAGGTCCTCCAGCCACTGCAAACAAGCTCCAGATGCGTGCGCCCTCTGATGCATTTGGCTAATATGGGCCCTGGGGAATCAAGCCTCGAACAGGAGTCCTTAGGCTTCACAGGTATGCCCTTAACCGCTAAGCCATCTCTCCAACCCTTGCCATCTCATTCTTTTTCTCCTCTTTTGTCCTTTATGCCAAATGTTGATGAACTAAGAGTTGTGCAGGTTTTGTGGGGATAATTACAACTACTCTGAAGTACTAAAGGACAGTGTCTCAAAGTATCCCTTCCCTCCTTTCTACCCTGTGGTTCTTACATTCTTTTCACCTCTTTTGCATAATATTCTCTGAGCCTTGGAGGGTATGATAGAGATATCACATTTAATGTTGAGCTATCAATGGTCTCTTATTTTGCTGCATTTTGAGTCTTCTCAATGTCTACTGCCAACTCCATAGAGAACTTTCTCTGGCTGCTAGTGAGAACAGCCTTAATATTATTTCTGCCACCTCTTCTTCAATAGTCTCTGAGCCCTGACAGATGACAGATGTTTCATCCAGTGCTAAGCAGTGGGCTTTCATTGATGAGTTTAGGGTCTTCCCATTATTTAAAAGCATCTATAAAAAGTAACTTTTCTAGCCAAACATAAGAACAGAATTATTTTATGGGAATAACCATATTCATTTAGAAGCCAGTGTGATGGGCTCAACATAACCATTTAACCAAAGAACAGTGAAAAATTCCTTCTAGGTCATATATATGTCTTTCCAAGCCATAGGCTTTTGACTGGGTTTTCAATACCAGTCCCTCCCACTCAGCAGGCCTCAAATCCAATTAGAGAGCAGTTAGTTACCCTATAACCCATGTGCCACTATTGCACCTGTGGGCACATCTTGCCTGGCTGATTGATCTTGTAGCTTACCGGATCTACTCATTTTTAAGACTATAGATTAATTTATGACCTCCCTATGAGAACATGCCTCTTGTCAATGATCACCTTCACCTCTCTTCAGAAGAAGAGAGGAGGACACACAAAAAGTGTCTCCTGCAGAGCCCTAGTTCCTACTTCATGAGAATGAAATGCCCAGGATGCTATAATATCACAATGGTCTTTAGCCACTCACAGAAGGTAGTTTTGTGTGTGTTGGCTAGTCCACTATCTTTGCTAGCCCACAAGAGAAAAAGCAAAGCTTACCTAAAGATGCTCCTTCAGGAGGAAGCAGCAAGAATAGCAATGCAAATAAAGATGAGTGGGAAATGATCACAATAAACACATTTTGGATGCATTGTAATAAAAACAATAATTTTACTTGTCAAATACCCCAATCATTCTGAAATCATTGCTACTAAGAACTCTGCTGAACTCTGTTCTGTTTTAACATAATGTCCAAAAATTATATTCCAGACAGTCTATATTATAAGTTTTGACTTCACTAATTATATATGTGACAATAAAATTCTCTGTGCCTCCATTTGCATATCTATGAAATATGAATTTAGAAAGTACTATTTCTGAAAATTATATGGATTAATTTAGAATATCTACATGAAGGTCTTAATAAACACTAAATGTCAATAATTATTACCATAGTCACCACATTGTCCTCCACCCTGCCATTTTCTTCTTCACTTTCTCTTAACTACAAACCACTAAAAATATTAGGAGGCACTAGAAAACTGCATGTTCTCACTGTTTTTTGTCTAAACTTTGCCATATGTGGTGAACTTATGCTTCTCTGAATGTCTCCCAGGAGCTCCTGGCAATCCATTTACCATCACAGGGATTGGTTTCCATGTCCTGATTTGATTCTGAGACCAGCCCACATTTCCAGCATCCCCAACACACTTCTTCACATTTACACCTTGCAGATGCTGTGAACTTAGTGTGACCATTGCATCAATTTTCCCTATATACTTACTCTTCACTTCTCTTCCTTTTTTTGGCTGTTCTAACATAGTACTCCATTGTGTCTTTGATTCACTTCTACTTTTTAAAATTTTGTTCTTTCTAAATGTTCTGCTTTTTATGTTTCTTTTAACACATGTATTTTATCTAACAAACATATGTATTTAATCAAAAAAGTCTAAAGCTAGTCACATATAGTTGAGAAATATAAATTCTCCCTATATTATTTTAATCGTTAAGATAGAAATTTAAACATGTGCAGTTAATATAATAAAGTCTAAATAAAGGTAGTAAAATACATTCACAAGAATATCTTGGTTATATCATGATTATACACATGAAATTATACATTGTTGTAACTGTTTATACAAATTGATCTTGTTTACCTGTTCTTATATATTCAGGGTGTTATTGATCAAAATTCATCAGTGTTGTTTATCTGAAATGTTATGTTATGTTATGTTATATTGAAGCTCAAAAGATAATTTTTCTTGTTACAGAACAATAGGTTGACAAGCAATTTCTTTGCAATCTGAAGATAATTATCTATGTTATTTTGTTTAACATTGTTGTGGCTGAGAACTTAACTATTATTTTCCTACAGGCATAACAGATAACCTAAGTTTTTTGTTGTTGCTCCTGTTTTCTCTCTGACTATTTAGGGGATGGATGAAGAAGAGGAGTCTTTGACATGCATTTTGTTTTGTTTTGTTTTTCGAGGTAGCATCTCACTCCGGTCCAGGCTGACCTGGAATTAACTATGTAGTTTCAGGGTGGCCTTGAACTCATGGTGATCTTCCTACCTCTGCCCCCTGAGTGCTGGATTAAATGCATGCACCACCATACCTGGCTCAGAATTTTTAATGCAAAGTAATTTAGTTTTTCAACTTGCTTGAAACAGTTTGGATTTCCTGCTTCTCTGAACTTAAAAGCATTCATTATATGCCATTTTTTGATATATTTCAGATTTATCCCTTCAATATATGGCCTTCCTTGACATCTACAAGTAATAAAGAAGAGGTCATATTGTCTTGTGCCTGGCGTGTGTGTGTGTGTGTGTGTGTGTGTGTGTGTGTGATGATTTTTAATTGCTCATATATTTTACTTATTTCTCTTACTACATTCTATATTTTGTTAGAGGTCTTTCTATGTACTAATTCTCTCTTCAGCTTTGTCTAACTATTGTTTGCTATGCTTTTTATTTCAATTATTATTTTCTTTCATTTTTCTTTTTGACAATTTAATATATGCATATGTATTTTTTATCATTTTTGCACCCTGTATGCACTCTTAGCCCTCTCTCACTCTCCCTAAACCCCTTCTTCTCAACTGGTCTTACTTTCATATCATTTTAAAAAGTATTTTATTTGTTTATTTATTTGAGAGAGAGGCAGATAGAGAGAGAATGGACATGCCAGGTCCTCCAGCCACTGAAAATGAACTTCGGCCACATATACCACTTTGTACATTTGCCTTTGCATGGGAACTGGGAAATCCAACTTGGGTCCTTTGGCTTTTCAGTCAATTGCTTTTACCACTAAGCCATCTCTCCACCCCTCATATCTTTTTTATGAGCATGAACCACGAAATTTAATTAGGGTTGTTTATCTAAGCATGGGTTGGGGGCTATTTATTGGAGCATAATCAACTTTACCAGTAGCTATACTATTGAAGTACATTACGTACCCTCCCTCAGTAGCAATGAACAACCAAAAGCTCCCCATGGAAGTGGGAAGGATCCTCATGAGTCTCTCCCTTATCTAAGATGGAATGTAGACTCAGTCTTAGGCAGGAAATCACAACTTTTGTGAATTCACAAGTATGATTGTCACATCATGCCCAAAGACAGCAATCCACAGTATTTCCTTCAATCATCTCTCCGGGTCTTTTGTATTCTACCCCCCTCTACAATGTTTTATAAGCCTTGGAGGGGGTGATACAGATAAAGAGCTGAGCACAAAATAGTCACTTACTCTCAATAGTTTGGCAAGATATATATATTTCTGCATTAGCCTGTGCCCATTGAAAAAGAAGCTTCTCTGATCAAAGCTGAGAGCAATGTGAATCTACAGGTATAAACCTAAGTGTATAGAAAGAAGTTTGACAACATATCCACTTGACAAAACAACAGTAGTAGGTCTAAGTATCTCCCTTAGGGTCTGTGGCCTCCCCAGACTTGGGATTTTGCAGTATGAGGCAAGAATTCCCGACTTCTGGTTAAGATGGTGGCTTAGGTACAATGCCAAAGCAGCCTGGGGGAAAAAGACCAAACAAACTCAGCAAAATACACACTGTTACTAAAAAGTGAGGTGTATTGGAAATCGAATTGGCAGTGGAGAAGTAGAAGAGATCCAGAGACCACACAGGCTGGCTAAAGCGGCCCCGGCAGGTCCACTGACCACGACGGTGGCAGTGCACTGGAAAGCCAACAGGCTTGGCTCCAGGGCAAGAAAAGCCAGGTGCAGGGAGCTTCCACTCACACAGGAGCTCTCCACAAGTCAAGAAATGTGAAGGGAGAGCGGCAGTGAGCAAGGGAGGAACAGATAACAAGGTAAAAGGACACGTGGAACAGCGAGAGAACCAGAGCAGCTGTGGCTCCCTCCCCTCCACCACCACCTGTGCCCCACTCCAGCGAACTGAACAGCGGTCCCGGCCACGCCAACTTGAGCGAACAGTGGGACCCAAGCAGGAGCAGGGGCCCGAAGCAACATCAATGGCTCCAGCACCAGCAGCAGCAGATCCAGCAACAGCAGCTTCAGAGGCAGCAGTCGCAGATCCAGCAGTAGCAGCAGCAGCGGTGGACCCAGCAGAGGCAACAGACCCAGCAGCTTTAGCAGCAGTGGTGACAGATCCAGCAGTGGCAGCTTCAGGAGCAGCACTGGCGGTTCCAGCAACAGACATGCCATTCTTCAGGGCCACAGTTGCCAGGCCAGGTTTGTCCTGCAGGAAAAGCCAGTGCCCAGCTCCAGAGATTAGAACAGCAGCCCAATGACCCAGCCAGCAACTTGACTGAGACCAAAATCATCCAAAAAGGTAACTGGGATTGATTGTACCACGGAAGGGTCTCACTTGGTCACAAGCTGACTAGGATCCCTCAACAGACCAGAAATCTTAACTTCTTTGTTCATGGAGGATCTGGTTGTGATAATAACTACTCTTGCATAAATATTCTGTGCTGATTTTGATTGAATGTGTACAGTGTTAAGTTAAATTTTAGATTCTACCTGTATTTTATTCCACTCAGCCTACTTGAATACTCCCATAGCAAGGAAACTCAACCCCTAGGAACACCTTTGTAAACACTCTGAGAGCCATAAGAGCCACACCTAACACCTTAAGCTCCTATCCTGAAGATATCAAATCAATTGATAAAGCTAAGAATACCGAATAGCTAGAAAAATCCAAGCATTAACTTAATCTAAGATGCAAAAATATATACATTATAACACAAGAAACACTAAAAAGCAAGACAATATAAATCCACCTAAAAGTATTAATGCATCAGAAATGACCTCCATTGAGAATGAGTTAGAGGAAATGCCTGAGAAAGATTTCAAAAGAATGATTGTAAATATGTTCAAAGAAGTCAGAGAACAAATCAAAGGAGTCAAAGAGGAACTCAAAGAGGAAATCAAAGGAATCAAAGAAGATGCAAGACACCAATTTCATGATATAAAGAAGGCAATACAAGACATAAATAAGGAAATAGAAATAATAAAGAAAAACCAGTCAGAATTACTAGCAATGAAGAACACAGTTAATGAAACAAAAAACTCTGTAGAAAATCTCACCAGTAGAGTGGATGAAGGTGAGGACAGAATATCTAAGCTAGAAGACCAGGTGGCAGATCTAATACAGTCCAAGAAAGAGAAAGACAAACTTATAGAAAAGTATGAGTGGGAATTTCAAGATATTCGGGACACTATGAAAAGATCAAATATAAGAATTCAGGACATAGTAGAAGGAGAAGAATTCCACTCCAAAGGCATAGTAGGCGTCTTCAACAAAGTCATAGAAAACTTTGCCCAAATTGGGAATGAGATGCCAATGCAGATACAGGAAGCCTTTAGAATCCCAGCCAGACAAAAACTGGAAAGAACCTATCCTCGTCATATTATAATCAAACTACCAAACACAGAAACCAAAGAAAAGATATGAAAGCAGTTAAAGAGAAAAATCAAGTTACCTACAAAGGCAAGCCCATCAGGATTACAGCAGATTAGTCAACACAAACTTTAAAAGCCAGAAGGACTTGGAGTGATGTATTCTGAGTTCTGAAAGATAACAACTGTCAACCAAGGTCACTTTATCCTACAAAGCTATCCATTCAAATACATGGAGAAATTAGGGCATTCTATGACAAAAGCAGGTTAAAGGACTATTTGAAGACAAAACCACCTCTACAGAAAACACATGATGGGATCCTCCATGCTGAAGAAAAGGAAAAGCACACATATAAGGATCCTGGAAAAAACAAGCAATACTCAAACACTAGTTAACACAAGAAAGCAAAGGTAGAACCAAAACCACACATACACAAAAAATGGCAAACATAAATACACACCTTTCAATTATATCTCTTAATATCAATGGCCTCAACCAAAAGACATAGGTTTGCAGACTGGGTTAAAAAGCAGGATCCTACAACTTGTTGTCTCCAAGAAACTCACTTTTTTACAAAGGATAGACATTATCTTAGGGTGAACGGTTGGAAAACGATATTTCAAGCAAATGGGCCTCGAAAACAAGCACAGGTTGCTATCCTAATATCTGACAAGGTAGAGTTCAGTCCAACATTGGTCAAGAAAGATAAGGAAGGTCACTTTATATTGATTAAGGGCACACTCCAAGAGGAGGACATTACAATCCTAAACATATATGCACCTAACATGGGGGCTCCCAAATTCATCAAACAAACACTGTTAGAACTAAGGTCACAGATAACACCAAACACAGTGGTGGTGGGTGACTTTAACACCCCACTCTCATCAATTGACAGGTCATCCAGGGAAAAAAAAACAGAGAGGCATCTGGATTAAATGAGATCATAGAAGGAATGGACCTAACAGATATATACAGGATGTTTCATCCAAAGGCTGCAGACTATACATTCTTTTCAGCAGCACATGGAACATTCTCTAAAATAGACCATATATTAGGACACAAAGCAAATCTTAACAAATTCAGGAAAATTGAAATAATTCCTTGCATTCTCTCTGACCTCAATGGAATTAAACTACAAATCAGTAGCAAGAAAGGCTATAGAGCATACAAAAAATCATGGAAACTAAACAAGACACTACTCAATGATGAATGGATCAATGAAGAAATCAAGAAGGAAATCAAAAAGTTTATACAGTCAAATGATAATGAGAACATAACATACCAAAATATCTGGGACACAATGAATGCAGTTCTAAGAGGTAAATTTATAGCCTTAAGTGCCTATATTAAGAAATTAGAAAGGTTGCAAGTAAAAGAGCTAATGCTTCACCTTAAAGCCTTGGAAAAAGAAGAAGAAGGCAAACCAACAATCAGTAGATGGGAAGAAATAACAAAGATAGGGCAGAAATTAATGAAATAGAAACAAACAAACAAAAAAAAAAAACAATCCAAAGAATTAATGAAACAAAGAGTTGGTTCTTTGAAAGGATAAACAAGATTGATAAACCCTTAGCAAATCTGACCAAAAGAAAGAGAGAAGAGACACAAATTAATAAAATTAGAGATGAAAAAGGTAACATCACAACAGATTCCAGAGAAATTCAAAAAATCATAGGGACTTACTATAAAAGCATATACTCCACAAAGTATGAAAATCTGAAAGAAATGGATGATTTCCTTGATTTATATGATCTACCTAAATTAAATCAAAATGAGATTAATCTCTTAAATAGACCTATAACAAACATGGAGACCCAAATGGTTATCAATAATCTCCCAACTAAAAAAAGCCCAGGCCCAGATGGATTCACTGCTGAATTTTACCAGACCTTTAAGGAAGAGCTTACACCATTGCTTCTTAAGCTTTTCCAGGAAATAGAAAAAGAAGGAATTCTACCAAACTCCTTCTACGAGGCCAGCATCACCTTGATACCAAAACCAGGCAAACATAGAACAAAAAAAGAAAATGACAGACCAATCTCCCTCATGAACATAGATGCAAAAATTCTCATTCAAATATTGGCAAACAGAATACAAGAATATATCAAAAAGATCATTCACCCTGATCAAGTAGGCTTTATCCCAGATATGCAGGAATGGTTCAATATACACAAATCTATAAATGTAATACATTATATAAATGGGTTGAAGGACAAAAATCACATGATCATCTCATTAGATGCAGAGAAAGCATTTGACAAATCCAATATCCCTTCATGATAAAAGTCCTACAGAGACTGGAAATAGAAGGACCATATCTCAATATAATAAAAGCTATTTATGACAAGGCTACAGCCAATATATTACTAAATGGGGAAAAACTGGAAGCTTTTCCACTAAAATCAGGAACAAGACAAGGGTGTCCACTGTCCCCAATTTTATTTAATATAGTTTTGGAGGTCTTAGGCATAGCAGTAAGGCAAGAGACATACATAAAAGGGATACAAATTGGAAAGGAAGAAATCAAGTTATCATTATTTGCAGGTGACATGATTCTATACATAAAGGACCCTAAAAACTCTACTAGCAATCTGTTAAAGCTGACCAAAACCTACAGCCATGTAGCAGGATACAAAATAAATACATAGAAATCAGTAGCCTTCATATATGCTAACAACAATCACACAGAGGATGAAATCAGAGAATCACTTCCATTCACAATGCATTAAAAAAAAAAAAAAGTACCTTGGAATAAACCTAACCAAGGAAGTAAAGAATCTCTACAATGAGAACTTTAAAACACTCAAGTGAGAAATTGCAGAAGACACTAGAAAGTGGAGAAACATCCCTTGTTTCTGGATTGGAAGAACCAATAGTGTGAAAATGGCAATATTACCAAAAACAATCTACACATGTAATGCAATGCCTATCAAAATTCCAAAGGCATTCTTCATGGAAATAGAAAAAAACAATCCAAAAATTCATTTAGAATCACAAAAAACCTCGAATATCTAAAATAATGCTGAGCAACAAAAATAAGGCTGGTGGTATCACCATACCTGATTTTAACCTATACTACAGATCCATAGTAACAAAAACAGCATGGTACTGGCACAAAAAAAGACATGTAGATCAGTGGAACAGAATAGAGGACCCAGATATAAGCCCAGGTAGCTAGAGCCACCTGATATTCAATAAAAATGCCCAAAATACTCATTGGTGAAAAGACAGCCTCTTCAGCAAATGGTGTTGGGAAAACTGGATATATATCTGCAGAAGGATGAAAATAGATTCTTCTCTCTTGCTATGCACAAGAATTAAGTCCAAATGGATTAAAGACCTTAATATCAGACCTGAAACTCTGAAACTACTAGAGAAAAAGGAGGGGAACCCCTTCAACATATTAGTCTTGGCAAAGACTTTCTGAATACAACCCCAATTGCTCAGGCAATAAAACCAAAGATTAATCACTGAGACCTCATGAAATTACAAAGATTTTTCACTGCAAAGGACCCAGTGAAAAAAAGCAAAGAGGCAACCTACAGAATGGGAAAAAATCTTTGCCAGCTATATATCTGATAGAAGATTAATATCTAGGATATACAAAGAACTCAAAAAGTTAAATAATAAGGAATCAAACAAGCCAACCAAAAAATGGGCTTTGAGCTAAATAGAGCATTCTCAAAGGAAGAAATACGAATGGCATATAAGCATCTAAAACAATGTTCTACGTCACTAGTCATCAGGGAAATGCAGATTAAAACTACATTGAGATTCCATCTCAATCCTGTCAGATTGGCCACCATCATGAAACAAATGATCATAAATGTTGGTGGGGATGTGGAAAAAGAGGAACCCTTCCACACTGCTGGTGGGAATGCAATCTGCTCCAGCCATTGTGGAAATCAGTGTGGAGGTTCCTAAAACAGCTAAAGATTGATCTGCCATATGACCCAGCTATAGCACTCCTAGGTATATATCCTAAGGACTCATCTCTTTTCCTTAGAAGTACATGCTCAACCATGTTTATTGCTGCTCAATTTATAATAGCTGGGAAATGGAACTAGATGTCCCTCAACTGATGAGTCAATAATGAAGATGTGGCACATTTATACAATGGATTTCTACTCAGTGGTAAAGAAAAATGAAGTTATGAAATTTGCAGAAAAATGGATGGATCTGAAAAGGATTATAGTAAGTGAGGTAACCCAGGCCCAGAAAGCCAAGCGCCACATGTTCTCCCTCACATGTGGATCCTAGCTACAGATGATTCGGCTTCTGCGTTTGAAGGAAAGTACTTAGTAGCAGAGGGCAGTAAGTTATAAAGGAGATATAGAGGGAAAGGAAGGGAGGAGGGTACTTAATAGGTTGTTATTGTATCTATGTAAGTACAATGATTGAAATGGGGACGTAATATGATGGAAAATGGAATTTCAAAGGGAAAAGTGTGGGTGGGAGGGAGGTTATTACCATGGGATTATTTTTTTATAACCATGGAAAATGTTAATAAAACTTACTAAATAAAAAAATTGAAATAAAAAATTAAATAAATAAATAAAACAAAAATAAAAAATATATTAAAAAAAAAGAATTCCCTCCAATAGAGTGGGCTTTAATTCTAATCAGAGAGATGTTGATTCTTCCATAACAGTCATGTCACTATACTACCAGTGGAAACATCTTGCCTGGCATCAATAATCATTTTTTAAAATTTTTTATTAGCATTTTCCATGATTATAAAAAAAATCCCATGGTAATTCCCTCCCTCCCCACCCCCACAGTTTCCCCTTTGAAATTCTACTCTCCATCATAATATTTTTATATCTATAATTTCTCTGGCTTCTTTTTAAGTCTGTTCATTTTATGTCCTTTTGTCCTATGGTCACTATTCAATTGTTTTATTTCTTAAAAGATATCAATCCAATAATGACAATATTTAATATGTATGTGTATCTGTAGCTAATTATTTTTATTTTTAATTTTGGAGGAGCTGTTTTTTGTTTCTTGCTAATTTGTGTTCATGTATGCTTCTTTCATTGCATCTTGTGATGTTGTTATTATAAGTACATGTTTAATAAAAGTCATCCGGTTGGGTGTAGTGGGGCATGCCTTTAATCCCAGCACTCAGGAGGCAGAAGTAGGAGGATCATCATAAGTCCAAGGCCACATGACACTATATAGTGAATTCCAGGTCAGCCTGGGCTAGAGTGAAACTCTACCTCGAAAAATTAAATAAATATATAAATGTCATCAATGGAAAACTGAGATCTAACTTGACCAAAGGTAAATGTCTCCAGAAGGATTTTATGTTTGCTTTTTCTAGGCATTTGGATACAATGTTAGCCTGAGATAACTTTATAATAAATTCTCACCTTAAGTATCTCAAACATAACAGTTAAAGAACTTGAACTTGGGCTGAAAATATTGCTTAGTGGTTAAGGCACTTTCCTGCAAAGCCTAAGGATAGAGGTTTAGTTCACCAGAAACCAAAAAATGCCAGATGCACAAGATGATGTATCTGGAGCTCATTTGCAGTGGCTAAAGACCTTGGTGCACCCATTCTCTCCATCTCCCTGTCTGTCTCTCTCAAAAAAATAAAAACAAATGTAAATAGATAAATAATAAAATAAAATATTTAAAAAATAGAAAAGGAATTTTGACTTTAAACATCTTCAATATCCATCTAAGGAAAACTTTTCTATTTTTCCCAGAGTCAAAGTCAAGGTAGGGGTATATCTAGCTCACTATTTCACCAACAATAAAGCCTTCTATCTTTAATCTAATACCTCTTTTAGTATAGTCCTGGATTTTGTTTAATGACCTCAAGTTAACCACAAAGTCAAAATTCTAAGTCATGACAAAATAAGGCAAACTGCTGATTCTTTTCACTTGCATAACTCCATGGATCTGTGGTATGAGTTAGTTTGTTTAGTTATATCTCTTATCATATTTTTTTCAAAGACTTTTATTTATTTATATATTAGAGACAAAGAGAGGGAGAGAGAGAAGAAGAGAGAGAGAGAGTATGGGCATGTCAGGGCCTCTAGCTACTGCAAATGAACTCCATATGCATGCACCACCATGTGCATCTGGCTTATCTGGGACCTGGAGAATCAAACCTGGGTCCTTAGGCTTCACAGGCATATGCCTTAACCACTAAGCCATCTCTCCAACCCTTTTATGATATTTTTTACTTTGTCAGATCAGCAATTCATTTAAGTATGGCTCAGTGGTAGAAGATTTGCCTAGTATGTGCGAGGTCTTGGGTTCAAGCCCCAATAACAAAATTTATGAAAATACTTTACTGAGTATTTTTAGGAATGGGACAGTTTTAGGATTTTTAGCCTTCCATAATTCCTGAAATAGCAATCTTCCAGAGCACAAAGCGCTCACAGCCACTTTAAAGAACTTACAACAGATTTCATCCCAGATTTGAGTTATTTACCTCTAGGTTTGCCTCTCAGCAGGCCATGTGGGGTTTCCAAAGGAAAAGCACCCTTCTCCTTCAGGGGCTCTCTCCCATGATGATTGGACAAGGCCTTGCATTAAGTAGACAGTACAGCCATAGACGGTTTGGGAGCCTTACTCTTCTCCCTGGGGCTCCACATGAAGAATGTCTATTGTAGAAACTGACTGCATGGAAACAGATTGCTGGGCTTGCTTCTTACCCAGTGGATTAGAATCCCTTGTAGGTAGTGATTTTGTTTTACCATATTTCCATTTTCAGAGCTTAGTTTCCAAGTTGACCTATGACAAATTAAATAAATAGATTTTCAAGCTATAAGACAGGCCTGTCAGACAGGAGAAAGAAGCCATTTTCATCTCAAGATGACAGTGAATGTCATGATTCAGATGTCTGAGAAATGCCTGCCTAAGCTGAACCAGAGGAAACTGAGGAGTCGGGCTTGACAGTCTGTTCATCTTTTCTGAGAGTTGTTAATTTCAGGGCCAGAGAAGGAAGATTTTTTTTTTTTCTTTGCACAAAAATCAGAACTGTGTTCTTCCTGCTGCACCCTGATGAGTTATTCCAAAGGAAGATCTAATCCTTCTGCCATTTACTTATTTTAAAGGAAACAGATGTTAAGCACTTTAGCATCTTTGGTTATTTTAAGTACTTTAAATGTGCTTAGATTGGCAATGTTGCAGTAGAGAGTGTGGTAGAATGGCAATGTCCTATAAAATCCCATAAATAGACATTCTAATCTGAAATCAACAGTTTTTTTCTGGAAAATATTTTTAAATTAAGATTTTGAGCACCTTGAAACTCCCCAGGCTTTCTCAGATCGTATTTAAACTACTGAAGGTCATTTCAGTCCGTATAGTCTTGGCTAAGTGTGCTGTGAATGAGCCCTGCTGATTGCTGACAGCAGCGGCACTGGGGAGCCAGACTGCTGGAATGCAGACCCTTCCTTTCCCTGACGCCCCTCTTGAGCAGAGTAGCAGCTGAGGGCAGTTTTGATTTGCTGGCATGAGGGTGACCCTGTTGCCTCTTTGCTTTCCCTTCTGTCATCCTCTCCAGAAATTCCATCACATAACTGACTTAAACAAAACATAAATCCTTTCTTTGACCAACTGCAAAGAGATACTGTGAAGCACTATGAATAAAATACAAAAACAGAGTGAATAATCATTTTTCATAAAATTCGTATGGATTGCCAAAAGCATACTGATATGGTTTAAAATTTTTGCTCTAATAGCTAAAACACATGGGCGATATACAAACTGAACTTTAAAATTAAACTCTGATGCTCTCCCAGGAAGGTTTCTGTCACCCCCTACTCACAACAATTTAAAGCTGATACCTGTTCTCTGAAATGGTGTTTTTAGAGCACATGTAATAAACTAAACATCATGTTAATGTTTTACATACAAAGCCATGCTTCCATTCATTTTTTCCTCATTAAATAAAAGATACCCATTCCATGTGACAAGCTACATTCTGTTGAACCAAAAAGATATATCCTCCCTGAAGTGAACTCCAGTTAGCAAGGTGCCTATTAGATAATAGAAAGACAGCAAGATGTGGAATAGCATATTACAACATATTATAGAAGAACTATGTGAGAAAATAATAGAGGGCTAGGGCATAGCTCAGTGGTAGAGCATTTGCCTAGTGTCTGTGAGATGCTGGCCTCCATTCTCAGCAACAAAGTGTGGCAAGAAAACAGTAAGTAGTTGGGAAATGACACTTGTAGAGTAAATGGAAGTGGCTTATATTTTGGGATCAGCGGAAATAAATTTGATCTGTGACTAGAAAAAATCATTTGGGATGCAAATATCACAGATGAGTCTTCCTCATTGTAAATTGGGGCACTTGTGCATTTCAGACAAGGACCCAGCAAGTGCTAAAGCCTTGCAGTAGGGAAAGTTTGTTGACCTGGATAAATATGACTGGGGTGTGGCATGTAAGTAAGAATTTGAGAAAGAAGAGTTTGATGATAGCCAGAGGCTAAACCCAGAATGATGGTGGTGGGGTTTTAGTTGATTCAATAAATAAAATAAAATAAAATAAAATAAAATAAAATAAAATAAAATAAAATAAAATAAAATAAAATAAAATAAAATAAAATAAGCATACTGCAGCCAGACATGGTAGCGCACGCCTTTAATTCCAGCACTCAGAAGGCAGAGGTAAGAGGATTTCCGTGAGTTTGAGACCACCCTGAGACTACATAGTGGATTCCAGGTCAGCCTGGGCTAGAGTGAGACCCTACCTAAAAAGAAAAACAAAAGTGTACTGCACTGTCGTCAAATCAGCTTTTGAATATTGTTATCTTATTTTTACATGTAAGTAAAAAGGCTTTAAGAGGCAATATCATTTTCCAACATCACATAGCTAATGAGGAATGTAGGTAGTAGGAGAAAGTCAACTTCAAAATCTACACTTAACCACTTAAAAATGATATTAACCTACCTCCTAGACTGCCAGATACCCCTTTGTAATTCACCATCACCACTCTGACATCACTGTACATCATCCAAGAACATGGCATGCCAACTGGTGGTTCGTCTTTGCATCTTGGCAGACAGAGTTTCTTGAAGTCAGAAGTGAGATCTTACTTGAGACTCTACCTTGAACACAGTCTTATTGAAGAACCATGGTTCAGGCAATCAAACTTGGAAAGAGGTTTTGTCATTTTAAAAGTACTTTGAGGAACAAAGGATTCACCCTGAGTTAGGAAATTATTTGCTATCAATCTATTATAAATATCAATAAAATGTTAGATGTAATTTCATCTGTTCTTTGCTTTAAGGGGCATGAACACAGAGAATTACTTTCTCATGTTTACTAATAGTAGATAAGAGAAAAATGATACGATTTCAAGCTATCATAAAAGAAAGTCAATATGTCTTAAAGTAAGTGCTACTGTTATCCTCTCAAGGTCGTTTATCAGCACATGGACATAGTTCTATGATGGCTTCAAACAAGTGCAAGAAAACAAACCTGACATTTGACATGTCCTTTATGAACACTAGCATTTGCCAGCACTATCAGTAGCTGAAAATAAGAAAATATATGATAAACATATTGCTATTCAATGGAGCCACATTAAGTATCTGGTTATTGAGTTCTTACTATGTGCCATGCACTCAGCCTCAACATAGCTGGCATGTGAGTGGCCTCCTTGAGCAAAGGGCTGTGTTATGCTATAGGAACTAATCAATATGACTTTCACTAAAGCCATGATGACCTATGACAGAAGGGGCTCAGGGTGTCCTACGATGGAAAAGCCAGAAAGATTCTGCACAAGCAACTTTCACTGGTCCTCAGCCAATGTCTCAGAAGACGCTCTTCTAAGACTTCGAACTTGGCTCTGGGGCACTTTCTTGTTTGTCTTCCCAGGAACCTTACTTAATAAAGGGTGTTTAAAAAGCCCAAGTCCAGGGAGATAGGGAGGAAAATTAATGTTATTATATGCCATGAAATGAGAAATGCAATATACCAATGCATTACTCAAGCAAACTAGGAGCAATTCATTACAAAGTATTGAGTTTCCTTCTGTCCTTAATCTTCCTTGTATCCCAAACATGAAATGAACTGGAAATGACTGGAGCTAGTATTATTGCTTCTCTCTGTCTCTGTCTCTCTGACTCACTCTTTTCTTTTAACATTCTCCTCTCCCTTTCCTTCCCATCCCCCTTCTTGTCCTTTCAATGGTGAGAAGGCCAGGCTACCTATGGAAATTTACATATTCCTTTTGTTGACCTCAAGGTTAATTCACACTATACCTCAAATACCCACCTAGCTTCCTGAGGTTGAGAACCTTAAAGCCTTTAGTTTTTCTAACTGTATATCTGTATTTAGGTGACAGGATATAAAAGAGAACCTGTATATTGCCCAAGAATCTGTCTCAAATTCTCCCCTTCTCATCTTCATTCTCACTATTACACTCTCATCAGGCAAATAAAAAGGAGAGGATAGCTCAGAAAGTAGAGAAGATTATGAAATAGAAAGTCCTGTGTCTTCTTCCAGCCCTGCCTTTTATACCTAACCAATTTGGGTTTGCCTGCTATTTGCTACAGGACTCCAAATGAATTATTCGCCTTCAGTACCTCATTCACAGCTTCTTGTCAGCCACCTTCTTTTACCTTCATGGCTGTTGATGGATTAAGATGTGGTGTGTGGAGAAGCTTAGAGCAGGATTAGGCTCACAGTAGACTCTATAGAAAAGTTTTGCTGTATGAGCACAAGTCTTCTTTGGGTGTTGAGCAATTCTATAAATTCAAGGTTTAAGGTCTGTCTTTTATGTGGCCTGAAGAGTTTCTGCTAGCATTTTATAAATGTTCCTTGAATTTTAAAACTTCTGAACTGGGCCACAGGGGCTCTCAGATATTCAGAGTCTCATCTGATGATAGTTTAATGGTTTGCTTTTTAGCAGCTGTTTGAGTAAGTAGCTTGCTGTTTGCTCAGGTCTGAAAAGGAGCTCTATTAAAAGATTCAGACTGCTATACCATCCACATTGATTTGAATGTGATTTGTAGGGAGGGAATGAGAATTTGTCAAAGAAACTTAGTGTCTGGGCAGGCACTTCACTAGCCAAGAGACAGATAAGCAAGCCAGCTGGCCTCACATTGAAGTTGTAACTTTTTCTCTCTCTTACATAGCCTTTAAATATTTAAATATTTGGACTAAATTTATCCAGATTATCAAAAATGCAAAACACTGATCCATCTTGCTAACTAGAGAGATGTATTCCTGTTTCTTTACCTGCTACCCCACATAATAAGTGTAATTACAGGTCAAATTTTGGACTGTCCTTTTTAGAAAGGAATCTTCAGACTACTCACTCACCTAGCCTGATTCTTTGAATGTGCTACTGGGCAGCTATTAGCTTCAAATACACTCAACACTCAATTTGCAACAGATGTTCCTAAAGTAGAACAAAGACAGAAACTGCTGAGTTTGTTGCATAGAAAAATAAAAGTAGAAACAATGGAGACCTGGCAAGGGAATTGTTAATGTGGAGAATCAAGTTAACCATGAGACAAAGAACAGCTCCCTGTTTCCCCGCTGAGGTTTGAAATGATGAGCTGCTTAGACATTGGCTTCTTTTTGTTCAGCCTTCCAGCCATCTTTCATGGTGCTGTTCCAATGTGTTGCTGTCTTCTTCAATTAAATCTTTGGGAATGTTACAACTACAGCTTTCCACCTATTAATGTTTTTCATCATGTAAAATTTCACTATGCCAAAAAAAAAATCATCATTAAAGAATTTCATAGACTGACAGTTTTTCTTGAATCTGTACTAGTGGTATTTGTGTTTAGTGATTTGCCTTTAATTTAGTAGCAATGTCTCCAAATAGTGAGATGAAGAGACTATGATAGCTATTTTATTATAACCAATTGGATTTAAATTTCTTTCTTGATTGTCTAAAAAGTTCACTAAATTTTGAACCTCCTCACCAGGAACCTTGTTTGTTCCTTCAACATAGTCATCCCAGGTCTGAATAAAATAACTGGTACATAGGGAACACTTAAAAGAAAGAGAAACAGTTGTTGAACATGGACATTGAGCACTGCTAGGTATTAAAGGAAAAAGGTGCCTCATTTTTCATTTTCCTATCAAGTGACATGCACTAGTTGGAAACAACTTGCAAAAAGGCCTTAACCTGTTATATCTTAGTTAATTTTATCTAAAATCCATATTTGTAAAAGCATAAAATAAAATAACCCCATATTTGTACACATTCCAAGTTTTGTCCTAAACACAAAGATAAAACCTATTTGTCACTGGAATGCTTGGCATTTTTGCTGCAAGCCTCCCAGCACTAATTACATCATCAAACACTCTGAAATTCAAGCATATGTGTGGGGCAGATTAACTCATAGACTGTTTAAGGAATGAAGAAGAAGCTACAGGTATGGCTGATGACATAGCACCAAGAAAATGCAGGGGCTCAGAACTCGGAATTCTTGGGAGCCTGTTTCTGCCAAGGAATGTGGGTGCAGTGTTTGGAGCTGCTGACTTATGTAAATAAGAGACTTAAGGTTGATTTCTGCTTTGCTATGATCATATCCCCTAACAAAATTCTAAAAACAAGCGCTGCTTAATGGAATCTATGAGGTTTGGAAACACTTATGAACGAACTAATAAAAGCTACTTCACAGCAGGTCATGGCATCCCAGCACTTGAGAGGCAGAAGTAGGAGGATTGCCAAAAGTTCAAGGCCACCCTGAGACTACAAAGTGAATTCCAGGTCAGCCTGAGCTAGAGTGAGACCCTAACTCGAAAAAAAATAAATAAAAAAAAAAAAAAAAAAAAAAAAACTATTTCATACAAAGCCATTTGCCTCTCTTGCCTCTCAGTGAAGTGAAAGGTTCATCCATTGCTTGCCTTTATGTATTCCAGCAGCATAAATATTCTCATAAAATCAACTGGCATATTTCTATTTTATTGTATTTAATATTCAGTACTTGATTATTAAGTATAACTTTGATGTTTGTCTCATAATATAGTAGGTGAAGCCAGGGCCATTTCTAATTTTCTTCTTTATACAATTTTGGATTTGACATAATACTTTAAAGTGTTCATTTATTTGTTTGTTTTGAGAGAGAGAGGAAGATGGTATGCCAGGGCCTTCTGCTATTGCAATTGAACTCCAGATGTATATGCCACTTTGGTACTGGGGATCCAACGTGGGCCTTCAAGCTTTGCAAGCAAATACTTTTAACCACTGATCCATCTCTCCAGCCCTGGATATGAAATATTATTTATCTGTACATACTGAGTATGCCAAATGAGCTACTGAACTAGAAAAAAGACATTAAAATTTCTCTACATAAAATTACCATTTGTTTGAGGTTATGGGTTTTATTGCCAGTATTGCAACAACAAAAGAATAAGAATAGTTGGAGTCACTATTTGTATTAAATTAAGAAATTCTCTCCATGATATATCCGTACTAACCTTTCACTTTCTGAGTCATAAGTACTTCTTAGTTGTATTGTAACAGTGAATGCACTAAATTATATCCCAAGACTGAGAGCCAAATATGAATAATCAATAAAATTTCAAGAGCCTCAGATGGCACAATGGGCTTAAATCATGAGTAAAGCTGGGCAAGTTAAAGACCTGGTCAAGAGCAAAGTGTTTACCCACATGTCAAGATCTGATTAAAACAATTACCTATTCTGGACAAGCAATCTTATCTCCAAAGGCTACTTTACTCACCCTGACTTGCCTCAACTTTGGATAAATTCCAGTATAAATAATCCCACAAAAAGCAAGGTTGAAGGAAATACCTCAATCTTTTCACAGTAACATGGTCTGACTGAGTTTTATGTGTCTTTCCTTCTGCCCATCTGCACATAGTCTTCTACATTAAGTGTGTTTTTAGGCAGAAATGAGGAGACCCAACTATTACTTCCACACTACCTTCTGGGTTATTTGCCAAAACTCACTTCTTGTTTTCTTGAAGACTCCAAATGTCCTCAATGACTGCATTGATGACAACACACTTGAGGGTGGTATAGGTAATGGGACATTAAACAAATTATATTTTATAAGGAGCCTAATGGGCTCATATTGAGGGGAGAGTAAGTTGAGATTTATGTTATAATTTCTATCTGGATCTCAAAATGAACCAAGGACTTTAAAGAAAATCACTTCTTAATTTCCCTAGCATATCTCATTATGGTATCCAGTCTGAGAAGGACACTAGTCCTATTTGATCACAGCCCCACTGTTGTGACCATTTACATACATTGTTAGACAAAATACAGCCATACTGAGAGATACAGCATACATTCAGTCCCTAACAAATACAAGAAGTAAATAAACAAAAAGAAGAGAGATGGAGCAATCCAAGTTATGCGATGAAGAAGATTCAAGTGGCTAGAAAACTAGAAGGTAGCAATTGTAGATCCCCATGTTCCTTCTGAGTGTCTTACATACCCTTCAGTGTAAACACTTTGTTATACCAAAATCTGCTTCTCACACCATTCTTAGGGACATCTACTTCTGATATAGCCTGGGCCCAGATATCACAGAACTTTATAAAAATGGGATATAAAGCACCTGAGCATACTTTATGCTCAAAATAATATCAAATTAGAATTATCTTCTAATGGGAGCTTTGCTTCAATTGCCTCATTTTTAGCTCTATCCACACTCCATTTCTTAGAACTGAAATTTGTTTCTGATACAACATTCATTTGTTAAGTGGGGCAGGGAGACTTAAACCAGGGTATGGCCAGTGCAACATGGATTTGGCTTATAAATGGCTTTGGACATATCCAAATCCATGTAAAAATTAAAAAGAAACCAAGCTCAACATAAGAAGAAGTAAATGTAAAGATTACTTCTAATTCTAGAATGCTTCCAAGTTGAAGTAGACAACACTGCCACAAAGTTTCACTAAGTAGCTAGAGAACAATGTTCAGGGTGCTCAGAGTGGCAGGAGCCAGCATCCATACTATAGCTGCTCTAAGGTGGCCTTGCATTTGCCGACAAATAATAGAAATTTAAAGTGAATGGATGCTATCACCACCAAGGTCATAAGGAGAATACTTTTTCCATAAGAACATTGTTTATTTGGAGCAGTTCTGCTATTTACCTCACTTTACAGTGCTTTCTTTGTTCCTGTCATAGAGGTAGACACAGTTCACAGAGAGCAAATTGTAGAAGATGTGATTTGGGTTTTTGTTTTCCAGTAGCATATATTTGGCAGAAAATTCACTGGGATAATCTTAAATATAATTTTCTTTCCAAAATCTATTTTTTTTTGTTGCTGTTGTTGTTTTGCCTTCAAACTCTTTGACAAACTGAATTTTCATAACCTAGTAAAGAAATGCTCAAGAATCATTTTCTTAAAGCTAAGACAGACAGTTGATCTGGGTCATAGCTAAGAAAGATGCTCCACTCCTAAGGACTCATCTCACTACCTTAGGGATACTTGCTCAACCATGTTTATTGCTGCTCTATTCACAATAGCTAGGAAATGGAACCACCCTAGATCTCCCTCAACTAATGAATGGATAGTGAAGATTTGGCACATTTACACAAGGGAGTTCTACTCAGTGGAAAATAAAAATTAAGTTATGAAATTTGCAGGAAAATGGATGGATCTTGAAAGAATAATACTAAGTGAGGTCACCCAGGCTCAGAAAGCCAAATGTCTTATGTTCTCTCTCATATTGGGATCCTAGCTACAAATGACTTCTGTGTAAGTAAGAAGAAAACTCAGTATCAGAGGCCAGTAAGCTAGTTAGGAGATATAAAGGGAATATAAAAGGAGGGAGGGGGATTTAATAGGATGGTATTGTATATAAGTAAGCAGAATAACAGATTGACTAATGGGGTGAAAAGACCTAAGTGAGGTCAGTGGAAGAGAGTGAGTAAAGGAAAGGTGGAAGGAGGGCTAATCAAAATCTAAGAGGATATAAATAAATCATATGAAAACCTAATTTTTAGGACAATGAAACACACAGGAGCCATAGATTGTGAAAATTTTCAGTGCCAGGGATGGGATACCTTATAGTGAGTTGGTGACCAGGGAAGTCCCTGATGACCCCCAAACATTACAGGCCATTGCTGAGGCCTGGTTTCCCACCAGGAATAGATGGTAAGACCCTACTGCTGAAGACTCTGCATACATGGGCTGCAAAGTCACTGAGAAATCTTGCTGGAGCTGACCTAAAAACCTCCTCCATGTAGACCAGCTGACAGAAAGCTCAAAAAGCCAAGCATGCATGCAGTTTAATGGGAGAGAGAGAAATCACCAGTGAAGAGACTTAACACTGGACTCTATAAGCCTTAAATTTGGCCAACTGGGCCAAATGAGCCAACAGGTACAATAGTGGCATGTCTGTTATGGGGAAAACCGACGTCTCTCTAATTTGACTGGATGCCCACTCCCTGGGAGAGAATACATCCCTGATACTGAAAACCTGCAACAGGGGTAGTCAAGAGCCCTAGGAGTGTAACATCTGCTTCTGTCTGGCTAAATGTATATACTATGCTCTCCAAACTGCCCAGTGTGAACTTCTCTTAATGTTCATACCCATATATTAATGCTACTCTCACTTTTGGTTAGAGAAGCTTCTCTTTTCAGATGGCAGTGACCTTGGGATGACTCAGAAGGCACCATAGTGCTAAGAAAAAGTAACAGAGGAGTGCTCAGCACTGAAATATCTCTATCACACCTTCCAAGGCTCAAGGTCCATTATGGAAGAGGTGGAAGAAAGAATGTAAGAGCCAAAGGAAGGGAAGGACTCCTAAGAACTTGTTCCTCCAGACACAAAATGGCCTGGATATCCATGACCTCACAGTGCCTGACACTACCTAAACAAGACCATCATAATAGGACAAAAGATCATGACATCAAAATAAAAGAGAGATTGATTGAGAGGGGGAGGGAGTATGATGGAGAGTAAAGTTTCAAAGGGGAAAGTAGAAGGATGGTGGGAATTGCCATGGGATATTGCTTATAGTCATGAAAATTGTCAATAAAAAATAAATAAATGAAATATTTTAAAAAAGAAAGAGAGAGAGTGTATGCCGGTGCCTTTAGCTACTGCAAACCAAAAAAGAAAGACAGACAGACAGAGAGAGAGAGAAAGAGAGGGAGAGAGAAAGAAAGAAAGAGAGAAAGAAAGAAAGAGAGAAAGAAAGAGAGAAAGAAAGAAAGAAAGAAAGAAAGAAAGAAAGAAAGAAAGGAAGGAAGGAAGGAAGGAAGGAAGGAAGGAAGGAAGGAAGGAAGGAAGGAAGGAAGGAAGGAAGGAAGGAAGGAAGGAAGGAAGAGAGAAAGAGGAAAAGTAGAAAGGCACTCTCACATTGAGCCCTTTGAGAAAATCTCATTCTCCCAGAGGAACATGAACATGAGCTCCAGTTTCCTTTCTCTTGCTCTCTCACTCTCTCTTGCTTTCTAACTTTCTCTGAGAATGAAAGTTGAAACAAAATCAATATCAATATACTTTGAGTTTCCAAAATAAAATAAGTCATTTGTTTTTTCTGAAATAATTCTAAAGCTCATGATGAAATTCCTAGCTTCACATGAATCCCAAGCATCTCAAAGTAAGTTGATGACACAACAGGCTAACCCCAATTTAGAGGCAAACACAGATATTCAACTTATTGACAAAGTACGTTGGAACCAGGTTTGCTAACATTGAAGCGTTTTTATATAACATGATCACATGGCCATATTGATAATAGTGTTTTCAGAAGATCTGACTGCAGCCAATTCAAAGATCAGAGAGATCCTGAAGGCATTGTGACAATGGCTGCAGCGACAGAAGAACCCGCACAGGGGCCACACTCTACCACCTCCAATAAATCTCTTTACTATGTCAATTTTTTTTTTTTTTGGTTTTTCGAGGTAGAGTCTCACTCTGGTCCAGGCTGACCTGGAATTAACTATGTCATCTCAGGGTGGCCTTGAACTCATGGCAATCCTCCTACCTCTGCCTCCCAAGTGCTGGGATTAAAGGCGTGCGCCACCACGCCTGGCCTATGTCACATTTTTTAAAAAAAATAATAGTTCACCTAATTTACTTTCTTCATATGGCTTTAGCTTAATTTTTATTTTCCTTTTCTTGCCTTTTCGATTTTAATTTCCTATTCCAAATCCATACTCCCAAGGAATGGTCAGTTTATAGCTTTTTATCTCAGAGGTCTTTAGGCCTGTAACCTAAGCCATTACAGCTTTCACTTGTTTTTACCCTTTTATCTAACTGGCTTATAACACTTTATTTTTTATTTTTAAATCTCATATGTTCCATACTTTTAATTTCTTCACCTTTTGCCTTCACAGGGACTTTGAATATCTTACCTTAGCTTCTTTTTCCTTCACTTTCAGCTTACCTTAGTCCCTCTTTAAAAATTTTACTACCACTTAACTAACCATCCCCTTTTTAAAAAAAAAAAAATATGGAACACTTCACGAATTTGCGTGTCATGCTTGCTCAGGAGCCATGCTAATCTTCTCTGTATCGTTCCAGTTTTAGTATATGTGCTGCCAAAGAGAGAAATCCCTTTTTGTTTTTATATTTTTACTTTATATTGTTTTTGGACTTTAGCATATTTTAGAGTTAACATGAAAGAGCTATTGCATGTAAAGGACACAAAGTACCATTATGCAAGTATCTCTCCATCATCCTCACCTCTACCACCTAAGCCACGCAATCAGCATCCCAAAAGTGTCCTCAAGAGATCCTAGAGCCTCTGTTTGTTGGACTGGCTACAACTCACATGGTAAACATCACATTGGTAAAATAAGAAGCCATTTTCACAAACAGCGAGATCTCTAATACCGTCTGTCCTTGGTGAGGATGCAGATGATGCTGGAAGTCCTCACTGCAGAAAGTGACACAGACGGCCCTGACCCAGGCTGCTTGCACTACTTGCATGCTCATCTGCTACTACATTCTCTAAGATTCAAGGAAGATCTTGAAGTTTAGTGTTTCTCTTATCATAAATATAAGAGAAGCTTTCCAAAGGGGCAGTTACCTAGCATAGGATTTCTGCAACTATGAATCTCCTAGACCCTTGATACACACTCATTATATGTTATGATTTGAGTTGGAAAACTAAGGCCATTTGACCTTCAGGCAATGGGTATAAGTTTCTCTGAGATATCTTTAAGGACACAGCTGAGATTTGATTATTTTTCTTTCTTTCTTTCTTTTCTTTTCTTTTTTTTTTTTTTAAAGAAGGATCAAGTCTCCATAGGATTGCTAAGTCATAATGTTGTCATTCCATTGGGGACTCCTACTGGATCCTCACTCAAGATTGAGTTAAGAGGTGGTCTCTCCCGAGAAGCAACCCTAATCCATGTTTAACAAGTAGATCACCTGCCATTCCTCCTGCCTCAGGAAGTGACTGTGACCTCTAATACTTCCTCTTTAGAGAACACAACAGGTTGCAGATGGCACATTTGCACTGGAGAATATTTATTGCTTTGTTGAGCATCAAATTCCAGCCCATGGCAGCCAACCCAGCAACTCAACTGTCATAGAAACTGCTTGGACATTTTCTCCCTAGAAAAGATATTATTTTCAATAAGTACAGTCTTAAAACCCCTTGAGCTTACCAATAATATTTTAATCATTTATTCACCCCAAACAGCATACTGACACTATCATGTGCCATATGCTGTCCTAAACACTTGTGATGCACGTAAAACACAATGTCCTACTGCCATGGAGATTACATTTAAAGTGGAGTAATAAACAATAAACAATCAAATAAAAGTGCATCAATAAACTGATGCATTGAAGAATGAAGCACAGATGGGGAATATTCAAAGAGTAAACTTTTATCTGTAAGATGGAGTTTCTATTGTGTGAACACCTAAAACACATGCATTTGTAAGATAGGTCCTTCATGGGCATATATTCTAGAATTTTCCTAAAGTTAGATATCTATAGCTATATTTCCTAGATAGCAAACAAGCACCAGGAAGTCAAATATTTAAAATAACCCCCTTATTCATATGTAAGGAAAATGCACTCAATCATTTGACATTTCATTTTCCTGACTGAATTGTTACTGAGGTTATCTTCCTTTGGTCTCCAACCCACTTTTCACTGCAGTACTTCAAATGAAAGAAAGAGATGTCAAGAAGTTCCAAAAACAAATTCTTAGGGGCTCCACAGTGAATCAGATGAGGAAATGAGAAAGAGGGAAGAGTCTAGATAAATTTACAGACTTGAATACATGATTTTCTAGACTAAAAATGCTTATTGTGTATCCTCAAAAAAGAGTGGGAAAATCTACACTGGGACATGATAAAATTTTACAACAATGAAGAACAGAGGGGTTCTTATAGGCTTTGGAGAAGAAACAAATTTAGTTTACTATAAGGCTTCAGGAATCCAAATGATATTAAAAAGAAATACCTTAGCTAGGCATGGTGGCACACGCCTTTAATCCCAGCACTTGGGAGGCAGAGGTAGGAGGATCGCCATGAGTTCAAGGCCACCCTGAGATGACAGAGTTAACTCCAGGTCAGCCTGGACCAGAGTGAGACCCTACCTCGAAAAACCAAATAAAGAAAGAAAGAAATACCTTCAAAATTTTACCTCAACCAAAATCAACTACTATAGAATAAAATTATCTTTAGATATAAATGTATTACAAAAGCTTGTATTATGCAATTACTTAAGAAGGCACTGGAGTACCTTCTTGCACCTACACAAAAAGTAAACCAAGAAAAGACTACATAAAGTTCAAGGAGAAGGGGACTCAAGCTGTGGGGGAAAGAAAGGAATTGTCTAATGATGGTGGGAGAGCCATAGTATAGCAGGAGCTTGGCAGGAGACACTACTTAGAGCAAACCTCCAGGAGGGCCATGCTCAAAGTGGAGGCAATGGATAGAATGGATAGAATAATTGAATGTATTAATAGACTAATACTTCTGACAGTGCTTTCCAGGAAGAATTAATGATGAGTAACTAGAAACAGAAAGCAGGTATCAGTCAAAACAATTATAAAGTCCAGAAAAGACAAAAACTACCTGTGAGTTATATTTGCATGATCATGATAAATAATCAATTTTGATGTAAAAAGTAATATAACTAAATTATGCCAGGAATTCAGTAGATGTTATCAATAGACAGTAATACATGTTTTAGAATACAAAATAAAAGAGGAAAAGGAACAATAAAATGGTTATTTTGCCTTTGGAATAAGAATATAGTATGCCATGTAGAGAGGAGGCTACTGTGGATACAATTTTTGTCAAATAGCTTGTATTTTTTTAGAACATAAAAAGTATCTATGCAACAGGCAACTTGTTTCTACTGTGGTGTGTGTGTGTGTGTTCCTCTTTTAACTGGTCTCATTAATGTTTCCAGAAATGTTTTGAATTACACCATTTCACCTAGACCTGAAACTCGGAACAAGACGTCAAGTGTACATAATAATAACTGACTTTCAACACCTTTTCAATGAAGTCAACCACATGTAGATTGGAATCATATGTAAATGTTGCTCTCAACAATTACCAAGGGCACAAAAGGTGAATCATATTTTTTTTGGCCACAAAAAATTTTCTCTGACTTTTTATTATTCAAGGTCAAAATATTTTCTGCTAAAATAATCACTTTAGCATGATTTGTTTCTGCCTAAAGAAAATAAATGGATTTTCTTTTAGTTTCACTTCTCCTTTACCATTGTTTGAATTGGCAGAGGTCAGGACAACAAATAGCCTTCATATATATTATAAGGCTGATCTATACACCCCACATCCTTTCCATGTCTAATTAGAGCTGACTGACTCACCCTTCATAAATAAATAAAGATCTGTGGGAAGCAGGTGAATACTTTCAAATGTTATAAGTACATTTATTGAAACAAATGTCAAAATTATATTAGTTATGAAAAGCTTTGTCTGAGCAGATGACCAAAGTATTTGCCAATTGCCCACTGTACTTTTGTGCTAGGTATTGACAATTATTATTCTAGTCAACATATACTTCTTGAGCAGCTTCTATACCCAGACAATGTTAGAAATTAGGATTAGAAAGATAAATATGGTCTAGACTACAACAGTAGAATTCAGTCTAGAAAGGAAGATAAGCATGAAATATTCATCCTAAGAATCATCATAGAGTACCTACAATGAAGTCAACCCAATGTGGAGCATAAATAAATTCTTGTACAAGATAGACTGTTTAAAAACTTAAAGATGGGTGAGAAGTAGAATATGAGAATGGGGAGATAAAACATTATGTTCAAAATCCTAAAGTCAAATAAAATATCACTTGGGGGGAATGTGCAGGTGATTCATTGTGTAGAAAGCCCTGAAGAAGGAGGGCAGTACTCAGGTTCCAGCAGATGGAGAAACAAATGCCATATCTAGAAGAGCCTCAGAGTTCAGACCCTCCTCTGATACTGGTAAGGAGCCACAGCCATCTTTACATAGGTCAACTCACTGTCAGATTTGCTTTTCAGAAAAATGAGAGGAGACAAAACAAACCAAAGAATTTCTGTTATCCAAGGGAAAAAAGATGGATCTCTGTGGAGGGGAGGGTGGTTATGACACTGGAGCAAAGAAAGATGTGTGCGACTGCTAAGGAGAGAGAGAGCTAGCTGACGGGTGCTATGACTGAGATGGGAGATTGAGCCAGCCAGCTGCTTCCATCATTCCCAGGTTCTTATTTTGACCTCTTTTGTGTGGTGGTGGGGGATAGGGAGGAAATTAGGGTTCTAGGATATTTAATGTTTAATAAGTTATAGGGTTCTCTCTGGAGTTTTCTGAGCAGCTGTTAGAGATGGAACCATCCACAGGTGTATGACAGGTTCAGCTTCTTGTCCCTTGAGGATCAGAGGAGAGGATCAGGGAAGGCATGGTAGCAATTTCAAGGCACATGTCATGTTTGCAAGTAAACAGTTTATCAGATTCTTTTCAGCAGATTCTACCATCACCAAAGACACACCAGAAATAGAATACTTTTCCAAAATACCACCACTGTATCCTTGAAGGCATTCTGGAACAACAAAGTCAGAAAATTTTCATCAAGCAACTCTTGTCTGTCAAGCACAGGGGTAGGTTCTGGGCTGCAGAGATGAATACAACTTAGAGTCTGCCTCCAACATGCTCACAGTACAACAACGTCCAAAGGCAATAGCAAATATTTAGTGCAACATAATTCAAATAAGTGAGACAACAAAGAAAGGAAAGCCTCAGGCCACCAGAGAAAGGTTCCTAGAAGTGGAAGTCTTTGAGCTGAGTCTTTGGAGGGATTTAACCAAGCTGCTAAGGTAGGAGGCCTGGAGCCTAGAGCACAGAAGCATGTAAGAGTAAGAGCACGAAACAGTCTTTTAAACTGTATATTCAGGGAACAGTGGGGAGAAAATGGGATTAAAAGGTCACATAGTAACTGTGCTGCCTTGCAGGTTATTATAAAGAGCCGAATAAGAAAAGCCTGCAAAGATGCTTCAAAATTCACTATGAAAATGGTAAGGGCCTGAACTAAGATAGTGACAGGAAAAAAAAAAAAGAGAGAGAGAGAGAAAGAAAGAGAGAGAGTGACAGGAGGAAACAAATGCAGATTTGCATGAAATGAAAGTGGAAGTGGACAAAATGAAGATGGGAATTTTAGATGTACACCAAAATTAAAACTGAATGGCAGCCAGAAGAAATGATTTACATTTATGTTCATTCCAGCAAATTTACTCTTATATAAAGTTAGGAATGCATGGAATGAAATCTGAACTTTTGAAACTGATTATGGTGAAGTCCCCTAACTACATCCAACTAAAAAATCTCCCTTAGTCCTACTATGAATGATGGTTCAAGGTAGAACTAAGGAGTAAGGATTTTACAATAGTTAGAGGAATAACATGTATGATCTCTAGGGCTGGGAAGACCTAGGCTTAAAAACTGGCTCCACTACTAACCACATGACTTTGAACAAGTTCAGAATTCAATGTAACAGTGATGATGATCTTCATACCTAGTGGACCATCAATGAGAACATAAGCTGAAAAAGCATGAAAAAAAATATTTCAAGCAAATAGAAGTCATCATTATTCTAATATCTAACAAAATAAACTTCAAGCTAAAATTAATCCAAAGTCATAAAGAAGGCCATTTCTTATTTAATAAGGGAACACTCTATCAAGAGGACATTACAGTTCTAAACATATATTCACCAGACACAGGTGAGCCTAATTCACAAAACAAATGATACCAGGTATAAAGTAAGATATTAACCCTAACACAACAGCACTGGTGAATTCAATACACTACTCTCCCCAATGGACACATCATCTGGACCAAAAATAAGCAAAGTAACACTGGGGTTAAATGACAATGTAGATTAAATAGCTCTACCAGACATTTACAGAACATTCTACCCCAAAACAACAGAATATACATTTTCCTCTGCAGCCCACAGAACTTTCTCTATAATAGATCATATCTCAAATCTCAAAATATATAGGAAAATAGATATCACTTTTTGTGTCTGACTACAGTGGAATGGCACTAAAAATCAATAGCATAACATAAACTCATGGAGATTAAACAACATACTTTTAATTTTCAATGATGAATGAGTCATTGAAAGTCTTAAGTATAATAAGACAAGAGAAGGAAACAAAATGGATACACATAGGAAATGAAGATGTTAAAGTATCCTTATTTGCAGACAATATGATTCTACACATAAGTGACCCTAAAGACTCCATCACAACACTCACAGAGCTGATAGTTTTAGCAAAATGGCAGAATAAAAACATACAAAAAGAATTACCTTTCTTACATACCAATAACAAATATATGAGAAATTTTCAGAGGTGCAATCCTATTCACAATGGCTTCAAAAATCAAATTACCTTGGAATAAACATAAAAAAATGGAAGACTTCCACAACTCCCAGAGTACCTAATAGCAACTAAATTTGCTAGGAGAGCAGGAGTAATGTTCTGAGTGGTATAGCCACTATAGTGTAAGGTTTCCATAATCCAGTAATTATACTTGCACCCATGATCATGCAAGAAACCTTGATTTAACTCAATGAGTTAAAAAAAATGTCATGAGAGACACTTCTGGCCAAGATGGCAACCTCCTAGCTGTACTGTAAATCCTGGGAAAGAAAGGCAAGACATTAAGGGTTTACTGGGCCTTTTAGGGGAGAGTAATCTCTAATAGATTGCCAGTGGGAGGACACGGGTAGGGGGGGGACAGTGAATCGTTGATCCCCTCATGGGTGGGTAGCCCACCCCTCCCCCCAAGTAGCCTCCTTATACACAGTAGCCACGCCCTGATCGATCCCTGAGTGCAGAGGCTTATACTGCTCCACCCACTTGCCCACTTATTGCTCCAGCCACTGCATGTTCAGCGAGTCCTGGCAATAACAGGGAATCCCAGATTCCCTTGCAGGTGGGTAGCCCACCCTTCCCCCAAGTAGCCGCCATACCCACGACACCGCTGCATGCCAACCGATCCCTGCATACAGAAGCTTAGACTGCTCAGCCTACTCACTCACTTACTGCTCCAGCCACCACACATTTGGGGAGTCCTGGCAATAACAGGGAATCACTGATTCCATCGAGGGTGGGTAACACACCCCTCTCCCCAAGTAGCCACTGTATCCATACCCCATGTACTGATCAATCCCTGCATGTGAAAGCTTAGACTGCACTACCCACTCGCTCACTTACTGCTCTGGCCACCCCACATTCAGCGAGCCCAGGCCCACAGCAACTGCCACGCAAGCTCAGACTGTGTCTGTTGCTTGCACCAGCTCAGGTGCCATACACTACCTGTCAGCTGTGCCAGCTGTCCACCATTGTCCCAAGGTGGAGGAGCACAGACTTCTTCCAGGTCCCAGTGTTCCCATACCAGAGTTTGGGCTGCTTCAGTGCTTGGTGCCTCAGTTTTCCTCCTAGCTTGAACACAGGCAGCATTGGTGCATTACCACTTGAGAGATCAGGTAACTTTGGTGCCCTGGCCAGGCAGTAGATCAGGCGGCTTTGGCAAGTGAGAGCCAAAGCCCAGGCTGCTTGGCAACTGCCTCAGGCTGTCTCAGATTCCCATTGTGCTTGAGCCCAGGCTGATGCACCCACCAACATGCCCATACATTGTCATGGGCAGAACACAGTGCAAAATCAATAACACAAAAAATAAAATGGAAGAAAATCCAGTTAGATCATCCAGTCCTACAAAGCATATCTAGTCAAAACATAGAAAAGTCATTAGGATCAGAACACTAAAATGAAGCTATGAGCAATCCAACCCTGACCAAGCTACTTGTAGAACTTGCATTAAAGCAACAAAGGACCAATAATTGTGTGGCTGCTGCCATCACTAAATTAATCCTAATAGATAAGAAAATGGAAGGAGTTCAAAGAGAGTTAAGAGATTTGAGGGAGAGTGAAAAAAAGAAAACCTCAAAAATCAGCTGCCCATGCTAAATGAAGACATAAAGAAATGCAAGGATGAATTCCAAGAAGCATCAAAAAAATCAGAAAATGATGTGAAAAGGGAGCTTGACAGAGAGATGGAAATTATACATAGAAAAGCAGTAGAAAATGCAAACTTAATTGAACAAGTCCAAAACTCTCTAGAAGCTCTCAAGAATAGAGTCAGCCATGTGGAGGATAAAAACTCTGATCTGGAAGACACAATGGAAGAAACAGTTCAAGAATTCAAAAAATTCCATAAGTTCAAAAGTTCCTGTGAACAGTACATGAGGGAATGGTGGGATACACTTAAACGTCCTAATATCAGGATCATTGGAATATCAGAAGGAGAAGAAATTCAGACCAAGGCATGGAGAACTTATTTAATAAAATAATAGAAGAAAACTTCCTCAGTCTCTTAAAAGAAAGGGCCATCAAGATACAAGAAGCCAACAGATCTCCAAACAGACTGGACCAAAGGAGCAACTCTCCAAGACATATTACCATTAAGACTCTAAACATTGACACCAAAGAGAAAATTCTAAAAGAAGCTAGGGAAAAACAGCACACCACTTTTAAAGGTGACCCGATCAGAATTACTTCAGATTTCTCAATGGAAACCCTGAAAGCTAGAAGGGCCTGGAATGAAACACTGCAAAGTCTAAGAAGCTATGGCTTCCAACCCAAACTACTCTACCCAGCAAAAGTATCCCTCATAAAAGATGGTGAAAGAAGCTGGGCACGGTGGTGCACGCCTTTAAGCCCAGCACTCAGGAGGCAGAGGTAAGAGGATTGCCATGAGTTCGAGGCCACCCTGAGACTCCATAGTGAATTCCAAGTCAGCCTGGGCTAGAGTAAGACCCTACCTCAAAAAACCAAAAAAAAAAAAAAAAAAAAAAAAAAGATAGAGAGATGGTGAAAGGAAAACTTTAAATGACAAAACTCAGCTTTACAATTATATGAACACAAAACCAAACCTACAGAGAGTATTTCAGGAAATTCTCCACAGAGAAGAAACAAATAACCAAACAAAATGCCTACAAGAAGTAGATCACAATAACCAAACTCAGAGTAGGTACAAAAAAAACTTCAAAGTCCATGAAAACACCCACACACATCTACCATCACAATATGGCAGGGATTAAATCAAATCTCACAGTCAATACCCTAAATATTAATGGCCTAAATTCACCCAACAAGAGATACAAGATAATAGGATGGATCAAAAAATTAGACCCCTCAATCTGTTGCCTTCAGGAAACCTACCTCACCACTAAAGACAGACACCTCCTCAGGGTGAAAGGGTGGAAAACAATATTCCAAGCAAATGGGAATAAGAAACAAGCAGGCATAACAATATTATTATCAGATATAATAGACTTCAAACCAAAAATTATCAAAAAAGACAAAGAAGGCCACTTCCTACTTATCAAGGGAACAATCCATCAAGAGGATATTACAATCATAAATTGATATGCACCAAACACAGGGGCACCACCATTCATTAAAAAAAAACAAAAAAAAAAAAAACCTACTTGACAATAAAACAGAAGTAACTATCAACACCATCATAGCTGGGGACTTCAATATACCATTACCAGTAATAGACAGATCATCCAAACAGAAAATCACCAGGGAAGTAAAAGAGCTCAACAAAACTATAGATCACTTAGACCTAACGGACATCTACAGAATCCACCCCAAATCCACAGACTATACATTCTTCTCAGCAGCCCATGGAACATTCTCTAAAATAGACCATATACTGGGTCACAAAGACTGCCTCCACATATTTAGGATGACTGACATAATTCCCTGTATGATATCAGATCACAATGCTATATTGCTAGAAATCAACAACAAAAGACCCACCAAGAATCCCAATGGTGCCTGGAAACTGAACAGCACACTTTTAAACAATAAATGGATAGTGAATGAAATTGCAAAATTTCTTGAATTGAATGACAACAAGAACACATCGTACCAAAACTTATGGGACACAATGAAGGCAGTCCTCAGGGGAAAATTCACAGCATTCAATGCCTTCATAAAAAAAGACAGAGAGATCCCAAATCAATAACCTAATCATCCACCTAAAGGCACTGGAAAAGCAGGAAATATCCAACCCAAAGAGCTCCAGAAGGAAAGAAATAATTAAAATCAGAGCAGAAATTAATGAATTGAAAACCAAGGAAACAACTAAGACAAATGAGAAAACAAAGAGTTGGTTCTTTGAAAAAATAAACAAGATTGACAAACCCTTGGCCAATTTGATCAAGCAAAAAAAGAAGAAGCAGCTTCAAATTAACAAAATTCAAAATGAAAAAGAAGAGATCACAACAGACATAAGTGAAATTGGGAGAATCATCAGGACTTATTTCAAAAACCTCTACTCCACAAAACTGGATAATGTAGAGGAGATGGATAAATTCCTGGACACATGCCATCTATCAAAGATAAACTCAGAGCAGATTAATCACCTCAATGAAGCTATCACACTCATGGAGATTGAAAAGGTAATAAAATAAATAAATAAATAAACGCCAAAAAAGAAGAGTTCAGGACCAGATGGTTTCTCAGCTGAATTCTATCAAACCTTCATGGAAGAACTCAAACCAATCTTCCTCAAATTGCACCACACAATTGGAGAACTGGGAAAGCTACCCAACTCCTTTTATGAAGCTAGTATCACCCTAATTCCAAAACCAGGCAGAGATGCCACAAGAAAGAAAACTGCCAGCCTATTTCCCTGATGAACTTCAATGCAAAGATCCTGAACAAAATCCTCACAAACCAAATCCAACAACACATCAAAAGCAATATCCACCTTGACCAAGTGGGATTCATCCCAGGAACACAGGGGTGGTTCAACATACAGAAATCTGTAAATGTAATATGCCACATAAACAAAGTTAAACATAAAAACCACATGATCATTTAAATAGATGCAGAAAAGGCCTTTGACAAGATACAATATCACTTCATGATCAAAACAGTGGAGAGAATTGGCATGGTTGGATCATATCTTGACATAATAAAAGCCATATACAAAGTTCCTAAGGCCCAAATAATACTTAATGGAGAGAGACTGGAGGAATTCCCATTAAGATCAGGAACAAGACAGGGTTGGCCACTCTCACGTCTGCTTTTCAATATTGTACTGGAAGTCCTAGCTCAAGCAATAAGACAGGAGAAGGAAATAAAAGGGATACAACTTGGAAAGGAAGAAGTTAAGTTAGCTCTATTTGCTGATGACATGATTGTATATGTAAGAGACCCAAGACACTCCATCCCAAAACTCCTGAAGGTGATTAACTCCTATAGCAAAGTAGCAGGTTACAAATCAATGAACAAAAATCAGTAGCCTTTCCATATGCAAATGACAAGTTCCAGAGAAAGAAATAAGGGACTTAGTCCCATTTTCAATAGAGAAAAAAAATACCTTGGAATAACGTTAACCAAGAAAATGAAAGACCTATACAATGAAAACATAAAAACACTCTAAAAAGATATTGTGGAGGACTTGAGAGATGGAGAGGCAGAATTAACATTGTGAAGATGGCAATGCTACCAAAGGTAATATACAGGTTTAATCAATTCCAATTAAAATCCTTACAGTGTTCTTCACAGAGATAGAAACATGATCTCAAATTTCATATGGAAAGGCAGAAGGCCTCACATATCCAAACATATCCTCAGCAAAAGAAATACATCTGGCAGCATCACCATACCTGATCTAAAGCTATATTACAAAGCCATAGTAATAAAAAACAGTATGGTACTAGCATAAAAACAGGACTTTAGACCAATGCAATAGACTTGAGAACCCAGACTTTGGGTCAAGCTATTATTGCTACTTGACATTCGACAAAGGCCCAAACAATATAGACTGGAAAAAAGATAGCATCTTCAACAAATGGTGCTGGACAAACTGGATAAGCATATGCAGGAAAGTGAAACTTGATCCACACATTTCACCATGCACTACACTCAAATCCAAATGGATCGAAGACCTCAATATAAGACCTGCAACTCGAATACTACTAGAAGAAAATTTAGGAAGTACTTTCCACGATATAGGAATGGAAAAAGACTTCCTGAACAAAACCCCAGTAGCTCATGATCTTAAACAGTCACTCAACCAATGGGATCACATGAAGCTGAAGAGTTTCTTTAAAGACAAGCATACAATAAGCAAAGCCAATAGATTACCCACAGATTGGGAGAAAATATTTGTGGGTTATCCAACTGATAGAGGCCTAATATCTAGAATCTACAAAGAACTCAAAAATCTAAACAATCAGAAGTCAAACACCCCACTCACAATGAGGGCAAAGAACTGAACAGGCAGTTCACAGAGGAAGAGATACAAATGGCCAACATACACTTAAGAAAATGTCCATCATACCTAGTCATCAGGGAAATGCAAATTTAAACAACTATGAGATTCCACCTTACCCCAGTAAGGATAGCAAACATCAAAAAAATCAAATGAAAATAAATGCTGGCAAGGATGTGGAGAAGTAGGAATACTTATCTACTGTTGGTGGGAATGTAAGATGGTACAACCACTTTGGAAAGCAATGTAGAGACTCCTGAAAAAGCTGACTATAGAGATACCAACAGACCCAGTTATTCCCTTACTGGGCATCTACACTAAAACCTTAAAACCACAGGCCAAGGAGATTTGTCCTACCATGTCTGTACGGGCACAACTTGTAATAGCGAAGAGCTGGAATCAACCCAGATGTCTATCACTAGAAGAATGGATAACTAAGATGTGGTATATCTACACAAAGGAATTCTACAGCAGTAAGAAAAAAATGACACAATAATATTTGAGGAAAAATGGTTGAACCTGGAACAGATCATTCTCAGTGAACTTACCATTCACAGAAAAAAAAAAAAAAATTGCCACATAGTCTCACTCATCTACAGCACCTAACCTGAATTGACTCAAGATATCTTACATACCCAGCAAGCATCTCCTGGACTAGACACTAGGATGGATGAGTAGGGAGGGAAGGGCAACGGCGAGGTGGGAAACACAACTTTAGACCCAAACAGCAATGGTACCTTAAAATTCTACTTCCTAATAGGCAGACCAAATGGCTGAACCTTCACCAGGCCCTTAGAGGGAACACCTGAACCACAAGACACTGGAGAGGATATGATGAAGACTAACCTTAATCTTCTACAGCTTCCCTCCCTCCCTCTCGCTCTCTCTCTCTTCTCTCTAACTCTTGGATATTAGTTATCTTTTTCCTCATTTTCTTAGTGGGCACTGACCTGTAACTCCCAGTACCAGCATGGGGCTATCATCCACAATGAGTTTTTGATCAGAGAGACCTACAAGGTTTCCTAAAAGACAGACAGATTTCTGTCAGAGTACTTGATGACCCACCAAAGGTTAGTGGTAAGACCCTACTGCTGAAGTCACCTTATGTAGTTGACACATAAAATGGAATGGCATGGCTGGATGTTGGAAGAGAGTCAGTCCCCAGACAGTCAGCACGTCTAGTTCCAGAAGGTGCTACATGGGCAACTGGGGTAAAGTGACCAATATCTGTCGAAGCAACTCATGGTCTAACCTACTTAGCAGCAAATAACCTATTGGATGCCCACACAAGTGCAATAGTGGCACACAGCCATGGTGGGGACCCTACTGCTCTTGATTTGGCTAACTGATCCCCTCAGTGGTAGGGGACCCATAGCTGAAGCTGGGAAACAAGTCAGAACTGTATCTAAGCATAAGTCCATTCTCTATTACCAAGCTACCATCAATCGTGGGCTGCACAAGGGCCTACACCTATTAAATTCTCTATTAAAAAAAAGTAAGAGTCATCTCATTTGTCCTGGTGCTAACTTACTTTCCGTTGGAGAATCTGCTTCTCTTTTTCAGATACATGTAGATCCTAAGGAGAGAGCCACCCCATCATACCTCAGAAGGGTCCCGGCTGAAACTAAGAAAAACTGGCGAAACAAGCAAACGTGCTGTTTTCCTGTGAACCGGATACCAGCACAGGAGTGAAGGAGATCAACACAGAGAAAAATCAACTCCTACCAAATCAGAGAGCCAGAGACCTAGAGGCCTCCAACACCTCATCACTAAAGCAGACCAAAAATGAACCCAACATGGCTCAGGGAAATTTTGTGGAAGAGGGGGCAGAAAGAATGTCAGAGCCACATGTTGGGTCATGATATGCAAAGACATTTATCTTACCCATAACTGTGGGCTAACTCCACAATGTATGACCCATATACCTCAACAAGGAGGGGCCAAGGGGAGGGTGTAGGTCACGAATGAACCTAACAATGGTACCAAACTGACTGTATTTGCTGAATACAAAACTAATTAATAAAAAATTAATTAATTAATTAAAAAAGAATAAGTAAAAAAATGGTATGAAAGGACTATGGAAATTAATGAGGAAGAAGAAAGGCTTAAGTGGAAGGGGAGAGGACAAGAAAGGATAATTGGTGAATATATTGCATATAGGCATGAAAGTGCCGAAGATAAAAGGTAAAACTAAAAAAAAAAAAAAAAATCAGGTGGCTGTAGCTGCATAGGCTTATAAAAAGAACATGTAACTAGGAAATGGGCTCACAACTCCTCACACACATTATGTGCAAGTGTTTTGCATAACTCAAAACAAACATCCATAAAAACTCCCAGGTTTGTTGCAACTAGTGGATGTTTCAATCATCTTAAAAACTGAGAAGATATCAAGCAGTTACTTCCATAATATTTATGGAACCCCCCCACACAGTTATTGTATGATACACAAGAATTAAAAGAGCTTTTCTGAGCCCACAGCTAAGCTTTATTCCCAAAAGATATCCCTGAAAAAATCTTATTCCAAGTCACCCATAGACAACATGAATAATATTGTGTTTTAATTATTTCTTTTTTGTAAGGTGGGATACAGAGATTTAGTTGTCATTTATTCTTGCATTTTCTAAAACCTTTTGTTTTAGTTGATTCTTTCTCCTCTCATCTCCCGAAACCCTTCTTCTCACTTCCTTTGCTCACAATAACCCCCTTTCTGGTTATATTTGCAAGTGTCCTTTTGTCCTTTTTATCCCCTTCCTACTCATTGCTTTATATAGTTTCTCTTGTGTACCAATCTATTTTATAGGTTTTACCCACATTTGTCCCCATATGTATACATACTTGTAGATACTATGAGCTAGAATCTGCATAGAACATGCAGTTTTGGTGTTTTTATGTCTGAGTCACTTCATTCATTATTATTCTCCCTAGATCCATCAGTTTTCCAGAAAATTCAATAATTTCGTTTTTCTATACCACTGTTGCATTCAGTACCACATTTTTATTATCCATCCATCTGTCAGTGGGCATCTAGGCTAAGTCCAGTTCTTAGCTATTATAAGTATAACAGCAATAAACATAGATGTGCAAGTATTTATGTAGTTTAGTGTAGAGTCATATTCCCAGGAGTGGTATAGGTGAATCATATATCTATTCTAACTTTTTGAGATGCCTCCATACTAATTTCTATAATGGCTACAGTACTTAGCACTATCCATGACAAGAATTCCTCTTTCCCACATCTTGCTAGCATTTGTTGTCAGTTTTCTTGGTCATAGTCATTCTGTTTGGGGTAAGATGGTATCTCAGTGTGGTTTTTAAATTTTCAGTTCTGTGCAAATAGTATCCATTGCTGTTACCAGCACCTGCATGTGTTGTGCTACCTCTTGGCCCTTTACCTTTCTCAGGAGTTTAAATCATCCCGTATTAGGATTCTGAGAAGTCAGTGATGTTGAACATAGTTCCATACATTCATGCAAACATTCCTCCAAACATGCACACATACAGACTTCCATACATACATGTGGACTTACATATACAAATGCATACATCCTTACAAGACCAACCTAAGAAATCCTCTAACCTCAACATCCTTGAATATGCTTGTAATTTACCATATTATGCATATTTCTATAGCAATGCTCTGATATTACTGAATAAACTTATTCATCTTTGGAGAAAGCTCCAAAATTATTACTTAGATTGATAACCAAAATCAACACTGAATAATGTTAATTTTTTGAAAATATTTATTCAAAGTAAGGCAGAGAAGAAGTCAAGGTACACAATTAAGAGATGAGACAAATAGCAACAAGATATATATTAAATTTATCCTATCAATAATCACAGTAAGGACTGGAGAGGTGGCTTAGCAATTAAGCACTTGCCTGTGAAGCCGAAGGACCCCGGTTCGAGGCTCAATTCACCAGGACCCACATTAGCCAGATGCACAAGGGGGCACATGCATCTGGAGTTCATTTGCACTGGCTGGAGGCTCTGGCACGCCCATTCTCTCTCTCTCTCTCTGCTTCTTTCTCTCTGTCTGTTGCTCTCAAATAAATAAAAATATTTTTAAAAATCACATTAAATGTAAGTCATCTAAATACTTCCAATTTTAGGTCAGAGGCTGTCGTGTTATATTTAAGAAATAAGCCCAATTTTATATGAAACAAGAAATGCATTTAAACATAAAAACACAGATAGGTTTTTAAAACTACTGAAAAATGCTGACACAAATCAAGACATAGTTTGTGGGGCTACATTAAATGAGATTTCAGGACATAAAAACACCACTATGGTTTTAAATGTTGTTATAACAAATGAATCAACTCATCAAAGTAAGACTAAACAGTGTGTATTGACAGAAGCATGAAACAGAAGCTTGTAGAATTGCAGGGAATCTTTGAGTGGATGATTAGAGAGAATTCAATACAGGTCTCTCAGTAACTGATAAAATAAGTACACAGAAAGTCATAATGTTACATGAGGCTTACCACCATCAGCAAACTTGAATTGATTTTTTTAGAGCTTTTATTTTATTTATTTATTTATTTATTTACTTGAGAAAGAGAAAGAGAGAGAGAAAGAAAGAGATGGAGGCAGAAAGAAAGAGAATGGGCAAAGCCAGGGACTTCAGCTGCTGCAAATGAACTTAAAATGCACATGCTACCTTGTGCATCTGGCTTACATGGGTTCTGAAGAATCAAACCTGGGTCCTTTGGTTTTGCAGGCCAGCACCTTAACCACTAAGTCATCTCTCCAGCCCAGAACTGTTTTTAAAAAATATTTTTTATTTATTTATTTGAGAGAGATAAATAGGCAGGTAGAAAGAGAAAAAGAATGGATATACCAAAGCCTTATGCCACTGCAAACAAATTTCAGACACCGGTGCCACTTTGTGCATCTGGCTTTAAGTGCATACTGAGGAACAGAATCCAGGTTGACAGGTTTTGCAAGCAAGTGTCATTAACCATTGAGAAATCTCTCCAGTCCCTGAATTAGGTTGTTATAGGACATCCTGCCCAATGACAGCAGAATGAACATTATTTTCAAGTGCACAGAATAATTTTCCCAGATAAACCATATTTTGGTCCATAAAAAACATCTATGTATTCATAGCAAAAAAATATATATTCTTGGGCTGGAGAAATGGCTGTTAATGTACTTACCTGCAAAACCTAATTACCCAGGTTCAGTTCCTCAGTACCCACATAAATCTAGATGCACAAAGCAGTGCATGCATCTGAAGTTCATTTGCATTGGCTAAGGGTCTGATGTGCCCATTCTCTCCCTCTCTCTCTCTCTTTCTCCCTCTATCTCTCTTTCTCTTTCCTTGCAAATGAAAACAAATGTTTTTCTTAAATGTATTCTCTGTTTACAGAGTAATTGAATAATAAATCAATAGCCAGAAATCATACAAGAAATACCTAATCAAACATTAAGAAATGAAGAGATACACTTCTAAATAACCAAAAGGCCATAAGAAAGAAATCGGAGTAGATTTTCCATTGAATGAAGACTAGAACAATGTGCTGCATCAGGATTTGTGAGGTGCCATGGAAGCAGTATCTCTGTGGAAATTTATAACAGTAAATGTATTGTATATGCATTATAGGATGTAATATTATATGATGTATATATGTGTGTATACATCGATCATCAAAGCATCTCCAATAAAAGGATTCACTGCTGTAACTTAAATTTCTCTCCATTATGTTTGGAAAGGTAGAAGCTTTTGATCTAGGAAAAACACTAATAAGAGACTGACAAGTAAGCCTCAGACCCATAGAAAATATTTGTAACATATTCACCTAGCAAAAGACTAATACCAAGAATAAATGAATAACTCTTAAAACTCAATGATAAAAATGCAACCTATTTTTAAATATTCATCGTTGAAGTTTCACTGATAATAAATGAACATGTGAAAAGACACCCCACATCATTGGGCAATAGAGAAATATAAAAGTATAATACACTACTGTCCATCTAGCAGAATGACTCAAGTTAGAAACTAACAATAGCAAGTGCTGGAAAGTCTATATAAAAGCTACAATGGATAACTAAGATGTGGCATATCTACACAATGAAATTCTATACAGCAGTAAAAAAAACATGACACAATGAAATTTGAGGAAAAATGGTTGAATGTGGATAAGATCATTCTCAGTGAACTTACCCAATCATAGAAAAAAAAAAAATAGCCACAGTCTCACTCATCTACAGCACCTAACCTGAATCTACCCAAAGTACCTTACATATCCAGCAAGCATCCCATGGACTAGACACTAGGATGGATGGGGAGGGAGGGGAGGGCATCTAAGGGGTGGGAAACACAACTCTAGACCCAAACAGCAATGGTACCTTAAAATTCTACTTCCAAAAAGGCATACCAAATGGCTGAACCTTCACCAGGCCCTTACAGGGAACACCTGAACCACAAGACACTGGAGAGGGTATGATGAAAACTAACCTTAATCTTCTACTGCTTCCCTCCCTCTCTCTCACTCTCTCTCTCTCTTCTCTCTAACTCTTGGATATTAGTTATCTTTTTCCTCATTTTCTTAGTGGGCACTGACCTGTAACTCCCAGTACCAGCATGGGGCTATCGTCCACAATGAGTTTTTGATCAGAGAGACCTACAAGGTTTCCTAAAAGACAGACAGATTTCTGTCAGAGTACTTGATGACCCACCAAAGGTTAGTGGGTAAGACCCAACTGCTGAAGACACCATATGCAGTTGACACATAAAATGGAATGGCATGGCTGGATGTTGGAAGAGAGTCAGTCCCCAGACAGTCAGCACATCTAGTGCCGGAAGGTGCTACATGGGCGACTAGGGGAAAATGACCAATATCAGTCCAAGAAACTCATGGTCTAACCTACTTAGCAACAAATAACCTGTTGTGATGCCCACACAAGTGCAATAGTGGCACACAGCCATGGTGGGGAACCAACTGCTATTGATTTGGCTAACTGATCCCCTCAGTTGTATGGGACCCATAGCTGAAGCTGGGAAACAAGTCAGAACCATATCCAAACATAAGCCCACTCTCCAATATCAAGCTGCCATCAATCATGGGCTACAAGAGGGCCTACACCTATTAAATTCTCTATAAAAAAGTAAGGGTTATCTCATTTGTCCTGGTGCTAACTTACTCTACATTGGACAATCTGCTTCTCTTTTTCAGATAGATGTAGATCCTAAGGAGAGAGCCACCCCATCATACCTCAGAAGGTCCCTGGCTGAAACTAAGAAAAACTGGTGAAAGCAAGAGTGCTGTTTTCCTGATGAACCTGATACCAGCACAAGGGTGAAGGAGATCAACACAGAGAAAAATCAACTCCTACCAAATCAGAGAGCCAGAGACCCAGAGGCCCCCAACACCTCATCACTGAAGCAGACCAAAAATGAACTCAACATGGTTCAGGGGAATTTTGCAGAAGTGGGGGCAGAAAGAATGTCAGAGTCACATGTTGGGTCATGATATGCAGAGACATTTATCTTACCCATAACTGTGGGCTAATTCCACAATGCATGACCCATATTCCTCAACAAGGAGGGGCCAATAGGTCATGGATGAGCCTCATAATGGTACCAAACTGACTGTATTTGATGAATACAAAACGAATTAATAAAAAATAAATAAATAAATAAATCTACAATTCTCTCGTGTTGTCAGTAGAAATATAAAGTTGTACAATCATCTCAGAACCGAATTTGTTAGTTTCATAGGAAGTTAAGCATACATCAAGTAAATGACCTAGATAGCCTTAGGTCTTGACCCAAAAGCACAGAAAGCATGCTCAAAGACTTGTACATTGTGTTTTTTTTTTCTTTTTATGCTTCTTTTAAGAAACATTTTTATTTTATTTTTCAATTTGTTGTTATTATTATTATTATTATTATTATTATCACTATTACCATACTTCATATGGATACATCATGTCTTGGTGCCCTCTTCTCCCATGTCCCTGCCCCCATTCCATTGGGGATGCTCCTTAGTGGGGTTGCAGGTATTCCCTATGGGTTGTGGTTTATGTGTTATGGGAGCAGCAATCAGTTATTTTGGTAGGGAAGGGAATGCCTCTGGGCATGATGTCTCAACCTACAGCTCTTACAATCTTTCCACCCACTCTTCCTCAAAATTACCTGAGCCATGGTGGGTGAGTTTTAAGTCTACTTCAGTGATGAGCTCTTAGGAGCCTCTGGATCTCTGCTTTGGTAGGTGTTGAGTATTTTCAGGGTCTGTCTCCTACACCCTGGCACTGAAAAACATCTTTACTTTAATGGTAAATATAGCCAGCATATTCACCAACAGATGAAAAGATAAATAAACTGTAGTACATTTTGCAATGCTGCATACTCATCAGATAAAAGAGGAGAAAGACTTATTACAACTACAAGAATGAATGGATCTCAAAAGTACTATACTGAGTGAAAGCTAGACATAAGGAGTACATCTTATATTATTTCACCTATAAAAACTCTATGATGGCAAAAAATCGGTTAACGGTTGTCTGCCCATACAGCAGAAGATGAGTATGGTGAGAAAGAAGTTCTAGGGGTGATAGAAACATAATTATCTTGACTTTAATGGTGCCTTTGTGAGTATACACATGTGGCAAGACTAATTAAAATGTGTATTTAAATACATGTCAAAAATACAAAAAAGTTATTCTGAAACAAAATAGAAACAGTATCAACAAAATTCCAATCTAGAAATATTAAAATTTGGACTACCAAAGATTATCCAGAAGGGTGGTTTTCAAACCATCTCCAGAAGAGTCTCCTCAGGGCCTGCAGAGGCTGTGAGGCCTGTGTTCACCTTCCTTCTTTCCTGACCGTGTCCATGGCATTGAGTCAGCAGCACCAGCTCTTCCAGACCAGCACTCAACAAACTGCTAGCAACACATTATTGAACCACCCACCCAGCCTATGTGGCTCCTTGTAACATCCAGCATTAAACTGGAAAATCTTTAAAGGTGACTTTCCTAAGTCCAACAGGACCAGAAGAGCAGTAATCAGCTCCCTAATCTCCTTGCATGCCATGGTTATATAATTAATTGATGCTTTTAATGCTACCATTCCTCTGCATACCACTTTAAACATCTCTTCGGTGCTTACTTTGCCTTTTATATGAAATTTCTTTCTTTCTCTCACTATTAAATCTAAAGGAGATAAAGGCTGCTTTATAAATTTACCAAGAAAAGCAAACATACTAAGACTTACCAGTACAGAAGGATCTTTTTGGCCAAACAGAACACAGCAAATGATGTGATATCAACAAGATGCAAATTCCTCACATGAGGGGGTTTGGCTTAAGGATATTTTCTATGAATGTGAACTCTCTGCACCCAGAAATCCAGCCTCATAGTTGGTCAGGAGTTCTGTTTTTACTAACAAGTACAGTCGGACATTTAGAGAATCCTGTCAAATAGGATTCCCTTGTGATCAAGGAAACTCCTGAAGAGGATAGAATACCACACAAGGGAAATTCAACTCTGTTCTTCTAAGAGACATAGTGAGGCCTCATTCCCTGGACTCTCCCCTAGAGCAGACACTGGTTTATTTAGTCCATTTCTGTCCCATGCTGTACAAACCAACTTACTACTTATTCATGTCAGCAAAATCCTTAACTTGAAATTCAATACCCGTATGCAAACAACAGAGTATTATTCAGCATTAAAAAAGAAATGAGTTATCAAGCCATGAAAAGATATTGAGGAAACCTGCACTCAATTCTAAGTGAAAGGATTCAGTCTGCCAAGGATGCCTCCTGTTTGTTTCCACCCATATGACATTCTAGAAAAAGGCAAAACTGCAAGAAGTGTGAATAGATCAGTGACTCTAGGGAGATGATCCAACACAGAGAAATTTTATTAGGGCCATGAAAACACTGTTTGAGAAGTACAGTAGTGAATAGATATCATTATATATTCCTCAAAACTCACAAAATGTTCAACACTAAGAATGAACCTTGATGTACTGCTCTAATGAAGGATTTTTTTTTTAATTTTTATTTATTTATTTGAGAGCGACAGACACAGAGAGAAAGACAGGTAGAGGGAGAAAGAGAGAATGGGCGTGCCAGGGCTTCCAGCCTCTGCAAACCAACTCCAGACGCGTGCGCCCCCTTGTGCATCTGGCTAACATGGGACCTGGGGAACCGAGCCTCGAACCAGGGTCCTTAGGCTTCACAGGCAAGCGCTTAACCGCTAAGCCATCTCTCCAGCCCGGATTTTGTTTATTTTTAATATTAGGATTGAACCCAGTACCTCATGCACAGTAGGTGAGTGCCCTACCACTGAACTACATGACATTCTCATCATTTAGTCAGTTAGTTAGTTGTGTATTTATTTATAGAGGCAGTATCTCATAGCGTAGACCAGGCTATTCTTTTTTAAAAATTTTTTATTGTTGTTGTTCATTTTCATTTATTTATTTGAGAGTGACAGAGAGAGAAAGAGGCAGATAGAGAGAGAAAAAAAAATGGGTGCGCCAGGGCTTCCAACCACTGCAAATGAACTCCAGATATGTGCACCTCCTTGTGCATCTGGCTAACATGGGTCCTGGAGAATCGAGCCTCGAACCGGGGTCCTTAGGTTTACAGGCAAGCGCTTAACGGCTATGCCATCTCTCTAGCCCCAGGCTACTCTTAAACTCAAAATCTGCCTGCCTCCCAAGCTCTAATATTATAGGTATGTACTACCACATGTGGCTAGTGGAGGATGTTAGAAATGGGGGTGGCTGTACACATGTGGTACTGGAGGTATATGGAAAATCTCTTAACCTTCTGCTCAGGTTTTGTGTGAACAAAATAAAGTTCATTAATTTAAAAAGTTCAAGCTGGAGGTCTCTCCAGCTGATTGTATAGGTGAGTATCTTGTCTCTTTAAGTGGACCATTGCAAAGTTTCTCTTGTAGAGGAGTCTTGAAATATTTATTTATATTTCTACATTTTAATTGAAATAATCTGGTACCATATATAAGACAGAGCTAATCTAATAGCTCAGACTTGCCTGATTCACTCTCTTTTATCTGAGAATGCTAGATTTCCAGGAATAAATGTAATGGGATTCAATTTTAATCAGTGTGATTGTTGCTGTCTTGGTACTGAATTATTCCATTTTACTCACAGACATCAATTTGATGGAAAATAAACTGCAGTGAGTTAAAAATAAAGCCTTAAAATCACATAAGAAAAATTCTCCCAGTCCATCCCACATCGAGTTATTACTTGCCACAAACACCCTTTCTCAGAGCAAATGTACTCATCTTAGACCCAGCCACCTTCCAAACCAAGATACAATTCATAAAGACATATAATTTTCTTTGCACCCCCTGCCTCCAGCTCTGAGAAGCACAGCCATCTTAGTGCTTTCCCCCACCCTCTTCCTGTCCCAGAACTCAGCTGTAGCATAAAACTTTATTTTAATAAACTATAAAATTAACCAGAACTCCTAGGTGCATTGCTATTGCATGCAATGATTTAAAAAACTATCCTCCAAATAGATCTTAATATGAGCAAATGTGAGCCAATTTTTTTCAAAATTTTTACAAGCATGAGTATAAATGTATTTTCCAGAAGTGTGAACTTGACTCTGAGCTGAAAGAATGGGGCCCCTCTCATGAAGGATAGAAGGGATCACTGAGGTTGTTTTTATATGTTGGGCAAGGATTTTTGAATCATTTCTGCACGTGTCTTTGGTTGTTACAGCTTTCATGTGAGCAGGTGGGTGGAGCCATTTCCTCCTGGCAGTGGCTGCTGTTCTCAGGCAATAAACCTGGACCTCCCTGACTGGGCCTCCCGCCATGTCTGGTGGCCCTCTCAGTTTTCCACTCTCAAGAAGTCCTCCCAGGAGCACACAAATACACAGTTTTTATATTATGTGTTCATTTCTGTGAAAACAAATGAAAAATGTTCTCATACAATGGTTTCATGAAACTGTTTCTCCTTACATCCATCCTCAAGGGATTGTCATAACCTTGAGATCCAAAAGTAGAAAATATAAATAAAATATATATAAATATAAAAAAGGTAAATTCTTTTCAGAAGCAGGCCCCAAATATTCACTACAGGCTGAAGACTTTGGATTGAGCAGTGTTATTTTTAGTTCTTTTTTCTTTGGCATTAACCTCAGTGCTTACAGAGTTAATCATACCAACATTCTATCTTGAAGCTTCTATCCTCACTGCTGCATTATTTGGCACCTCGGGGAGCCCATGCCAGCCCTGACAGGAAGCTTTCTGAGCTGGTACCCTAGGTGGTCTCACACCTGCTTCTTAAGCCAGAGCACCAGCAGCTGTTAAAGTTAAGACTTGATCTAAGTGGTTTGAATTTTGTGGATACATTTCCATGGGGCTATTTATGAGGTAATATTTATGGTTTAATACCATGTGGATTGTCATGTACCTGACTGGGGAAATACAATTTCATAGTATCATTGAACAATTTTTTTTATGTAGAATATGCACATACCCACAAAATCCTCTTATACCTAAATATAGTCACAAAACCAAAGCCAAAAGGATCTGTCTATTAAAAACCAAAGCACAGCAATGTCCTTGTCTATGTCTCATGGTCATTTTGCTTAACCATTCCTCACAACCAGTACCTGTGCTTGTGAAAGAGTTCACATGCCAGAGTTCTCATGTAAGAGTGGAGATATCTGATGTGTACATAGTCCGGGTGCAGGACAGGTCTCTCCAGATCTTAAGAAAAATCACACAAAATTCAACAAAGCAAACTTGTAACGTCTGAAGTAGAAGCCTACTATTACTTAGAAATAAGACTTGACAGTGGCTCCCAAATAGACAGTAAAAAAAACCCTCAATGACCAATTCTAAAATTTTAGCTCTATTATGCAAATTTCATCAAAAGTTTTTTAAATATTTTATTTATTTATTTGAGAGAGAGAGATAAGCAGATAACAAGAAAGAGAGTGGGTTCTCCATGGTCTCTAGCCATTTCAAATGAACTACAGATGTACATGCCTCCTTGTGCATCTGGTGTAAACATTTCTTTAATGTTTACAAGCCACCTGTGAACAGACCTAAATCCTATGCACCTGATACCAAAAGTATGTTGCTCAAAAGGTCTGTTTCTTTGTCTTCTTGACTTTGATTGTAATTCCAAAAAATTCTAAAGAAAAAACATCTTCTGGGATACAGCATTTGTCATGTGTCAAAATTTTTCAACTAGCATCAAATAAATATTATTAAGATCTATGTATTTATTCCACTTCTCCAAAAGTACCAATTGACTACCACTATCAAAAATTTCCAGTCTATGATACCAAATTCCTTGCTTGTGTAATTTCCTGAGTTGGTGTGCATTTCTGTAAAGTCACTGCCTCCTTTTGTTCTCCTACATCCTCCACACGAGTATTAGAATAAATGTGTATGCATGCAGACAGGCCCATGAGGCTCATATTTTGTATTTTACATAAGAATAAAACAGGGTATTTCATGAACAGTGAAGTTACACAGACTTAGATATAATTAGCCAAGTGTAGAACATGTTCTCTTACTTTGTAAAAGAATATTTGCTAGACAGCATTGTTATGTTTAACTTTCAACAAAGAAGAATAGTAAAAACATTTGGTCTTCCCCTTCTTGCAAGGTTTCTCTAGATAATGCTCCACATTTGGAAGAGCCTAGGACTAACTCCTTGGGAAGTATTTTTTTCTCTCAGAAACAGAAATGGGCTCCTTCAGAAAACCTAATATAGACCCTGATGTCAAAGTACTTGGATCAAAACCCAGCTCCACAGCTTACTGTCTATATGTTCTTCTGCAACTTAACCTGTTCCTGCCTCTTTTTCCTCATTAGCACAGTAAGAACATTGGTATTGGTGGGGAGGAAGTGAAAAACTCTCCCTCCCTCTCTCTCTCTCTCTCTCTCTCTCTCTCTCTCTCTCTCTCTCTCTCTGTGTGTGTGTGTGTGTGTGTGTGTGCATGAAAACCACTCAGAAAAGTATATATTTCAGAGTAAGTGCTTGTTTTATTATATGTAAACATTCATAATGTTGTGACTTTCCACACTCACTTCTTCTTTTTGACCACCAGGAAATTTAGGTCAAAGTTTCTGCTCAACTATAGTAACTGATAATATTTTGCAATCTCAGTAACTACCTGATTTCTGTTTGTTTTATCCTTTATCCAATTTTTTGAGACAATTTGAGCAATTCTGATGTTTGAATAATCTAAAAGATGAAATTTATATTCTATGTAGTAATTTGTTATAACAAAACATGTATTTATCAACCTGGAGTGACCTACTTAAAAAGAGAAACTAAAAATGATTTTTCTCATTCACAGTATATAAAGTGCACCTGTTTCATATACTAGTATTCTGTGAATACAATCTTGATAAGTAAAAATTTAGAAAACTTTATAAACATTAACTGTGGGAAGAAACTGAGATGTTAAAATTGCAAAGCTAAGAACAAACCATGAAACACAGTACCCACATTAAGGGTCACCTCAGAGGAATATATTTTCTAAAAAGAAAAATAATCACCATTCTCCAAAATTGTATCCTAGAACTTATTTCCTCAATAGATAACTGATGTGTACACTGGAAGAGCTTCATAAACACAGAGCAGTCACACTGGAAGCAAGGTCTATGCCATAGAGTAGATTGTGTGGGAAAAGAAGGGCAGATGGCTAGGATGGCAAGCATCCTGGCCATCTTTTCTGAGATAAATTATCTTCAGAGGTATGAGTGGATACAGTATAACAAGAGACACCATTACCATTCTTCTCAACTACCTTCATTTCCCTAATATCCTCCCAACATCTGCTCTGATTGGAGCCTGGGAATCTTCCCTAAGTAATACAAACCTGATTGTCGTCATTATCAAAACCATGAAACTCATGGGGCAGATGTTGATGAGCACAGGCTAGATAATAAACATTACCTCCATCGGGGTCTCAGATGTCCCTAAATCAATAAAGTCTTTGATAGCTTCATAAGTTAGTACAGTCTCTCCATCCACACAACTGACCATTCCCATTGCTCTATGATGAGAAGAGCTTCCTCATGTTACCCTATCACTAGTTATACAGGGAAGATGATAGAAGTTCCCTCAAGAACAGGCATGTCACAGGAATCAATTGGGTTAGCACACTCAGCTAAAGACAATGTCTAAAGGAGGTCCCAAAATTTTGAAATTAACATTCAAGATAAGAATTCTGTATTGGTGCTATTAGCATATTCTTAGTCCAGGCCTACATACCCCATTTTGCTAAACACTTTGCATGACAGATTTTCTAACAGATTCATTGAAGCTGGGTGTGGTGATATATACCTGCAAGCCTAACACATGGGAGACAGTTAGGAAGATCACAGTTTGAGGGCAGACTGGACAATATAATGAAACCCTGTCTCAAAAAATAAGAAAATAAACAAATAAATAGTTTAATTTTATTATTATTAAATAGGGTAATTAATGCAGATTAAGCCTTAAAATTGTGTCATTTCTTTATTGAGTACAGTCAATACTTTCTTCTGTGGTTGTTTTCAACATACAGTGCCTTCTTGTTAAACATTACGCAATATAGGTCTGGATAGATGGCTTAGCAGTTAAGACACTTGTCTGTGAAGCCTAAGGACCCATGTTTGACTCCCCAGATGTCACTTAAGCCAGAGGCACACAGGTTGCACATGCCAACTAGGTGGTAAAAGCATCTGGAGTTCAATTGAAGTGACTGAGGCCCTGGCATGCCAATTCCTTCTCTCTCCCTCTCTCTCTCTCTAAAAAAATGAAGAAAAAATTTTAAAGTTAAAGAATTACACAATGTATACATGAATCAAGAGACCACACAGTACCCCATAAGTATACATAATTGCTATTAGTTTTCTAATTTCTAAAAGAACTATAACTTGGGGTCAGCCAAATTTCTTTCGGTAGTAAAATTACTGATGAACTATGAAAGAGTAGCTTCAGAAAAAGCACGATAGAAACCAGGTACAAACCACTGGGGGAAAATTTGATAATGACAAAAGACAACTTCAAGGACAAATTTCTATGTTTAGTTTTGTTTTCTGACAGGTGGCTATGCAGGAGGGGAATGCTACTTCAAGGGTAACTTGCTCAGGAACTTACTGCATGGCAGCACTAGAGGTTAGAGGATCACTCACTGCAGTCGTAGGAGGGGATTCCAGCATTGTGTCTCCTCTAGTGACACCCCAAACTCCCTGGTATGTCCATTTGAGAACAGGATCATATGAACAGCATCTTTACCACTCAGCTCCAATAAAGAAGTAGCTGAGAGAGAATAATCCATCCAAGGGTAGAATCAGAGAGCATTCACAGTGCAGATGAGACAGACTCATCCTCTTCTAGACCTTATAATCCCTACAAATGGAAAAGTGAACAGTAAAATTATCTGTTGAAAGTGTCTGATTCTCTAGTTTATCTCTAGTTGTAGTATAGACAGAATTTGGAGAAAAAAGAGAAAAAACTTATGAGTGGCTGGAAATTGAGAATTATCATTATCATAACTAACAATTGTAGAAAGTGGGAAACAAGCAGAACTGGAGAAACAGAATGCCACCAGAAATAATATTTCAATAGGGAAGAAGAAGAAATCACGACTCTGACTTTGGACATATTTGGCTAGATTGTAGGATATCCAGAAAGTGGTGCCTGACTTCTCACAGAAGATGGAGTCCAGGGTATTATCATGGTGTCTGATAGTATTGAAAAAGTTGTACAACTAGGGAACTGTTTAAGTTGTGTAGAAAGTGCTAAGAACAAACCTTTTCAGAAATATCCCATTAGAGCACAAAGGGGAGCAAGAGTCAGCAATAGGGCATGATAGAGGAAATTTCAAAGGGGACTAAAAAATAAAGTCCGTAGAGAAAATCAAGGAATAGCAGTCTGATAAATTTCCTGTAGCTGCTATAGTAAATTACACACATATTGCACATACCTGGAAAGTTAAAAGAACAATTGTGACCTCCTCATCTGTCTATTCTTCTAAGATTTGGAAACATCATCTTTAGTATAGCACTGATCATTTCTTTTTAAATTTTATTTATTTATTTTTATTAGATACAGACATACTTAATATGTAAGCAACACATCTTGGTAACATCCTTTCCCTCATCCATGTCAATTTTCTGAAGTGGCCCTCCTCATTTGGGGATGCAGGTCAACCCCATGTGGATTGTGGTTCCATGCATTATGGGGGCAGCAGTCAGTTATGGGGGAGAAGAAATGTTTCTGTGCATAATGTCCCAAATTGTGACTCTAACAATCTTTCCTTCTCCTCTTCCACAAAATTCCCTGAGCCGTGTTGGGTGCATTTTAAGTCTACTTCAGTGATAGGCTCTTTTCTGCTTTGGTAGGTGTTGAATGTCCTCAATGTCTATCTTCTTCACTCTTGTGCTGATATTAGGCTCACTGAGAAAGCAGCACTCTTGATCATTTCCCCATTCCTCTGTGGTTTCAGTTGGGGCTAGGGTGAGATGCATTGGGGTGTTTATCTCCTCAGGTGCCACTTCTATCTAAAAGAGAGAAGTAGAATCTCCAATGGAGAGTGAAGTCATCTCTGGTTAAATGGGATAAGTATTATTAATTTAGAGAGAATTTAAAGGGTGTAGGCCTTCTCATAGCCCAAGAGTAGTAGGATCTTGACATTAGAAAGCAAAATCATTATCTGGATATGATTCCAACTTGTTTCCAGTTCTAGATATAGTTTCCTGAGGGAAGCATACAAAGGCAATCCTATTAGTATAATATTGGACTTCTCAATGGAAACCCTGAAAGCCAGAAAGGCCTGGACTGTAACACTTCAAAGTCTAAAAAATTATGGCTTCCAATGGAAGCTACATTACTCAGGAAAAGTATCTCTCATAATAAATGGTGAAAGAAAAACTTCCCATGAAAAAAAGTCAACTCTATGATTATATGAACACAAAGCCGAACCTACAGAGAATACTTGAAGGAATACTACACACAGAACTGTCAAAATACCAATCTCAAGAGACAACATGAAGAAGATCACAATTACCAAAATAAACCAGGCTTAAAACAGTACATAACATGAGTAAGGACACAACCCCATAAAACACCTCATCATGGCAGGGGTAATTAAAACCTCACAGTAATAACCTTAAATATTAATAGTCTTAACTCACCCATCAAAGACACAGGCTATCAGGATGGATCAAAAACTGGACCCTTCTATCTGCTGTCTTCAAGAAACCCACCTCACTAATAAAGATAGACACCTCCTCAGGGTGAAAGCTTGGAAAATGAATTCCAAGCAAATGGAAATTAAAAAAATGGATGTTACTATGCTAATATATGATAAAATTGACTTCAAACCAAAAGTAATCAAACAGGACCAAGAAGGCCACTTCTTGCTCATAAAGGGAATGATTCACACTGAGCATATTACAATCATAAATATATATGCCCCAAACACAGTTGCACCACAGTTTATAAAACAAAATCTACTTGACATAAAAATGAAATAAACACCAGCACCATCAGAGCTGGAGACTTCAATACTCCACTATCAGCAATAGACAGATTCAAGCAGAAAACCAACAGAGAAATAACAGAGCTCGACAACATCATAGGTCAATTAGGCCTATCAGATATCTACAGAACTTTCCACCCCAACTCTACTGAATACAAATTCTTCTCAGCAGCCCATGGAACATTCTCCAAAATTGAATGTATATTAGGCCATAAAGCATGCCTTCATAAAGGCAGGAAAATTGAAGTAACTTCCTGCATCATGTCAGCTCACAATGCTTTGAAGCTAGAAATTAACAAAAGACACATTAAGAACTCTATCAGCTCCTGGAGACTAAGCAACACACTTTTCAACAATTAATGGGGCATGGAAGAAGTCAAAAAACAAATTGTAAAGTTCCTAGATTTGAACAAAAATGAAAATAAAACATCCTAAAACTTATGAGACTCGTGAAGACAATCATAAGGGGAAAATTCATAGCCCTAAATGCCTTCATTACAAAGACAGAGAGATTACAAATTAATAACTTGAGTGTCCACCAAAGGGTGCTAGAAAACAAAAAAAAAAAAAAGAAGTATCCAACCCAAAGAGCTCCAGATGGAAAGAAATAATCAAGATTAGAGCAGAAATTAATGAATTGGAAACTAATAAAACAATTTAAAAAATCAATGAGATGAACAGCTCATTGTTTAAAAAAAAAAACAAGATTGACAAATTTAACAAAATCAGAAATTAAAAAGAAGAGAACACTACAGACATCAATGAAATTGAAAGAATCATCAGAGCATACTTTTAAAACCTTTACTCTAAAAAAATATATAATCTGGAAAAAATGGATGAATCCTAGACACATACCACCTACCAAATCTAAATTCAGAGCAGATTAATCTCCTAAATAAGCCTGTCACACCCATGGAGATTGAGAAGGTAATAAAAAACCTCCCCCAAAATAACAGTCTAGGACCTGGTGGCTTCTCAGCCACCTTCTATAAAACCTTCATTGAAGAACTGAAATCAATTTTTCTCAAGATATTCAGCAAAATTGGAGACCAGGGAGTCCTCCCTGACTCCTTTTATGAAGCTGGCTTCACCATAATACCAAAACAAGACAGAGATGCAACAATGAAAAAAAAATTAAAGGCCTATATCCCTAATGAACTTGGATGCAAAGATTCTGAACAAAATCTTTGCAAACCAAATTCATAACACATCAAAAGCATTATCTATCTTGATCAAGTAGGCTTCATCCCAGAGATGTAGGGATAGTTTAACATACGGAAATTGGTCAACCTAATATACCCCCTAAAGGAACTGAACCATAAGAACCACATGATCACCTCAATTGATACAGAGAAGGCCTTTGACAAAATACACCACCACTTCATGATGAAAACATTGGAAAAAATAGGCATGGGGGGGTTTATATCTCAATATAGTAAGGCCTATATATAAAGCTCCTAAAGCCCAAATAATTCTTTTTTAAAAAATTATTGTTCATTTTTATTTATTTATTTGAGAGCAGCAAAGAGAGAAAGAGGCAGATAGAGAGAGAGAGAGAAAGAATTGGCATGCCAGGGCCTCCAGCCACTGCAAACAAACTCCACATGCATGTGCCTCCTTGTGCATCTGGCTAATGTGGGTCCTGGGGAATTGAGCCTTGAACTGAGGTCCTTAGGCCTCACAGTCAAGTGCTTAATCACTAAGCCATCTCTCAAGCCCCCAAATTATTCTTAGTGGGGAAGAAAATCAAGGAGTTCCCACTGAGATCAGGAAAAAGACAGGGGTGCTCATGCTCACAACTTTTCTTCAACATAGTGCTAGAAGTACTAGCCCAAGCAATAAGACAGGAAAAAAAATTAAAGGGATTCAAATTGGAAAGAAAGAAGTCAAGTTAGCTTTATTTGCAGATCACATGATTCTATATATAAGTGACCTGAAAATCTCCATCCCAAAACTTCTAAAGGTGATAAATTCCTTCACCAAAGTGGCAGGATACAAAATCACTGCAAAAGAAAAACCTGTAGCTTTTCTATATGAAAAGGACAAATATACAGAGAAAGAAATCAGTGTGGCTGTGCCATTTTCCATAGCAACAAAAAAATTAAATAACTTGGAATAACACTAACAAAGGATATGAAAGAACTATACAATGAAAATAGAAAAACATTCAATAAAGAAATAGAGGATGACTTGAGAAGATGGAAGAATGCCACATATTCCTGGATAGGTAGCATAAATATTATGAAAATGGCAATTCGAACAAAAGCAATATAAAGATTTAATGAAATACCAATAAATAATACCAGCATCATTCTTCACTGAGACTGAAAAGATGATCTAAAAATTCATATGTAATTGCAGAAGGCCTCATATATCCAAACATATCCTCAGCAAAAGAAACACCTCTGGTGGTATCACCATACCAGATCTAAAGCTATATCACAAAGCCCTAGTGATGAAATCACCATGAAACTGGAATAAAACAGAAACATAGACCAATGGAACAGAACTGAAGACAGAGACTTTATAGCAGGAAACTACAGCTGCTTGATCTTTGACAAAGTTACCAATAATGTAGACTAGAGAAAAGACAGCACCTTCAACAAATGGTGTTGGACAAATTGAATGACCATATATAGAAAAATGAAATTAGACCCACTCATTTCACCATTTACAAAAATCAAGTCCAAATGGATTAAAGACCTCAATATAATACCTGAAACTCTTCAACTCCAGGGAGAAAAAATAGGAAGCACTCTCCATGATATAGGACTTCATGAAAAAAACCCCAATAGCCCAGGAAATCAAACAAGAACTCAACCAACAGGATCTCATGGAGTTAAAAAGCATTTCCATGGAGAAACATACCATAAGCATAGCGAATAGATTACCCACTGTATGGGAGAAAATCTTTGCCAACTATAACACTCACAGAAGCCTAATATCTAGAATCTACAAAGAACATCAAATAACTAAACAGTAGAAAATTAATCACCCCACTCCAAAAGTGGGGCACAGAGCTAAATAGGGAGTTAACAGAGGAAGAATTACAAATGGCTAACAACAATTAAGAAAATGTTCAACATACCTAACCATTAGGGGAATGCAAATTAAAACAAGTATGATATTCCACCTTATCCCATTAATGATATCAAACATTAAACAATCAAATGAAAACAAATGTTGGTGAGGATGTGAAGAAATAGGAGCACTCAGTCACTGTTGGTGGGAATGTAAGCTGGTACAACTACTATGGACATCAATATGGCAACTCCTAAAAAGAATGAACATAGAGTTACCAACAGACCCTATTATTCCCTTACTGGGTATTTACTCTAAAAGTTACACATCTCAGTTCAGAGATATTTGCTCAACCATGTTTAGAGCTTCTCAGTTCATAATAGCTAAAAACTGGAATCAACCCAGGTGCCCACCATTGGATGAATGGATAACCAAGATGTGGTATATCTACATGATGGAATTCTACGCAGGAATAAGAAAATATGACACATTGAAATTTGTAGAAAAATGGTCGAACTTGAAAGAGATCATTCTAAGGGAACTCACAAATCCCAGAAAGACAACTATTGCATTATCTCACGCATTTGCAGTTCCTAACCTGGATCAGCCCAAGTTGCTGACATAAGTGAATAGCATCATGAGGCTTTCACAATAGGGAGAGTATGGCTTGGGGGAAGAGAAAGGGTGTGGGGGGAAACAAAATCTGAATCTAAACTGAACTGGTACAATAGAATCCTATATCCTGATAATCAGACTAAAAGGTGGAACCCTCAAGCAGACCTTAGAGAGAGCACCTGAATTGAAGGGCCTTGGAGAGAGTGAGATGAAACCTAGCCTCAAATTTCTCCTGTTTCTCTATTATATCTGGACTTCTCTTTTTTTCTCTTCCCTTGGTGCTGGCCTGTAATTCCCTGTAGGAGGATTTGTTCTACAGTTACAGTGAGCTGTTGATCAGAGAGAGCTACTAGATCTCTCAAAACAAACAAGACAGACTTCTGTCAGAGCACTTGATTACCCACCAGAGGTTAATGGTAAGACCCTATTGTTGAAGACACCAAATGCTGTTGGCAGGGACCTTGAAGAAACCTGATTGGAATCCAAAGAATAGCCAGTCCCCAGATAATTAGCCCATCTAATGCTGGAAGGTGCTACATGAGCTACCAGGATTAAGTGCCCAACATCTGTCCAATCAACTCAAAGTCTAAGTGACTCAGAAGCAACAAATCTAAAGTGATGCTCCCACAAGTGCAATAATGGCACACAGCCATGGTGGGTAACCAAGTGCTCTTGGATTAGCTAACAAATCCACTCAGTGGAAAGAAAGTCATATCTGGAACTGTCAGAATCATATCCAGATAAGAAGTCTGCTTTCCATTGTCAAGATCCCATTAACCTCAGACTTTAAAGTGGAGAATCTGCTCTCTTTTTCTGATGGGATCTGTACTTAAGGAGATAAACAACCCAGCGCACTGCACTCCTACCCCATCCAAAACCACAGGATTGGGGAAATAAGTAAGAATGCTTCTCTCCTAGTTAAACTGATATCAGCACAAGGGTGATGGAGAAAGATACTGAGGGCACTCAACATCTACCAAACCAGAGATCAAGATGCTCCTAAATGTCCATCACTGAAGTAGACTTAAAATCCTCCCAAAATGGCTCAGGAAATTTTGCAGAAGAGGGGGTTGAAAGATTGTTAGATCCACAAGTTGGGAAATTTTGCACAGAGACATTGCCTCTCCCCATAACGGACTGCTGCACCCACAATGCATGACCCACAATCCCCATGAGATTGACCTATATTCCCAACAAGGAAGGCCTCTTCAGAAAAGGGGCAGGGAAGGGGAAAAGGATGGTACCAACATATGATGTTTGCATATCTAATAAATGTTTACATATCTAATAAAAAATAAAAATATGTGGGGCTGGAGAGATGGCTTAGCGGTTAAGCGCTTGCCTGTGAAGCCTAAGGACCCCGAGGCTTGGTTCCCCAGGTACCACGTTAGCCAGATGCACAAGGAGGCGCATGCATCTGGAGTTCGTTTGCAGAGGCTGGAAGCCCTGGCGCGCCCATTCTCTCTCTCCCTCTATCTGTCTTTCTCTCTGTGTCTGTCGCTCTCAAATAAATAAATAAATAAATAATATTTAAAAAAATAAAAATAAAAAATCTGTGCTGTCACACTTCTGGAGGCCAATTTTCCAAAAAATTGGTTCTTTCTGGATGCCCTAAATAGGATCTTTTATTGCCAGTCCATTGCCTCTTTGTCTTCCTTTCTTGCTTGCTTCAGGCAGAGTCTTACTGTGTAGCCTAAACTGGCATCTAACTCACAATACTCCTGTCCCAGCTTCTTGATTTCTGGGATTACAGGTGCATACCACTGGGATTGGTTAATTCCTAGTTTCTTATAGCTTATGATAACTTCAGTATTCTTTGACACAATATATCTAATGCCATCATGACATAATCTTCCTTCTCTATGCCTCTATATCAAATCTCCTTTCTTTCTCTTATAAGACATAATCATTGTTTTGATCACCCTAAATCCAGGGTGAGATCATCTAAGGGACATTTACCTTAGTTATCTCTGCCAAAATCTTATTTGAGAGAACTGACAAGGAGGCTAAGTAGATAAATTGCCTGTCACATAAGCATGAGTACCTGCATTTGGATCCTCAGAACAACAACAACAACAAAAATGCCCAACATTGTGCATAAAAGGAAGCTGAGACATGAGACCTGCCCAGCAGCTCACAGGCCAGCTAGCCTGGCAATGCAGCGATGGAGAATGAGAATGAGAGATCCTGACTCACATGATGGAAGGACTGACAACCACAGTTATTCTCTGACCCCCGTAAATATGCTGTGCCATGCACATGCCCATACTCACTCATATAATCATGTGCGTGCACACACACACACACTAAAGGTCTAAGTTTTAAATAGGTTCTCATTCACTCATAGGAGGTAGGACTTGAACTATTATTTTGTTGGATATAATTCAATCCACAATAGTACATCTCTGGTAGCCTGTATAAGCTATTGTTCATACACCTACCTACCTCCTTCATCATATCATTGACTCTTTGAGGGCATGAATCATCTCCTACATTTTTAAACATCTAAATCCAACAGTTTGTGATACCTTTCAGTACCTAATAACTATTCAGTAAATATAATTCTGAGTAAGGAAAAAGTGAGTGGGTTAGAAGAAAAGCTGGCTATTTCCTTTCTGTGAAGCTCAGTTTTCCAAGAATCTTCTATGCCAGTATCCTTAACAAAAATATTACCAAAGGTCAAGTCCCCAAGGGCCACTGAAGGTTCTGCAAGTTCACTGAGTTGCAGACCCATTGGGAGTTGTTCAGTCAGTGTCTGAGGCACGCCTGACAGTAGTTAGGATGACCCAGAATCTTGTAAACAAGATGAAGAGGCCCAATCCTACATTTAAAGGTCAACAGAGACAGGGTTTTAAAAGCTTCTTTTTGTGATGCCACATTAGCAGTAAAAATAAAATTTTAAAAAAAGCTCAATCTTTGCTTACACATAATAATGTATTTCTCAGGTTCTTGGCTTCTGCCAGCCAGCCACGTAGCAGGCCTAGGAAACCATTCCAATTCCCTCCTCCCTCTTGGAAACTGAACACAGCTTGGGAGTCCACTGCAGGCCTAAGATAAACCACTAAGATTTCCAAAAGGTTCTTCTACACAGCTCTAAAGTTCAAAGAATAGCAACTCTGTAAGTCTGGGAAGAAAAGGAATGAATCACATTATTAATTACCCTAAAAATTTTCCTTTCCAACTGTATGTTTTGTAATTATCCATATCTTTCTGTCTTAATGTTGGACTTTCAAACTGTTTCTAAAGCCCCCCCCCCCAAATTATTTTATCTTGCTGCTGCAAGACTAAGTTTCATTTTAATTCAGAAAGAAGTCAAAACAAAAGGAAGGGAGTGGGGAGAAAGAAACACCTCTAAGCCATGCATATTTAGATTTGATTTCATATAAATGTTAAAAGCACAGATAATTAAAAACATTATATGATTTGTGTATAATACAAGAGATGTAAGCCAACCAAAACCATAACTGACCTAGTTCCACCAAATGTTCCAGCAGAATGACAGACATGCAAAGAAATGAAATACAAGTAGTGGATGATCCATATTTCCCCCTTGAGTTTCAAACACATTCTTCAAACAGAAGACAAAACTGACATGTAACTGACAGACGACAAACCCTCACATGGCCAGCAAACTGTGTTTACACATCAGGAAACCTGCTGCCTTACAACCACTTAAATTGGAGCATAATCTTTTAAAATTAAACCTCATGTCTCCAAGAATGATATAGAACAATAGTTAAGAATCTAAGGACTTCAGGGTAAGATGGCTGCATAGGAATCACACCAATCCAGCCAAGAGAAGGATTTAAGCAAAACCACAGCAAAATACACTCTTCGTCCAAAGAGTGAAGGAGTATAGATTTTTATCAACCACAACAGAGGATCAGGAGAGACTAAGATCTATCAGAAAGGAAGAAACCAGACAGAATCCTATTGAGGTGCTTGCGGGCCCAGACCCAATCACTGTGGATCTATGCAGATCCTCACAGCAGCCCAGTGACTAGTTGCAGGAGCAGAGACCAAACAAAGTGATTTCCAACCTCATCAGCTTCCTTGAGAGTCAAGAAACCTGAAGGGGGGACAGCAGTGATTAGCTGAGGAGTTGCTGAAGGGGACACAGGTGGGACCAGCTGAACACTTACAGTACAACTCCAGGCTTCCTGCACTCTCCCATCTCCCCAAAGGACAACAGGGCAACCCAACAGAGAACACATTCAGCTCCCAGTGGCAGGGCATCTAGCACAGCTGATCAGAACACCAGAGTCACAGCACAACAAAGGGGGCACTAAGCATTGGTGAGATTTGAAGCCACCCCAAAAGGTAACAAGGATGACTGACAAATACATACATAGATACATAGGCCTGCACTGGAAGTGCTAATCTCTCTTTCCATGTGAGGGCACATTATGGGTTATGTGTTCTTGGTTAGATGTACCATTCTCAATTAAGCTATATTTGAGGGTTGACTATTGTTGCCTTTGATGCTTTCAGATTCATAGGGCTTTCATGTTTTTCTTCTGTCATTATTGGAGGCAGGGTCTGATTCAAATCCAGGCTGTCCAGGAACCTATTTCAGAACAGAAATCTCAGTCTCCCAGCTGACAGGATTAAGGGTGCAGAGCAACACACACCCTTGGGGATTTTGGCTTTATAAGGTTATCTGTTTGTTTCAATCCCCACACTTGCATACTCTGTGCTGTTTTTATTGAATGTGTATAGTTCTCAATTGAATTTTAGATATTGAGAGTAAATTGCTCCACCCAGCCCACTAGAATACTTGAATAGCAGGCAAATTCAATACATTGGATCACTTCTGAGGTTGGATTGGAGTACAAGAGCTGCACTTGACACCTTGAACTCCTACTCTGAAGGTACATAACGTTGTAGTTCCAGATCTAAAAGTACTGCAGACAATTAGAAAACCCAAGCATCAAATAAACTCAGGAGGCAAAAGTCACTACATTGAAATACACGAAACACAAATAATCAAGACAATACAATCTCACAAAAATAATAAATCCATCAGAAATGGCCCCAAATGAGACTGTTTTAGATAAAATGCTTGACAAAGATTTCAACAAAAATGATCTTACCTATACTAAAAGAAATCAAAGAAGAAATTGAACCAAAGGAATCAAAGAAGAAAACAAAGGAATTAAAGAAGGAAACAAATTTCTGAAGGAATTCCAAGAGAACCCATGAAACCAGCTTAATGAAATCAGGAGATCAATACAAGACATTAGTAAGGAAATAGAAATAAAGAAGAAAAAATAGGCAAAAATACTACCATGAAAAAAAACACAGTCAGTCAAATAAAAAACTCTGTGGAAAGTTTCAACAGTAGAATGGATGAATGACAGAATAGAATATCTAAACTACAAAACCAGGTGTCAGCTCTAATACAGTTCAACAGAGAGAAAGATATCCTAATAGGAAGGTATGAATGGGAATTTCAAGATGTCTGGGACACTATGAAAAGATCAAACATAAGAATTTAGGGTATAATAGAAGGAAAAGAATTTCAATCCAGAAGCTTAGTAGGTGTTTTCAACAAAATCATAGAAGAAAAGTCTCCCCAAATTGTGAAAGATATGCCATTGTAAATACAAGAAGCTTTTAGAACACCAAACAGACAAAACTTGGAAAGAACCTCTCCTCATAATGTTATAATTAAACGACTAAACACACAAACCAAAGAAAATATATTGAAAGTAGTTAGACAGAAAAAGCAAATCAACTATAAAGGCAAGCCCATCAGGATCACAGCATATTACTCAATACAAACTTTAGAAAGCCAAAAAGAAGGGTTCGGAATGATGTATTCCAAGTTCTGAAAGACAACAGTTGTCAACCAAGAATACTTTATCCTGCAAAGCTAGCTATCCAATTGAAGGAGAAATAAGGATATCCCACAACAAAACAGCTAAAGGAATTTATGACAATTAAGCCATCTCTACAGAATATACTTGAAGGAATCCATCATGCTGAAGAGAAAGCAAAGCACACACATAAGGAAACAGGAAAAAATACTCAACAGTTAAAACAAGAGAGAAAATGGAAAGAGGAAGTACTATGAAACAAGAAGAATGGAGAGAATAAACACAAACCTTGCAATAATAACTCTTATATCAACGGCCTCAATGCCCCAACCAAAAGACACAGGTTTTCATACCAGATTAAAAGGCAGGATCCTGCTGTTTGTTGCCTCCAGGAAAATCATCTCACAATAAGATAGACACTGTTTTAGGGTGAAAGGATGGAAAATGGTATTACAAGCAAACAAGACTAGGAAGCAAGCAGGGGTTGCTATCCTAACATCTGACAGGATAGACTTCAAACCAACATTAATAAGGAAAGGTAAAGGTCATTTTATACTGATTAAAATAATACTCCAACAGGAGGACATTACAATCCTAAAGATATATGGCCTAACATAGGGACTCCCAATTTCATAAAAAAAAACACTACAAGACTTAAGGCCACTGATAACTCCTCCTATAAAGCCAGCATCACCCTGATACCAATACCAAAGACAGAACAAAAAAAGAAAAATATCAACCAATCTACCTTATGTACATAGATGCAAAAATCCTGAAAAACAAAATTGGCAAACAGAATATAAGAATATATCAAAAAGATCATTCACCCCAACCAAGTAGGCTTCATCCCAGAGATGCAAGGATGGTTCAACATAAGCAACTCAATAAATGTAATACACTATATAAATGAGCTGAAAGATAAGTCACATGATCACCTCAATAGATGAAGAAAAGACATACGACAAAATCCAACATCCTTTCATGGAAAAAGTCCTACAGAAACTGGTAATAGAAGGGACTTATCTCAACATAATAAAAGCTATTTATGGCAAGCCTAAAGCCAACATAATACTAAATGAGGAAATTCTTGAAGCTTTCCTACTAAATTAAGGAATAAGACAAGAATGCCACTGTCCCTACTTTTGCTTAATATAATAATGGAAGTCCTAGCTATAGCAATAAGGCAAAAGACACTCATAAAAGGGATACAGATTGGAAAGGAAGAAATCAAATTATCATTATTTGCAGATGATATGTTTCTATACATAAAGGACCCTAAGACCTCTACCAGCCAACAGAGTTGATAAACACTTTTAGCAACACAGCAAAATACAGAGCAAATACATAGAAACCAGTAGCTTTCCTATATACTAACAACAAACATGCAGAGGATGAAATCAGGGAATCTCTCCCATGCACAATTTCTTTAAAAAAAAAAAGTAGAAGGGAACATATCCCTGATACTGAAAACTTAAAACAGGGGTAGTCATGAGCCTTAGAATTGTAACATCTGCTGATGCCTGGATAAGTGTATATACTATGCTTATCAAACTGCCCAGTAAGCACTTCTCTTAATATTTATACCCTTATATTAACACTACTCTCACTTTGGGTAGAGAATCTTCTCTTTTCAGATGGCAGATACCTTGGGATGACTCAGAAGGTATTATAGTGCTGGAAAGAAGTGACTAGAGTACTGAGTAACATCTCGATCACACCTTCCAAGGCTCAGGGTCTAATGCGGAAGAGGTGGCCGAAAGAATGTAAGAGCCAAAGGAAGGGTAGGACTCCTTACAACATGCTCCTCCAGACACAAAATGGCCTGCATATCCATTACCTCACCATGCCTGACACTACCTACACAAGACCATCATAAGAGGAGGAAAAGATCATGACATCAAAATAAAAGAGAGACTGATTGAGATGGGAAGGGGATATGATGGAGAATGGAGTTTCAAAGGGGAAAGTGAGGGAGAGGGTATTACCATGGGATATTTTCTATAATAATGGAAAATGTTAATAAAAATTTAGAAAAAGAAGTACCTTGGAATAAACCTAACTAAGGAAGTAAAGGATCTGTACAACAAGAACTTTAAAATGCTAAAGTGAGAAATTGCAAAAGACACTAGAAAATGGAAAGACATCCCATGTTCTTGGATTGGAAGAATCAATATTGTGAAAATGTAAATCTTACTAAAAGCAATGTACATATTTAATGCAATCCCCATAAAAATTCCAATGGCATTCTTCACAGAAATAGAAAAACAATCCTGAAATTCATTTGGAAGCACAAAAAACATCAAATAGCCAAAACAATTTTGAGCAACAAAAATAATGCTGGTGGTATCACCATACCCAATTTTAAGCTATATTACAAAGCCATAGTAACAAAAACATCATGGTACTGGCACAAAGAAAGACACATAGATCAATGGGATAGATAAAGGACCCAGATGTTAATACAGCCAGCTACAGCAATCTGATTTTTGACAAAAATGCAAAAATATTCATTGGAGAAAAGACAACTGTGCTGGAAAAATTAAGTATCTATATGTAGATGGTTGAAAATAGATCCTTGTCTTTCTCTATGCACAAGAATCAAGTCCAAGTGGATCAGGGAGATTAATATCAGACCTGAAACTCTGAAACTGCTAGAGGAATAGGCAGGGGAAACCCTTCAACATATTGGCATAGGCAATGACTTTCTGAATATAATCCCAATTGCTCAGAAAATAAAACCCCTAATCAACCACTGGGATCTCACAAAATCACAAAGCTTTTGTACAGCAAAGGACACCGTGAATAGAGCAAAGAGACAACCTACATAATGGGAGAAAATCTTTGCCAGCTATACATCTGACAGAGAATTAATACTCAAAATATACAAAGAACTCAAAAATAAAACAACAGAAAATTAAGCAACATGATTAAAAAATGGGCTATGGAACTAAATAGTTCTCAAAGGGAGGAATACAGATGGCATATAAACATCTAAAAAATTGTTCTATATCCTTAGCCATCAGGGAAATGCAAATTAAAACTACTTTGAGATTCCACCTCACTCCTGTCAGAATGGCTACCATCAAGAAAACAAATAACATGGTCTGGAGAGATGGCTTAGCGGTTAAGCGCTTGCCTGTGAAGCCTAAGGACCCCGGTTCGAGGCTCAGTTCCCCAGGTCCCACGTTAGCCAGATGCACAAGGGGGCGCACGCGTCTGGAGTTCGTTTGTAGAGGCTGGAAGCCCTGGCGCGCCCATTCTCTCTCTCTCCCTCTATCTGTCTTTCTCTCTGTGTCTGTCGCTCTCAAATAAATAAAGTAAAAATTTAAAAAAATAAGTAAATGTTGGGGAGGGTGTGAAAACAGGGGGACCCTTCTATACTGTTGGTGGGGATGTTATCTTGTAAAACATTGCAGTAATCAGTGTTGAGTTTCTTGAGACAGGTAAAAATAAATTTACCATATGACCCAGCTATAACACTGCTAGGCATGTATTATAATGACTCTTCTCACTAACTTAAAGATATTTGCACAACCATGCATATTGCTGCTCGATTCACAATAGCTAGAAAATGGAACCAGCCTAGATGTCCCTCATCTGAGGAGTAGATAATAAAGATATGGCACATTTACACAATGGAATTATATTCAATTATAAAGAAAAATGAAATTATGAAACTTTCAGGGAAATGGGTGGATCTGGAAAAGATTAATAGTGAGTAATCCAGGCCCAGAAAATCACATATCACATGTTCTCTATAATATGTGGATCTTATCTACAGATTTTTAGACTTGTGTGTGAGCTGAAACCAAAAACTGGTAGCAGAGACCAGTAAGCTAGAAAAAAGCTATAAAGGAGGGAAGGACTTTAGGAGATGATATTGTACATATATATAAGTAGAACAGATTATAGGGAGTGGAATGGCCTAAGTGAGGCTATGTGAAGAGATTAAGAGAAGGGTGGGGAAAGGCCAATAAAAATTCAAGATATTTTGAATAACACATATGAAAGCCCACGTTTTTGGTTAATGGTACATCCAAAGCCATAGATTGCTACTAGACAATTTTCAGTGCCAGGGATGGGATACCTCTGAGTGTGTTGTTAACCAGGAACGTCCCTGTTGCCTTCAAAACATTACAAGCTATTGCCAAGGCCCTTGGTTCCTCACAAGTAACAGATGCTAAAACCCTATTCCTGAAGACTTCATATGCCTGGGTGACAAGGTCACTGAGAAATCAAGCTGGTGCTGAGCTAAAAACCTTCTCCCTGTAGACCACCCAACTGAAAGCTAGGAACAGCTGCCCTGCATGAAACCCTATGAGAGACAGAAGTCATCAGCAGTGAAAACAGTGGACACTGGAAGCCTCCAGTTTGGCCAGACAGGCCAACTGACCAAATGGATGCAATAGTGGTATGTCTGCTCTGGGGGAAACCAACTGCTCTCTAATTGGACTGGAGACCTGCTCTGTGGGAGGGTATGCATGCCTGGTACTGAAAACCTAATTAAAAGCCTATGGCAGGGAAGGTAATGAGCCTTAAGGGTATAAAGTATGCTCTTGTCTGGCTAAATGCATATTTTATTCTCACCAAACTGTCCTTAAAGCACTACACTTAATGTTAATATTCATATATTAATGCTACTGTCAATTTTGGTTAGAAAGCTTCTTTTTAAGAAGGCAGTGACTGCTGAGAAGAAGTAACAAAGGTCTCTATCTCACCCTCCAAGGCTCAGAGTCCATTACGGAGGAGGTGGCGGAAAGAATGTAAGAGCCAAAGGAAAAGCACCACTCCTTACAATGCAACTGTTTAGACAGAAATTGGCCTTGATACCTATGACCTCACAGTGCTTAACAATACCTTCACTAGACCCTTATAATAAAAGAAAAGATGATGCCACCAAAATAAAAGAGAGACTAACAGAGAGAGGGAGGAGATATGATGGAGAGTGGAGTTGTGAAAGGGAAAAAAGTGAGGGAAGGGAAGAAATCAGCTTGGTTTTTTGTAAGTATAGAAGTTGTCAATAAAAAATATAAAAATAAATAAAAAGCAACAGCATGCACAATCTGTGGGTCATAGGCATCATTGAGCTTCTTTCCTTGCTCTCAGCCCTGTATAAGTGTAAGTTGTAAGTACACTATTCCTTAATAAATCATGTCTGCTTCTACCGAAAAAAATCAATCCATCACAAACTCAATCTCTTTTAGCAAATATAGTTCACAAATACGAAGGTCTGTGATGGGAATTCATTCCTTTCTTTTGGTATAAAGTTCACTAAATCTGCATGATGATTCACAAGGTGATAGCCATAGAGTAATGCCCCAGAATCTAATCTCTCTGTCATACAGAGTCTCAGGCCTTGTTACAGCCACCCTTCCAATCAAGACTTCTGAAGAGAAGGGCATGTTTTGTAGTTATCTCAGATCATTTGGTGGGTTAAGCTGTAAGTTCACATTTTATTTGACTTGTTTAATCACTTGAAAATCTCTTATATCAGCTCTGCATTCACCAAAGAGTCAGACTGTGCTATTTTCTCAAAAATATATTTTTGCTGTATCTTCTAGGCAAATGCTGAAGGAGTCTGGCCAATAAAATGTCAAACAGGGCACAGTTGTGAGCAATAGCAAGAGTGAGAGGATCCAGAGAAAAGTCTTTTCCAAAATAAATAAGGATGCAAGAACCAGCAGCTTAGAAAGTCTACCTTCTGCCATGTGTTATCTCGATCTAGTCTGCTCTGCATTATCTGAAGCTCTTATCATCTCTTTCACTTTAAGTAAAGACTAGCCTCATATTCTTGATGGAAGGATGCCCCTCTGCAGAGGTGAAAGAGTTCACTATTGTTTACAAATCAGCTCCTTTATTGGGGAGGCATGGTCCCACAGCAACTGCAGATAACAATATTAGCTCCTCATAAACCTGACAAAGTATCATTTTCCAAGATCAGAACAGATAGGCCAGGCCCTTGGCCAAACATTCAGTTGTTACTATGGCCAGTATTCTCAGAGTAGGTAGGGATTGCAAAATCTAAATTCCAAAGGACTACTAAAGGTTTACTAGCTTACTTCACTGAAAGCAACTTTCTGTAAATGGGGCTTTGTATTTCATTTTATAAAAATTATCCTCCAGGCCATCATTAGTGAGCATTTATTAAGTATGAAATATGGCGTCCAACACTGAGTAGCAGCACAGGGGATTCTACATTGTACAGTGTGCTACAGGAGAAAGGTTCAGAAACATATTGTCATAATCGTGAGAGGTTGAAATGTGCCAACACTGCTGTAGAAAGAGCCAGGTGGGACTGGGTTCAGAACCCAGACCCCACCTCACCATGGTGTGACCCTTGATCATGACAGATAATTCTGAGTCTCATTCTCCTGAACAAAAATATTGAGAATGTCTTCTTCATGGATTTGTTTGAGAGGTTAGTGAGAAAATATATGTAAGGCACCATATGAGATATTTAGTGAAAATAATTACTTCTGTTTCTTTGGAGATAAGACTTTGGAGATTAAGAAAAGATGAACACTGCCCCTAAAACACAAGTTGTTCCTGGAATAAATAATATATTAGCCAGGTCTTGAAAGATATTCCTTGAAAGATATTTCTGTGTAACACTCTACATAATGCTGCCTGAAAATGCCTACCAGATTTTGCTTCTGAGTGTGTTGGTCAGGAATTAAGGAAAGGCTCAGATAAATGGTTAATCTCTGATCCAGTTGGCATTAACAGAAGCATCTAAGGCTAAAAAATCTATTTCAGTTATGGTGAATCTTTATTGTCAACCTGACTTGATTCATAATCACTTAGGGATTAGTAAAGCACACCTCTGTGTATGTCTGTTAGTGTGTTTCCAGAAGATTAGAAAAGGAGAGACAACCCACCAGGAATGTGGATGGTACTATCCCATGGGCTAGGGACTCAGATGGAATGAAGGGAAAAAAGGTGAAGCCAGCTGAGTGTTAGCATTTTCTTTAATTCTGTTTCCTGGCCCACCAACATATGAACTGTTCTCTCTCCCACCATGCTCTCCCTACCAAGGTGGATTGACACTTTTAAAACTTTGAGCCACAGTAAATCTTTCCGTCCTTAAGTTATGTGAGGCCTTCCATCATAGTGACAGTAAAAGGACTAACATAAGTTCCACAAGTGTCCTTGAGTTATCTATCTTGTTATCTTGTTCCTGAGTGTTCCTTGAATGTTCCTTCTTTCACATATCAACTCATCCTCCAGGACATCTGCAAGTGTTTTGGGTTTCTCATTATCATGGAAACCTGTGCCTTTTCCACAGCAGCTCTCTTCCTCCAGAGCTACCATTGCAAGAGACAAGAAGTGGAAGTTGCCAGCTTCTGAGATTTCAGTAGGTCAACCACTGGTTGGATAGTCACACAGCCTTACCTCACTCAAATGAAAGTGACACAGACCTTTAGCTCTCAATAAGAAATGTAGCAAAGATATGCAGTCCTCTTTATTGCATCTCAGATATATGAGGAATCACCAGAAAGAGAGCTAGAAGCACTTACAAACCCAGAACAGAGATTTCACAGACAGAGGTTAACATGCATTCTCCCAGTTTAGAGTGAAGGGCACTACGTGGAGCTGGGCTTTTACTTCCTATTGCTGAACCTTATTTCATACTGTACCTGTGTGGGTCTATCAGCATTTCCTTGTGGTAAGGATTAAAAAAAAAAAAAAAAAAAAAGCTGTCCTGTTACCACTCTTTCCCTTGAATCACATATCAGTTAGGATATTTATTGACATCACATGCATTTTTTTCTCCCTAAGCCCCCACCAAACTATAAGCATCTAAGTTTGGACCTTCATCTTCCCTTGGCCTGCTCCTAGCACATGTCCTATTTCTGAGCCCAGAGTAATTTTAGTTATGGGAAAATACAAAAAGTATAACTTGAGGCAAGGGCCATGATGACGATGTGCTTAAATCAGCAAGTGAGACTTATTTGAGACTACCATAGAATATCAAGTGATTTTGTAAACACATATACAATAGGAACAAATGGTTAGAATACAAAGGTAGAAGAGTGAAATGTTCTCTGAGCACTTTTTAGGAAAATACACATGTTTTAAGGGTATTACATTGATCATATAAATAACTAAACTTTGGATTTTTTTTCTTCTTCTAGTACTCTTTGCCTCAAATTGTCTTCCAAGAAAGCTTTGAATTAGCATGTATGTTTGCCTATCTTCACTGCTATCTCTCTGACCTAATGTTCCATCATTCTATCACTTAAGTAACTAATGAATTTCAGACTAAGCTTGGCATACTCTGCCAGTAAAATTCGCCCCCTTCTTTTTCAGCCCACACCCATATTTTCCTTGTGTTGTGAGATCATTCAGCATGTGTCATGGAGAAATTTGTCGGAAACGGAGGGAGGGACAAGAAGCAGGCTGCTAGCCACGATGAGCCACTGCTGGGCTCCTCCCACACACTCTCCACTTGGCAGTTTCTCTTCCTTCACTATGTTGCAACTTGTGTGTGTATCATGAGCATCCTCCAGAGCAGTGCCAGCTCTCAGCTTCAACACAGCTTTACCGCATCCTCATGATGGAAAAGGAATGACCCAGTCCATTGAGGCAGAAGCAGTAAGTGCCTTTACTGGTGTCACAGAGCCAGAGGTACTGACTCTACTATCACAAGTTGCCCCTCATGGCCATGTCCAAGAAGCAAAGAGAAGAAACTGTATTCATAACTATGAAGCATATGAATAAACAAAAAAATCAAGGGTTTGCTATTTTTTTAAATATGTGGGCCTGCCAACCTATTTGATTATGGATTTCCCAAGAGCATCTCAAATTTTCCTGAATTGAAGGAACTAGAGCATGTGAGGACTTCTAAATCAAATCAAGAAAGGAGTGAGGAATGACTAATCCCTAGAGAAAGAACCCTGCTGTGAATTCCAGGGCCTTCCTAACAGGAAAGAATATTCAATCAATATTTTAAATATATAAATGAATTTGTAATGAAAATGTACTCCAAGGATAAGACATTCTGTGTATTTTTGTTCTGTGGCCAAATTTTTGTCTTCCATAAAGACATAATAATAATGTAGATCAAAATCTGTGAGTACTGAAAGATAAAAAATAAATCTTTAATAAAGCAAACAATGCTTTGTTAACATTCAAGTGACATTATTGAACTTCTATGAAGTTGACAGTCCCTCCTTTGGCCATTAGAGAGGAAGTTGGTCTTCAGAATATCAATTATAGAATTAGGAGGAGCTATGATAATGTTTAGGCATTTTGCCTTAATAACTGCTATGATAAAAACATATACTATTTATGTTATCCTGTCACTTAAGCCAATCAAAATTATAAGGCAGATGATTTTATTTACATACATATACTTATTGCAGATTTCTTTCTGACTTAACCACCACAAATATGATTTTATGGCTAGAAATATGAATGACTGAACAATTTAATACCATATTCTCTTAGCCAAATCAAAATATATATATACATTTTGAACTTCTGTCTTCCAGTGCAGTAATTTTTCTTTAACTGTTTTCCATCAAGCATTCTTGATATGCTCTGTCTAACTTTTGTTTCATAACTCTGCCATCCAGACTGGCACTACAGAAAGGGTAAGTTCTGCAAGTAAGTGTATGGGATGTGGGTGAAATGGGACCAGTGAAATGAGCACGGCTGGTTAGGATCACTAGATGACAGACCTCAAGTCTTCTAAGGTTGAAGGTTATAAAGAAATTTCTCCTTTACGAAGGTCCTTCCCTGCACTAGAACTAGTACACTGAAGGGAGTTCCCAGTTCCAGAGAGCACGGGGAAAAGCAGCCCAACAAGAAGGCTCATTTCTGACACACACACAGGTGAATTCATTCAGCACCCAGACACTAAGACTGCAGGCCACTTGCTTAAGCCCTTAGTATAACCATTTGCTGAGCAATAACAGGCAGTATGATGAACAAAGTGCCACAGTGTGTCCTGCCTGGAAGTCAGCATGAGAGATATATAAGTCGAGGGTATATATGTAAGATGTTCAAAATAAATAAGTATTCAAAGAAAAAAAAGGCATAATATTGCTAAACACAAGAAATGGCAAATCCCTAGGCAAATAAGGTGGAACTTTGAAGTTAATAACCTTAGTTTTATTTTTCTCTTTTCTATTCTTTTGTCCCCTCCCCTCATTCAAAGGCCACAATAATACAAAGCTCACATGTAATGTATGCTTGGGTCATCTGCCTGTTGCTTAAAACACACTGCTCTAGACCTTGGATCATCAGTATTAAAATGAATGCTGAGCTCTCCTGTCGATTTTGTTAGTTGAGAAGACATCAAGTAGCCTATGAACATGAAATAATCCAGGGCTTCCGTGTCACCATCGCGGGCTCAGGCGGTGACTAGTGCTTAACTGGCTACATACCCACATGTTTCCCAAGAAGTAATGAAGTGTCTTATCTTTAAAAAAGACTTATTTTATATGTTATCATCCCCAAAAAAGACTTATTTTATATGTTATCATCCCAAGATAACATTTATACATCAGTGAGTCTGTTCAATGGGGTAATGGAAAATGTGGCAGATCATGTCTGGTGAGTATGAGTTGCACATGGAGATATTCTCAAGCATAGAACATGTAGACAAGCATTAATCATGAATAGGGCTTTGGTACCTTCCTGGCACCTAATAGATGACCTGGCTCTCCTTTTGGCATAGAATAACAAGACTTTGATTTAAAAAAAAGGCTTGCCAGTTTTCCTCTGAAATCCCATTAAGATAAAAAATAGTCTAAGAGCCATAATTCTAAATGATGTTTAGCTAATATTACTCATGAAGCATTAAGAACATAGTTTCTGTATATTTTTAGTAGTTTCTCCATAATAAAGAATGTCCACAGCCACATGCCTGTAATCCCAGCACTCAGAAGTCTGAGAAAGGTTCACATGAGTTCCAGAATAGCCTGGGTTCTGTAGAGATCCTGTTTCAAAAAAATTACAATTTGGGCTGGAAGGATGGTTTGGCATTTAAGATGTTTGCCTATGAAGCCAAAGGGCCCAGGTTTGATTCCCCAGGACCCACATAAGCCAGATGCACAAAGTGGCAAATGTGTATGGAGATTATTTACAGTGGCTGAAGAGCCTGGCACACCCACTCGCTCTGTCTCTTTCTCTCTCTCAAATAAATAAAATAATTTAAAACATTAAAATTCCACAAAATGAAACTTCTTCCTCTCTAAATAAAGAAATTTAAAAATAATCCAAGTTTTCATATTATTTAGTAAAACAACATTGCATTTATGACCTATCAAGACTCTCCCAAGTAGCACTTACTGGAGGAGAACAGATAATTAACCTTGTTAATAGAATACGTTTTGTATTTAATTTACATTGTTATTATGTTCTAAATGCTTTGAATATAAAAAGGTACTTTTGAATATTAAATATTTGGTAAATGTGCATTGTCTCTTCAATATTAACTTTACTTTTTTTTGGTGGATTTTATATACTTACATTATTTGGAAATACTATATGAATAATCAGAAAAAATATATGTAAATGTAGATTTAGTCAAGTTTATGTAACACCATCTTCTACGAGTTGGTGAGAATAAAACATATTTTCATGTGTGTGGATGACTGGTTGACTGTTCTTTATGTGTGTGCACATAGTGCATGGGTGTGCATGCACATGTGTGAACATGCATGTTGAGCCAGAGAACAACCCTGGATGTCATCCTCAGGAACACTATCCACAGTAATTTTTAAATACTTCTTTTAAACATTTTATTATTATTTATTTGACAGAGAAAGAATGCACATGCCACAGCCTCCAGCCACTATAAATGAACTCTAGATGCATGTGTCAACTTGTGCATCTGGCTTACATGGGTCCTGAAGAATTGAACCTGGGTCCTTTGGCTTTGCAGGCAGGTACCTTAACCACTAAGCTATCTCTCCAGCCCTTCACCTCTTTGTTTAAACAGGGTTTCTCATTGGCCTGGAACTCACTAATTAGGCTAGACTATCTGGCCAGTGAACCCTTAGTATCCTCTGGTCTCTACCACCCTGTCACTGAGATTATAAGCATGTACCTAGCATTTAACATGGGTTCTGGGGTTCTAATTCAGGTCCTCATCTTTGTGAAGTATGTACTCTACTGTCTGGGCTATTTTTCTACCTTTGAAAAAATATAGTTTTAAAAGTCATTGACGTTCCTCAGAAATTTAGTCATAGATCATCAGATATTTATCAGCATTTAGAAGCAACCAGAAAAACTAGTGATTTTGCTATAGCTTCCTTCCTTCTCTCTGCCTACTCTCTCAGCAGTGCTAAGAAGCACAGAAATACAAAAACAAAATGTTAGAAGAAATCAGAAGGACAGGGGCTCAGATAATTATCTACAGCCAGTTTGACTCAGCCTGGGAAAGATATGTCAAAGACATGAGCATATTGGAGCATTAATAGTCCCAATAATTTCCATTTTAATATTTTACTTGGCACAGAAACACCTCACACCTCACTAGTTGTTTGATTCATCAATGCTACGAGATCTGTTCATCTACAATGTAACTCTTAACATTTTTTTCAAGACAGTCTCCATACCCCTCCCTGAAGCAATTTTTTTTTAGCATGCCTTCTATTTCTGAGCCTATTTCTTCTTTTCCTTCTTTGCAAATTACTCATTACTTAGCTTAGGTAGCCACAACAGCCTCTTGTCTGTTGATTCTCTGCTCTTCTTAGGGACCTTAGATCACATCCTAGTGTTACTTACCTATGTACAGATGGCTCACACAGACATGTCTCTAGCCCAGATATGGCCAAAGAATCCATAGCCATGTTCTCTTTATCTACCTCAAACAACTGTAGTCTTTTCCAGTGTTCTATATCTTATTAAATAATATTGCCACTCACATCAACTTTGGCAATGTCCACTGGGTTGCCAGGAAAACCAGACACTGCCAACAAACTCCAGATGCATGCACCACTTTGTGCATCACTAGCTATTATTTTTTCAAAATGTTTTATTCATTATATTTGCCAGCAGAGAGTGAGAGAAAGAGAGAGGGGCAGATAGAGGGAATGGGTGCTCCATGGCTTCCTTCCATTGAAAACAAACTTCAGATGAATGTGCCCCCCATGCATCTGGCTTTATATTGGTACTGGGGAATTGAACGTAGGCCATCTGACTTTGTAAGCAAGTGCCTTTAACTGCTGAGCCATCTCCTTAGCCTGAGAACCAACTATTATAAATCTGTGTGAAATTTATCTGCATTATTAAAAACAAAGAGATCTGAGTGATTTTACAGTGGAGAAACTTGACAAGTATTTCCTCTACCAGGTGATAATGTCCTTGCCAACAGTGATAAGTCATGTGGCTATATGTAACTGACATAATGTAATGGCAACACTACTGTAACCCCAGGCTGATTGCGAGCAAAACATCAAACATTTTATAAAACACATTTTATAAAATAGCAGTGCTTCTCAAAACTGTCACGGTCATCAAAAATAAGGAAAACACAAGAAACTATCACAATCAGGAGGTGCCCAGGGAGATGACTAGGTACTATAGAAGGTCCTGGAACAGAGAGACAACTATGTGCAAAGACTAAGGAGACTTCAACAAACAATAGACATGGCTAATAATGGGTTAATTTTGGCTAACTAATTATAACAAATGATCTATACAAATTTAATGTTATTATTAGGGAAATAAGCTATACCAATTTAATATGCTAATAGTAGGGAAACAGGTGTTGGGTGTATCTTCATAATTTTTTAGGAAACCTAAAACTGTTCTAAAATTAATTTTTAAAATAAAATTTTTCCCTGAAGCTAGACTGTAAAGGCACACACCATTCCTACCTAGGCTAAGTAGAAGACTGGCTATGGCACTAACTAGCTGTGCAACTGACTTCAAGCAAGTTACTTATCATTGCCAAGTCTCTGCTTCTCTATGCAGTGGGGGGTATATATTATAAAAGTTTGCTGAAAGGTATGGTTTAGTGTTTGGATATAATAAGTACTTATTAAGAATGGCTGTTATTTTATTAACATTATTATAAAAGCACATTACTTATCAAGTGGCATGTAATTAACAAGTATTAATTCTGGGCTGGAGAGATGACTCATTGGTTAACAGCACTTGCTTATAGAGCCTGACAGCACAGGTTTGATTCCCCAGTACCCATGTAAAGCCAGATGCATAAACTGGCACATACATTTGGAGTTTGTTTGCAGTGGCAAGAGATCCTGGAGTGCCCATTTCTCTCTCTCTTTCTCTCATATCCTTACCAAAAAAATTAATTCCTTTATCCATTCACCCTGTGTACTGATTGATTATATTGCATGGATATACTACCTAAACTATCAAAAGATCTCAAATGTCAACACAAATGCTCAGGCAAGCATAGCATATACACAGCTACACAAAAATCCAACTGTGGATCTACTCAAGTAGTCTACCATGGAAAGGCATGCTCAGCATTCTGCCAAGAATCTGGCCCATAACCATGGGATGACATTGTAGTATAAGTTGGCTTCTGTCCCTTTAATCTTTTCTCATCATGGGTTGAACTGGCCTTTTCCTTGTCTAGTCATCTCTATTTCCTCATCAAATTTGAATAAAAACATAACATGATTTTTTTTACAGACAACTTTTTAGCATAGGTCATGAATGTGACCTATGTATTATTCAGGATGATGAAAACATAGAAGAGGAGAAAAGTAATATTTCAGAATCTTTTCATTATCTTTAAAGGGAAGCATACTTATAAACATCATGTTAGCTCATTTTATCATTTATATTAATCATATCATAGAAATACTCATGAACAAAGGAGAAAAATATTTACAACTTTGAAAAGTTCATGCTCTCTCTTCTTAAATCTTGTCTTTAGAATTCTCAATATTTCTTTGTTTTATATGAACAGAAATTATTTTTCAGGCTTTGTCCCAGCTCTGGCCCTGTCAACTCAAATATAATTCTATTTCATTTAATTGCACCAACATTTGGAGAATGTAGACTATACTTGTAACAGCACTCGACCTGCCAAACACAGATAATCAGGTATGTGCAATCTCGGGTGGCTTATTCTACAACAGATGAAATGAAACATGGGGAGAATATTATAGGCACTTGTCTAGAATAGGGTGAAGGGCATTAAAGATACTTAGTCAAAATATCATGAGGACATCAAGGAAATAGAAGTTAATTCCAACCATAAAGACAACCATGAACAAGGTTTCTCCCTAAAAAGTTAGTACTTCATTCTCTAGAGAAGTGGCAAAAGGATCCAAGGAGAGACCCAGGGAGTGTGAGGACAGACCTGGAAGCAGTAAAGCAGACTTTGTAATCCAGTTCAGACTTAATTTTAGTAGTTAAATCTCACCAGCCTTCAAATATGCCAGGATTCTGAGAGAAACACCCTCTCTAGCCTTTTATGGAGGAGATATGTGATATCACTGCTTGTCCCTGGTGTTCTGTTTGTCGTGTTCATATTTATCATGTGAATAACTCAACATGACTCAGAAATATGACTTTTTAAAAATCAGTACTATTGTGAAACTGGCAGTACATGCTCATTGACTGACCTTATTTAACATGACACTAAAAAATTGAAAAGTCTAAAAAAAAATTCTCTTCACAAACACACAACTCAGAGGGAAATTTGCCCCATCATTCTTGTCATCAGCTGTGCTTAGTGGGTGTCAGCTCATACATAGGTTCCACTTTTTTTAATTGTTGGATATTTCAATTAATCTGCTATGTGGCATTAAGTAAATTGCTTAATTCGTCTCTGAACTTCAGTTTTTTCTAAGGTAAGTCTGAAATGTCAATAGAGAATTAGGATCAGAGCTCTAGAAAGTGCTGAGAAAATGTCAGCAGAGAATTCGGATCAGAGCTCTAGAAAGTGTTGAGAAGTTGCTTGGCAGCAGAGTTGAATCTTGGTAGTTTTACAAGATATGTCTGAGAACTTAAGAAAATTTTCAAGTTTCCAAGCACCTTGATGTGAGATGGGGGTGGTGGGAATAGCTCACCTAACAGCTAGACAATGCCCCAGGAGGAAGTGTCATGGTTTAGGATAGCTGGTTCAGGGGACCATCACTACTAAAAGACCTGCGGTCTGCCTGACATGGATTTGAAGTACTTCCTGCTCGTGTCTATTTTGTCTGGTTAATCTCTGAATAGAAGTGATCTTTTCCAGACCAGGGCTGGGTTTCTTTCCATTCTATTATAGCATCCATAAGAAAAAAAAAGATCTAGCTTTATTTTTTTAGCCAATCTTTTGTCACTGCCTATTGGTGACTGGTTCCAGAAATCCTGTTACTTTCCAAAATCCATAGGTACATAAGTTCTTTATACAAAATGAGATAGTAGTTGTATATAATGCAAACATATCCTCCCATGTACTTGAAACCATCTGTGAGTTACTTGAAAACCTAATACAAAGTAAATGCAGTGTAAATAGCTGTTGCCTATGTTATTTAGGGGAAAAATGACAAGAAAAGTCTGAACATGTTTCATATACATGCAACTTTTTTCAATCTACAGTTGGTTTAACCCAGGAATAATGAACTTATGGATATAGAGATCAGACTTCTAATAATATTTAGGAAATTCAATCAATCACAAGAGGCATGAAATACCTAAATACTAGCTAAATAATTCAATCAAATTATGTTTGGAGCATATAGTATGGGAAAAGAATTGAAGGTTCAGATGCACTCTTGAAGGAAGCCATACCCTTTCTTCCCAAGTCAGAAAAGCTTCCTAGCGAAGGCAGGGCACGTTGCAGTAACCACTGAGCTTTCAACAGCTGCTCATGTCTCTGGTCAGGCTTGAAACCTAAAACCCAAGTGGCTAATCAAGCAGCGAGGATTTGGAATATTCCTCCTCTTGTACAATTAAATGTACATATCTTTCTCTTCTGCTAAAACAAAAGCTCCTTAAAGACAAGAGCCTGGACATGTTCAAGCTTTCTTGGCCCCCAACACTGTTCTTTGTAGTTGCACTTGCCAAGAGTCAATGACTTGCATGGATTCATATCAAAGTCCCACAGCTATATGTGGTTTAGAGTTGCTCCTGGTAGGATAGCTGGGCTCTGTGTTCTATGATGGCCTGGAAAGGAAAATAATCCTTATAGATGAGGAAGGACAAGAACAAACCTTAGGCTTTTCTCCTCTCTCCCAGATATGAATATTCCTAATCAGAAAACAAAGAAAGATAAGCATAGGTGCTAGGCTGCTCAAACCCTGTGTACAAGAGTGTGTTCTCTCCCCTACTCCTTGCCCATCTCATCTTACCCTGCCCCACATTCATAGCAGAAAAGCCTACAGCTCACAGTTAAATAATAATGCTAAGTTCAATTACACTTACATTAACTGGGCACTGTAGGAGATTTTGTACTCCTGTTCAAAAACATTTTCACTTCTTCCCTGTATGAGAGTGATATTTCCTCTGCTCTCAGAAAGTTAGTTTGGCCATGTGGTTTACTTGGCAGTAAAATGCAAGTGGAAGTAGCTCTTCTCTTAGAGGAGCTTTGAAAGCCTGTCTGTGACTCAATATAGTCCCTCCACCCACCGTGAGATGTGCAACATTCCATGTAAAACCTGATCCAGCAGCCTTGGTATCAAAATAAGTTGGATGTGGCACACACCCTCAGTGGATCAACAGGCAGCATATGGTGGTATGAGCAAAGAAATTACCTTTGGTCTCATAAACAACAAAAGTTAAAAACATGCATTACTTCAACAAAACACAGCCTACTGTGATTGTTACAAATACATATTCTAAGCATAGAGAATTGGCCTGGGTACTAGAAATGCAAAGGTAAATTGCATGGGATCTTTTCTGAGGGGTTCCAGTTAAGAGAGAGAGAAAGAAACGTACTCTACAAGGGCTGGAGAGATTGCTTAGTAGTCAAGGCTCTTGCCTGCAAAGGTTAAGGACCCAGGTTTATTCCCCAGTACCCCTGTAAGCCAGATGCAAAAGGTAGCACATGCATCTGGAGTTTATTTGCAGTAGCTAGAGGTCCTAGTGTGCCCATTATTTCTCTCTCCTCTCTCTCTCAAATAATTTTTTTTTAAAAAAAGAAATGTACTCTACAAAATGTTATATGAATTAGATTTGTGACACTTTTTACAGATGCTAATAACAGTCCAGCTGATAAAGTAATACTATCACTGTGTCCAAATAGTAGCATTATGGCATTATAATATCTAGGTTACTCCAGAAGGTATTTGTTATTCACCAAAATTAAGATGCCTACATGTCTCAGCCTCCCCAGAGTACTTGTGTTTCTTGGGCTACGACATTATCAATAGGTTCTCTTTTTATGTGTCAAAGTATCCTAGTGTCAAAAAAGAGACATATAGGGCTGTAGAGATGGCTCAGCGGTTAGGCACTTGCCTGTTGAGCCTAAGGACCCCGGTTCGAGGCTCGATTCCCCAGGACACACATTAGCCAGATGCACAAGGAGGCGCATGCGTCTGGAGTTCGTTTGCAGTGGCTGGAGGCCCTGGCACATCCATTCTCTCTCTCTCTCTCTCTCCCTCTATCTCTCTCTCTCTCCTTCTTTCTCTGTCTGTCACTCTCAAATAAATACAAAATAAACAAAAATATTTTAATAAAAGAGACATGTAACCACTTTAATAATCATGGGTCTGGAACGCATAGGCTACTAATATGCTAAGTGTGTAGATGCCATATTGGCCAAGCCAGGCCTATCACACAGGCTGGATATACTTGTCAGACTACATATCCCAGACAGGCCAAACATTCTAATTACTTAGACCACCCAAGGCGTCCTAGTAAGAGTATTGCAAAGGATCTTTCAGAAAGAAGTTATTATGTCTGCATTGTGACTTCAATGGATTGTCACACTTGAGTTGTCCTAGGTATTTCTCACTAAGATTGAGCTTGCACCTTGAACCTCCAACAGGTGGCGCCCTGCGGGAGAAGAGGTGTGTCAGTAGGGGCGGATCTTGCAGTTCAGAGCCACTTGGAGCTCTGGCTATTGTTTGTTGGCCATTGGTTGTGATGGGGCTATGTTGTATGGGGATTCAAATGCATACCCAATGCCTGACCTCTTGTCTCCTTTTAATCAAAGAAGTGTATAGACAAGACTGAGGAGGGTAATTATTAAATTATTACATTTCTTATTCAGAAATCAGGAGGGGTGAGGGAGAATCACAGAGCAAAGAAGGGGTAGGGATACCCCCATATGGTCTAAGGGGCCCATGTCTATGGGCCTATGGGAAAACAAAACCTTACCAGTGGCAAAAACCTCAGGTCCTGGGAGATGAACAGCCCAGATGGCAGCAAAGGAGGCTTTTTATCATGAGTCAGGGCTGAGTAAGAAGCCAACACACCTGGGTGCAGCATTTGGAAAGGGCTGGGCTTGAACTCCATGCACACCTGAGTAATTTCAGCTCTGCAGCAGCTACTGCAGACAGCAGATGGTAAGCAACAGCCGTTTGTAAGTACCTGCATTTGTTTATGTTCCACTTGGAAGACAGGAATTAGGGCCTTCCTGTCTAACTGCCTCTCCCTAATGCTACCTCTCTCCCTCTCAGTCGCTGTGATCTGTGGAAGTGAGCCAGCTTCTTCTGCCATCATGAAGCTTACCCTAGATTATGTAAGCCTGAAGTAAACCCTTTCCTCCCATCAGCTGCTTCTGGTCAGGAGTTTGTCCCAACAACATGAAAGTAACTGCAACACCACTCTACTCACAACTGGTTAGATCTGAGAATAGACAAAGTTGACCGTAGACACAGCTATGCTGTGCATAAATGTCCCTCAAAATTTCTTGTGTTGAAGGCTGGTTCTCTAGCCAATAGCAGTACTGAAAGGTGGCAGAACCTTTGTGAAGTCACTCCTACTAGAAGGTCATTAGAGTTGTGCCCTTGAAGAGATACAGGGTTCCTAACATCTTCCTCTATTTTAGGTTCTGAGCCATGAAGTGAAAGATTTTATCCCTTCATGACTTCCTACCATGGATAACTGACACCTGGTGAGAAGCCTAGAAATACTGGATCTGTCTGGCCACAAACTAGAACCTCCAAAACAGACAAAATGAACTTTTTTTTGTATGAGTGGATTAATCCTATATTTGCTACGGTAATGGAAAGCAGACTGACTAACAGATAATTCAGACACAAGGGAGATTAGCTAGTTTTTAAAATTTTGTTCTTATTAATTAGTTTTGCATTCAGCAAATACAGGCAGTTTGGTGCCATTATTAGGCTCACCGGTGACCTACCCCCTCCCCATTGGCCCCTCCTTGTTGAGGTATATGGGTCACCGTGCATTATGGAGTTAGCCCACAGTTATGGGTAAGATAAATGTCTCTGCATATCATGACCCAACATGTGGCTCTGACATTCTTTCTGCCCCCTCTTCTGCAAAATTTCCCTGAGCCATGTTGGGTTCTTTTTGGTCTGGTTCAGTGATGAGGTGTTGGGGGCCTCTGGGTCTCTCGAAATCTGATTTGGTAGGAGTTGATTTTTCTCTGTGTTGATCTCCTTCACCCTGTGCTGGTATCAGGTTCATCAGGAAAACAGCACCCTTGCTTGTTTTGCCAATTTTCCTTAGTTTCAGCCAGGGCCCTTCTGAGGTATGATGGGGTGGCTCTCTCCTTATGATCTACATCTATCTGAAAAAGAGAAGCAGATTCTCCAATGGAGAGTAAGTTAGCACCAGGACAAATGAGATAACCCTTACTTTTTTATAGAGAATTTAATAGGTGTAGGCCCTCTTGTAGCCCATGATTGATGGTAGCTTGATATTGGAGAGTGGGCTTATGTTTGGATATGGTTCTGACTTGTTTCCCAGCTTCAGCTATGGGTCCTGTACCACTGAGGGGATCAGTTATCCAAATCAAGAGCAGTTGGTTCCCCACCATGGCTGTGTGCCACTATTGCACTTGTGTGGGCATCACAACAGGTTATTTGTTGCTAAGTAGGTTAGACCATGAGTTTCTTGGACTGATATTGGTCACTTTCCCCCAGTCGCCCATGTAGCACCTTCTGGCACTAGACGCGCTGACTGTGTGGGGACTGATTCTCTTCTAGCTTCCAGCCATTCCATTCCATTTTACGTATCAACTGCATATGGTGTCTTTAGCAGTAGGGTCTTACCGCTAACCTTTGGTGGGTCATCAAGTACTCTGACAGAAATCTGTCTGTCTTTTAGGAAACTTTGTAGGTCTCTCTGATCAAAAACTCATTGTGGATGATAGCCCCATGCTGGTACTGGGAGTTACAGGTCAGTGCCCAGTAAGAGAATGAGGAAAAAGATAACTAATATACAAGAGTTAGAGAGAAAAGAGAGGAGGGGGGAGAGGGAGGGAGGGAAGATGTAGAAGATTAAGGTTAGCCCTGATCCTACCCTCTTCAGTGTCTTGTGGTTCAGGTGTTCCCTGTAAGGGCCTGATGAAGGTTCAGCCATTTGATCAGCCTTTTAGGAAGTAGAATTTTGTGGTACCATTGCCATTTGGGTCTAGATTTGTTTCCCACCCCTTAGATGCCCTCCCCTCCCTCCCCATCCATCCTAGTGTCTAGTCCATGAGATGCTTGCTAGGTATGTTAGTATCTTGGGTAGATCAGCTAGTTTTGAGGTAACACATTTTGATATGTGTTCCATCATTCAAGTAATATTTACTAAGCACCTATCTGCTCAGATCCTCTATGTTGAGTAATGACAAACTAACCTGACTATATGGTCTCTTTAGAAGGTGGCAGTGACATGCACAGAGGAGTAGCACTGGGGGCAGTGGGGTCCCCTCTGACAAGAGCTTCTGCTTCATCCAGAACCCAGTGGACTGATATTCTGGGATTCTTACTCCCATCAGTTCATCCTGATCAGAGAAATGCTACGACCCTTTTCAACCAGCACTGTGGCTGCAGTGGTGGGTAAACCTGCTTCCTGATTCCCATAAACATTTAGAAAACTAACTTCCAGCTAGAATTATTGGCCAACAAAAATATAGGCTAATAGTTATATGTGGGTAGCAGACAAATTATGAATAATTTTGTGTAAGCACATCTTAGACATTACAGAGAGCAAACATGCTAAAAACTATTTCTTGTTTATCTAAAACTCAAATTTAACAAAGTATCATAGATATTTCCTGACAGTATTACCAATATTCAGGGATAGGCAGGAGATGAGGGACATGAGGACTGTAACTACAGCAACACCCAGCAATAGCAGTAGCTGAAGGATTCCACAGAGAGCTGGTCCTGATATGACTTCTATTTCCAACATCCACAATACTTCAATAAAATATTCATTCTTGACAAATGATGTTCAATGAACTCTACTTGCAGTGTCTGGACAGCTCTTGCCCCATTATTCCCAAATTTTCATGTGTTCCCCTGACCAGTGTGACTTAATGGGAAGAGACCCTAAAACAGCTTTACCATTGCCAGCCTGTGTGAGAGACCTCATCAGGGTCCCTAACAGATGGCTTCACAAGAATATAGGACTGAAAAAAATTAATTCCTCAATGTGTATTACCAACGCTTTCTATAAACCATTTGCCTGCTTAGTTCCCTGCTGAAGATGATCCTTCCCTAAAAAACTCAGGCAGGTGTCAGATACCTGTGACTGCTAAAGGAACAATGCTGGCTAACCCAGTACCTGGCTCTGGACAGCTCCTCAGACAGTGCTGACTCATACTGTTCCTCTCTGGAGAGAGCCATCTACCTCCCTCTGTCTTGACCTAGCTTCCTTCCCTTACCTCAGAATTACTCTGATGTTTAGCATTAAAGTCACCCTGGTCACCCTGACACCTTGAGCTGTCCTTTCAGACCTCCACCTTTGATGTTCTGCCCTATTTGTCTGCCAGAACTTCCTAAAGCCTCCTACTAAGCCACCTTGATGCCAGCCTCCTACGTCATGACTGAATGTGATCCAATTCCATCAATCTGACGTCCAGAGCCCAGGAACCCACAGTATACAGGTTCACTTACAGTCTTTCACTTTCACTTAAGTAAAAAAATATGTCCATGCCGTATGATTTCCCTTGTTTAGGAAGGCCTTATGCATGCAGGTCATTGCTGTGTGACAAGCAGAGCACTGATGTTGAAGCTTTGTGGGAATGTCAGGAATAAAATAACAGACGATGCAGCTTTTCCAACCAGGAAGCGGGTGGGCTCGGGCAGCTACTCCTTCTCCAGCTTCCTGGTTTCTGGACTGGCTCAGCAGCATCCAAACCCACAGCTGCTGCCCCAGCAGCTTGAGAGTGGGAATGTCAATGCCAGTCTATTTCTGTGGCAAGTTCAGCACAGGCAGAGTTTAAAATATTAAAACCCAAAGTGAGGCTCATGGCTATGCCCTGGAAGGGCGGAGGAGGAACACAGCTTCTCCAGAAGGTCCACTGCCCTCCTCCCAACTGCAGTTTATTACAAATGTCTTTCTATTCCAGCTCCTAACATGAGGTGCCAAGCTGAAAAAAGAGGCAAATCATTGTAGGGTTTACTGTGCCTGCCTTTAGTAGCCAGTGCTGGTCTTGCCAACCCTCCCATCCTCTAGCCAAATGCAGAGTTGCAACACAGAGGAAATTGTCTTTGCTGAGTGGAGGAATGGCAAAGCCCTAACTGATGAATAGTTGGTGAACTAGCTCTTACGTCCACTCATGAGAAGTCTACAAACACAGAGGAAGGAGACTGGGTAATTGTACTGTGGGTCGCACAGATCCCCCAGATGTGCCAGGGACAGGATGAGGGAAGCTGGGGCACTTGTTCTCAAACCTCATTGCCCAGAAGTATCTCTGCCAATAGATGGGGCCTCACATCAGTGGGTAAGATGGAAGTAACCCAGTTGTAAAATAGCATTTCTAATGTAAGGCAGTCTTATTTTCTAGGGTGTAGGTTCTTCATCCTTCTCCACCAGAGCAAGACAGCCTCTCCCTCCACCTTGGTAGGAGGAAACCAGTGGAAAGCTGTTCTGTGGAAGCTGAGGCCTGTATGGTGGCCCAGTGGCATAAAGAGCCCTTCAGTTATACCAAGGCAGGTTTTGAGAGGCATGAAGGAAACTGATGGTTCCTCCTGCAATGAGCAAGGAGCTTGTGATGAAACTCAGCAGATGATTTCAGGAACAATCTTTCCTTCTTCCAAGGTCTGCTCCAGCCCTTATATACTCTTGTCTGGTACAGTCTTCTAACCTCACGAGTCTTCATCATCCTAGGGATGATTTGTTCCAAAGGTTAATAATTGTCATTTAAAAAAAATATTTCTATTCACTTCCTTTTATGATACTTATCATGGTCTACTTTTTATTTTCTTTTTAAGTATTTCTTATTTATTTTTGACAGAGACAGAAGCAGAAAGAGAGTGAATATTAGCACACTAGGGCCTCCTGCCACTGCAAATAAACTCCAGACATATCTCATCAGCCCCTTCCTTTCCATTTCTGACTGGTAGTTCAGCTAGACTAGCCAAATTGGTGGACAATGTGAAAAATCTGGCCTCAGTAAATAAGATAGAGAGTAATCAAGGAAGCCAGCAGATATCAAACTCTGGCCTTTTCATGTACCCTTCCCTGCAGAGATCATAAGAAGCAATACAATAGCAGGATGTACACACACACACACACACAGGGCGGGGGGGAGGAGGCACAAACTCACACAAATAAAAATAAATCCAAAATGAAATATTCAATTAAACACAAATTGTCAAGTGACACAATTTATGTACATATAGCAAATAGACATTAATATAGACTATAAGAACCATATTAAATCCCATGGCTAATGAGAGAGGGTAATAAAACAATGCTGAACAATGCTTTGGGTTAAAGAAGGGAGTGATGGATGAAATTATAACCACATTCCTGTTCAGAAAAGATTAATAAATGTTTTACTTCATCCTTACCTTGAAAACTATAAAAGTAATCATGAAATGAACAGAAATAAAATGTTCAACTTCTGAGCTAGAGAGAAGGCTTAGCAGATAAAATGCTTGCCTGTGAAGCCTAAAAACCCAAGTTCGCTTACTCAGATCCCACGTAAGTCAGATTTATAAGCTGGTGCACATGTCTGAAGTTCCTTTGCAGTGGCTAGAGGCCCTAGCATGCCCATTCTCTCTCTCTCTTTCTCAACATGCCTCTGCCTCTCTTGCTTTCTCTCAAATAACTAAAATATTTTAAAGAAAGAATATTCAACTTTTAAAAATGATAAAATAATTAAACCAGTAAAAATCAGAAAATGTGGTAAATATAAAATGCAAAAAGGTGGTGAAATATATTTATATATATACATATATGCACTGAAAAAAACTATAAATGTATAAGAAGATTACTTAAATGCAAATGATATAATATTTCTGGTTAAGGCAACAATCCTGCTATTGTATTGCTTCTTATGATCTCTGCATCTCTGTAGACACTTTGGTTAGGAAGCACACAGACTCTATCAGGCCCTATGCATTGTGACTGAAATTTTACTTAGGCAAAAAGGAAGAGGGATTATTTATTTGTTCCTATGATTTAAGGGATTAAGTGCAACAGTAACAAATGGTTCCCTTGGATAGGTTTTATTTCTATATATGTTCTCTCTCCACTATCAGAATGGCAACTGGTTAAAGAAATCTCATTCCATTTATTTCTACAGTCAATTCTCATGCTTTACATATAGAAGGCACCCTATGTGTTATGAATAATAGCTATTAAGTAAATAGATAATGAATGAAATTAGTCAGCTTTCCATGCCTATAACAAAGCATCCAAGATAATTAATTTCTGAAAGAAGGCTGAATTTGTACAGGGTTTCAGAGGTTTCCATCTATAGTCATAAGATGGCTGGTTTAGGACCCACAACAAGACAGCACATCATAGTGTGTAGCAACACCTTTTACTTCACACCTGGGAAGTATAAAAACAAAAAGGAAGAAATGAGGTTCCACAGCTAGTTCAAAGGTATATTTGCAATGATGAAAAATCTCTCTTCAGGTTTCACTTCTTGAAATTTCCACAAACTCCCAATAGCATAAATCTAAGACTCAGCCTTAACCCATGGGCATTTAGGGGACATTCCAGATTCAAACTATTCCAAAGTCTTCTGTCCCTCTTTTGAACTGGATTGTAGCAATGAAATGCTATGTCCATATGTTTGTCTTTAAAATTTCACCAGTTATCCCAAAGTTACTACAAGTGTGCTTTGTATCAAATACTGTGGTCAGCAAGGGCTGACTCAGCTCAGGCAGGAGTGAATAGAGCAGTGTACTCCTTCTACATTCCAGACCCACGTCTGTACAAACACAAGCTCACTCTCTGTGGAGGCTTCATCCACATCCATGGCTCCTTGCTGTTCTCTACATGATATTTTTAAGCAGCATCTGTAATTTTTAATGCTACAACATGTCAATCAGCAAAAAATTATTATCCATCTACCCTAATACTTCTCAAAAGAGCATATTGATTGAGCTTGACAACATTTAAATAGAATCTTAATTTGTAGAATTAGCAAAAGTAGGGAATAAAAAGGCATCAATTAGTGGAAATGCTGGTAATAGTATAAAATAATAATATAAACAAAGTTCCATAGGGTATAGAATTAGGAAGAGCAATGCAAAACTTGCTGGGTAAGCATAGTCTTGCCTTCCTTCTACCTCCACCTCCCTATTGAACATTAAAAGTGATTAACTTACACCAGCAAATACATTATTGCAAGGAAAAACTGGAGTGCAATGGACAGAGTCAAAAGGGCCTTGAAAAGCCTGACTATAATATTTTTTTCCAAGCTTGTCAAGTTTCAGAGCCCACAAATCTTGTCACACAGCTCAGCTCAGTTCCTGCTCTCCCATCCCCCCATAGCTCTTCCCAGCATGTATTTCCATATGCTCATTATGTGTCTCATAAGATGCATTGCTTCTATATGAAAAATGTATGAGACACAGCACTGTGCAAAACAATGTCTCAAAATTGGCCAATTATATTTTGTGCAAGTTCAGAATTGTTCATGATGTTTCTAGTACACTGCTCCTGGCTGTGGGGACTGTGTTCTGCATAGTTAAAACAGAGGACTTGATAGCTTAATTGTGCTTAATGAATGAAAAAAAAAAGTTTAAAAATAGCATGGGAAAGGATGCTAGTGTTTTTTAAAGATCTACTTTAACATTTCCAAATTACATAACCCTTTTGAAAAGGATAAGTGCATAATTTTAAACTGCTTTAAAACAAATTCTGTCCCTGGATTTTTCCAAGCTAGGAAGCAAACCTCAATGGAATATTTCCACCCCTCTTATCTACTGCTGTATTTATTCCCAGGTGGCTGTTTCTTCTCTGATCCATTCTGCTATCTGGTTTCCATATGTTCCTCTCAGCCATTTCACTGATCTTGTAGACTTGCTTCCAGGCTGCCTCTTTCTCTGCTTTCTCCTATTACTTAAATGAACATCTCTACAAACTCTTTTCCTTCTGATGTTTTCATGAAACTTGCTTTGTTTGAGGATATCCAGTCTTAAATTTATTTCTTATCATAACTCATACTTTGACCAACTGTCTTCTGAAGTCATTTAAGATGTTCTGAGTGAGTTACAGAATAATATGTTGTTTACCTAAATGTTATTTAAAACCCTGTGGTAACAGAGAATGGTAACTCTGTCATGATGAAGATACTCTCCTAGAAAAATTGCTATTCATAGTTTGGAAAATGTTCTTTCTCTATTCTTATTCAAGGCTACCCAAAAGAAATTCATATGAACTATAGTAATAAAGAACATTGGTAAACATCAAGCTCTTTGAGAATATCTTTCTTTTGTAACATGCTTGCAAAGACAAAGCTCTCCATTGTTTTGAACTTTTTATTATGAACATACTTAGTATGACTACATCATGTGTTGTTACCATCCTTTCCCTCCTCCATGCCCCCATTCTGCAGGGGGCCCTCCTAAGTGGGGCTGCCGGTATTCCCCATGGGGTTGTGGTTTATGCATTGTGTGAGCAGCAGTCAGTTGTTGGTGGAAGGCAATGCCTCTGGGCATCATGTCCCAATCTGTGGCTCTTAGAATCTTTCTGCCCCGTCTTCTGCATAATTCTCTGAGTTGTGTTGGGTGTATTTTAAGTCTACTTCAGAAATGAGCTCTTAGGAGCCTCAGAATCTCTTCTTTGGTAAGTATTGAGTATCCTCAGTATCTGTCTTCTTCATCCTGGTACTGATTGTCAGGATCACCATGGAAACAGCACTCTTGCTCATCTCCCCAACTCCTGTCTGGTTTTAGCTGGTGCTTGGCTGAAGTGCAAGGAGGACTGTTGCAGTCCGGTTCACATTGCTGGTAGAAATCGCCTAACCAAGAGCAGCTTCTGGGAAAAAGAGTTTTATTTTGGCTTACAGGCTCGATGGGAAGCTCCATGATGGCAGGGGAAAACGATGGCATGAGCAGAAAGTGGACATCACCCCCTAGCCAACATAAGATGGACCACAGCAACAGGAGGGTGTGCCCAACACTGGCATGGGGAAACTGGCTATAAAGCCCATAAGCCCGCCCCCAACAATACACTCCCTCCAGGAGGTGTTAATTCCCAAATCTCCATCAGCTGGGAACCTAGCATTCAGAACACCTAAGTTTATGGGGGACACCTGAATCAAACCACCACATTCCGCCCCTGGCCCCCATAAACTGATAATCATACATGATGTAAAATACAATGCATTCAGTCTGACTTTAAAAGTCCCCATAGTTTTTATCAATCACAGTGATGTTCATACATACCCATAGTCCAAGGTCTTTTAACTGAGCCATAATACCAAAACAACCTCAAAAAACCCATAATGCCACAGAATAAATATTCAGACTGCAATAGATGGCATTGGGCATAGCAAAGAAACATTCAACCAATACAAGATTAAAAACAACCAGGGCAAACATCAAACTCTGTAGCATCAAGTCCAGCAATTCTAGCCAGTAACAAATCTTCAAGTCTGATAATTCTAACCAGCAACAAGTCTCTGGCATTCCAATTCTGCCCCTCCAGCTAGGCTACTCACAGTCCTGGAAAACTTCATCGGTGCCGGCAGCTCCTTGGCAGCCATCTCATGGTCCCGGCATCTCCACTGGGTCTCCACTGCAAGCCACGGTTGATCCTCATGGCCCCATGGGGTCTCTATGCAGGCAACCAGCAAACATGCTTCACACTGCCAATGGCCATTTCCAAAACACAAGACCATGTTGCAAACTCAGTGACCCTCTTTCCAGCATTTCTTATACTCCTCAATACCAGGTAGGGTGCCAATTTGTTAATCCAGGGGGGATTAAAGTGGACTTTGAAGAACAGGACTCCTTGAGCACTCAGGCCCCTTCAAAAGAGTCTACATTCTTCTTGTTGCCCCAGCACAGGTCAGCTAGCCCAGTCTCAAAAGTTGTAATCTCTCAGTTGCAGCTGAAAGGGCAACAGTTCACCCAAAGATTTTTCTTTCTGTGCCATATCCCTCTGCACACACCAGTTTATTTCTATGCAAAGCAACCCTGCACAACTTCTCAGGACATGGGCACAAGAGCAAGCTTCTCACACAAACTGCAAGCCCAGTCCAAGCAAAGCTCTTTCTCACCCTCATAAGCCAAACCTCACAGTCCATAGTTCTTACTGCCTTCAGATCTTTCAGCTCTGCCCAGAATAGTCCATCAAGCTGAACTTACAGCACTGCAAAGCATCTCTTAGGCCAAGGTTTGAACTCCTTCCACATTCCTCTTGAAAATCAGCTACAAAAGGCTGAAGCCACACAGTCAGGTGTCTAGCAGCAACCCCACTCCTCGGTACCACTTTACTGTTGCAGTCCGGTTCGCATTGCTGGTAGAAATCACCTAACCAAGAGCAGCTTCTGGGAAAAAGAGGTTTATTTTGGCATACAGGCTCTATGGGAAGCTCCATGATGGCAGGGGAAAACAATGGCATGAGCAGAAAGTGGACATCACCCCCTGGCCAACATAAGATGGACCACAGCAACAGGAGGGTGTGCCCAACATTGGCATGGGGAAACTGGCTATAAAGCCCATAAGCCCACCCCCAACAATACACTCCCTCCAGGAGGTGTTAATTTCCAAATCTCCATCAGTTGGGAACCTAGCATTCAGAACACCTAAGTTTATGGGGGACACCTGAATCAAACCACCACAAGTACCTTCTGAAAAAGAACAGATTCTCCAACGGAGAGTCAAGTCAGCATAGGTTAAATGGGATAAATATTATTTTTTAATTTAATTTATTAGTTTTCTTTTCAGTAAATACAGGCAGTTTGGTACCATTGTTTAGGCTCATCTGTGATCTACCCCCCTCCCATTGGACCCTCCTTGTTGATATAAATGGGTCGTTCATTGTGGAGTTAGCCCCCAGTTATTGGTATGATAAATGTCTCTGCAAATCATGACCCAACATGTGACTCTGACATTCTTTCCACCCCCTCTTCTGCAAAATTTCCCTGAGCCATGTTGGGTTCATTTTTGGTCTGCTTCAGTGCTGAGGTGTTGGGGGCCTCCAAGGCTCTGGCTCTCTGATTTGGTAGGAGTTGATTTTTCTCTGCGTTGATCTCCTTCCCCTTTGTGCTGGTATCCGGTTCACAGGAAAACATCACCCTTGCTTGTATCGCCAGTTGTCCTTAGTTTCAATTGGGCCCCTTTTGAGGTATGTTGGGGAAGCTCTCTTCTTAGGATCTGCATCTATCTGGAAAAGAGAAGCAGATTCTCCAACGGAGAGTAAGTTAGCACCCGGAAAATTGAGATAACACTTACTTTTTTGATAGGCAGTTTGATAGGTGTAGGCCCTCTTATACCCCGTGATTGATGGTAGCTTGATATTGTAGAGTGGGCTTGTGTTTGGGTATGGTTCTGACTTGTTTCCCAGCTCCAGCTATGGGTCTAGTACCACTGAGTGGATCAGTTAGCCAAATCAAGAGCAATTGGTTCCTCACCATGGCTGTGTACCACTATTGCACTTGTGTAGGCATCACATCAGGTTATTTGTTGCTAATTAGGTTAAACAATGAGTTGCTTGGAGAGATCTTGGTAATTTCCCCCAGTCGTCTATGTAGCGTATGTATGTAGGTGTTTTATTACTTTTTCAATCTCCATGAGCGTGATGGGTTCATTGAGGTGATTAATTTGCTCTGAGTTTAGCTTTGGTAGATGATATGCATCCAGGAATTTATCCATCTCCTCCACATTTTCCAGTTTTGTGGAGTAGAGGTTTTTGAAATAAGTCCTGATGATTCTGCCGATTTCACTGATGTCTGTTGTTGTCTCTCCTTTTTCATTTTGAATTTTGTTAATTTGTAGTCTCTCCTTTTTTTGCTTGATCAAATTGGCCAGAGGTTTATAAATCTTGTTTATTTTTTCAAAGAACCAGCTCTTTGTTTTGTCAATTGCCTTAATTGTTGCCTTGGTTTCCAATTCATTAATTTCTGCTCTGATTTTAATTATTTCTTTCCTTCTGGAGCTCTTTGGGTTGGATTTTTCTTGTTTTTCCAATGCCTTTAGGTGGATGGTTAGGCTATTGATTTGGGATCTTTCTGTCTTTTTTTTTTTTTTAATTTTTATTTATTTATTTTGAGAGCGACAGACACAGGGAGAAAGACAGATAGAGGGAGAGAGAGAGAATGGGTGCACCAGGGCTTCCAGCCTCTGCAAACGAACTCCAGACGCGTGTGCCCCCTTGTGCATCTGGCTAACGTGGGACCTGGGGAACCGAGCCTTGAACCGGGGTCCTTAGGTTTCACAGGCAAGCGCTTAACCGCTAAGCCATCTCTCCAGCCCTCTTTCTGTCTTTTTTATGAAGGAATTGAGTGCTATGAATTTTCCCCTGAGGACTGCCTTCATTGTGTCCCATAAGTTTTGGTATGATGTGTTCTCATTGTCATTCAATTCCAGGAATTTTGCAATTTCATTTTTTATTTCATCCACTATCCACTTATTGTTTAAGAGTGCGCTATTCAGATTCCAGTTGCCATTGGGTTTCTTGTTGTTTTTTTTGTTGTTGATTCCTAAGGATATAGCATTATGATCTGATATCATGCACGGAATTATGTCGATTTTCCTAAATATGTGGAGGCTGTTTTTGTAACCCAGTATATGGTCTATTTTAGAGAATGTTCCATGGGCTGCTGAGAAGAATGTATAGTCTGTGGATTTTGGATGGAAAGTTCTGTAGATGTCTGTTAGGTCTAAGTGCTCTATAGTTTTGCTGAGCTCTCTTACTTCCCTGTTGAGCCTCTGTTTTGATGATCTGTCTATTACTGATAATGGTGTGTTAAACTCCCCAGCTAAGATGCTGTTGGTGGTTACTTCTGTTTTATTGTCAAGTAGGTTTTGTTTTATGAACTGTGGTGCCCTTGTGTTTGGTGCATACAGATTTATACAGATTTATGATTGTAATATCCTCTTGATGGATTGTTCCCTTTATAAGTAGGAAGTAGCCTTCTTTGTCTTTTTTGATTGTTTTTGGTTTGAAGTCAACTTTATCTGATATTAATATAGCTACACCTGCTTGTTTCTTATTCCCATTTGCTTGGAATATTATTTCCACCCTTTCACCCTGAGGAGGTTTCTGTCTTTAGTGGTAAGGTGGGTTTCTTGAAGGCAGCAGATTGAGGGGTCTAATTTTTTGATCCACCCTGTTAGCTTGTGTTTCTTGATGGGTGAATTAAGGCCATTAATATTTAGGGTGATGACTGTGAGATTTGATTTGATCCCTGTCATGTTGTGGTGGTAGAGGTGAGTTGGCATTTCCATGGAGTTGAAATTTTTTTTTTTTTCTATCTACTCTGGGTTTGGTTGCTGTGATCTGCTTCTTGTTGAGATTTCTGTTTGGTTGTTTCTTCTCTGTGGAGAATTTACTGGAATACTTTCTGTAGGTTTGGTTTTGTGTTCATATAATTGTAAAGCTGAGTTTTGTCATGGAAAGTTTTCCTTTCACCATCTATTATAAGGGAGACTTTTGCCGGGTAGAGTAGTTTGGCTTGGAAGCCATAGTTTCTTATTGTTTGGAGAGTTTTATTCCAGGCCCTTCTAGCTTTCAGGGTTTCCATAGAGAAGTCTGACGTTAATTCGGATGTGGTTTCCTTTGAAATTGGTGTGCTGTTTTTCCCTAGCTGCTTTTAGGATTTTTTCTTTGGTGCCAATGTTTAGAGTCTTAATGATAATATGTCTTGGGGAGTTTCTCCTTTGGTCTAGTCAGTTAGGAGTTCTGTTTGCTTCTTGTATCTTGATGGGCCTTTCTTTTAAGAGACGGAGGAAGTTTTCTTCAATTATTGTGTTAAATATGGTCTCCATGCCTTTGGTCTGAAATTCTTCTCCTTCTGGTATTCCAATGATTCTGATATTAGGACGTTTAAGTGTATCCCACAATTCTCTCATGTTCTGTTCACAGGAACTTTTGAACTTACTGAAATTTTTGGTCTCTCAAACTGTTTCTTCCATCCTGTCTTCCAGATCAGAATTTCTATCTTCCACTTCGCTGACTCTGTTCTTGAGAGCCTCTAGTGAGTTTTGGACTTGTTCAATTAAGTTTGCATTTTCTACTACTTTCCTATGTATCACTTCCATCGCTTTGTCCAGCTCCCTTTTTGTCTCATTTTCTGATTTTCTTGATGATTCTTGGAAATCTTCCTTGCATTTCTTTATGTTTTCATTTAGTGTGGCCAGCTGATTTTTAAGGTCCTCTTTTTTTTTCACTCTCCCTCAACTCTCTTAGCTCTCTTTGAATTCCTTCCAGTGTCTTATCATATTGCTCTAGCTTAGTGATGGTAGCATCCACAGGATTATCTGTCCTTTGTAGCTTTCCTGCCAGTTCTAGCAGTAGGTTGGTCAGGGGTGCATTGTTCATTGCTTCCACTTGATGTTCTGATCCTAAACACTCTTCTATTTTTTGGTTATATGTAATCCTTGTTGGACTGGGTGATCTGTCTGGATTTTCTTGCATTTTATTTTTCATGTTTCTTTTGCGCTGTGGTCTACCAATGTCAGTGTATGGGCAGGCAGGTGGGTGGAGCAGCCTGGGATCTAGCTCATTGAGAATCCAAGGCAGCCTGGGGCAGTTGCAAGCAGCTTGGGTTTTGCTCTCTCTTGCCAAAGCTGCCTATCTATAGCCTGACAGGGGCACCAAAGTTGCCTGAATTCTCATCCAGTACTGCACCTAAGCTGCCTGCCTTCCAGCTTGAAAGGGGACTGTGGTAGCAAGCCCTGAAGCTGCCCAAACTCTGTCTGGGATCACTGGGACCTGTAAACAATCTGCGCTCTCCCACCTCAGGGGAGTGGGGATGGGTGGCGAAGTACAGGTAGGGGATGGCACCTGCACTGGCGCTAGTGACTCGGTGTGGACTTGTGTGGCCCTTGCTGTGGGACTGGGCCCACTGCATGTGCAATTGTAGTGCAGAGGCAGCTGATGCAGGTACGGGATCAGGACACAGCAGAGGCTGACCGGCAGCAAGTGATGGGAGCACAGCAGCAGGGGATCTGGAAGCCACCTATTCACGGCAGAGGTTGCCCCCCAGGCCTGCAAACCAAGCACCACCTGGCTGGTCAACTCACAGGATCAGTGAACAAGTGTGGAGGTAGGAGGTCTCAGCTTCCGTGCAGCAGGCTGGCAGGTGTGGCTGGTGGGTGCCCAATCAGAGCACAGCCTCGCGGGGTGTGGGGGGCACGGGGGACGTGGGGTGTGCCAGGTGCGTGGGGCGCAATGGGGCATACAGGGCACGCAGGGGGGCGCAGGGCACGTGGGGGGGTGTGGGGCGCGCCGGGGCATCGGGCAAGCAGGGCGGGCATGTGGGGTGCGGCAGGACACAGGTGGCGTGGGGGGATGCGGGGGCATGGGGTGCTGTGGGGGGCGCAGGGCCACCAGGGCGCATGGGGCTCGGGGCGCGCAGGGCCACTGGGGCGCCGGGTTGTGCCGGGATACAGTGGGTCGAGGCGTGGAGCAGGGGTGGCGGGGTGCAGGGGTGTGTGCTTCCCTGTTTTTCCCCAATCTGTGCCCTCCCACTTGCAAAAGATTCTAATTGCCCTTGAATACTTGCCTTTTTTTCCCCCTGGTATCTGGAGTGCAGCTAGGCGGTCGCCATCTTGGCCGGAAGTCTGGGGATAAATATTATTAATTTAGGGAGAATTTGATGGTTGTAACATCTCTTTTAGCCAAACACTAGAAGGAGCTTGACACTAGAGAGCATAATTTTTGTCTCCATGGAATTCTGACCTGGTTCCCAATTCAAGATGTGGGTTTCTTTCCACTGAACTGATCTCTTAGCCAATCAGAAATCCATTGATAACCAACCAAGGCTGTGTATTACCATTGCACTGGTGTGTGCTTGTGAGGCTTGTTGCTTCTGTGTAGCTGAGATGCCCTGCTTGCTCATAGTATTGTTGGTCAAGTCACTTTCTCTCAGTAGCTCATGTAATGTTTTCCAGCACTAGACGGGCTAACTGTCAGGGGACGGTCTCTCTTGGAGATCCCAGCCTTGTCTCTCCATGTTCTGTGTCAGCAGCATATGGTATCTTCAGAAATAGGGTCTTACCTTTTACCTCAGGCTAGTAATCAAGTACTTTGACAGAGCCCATCTTGTTTTGGGCACCTCGTAGGTCTTTCTGATTGCTGAGTCAGATTAGCATTGCTGGTAGGAATCATTGAACCAAGAGCAGCTTGTGGGAAAAAGAGGTTTATTTTTGGCTTATGGGCTCAAGTGGAAGCTCCACAATTTTAGGGGAAAATGATGGCATGAGCAGAGGGTGGGCATCACCCGCTGGCCCACATAAGGTGGAAAACATGAACAGGAGAGTGTGCCAAACACTGGCAAGAGGAAACTGGCTATAACACCCACAAGCCCACCCCCAACAATACATTCCCTCCAGGAGGGGTTGATTCCCAAATCTCCATCAGCTGGGAACTTAGCATTCAGAGTACCTAAGTTTATGGGGGATACCTGAGTCAAACCAGCATATTCTGCCCCTGGCCCCCAGAAACTGATAACCATACATGAATCAAAATGCAGCACATGCCTCCAATTTTAAAATTCCCCATAGTTTTTATCAATTCCAGTGATGTTCATACACCCCCATAGTCTGAGATCTTTTAACAGCCCATCATACCAAAAACTACCCTCAAAAAACCCATAATAGTACAGAATAAACATTCATACTGCAAATCACGGCATTGACCATAGTAAAGAAATACATGATTTAAATAGGGCAAACACCAAATTTTATAGCTCCAAGTCTACAACTCTAGCCAGTGACAAATCTCTATTTCTAACTAGCAAGAAATCTCTAGAGTACCAATTCTGCCCCTCCAGCTGGGCTACTCACAGTCCTGGAAAACTTCATCAGGACAGCAGCTCGTTAGCAGCCATCTTGTAGTCCCAGCATCTCCACTGGGTCTCCAGTGCAATCAACGGTTCATTCTCATGGCCCCACGGAGTCTCCATAAAGGCAACCAGCAAACCTGCTTCATACTGCCCATGGCCATTTCCAAAACACAAGACCATGTTTCAAACTCAATAACCCTCTCTTTACTGCTTTTCTTATACCCCACAGTACCAGATAGGCTGCCATTTGCTAATCTAGGGGGAACAAAGCAGACTTTGAGGAACAGAATACTCCTAGAGCACTCAGGTCAAAAGAGTCTACATTCTCCCTGTGGTCCCACTGCAGGTCAACTGGCCCAATCTAAAAGGTTGTAATCTCTCAATTGCAGCTGAATGGGCAGCAGTTGATCCAAAGATTTTACTTTCTGTGCCATATCCCTCTGCTGACACCAGTTAATTTCTATGCAAAGCAACCCTGCACAACTCAGGACACTGGCATAACAGCAAGGTTCTCACACAAACTGCTAGCCCAGTTAAGGCAAAGATCTTTCTCACCCTCATAAGCCAAGCCTCACAGTCTGTAGTTCTTACTAAATCCAAGTCTTTCAACTCTTACCAGAATAGTCCATCAAGCTGCACTTATAGTACTCCAAGGCATCATCTCTTAGGCCAAGGTTTCAAATCCTTCCACATTCTTCTTGAAAATCAGCTCCAAAAGGCCAGAGCCACATCTTCAGGCATCTAGCAGCAACCCCACTACTGGAACCACTTTACTGTTTCAGTCATGTTTGCATTGCTGGTTGAAATAACCCAACAAAGAGCAGATAATCCTTTGGCTTTTAGGCTCATGGGGAAGCTCCATGATGTCAGAGGAAAATCTCCATCATCTGGGAACCTAGCTTACAGAACACCTAAGTTTATGGGGGGACACCTGAATAAAACCAGCACACTGATCAACAGCTCATTGTGGGTAGCAACAAGTTTCTGGTACTGGGTGTTAGAGGCCAGAGCCAAAAGTAATTGTTAAGGTTAGACTACATCCCCACCCTTCCCAAGGCACCTCTTTTCAGGTGCTCCCCCTTACTTCTGTTGAGTGTTCAATCCTTAAATCTATCTTCAAGGATAAAGGTTTCTATGGTACCAGTTCATTTGGGGTTTGGTTTTGTGATTTTCCTCCACCTTCTCCCTACCATCCCCCAAATGCTTCCATCCCTATTTTCTGTGCCTGGAGTTGCCTACCAGGTATGTCAGCAGCTGGAGCTATCCAGGCTAAGAACAGCAGATGAGGGAGACCATGTGTCAATTGTCTTTCTGTGATTTTGTGTGTTGGCTGAGTATGATCTGTTTGGTATGTTGTTTTCAATCCCAGCTAACTGTGTATTATGGAACAAGTTGAAGACAAAGGAGGTATAGTCTCAGTTTATAAGTTCTTTTAAAATAACATCTTTCTAGATGTCCTGTTTTTGAACATTAATCCTTCTTAAGGTATGTCTATAATTTGAGCAGATTCAGACTTCCCTAAAGTTTCTAGTTCAGTGTCTATCTTTCCACAAAAGTCTCATTTTGCTAATTTTAATTAAACACACATTTATCATATTGAATGTGATATTTTGCCCAAAAAAAGAGACAGAATGAAGAAACAAAGTAGAAAAAAAGGGGGTGGGAGAGAAGTGGGAGGAGAATCAACTAAAATAAATTGTATTTGAAAATACCATAATAATACCAAAAATTTTATAAACTGATTTTAAAGAAATTAATAAAAATTTAAAATGCCATAAAAACATATATCTTCCATTTTTAGGAATGCTTAAACATGGAAATCATTCTCCAGCTTCATTCACTAAGATAACTTCCTTCTCTCTATACCAGAAAATTTATACCTGAGTCTGAGTCTGCAACTAATTACATCCTGTCTTAAATTATTATCAGATTATTTTGTAGAAAGATAGCTTGTCTCTGTGGTTAAATTATATGTTCCAACATAATTCTTTCTTCATTTATATTACCTCCTAGTTAGTGATCTGTAAATAACATAATCAGAATATATTCATGAAGTATAAATGGCTAATAAATACCAGCCTAATTAAAGATCACCCGATGACACACTTACTGGCTCCCTCTGCTCCCTCTCATCATGTTCTGTGACAAATTTTTAGTAGACAGTGCAATGAAGTTCAGATACCAGTCTTCCTACAACAAGCATTTTCTTCATGAAAATGGTTATACAGAAATATATGAAACTAAAAATTCAGAACATTCTGAGATTCAACATTTTAGGGAAGTGTTTTCTAAAATATGTTTCATAAATTAAGGCCTGCTGCATAGAAAGACAAAGCTTCTCCCAGAAACCACAGATTATTAATCAACAATCTCAGTGCCAGGAACAAGATACCACCCAATGAGACATTGTTCAAGGAGACTATAGAGAAAACAATGTGGTCTATTGCAATTCTTCTTGATTGCCCTAAAAAACTAGATGGTATGGCCCTGTTGGTGAAGATACAACACACTTCAGCTGCAAGACATAAAGAAGCCAAGCTGGAACTGAGCTGGAAGCTTTCTCCTTCTGACTAACTTTCTTCAGAAGGTTCTATGTAACCTGCTAGGGAAGAAAAGTTATCAGCAGTCCCACTCAGCTGTGGACCCTGTGTACTCCACAATCAACCTGCTAGGCAAGATGCACCCACTGGTGCAATAATTGCAGAAATGTTATAGGAGTAACCAACTGGTTTCTGGTTGGGTTGGACCCACTACACAGGAGACAATTCATGCATAGTGCTATAAAAGCCCATAACTAGGAACATAAGCCATAGAGAAGACCTACAACTGTGGTTATGCTAAACAGACAGCATGTCAAATTTCTTCTAAATATCTAATTTTGTTCCTATTATATTGTTTTGAGCCTTGCAAAGAATATAAATTTCTTTCAGCAATGAGCAGAGGTCAGTGCAGAGATTCATAGTTGGAAAAATTACCAAGAATAAGCGATTACTGTGTACTCATCCCTAAACAAAACATCTAAACCACCATCTCCAAGGCTCAGGAAATTTCACAGAAAGAGAAAGTAGAAAGAATGTACAAGGAGGACGATTGTGGAGATGGACTGTGAAATGCTGTCTTCTAGATATGACATGGCATTACACTCATGAACTCATAGCAACTGTGATTTCCTGCACAAGACTGAACCTGTCCAAATTTCATCATGGATGGAGGGAGGGTTAGAATAGTTCCTGGGAGAGGACTCCTCAGTGGTGGAGTCACTGGTAAGTTGCCCATTCTCCAGTAAATAACCTTGCACCTGTGCTCATATAAGCAACCTTAACTCAGTGGAGGGGAAAAAAAAAAATCATGAAGCTGGGCATGGTGGTACATGCCTTTAGTCCCAGCACTGGGAAAGCAGAGGTAGAAGGATTGCCACAAGTTCAAGGCCAACATGAGACTATATAGTGAATTTCACGTCAGCCTGGGCTAGAATGAGACCCTGCCTTGCAAAAACAAAAAATCAAAAAACAAAAAAAAAGGAAAATAAAAGCATGAAACTATTATGGGAATTAATGGGAAAGAACAATGGTTTCATTGGGAGGGGTGGGGCATGAGCAGGCAATTGGAAGAAATAAGATCAAAACATAAACGTGTGAAAGTATCAAAAAATAAAAATAAAAAAGTGTTTCCTAAGAAGTTCACAAATTAACATTCAATATATGCACAATTTGCTATACACAAAATTTCCCAGAGGAGGAGAAAGTGCTTTTTGGGGGGTGGAAGGGGGTGGTGAAGTGGCAATAAAAGTGAATATTACAGGATTCTTCATAGCATTTTAGGAAAAATCTCAAAATGATGACACAGCACACAGTAATCATGTACACAGAAAATATCTTTCTGTTAGTCATCCCAAGAACAGATCTTAAGAAATATTAAAAGAATGGATAGATAGATAAGATAGTGTTTTGAGTGAAGATGTGATTGATCTGTCTTTTCTAGTGAATTATATGTGTCTGGGCATACAGCTACAGCCAAGTTTTCTCCCTGCTTCTCCTTAAGGCCACTTATATTGGCCTGTTGAAAGTCTTCTTTCATGGTTCTTAACCTGCCATATATCTGTTGGATATAAAGATATATGATAGACACTGAAAAAAATCAATATTTCATACATTCTTTCATGCAAGTGTATTTTTAATTTTTTAACCTCTGTTCTCAAGGTATACTGGAAATTTGTTATATGTTCTAAGAGGTACTAAGGATCATGAGGAGAAAGGAACCATGTCCTATTAGGAAGACTTAAATGAGACCTGGGATTTCATGATAATCTTCAGTACCAAAGTGGTTGAGGTTTATTCTGTTTTACTCCAAAGAACTGAGCTATAATGGATGAATGCAGTTGAGAAGTAATTTGTTCAGCAAGAAGAATTTCTATGCTTGGTGTTCAAAAATGAAGTACACAGCTTGCTTCAGCAGCACATATACTAACATTGGAATGATACCAAGAACATTAGTGTGGCCCATCATGCAAGGATGAATGCAAAAATGAAGCATAGTTTACAAGTTATTCTTTGACAACGTCATTGAGTAGATTATTGTTAGTGGAATCACACTAATTTTCTATATCTACAAATAGGTAAAGCATTATATATCAGTAGTGACTGTATTACCAATCATATACTGTCTGTTTTAGTAATAAAAGGCAAACAGACTTCCATCTTGACATAGTGTACTTCATTTATAGCTTTAAATATAGCAAAATGACTTTTGTATAGTAAGGGCTCAATGAATGGGACATACTTGATATCTTAGCTTTCACTAAATTCCTCAGCTAACTGTTCCCATCTGTCTAAGTTACTATCTGGCAAACTTCAAGGATCCTTCCAGATTTAGTACTTTAGATATTTTTTCTCCCTGTCTCTATAATTTGTCTCTCACACAACACTCTCATTCTTTCTCCTTTCCTTCTCTCACCTAGGGAAAGTGCTTTCATAACACAGTAACTTTAAAATAAAAGAATATATCCCATTCTTATGTGCCTCTCTTGCCTCCTCCATGTCAATTCTTCCTGCTATCCATGCCTGTCCTCAGGCTTTTGCTTACCCCCAGTTTAGGTTGCCTGCACTGGTCCATGGACTGGAAGACTCAGCACAAAGTAGACCAGATCCCTTTTCCCTTACTTCTCCTAGTCCCCTGGTCCTGGTAAGTCATCCCATTGTGCCTTGCTGAGGGAGGCCTGACTCCTGTGTGAGCTGAAGAATCAGGCCTTTTTCTCCAGTTTCTTGACAAGACACTAAGTACCAACATCCCTGTTTACCTCAGTCAGAGAGTGAATAGGCCAAAGGACACAAACTTGCTCCCTCCTCAATAAATAAAGAGTCTTCCTAAAATAAGTAGACAACAATGCAAAAAGCCAATGAAAGTCAGAAAACTGAGAGATCTCCATCAAGGATGCCTAGTCCTACTACAGAAGCCTCCAATGAAATCATACAGAAATCAATAGAAATTCATTCCCAAAATGAAAAGAAAACAACCAATGAGACCTTGACCAAAAAATCGCTGATCTTGAACCAAACTATCAAAGAACCAACAATCGTATCAAAGAAATTGAACATAATCATCTCCTAGAGTGTTCAGTTATTGACAGTAGGCTTAACTTGATGGAAGAAAATGTTAGAACCCTCCAAAGAGATATGAATAAATTGAAGGGAAGTCAAGAAATGGAAGAGTTCAACAACCAGTTGATTAAGCTTAATGAAAACTTGATCAAATGCAAGAATTAACTACAAAAAGCATCAAGAAAATCAGAATTTTAACTGAAATCATACCTCAAAAAAGAGATGAACACTATACAAAACACCACAACAGAAACCAAAAATCAAATAGAATTTATGAAAACCTCTCTAGAACCACTCACCAACAGAGTATCATATGGAAGACAGAACCTATAACCTGTAAGATAGGACAGAAGAAATTGATCAAGAGGCCAAAACTTTGCTAAGTTGAAAATATCAAGGGATATTTTCAAAATTTTCAAGGGATATTTCAAACTTTCAAGGATTATTTTCAAAATATCAAGGGATATGAGGGAACTGTGGGACACTCTACAATGACCAAACATACAGATCAAGACCATACCAGAAAGAGAGGAAATCCAGACTGGAGGCATAGAAAACATCCTCAACAAAATAATTGAAGAAAAGTTTCTGAATCTTACAAAACAGTGGCCCATCCAGATACAAGAAGCCCACAGAACACAAAACAAATAGGACCAAAGAAGAAACTCTCCAAGACACATCATAGTTAAAACCTTTAACAATGAAAACAAAGAGAGAGGGTTAAAAGCAGCAAGAGAAGCAATTCACAACATACAAAGACAATCCCATTAGAATAACATCAGATTCTCAGTGGAAACCCTGAATGCCAAAAGGGCCTATAATGGAACACTTCAAAGACTGAAAAACTATGGCTTCCAACCCAACCTGCCTTACCCACCAAAAGCATCCCTCATAATAGAAGGTGAAAGAAAAAAATTTCCATGAAAAAAGTCAACTCTATAATTATACACAAAGCCAAATCTACAGAGAATACTTGAGGGAATACTCCACACAGAACAGTCAAACAACCAATCTCAGGATCCAACAAGAAGATCTCAATAACCAAAATAGACCAGGATCAAAACAGTACATATCACAAGAAAGCACCCAACCACATAAAACACCTCATCATGGCAGGGATTAATTCAAACCTCACAGTAATAAACCTAAATATTAATGGTCTTAACTCACCCATCAAAAGACATAGGCTATCAGGATGTACCAAAAATGTGGACTCTTCTATCTGCTATCTTCAAGAAACTCATCACTAAAGAAAGACACCTCCTCATGGGGGGAAAGGTTGGAAAATGATATTCCAAGAAAATGGAAATAAAAAACAAGCAGGTGTTGCTATATTAATATCTGATAAAATAGACTTCAAACCAAATGAAATCAAAAAGGACAAACAAGGTCACTTCTTACTCATCAATGGAATGACTCAACATTAGCACATCACAATAATAAATATATATGCCCCAAACATGAGGGCACCACAGTTTATAAAACAAAATCTACTGGAAAATAAAACAGAAATAAACACCAACACCAACTCCTGGAGACTAAACAACACACTTTTAAACAATGAATGGGCCATGGAAGAAATCAAAAAAGAAATAGTAAAATTCCTAGATTTGAATGGTAATAAAAACATAACCTCCCAAAACTTATGAGACTCAATTAAGGCAGTCATAAGGGGGAAATCATAACCCTAAATGCCTTCATTACAAAGACAGAGAGATCAAAAATCAATAACCTGACTGTCCACCTAAAAGTGCTGGAAAAACAAGAAATATCCAATCCAAAGAGCTCCAGATGAAAAGAAATAATCAAGATTACAGCAGAAATTAATGAATTGGAAAGTAGGAAACCAATTTTTTTTTTTAAATCAATGAAATGAAAAGCTGGTTTTTTGAAAAAATAAACAAGACAAGTCCTGGCCAAAGTTATCAAGCAAAAAAAAGATAAGTCTCCAATTAACAAAATCAGAAGTGCAAAAGGAAAGATAACAACAGACACCAGTGAAATTGGAAGAATCATCAGGGCATACTTCCAAAACCTCTACTCCACAAAATTAAATAATCTGGAAGAAATTGATGAATTCCTAGATACATACCACCTACCAAAACTAAACTCAGAGCAGATTAATATCCTAAATAAACCTATCAAATCCACAGAGATTGAAAAGATAATCAAAAACCTCTCCAAAAGGAAAAGTCCAAGACCTGATGGCTTCTCAGCTGAATTCTATCAAACTTTCATAGAAGAACTGAAAACAATTTTTTCAAACTATTCCACATAATCCAGGGCCAAGGAATCCTCCTTGATTCCTTTGATGAAGCTATCATCACCCCAATACCAAAACCAGACAGAGATCCAAAAAGGAAAGAAAAATTTAGGCCTATATCCCTAATGAACCTATATGCAAAGATTCTGAACAAAATCCTTGCAAACTGAATTCAACAACACATCAAAAGGATTATCCACCTTGATCAAGTAGGCTTCATCCTAGGGTGCAGGGATGGTTTAACATATGGAAATCAGTCAATGTAATATACCACATAAATCAGCTGAACCATAAGAACCACATGATCATCTCAATTGATGCAGAGAAAGCCTTTGACAAAATACAACACAACTTCATGATCAAAATGTTGGAAAAAATAGGCATGGAAGGTTTATATCTCAACATAACAAAGGCTATCTATAAGGCTCCTAAACCCCAAATAATATTTTATGGGGAAAAACCTCAAGGAGTTCATACTGCGATCAGGAATAAAACAGGGGTGCCCACTCTGACCACTGCTCTTCTACATCATAATAGAAGTACTAGCACAAGCAAAAGCAAGAGAAAAAACTGAAAGGAATTCAAGTTGGAAAGGAAGAAGTTAGCCCTATTTGCAGATGACATGATCCTATATATAAGTGACTTGAAAGTCTCCATCCCCAAACTTTTAAATGTGATAAATTCCTTCAGCAAAGTTTCAGGATACAAAACCAATGTACAAAAAATAAGTAGCTTTTCTGTATACAAAGTATGAATATACAGAGAAAGAAATCAGTGAGACTGTCTTATTTTCGATAACAACAAAAAAATTAAATACCTTGGAATAGCACTAGCAAAGGATGTGGAGGAACTATATAAGGAAAACATAAAAACACTCAAGAAAGAAACAGAAGAAGACTTATGAAAATGGAAGGACCTCCCATGTTGCTAGATAGGTAGAATTAATGTTGTGAAAATGGAAATTCTACCAAAAGTAATATAGAGATTTAATTCAATAACAATAAAAAATACCAGCATCATTCATCACTGAGACTGAATAAATGATCTCAAAATTCATATGGAATGGCAGAAGGCCTCGGATATCCAAACATATCCTCAGCAAAAGAAACACCTCTGGAGAAAAAAAAAAAGAAACACCTCTGGTGGTATCACCATGCCAGATCTAAAACTATATTACAAACCCAAAGTCACAAAAACAGCATGGTACTGGAGTAAAAACAGAAATATAGACCAATGGAACAGAGTTGAAGACCCAGACTCTAGGACAAGCAACTACAGCTACTTGATCTTTGACAAAGGTGAATAATGTAGACTGGAGAAAAGACAGCATCTTCAACAAATGGTGTTAGAAAAATTGGATGACCATATGTAGAAAAATGAAATTAGACCCACTCATTTCACCATACATAAAAATCAAGTCCAAATGGATTAGAGACCTCAATATAAGCTTCTGTTACTGGAAAAAAAAAAAAAAAAAAAAAAAGCTCCATGATATAGGACTAGGAAAAGACTTCCTGAACAAAACTCCATTAGCCAAGGAAATTAAACAAGCACTCAACCAATGGGATCTCATGAAGTTAAAAAGTTTTTGCACAAACATACCATAAGCAGAGCCAATAGATTACCCACTGAATGGGAGAAAATCTTTTCCAGTTATAACACTGACAGAAATCTACAAAGAACTCAAAAAACTAAACTAAAATAAAATATCAAAGAACCCACTCCAAAAGTGGAGAGATAAATAGAGAGTTCTCAGAGGAAGAATTACAAATGGCTAACACAGACTTAAAATGTTAAACATCCCTAATCATTAAGGAAATGCAAATTAAAAGAACTATGCATTTCCACGTTTCCCCAGTAAGGATAGGATAGCAAACATTTAAAAATCAAATGAAAAAACAAATGTTGTTGAGGCTGTGGAGAAATAGTAACCCTCATTCACTGTTGGTGGGAATGTAAACTGGTACAACCACTGTGGAAATCAATTTTGAGACTCCTGAAAAGGATATATAGTTACCAGAAGACCCTGTTATTCCCTTACTGGGCATTTAGCCTAAAAGCTCCACATTTCAGTTCAAAGATATTTTGCTCAACCATGTTTATAGCTGCTCAATTCATAATAGCTAAGAACTGGAATCAACCCAGGTGCCCAACACTGGATGAATAGATAACCAAGATGTGGTATATCTGCATGATGGAATTCTACTCAGCAGTTAAGAAAAAATGACATTGAAACTTTTAGAAAAATGATTGAACATGGAACAGATCATTTTAAGTGAACTCACATAATCACAGAAACACAATCATTGCATGATCTCACTCATCTGCAGTTCCTAACCTGGATCAGCCCAAGTTGCTGACATACTGAATAGCATCTTGAGGCTTGGACAACAGGGAGGGGAGGGCTTGGGGGAAAGGAAAGGGTTGACAGGGGGGACACAAAATCAGAACCCAAATTGAACTGGTACCATAGAATCTTATATCCTGGAAATCAGACTAAAAGGTGGAACCCTCAAGCAAACCTTACAGGGAGCACCTGAATCAAAGGGACTTGAAAAGAGTTAGACAAAACCTAACTTCAAATTTCTCCTGTTTCTCTTTCTTCTCTGGATTTTGCTTCTTTGTTTTCCCTTGGTGCTGGCCTGTAATTCCCTGTACCAGGATCTGGTCTACATCCACAATGAGCTGTTGATCAGAGAGACCTACTAGATCTTACAAAACAAACCTTACAGGGAGCACCTGAATCAAAGGGACTTGAAAAGAGTTAGACAAAACCTAACCTCAAATTTCTCCTGTTTCTCTTTCTTCTCTGGATTTTGCTTCTTTGTTTTCCCTTGGTGCTGGCCTGTAATTCCCTGTACCAGGATCTGGTCTACATCCACAATGAGCTGTTGATCAGAGAGACCTACTAGATCTTACAAAACAAACAAGAAAAACTTCTGTCAGAGTACTTGATTACCTGCCAGTGGTTAATGATAAGAGCCTACTGCTGAACACACTAATTGCTGTCAGCACAGACCATGGTGAGACCTGATTGAAATCCAGAGGAGAGCCATTCCTCAGATAATTATCCCATCTAGTGCTGGAAGGCACTACATGAGCTACCAGGGGAAAGTGGCCAACATCTGTCCAAGCAACTCAGAGTCTAAGCAACTCAGAAGCAAACGACCTGATGTGATGCTCACACAAGTGCAATAGCAGCACTCAGCCATGGTGGGTAACCAACTGCTCTTGGATTGGCTAACAGATCCCCTCAGTTGAAAGATATCCATATCTGGAAGTGGGAAACAAGTCAGAATCATATCCTTTGTCAAGCTCCCACTAACCTTACACTATAAAATTGTCTAAATTCTGATAATTCTCTCTAAATTAATAACAGTTATCCCATTTACCTGGTGCTGACTTCACTCTCTACTGGAGAATCTGCTTCTCTTTTACAGATGGGAACTGGACTTGAGATAAACCACCCAGTGCACCCCACCTCAGCCCCAGCTGAAACAGAGGAATTGGGGAAATGGGCAAGAATGCAGTACTCTCAGTTAAGCTGATATCAGCACAAGGGTGAGGGAAAAAGCTACTGAGGACATTAGACACCTACCAAAGAAGACATCTAGATGCTCCTAAGTGCCCATCACTGAAGTAGACTTAAAATGTTCCCAGCATGGCTCAGGGAATCTCATGGAAGAGGGGTCAGAAAGATTGTTAGAGTCACAGTTGGTACATTTTGTACAGACACTGCCTCTCCCCCATAACTGACTGCTGCCCCATAATGCATGACCCACAATACCCATTGGGTTTACCTGCACTCTCAATAAGCAAAGCCTCTTCAGAAAAGGGGAAGGGAAGAGGGAAAGGATAGCCCCAACATGTGATGTTTACATATAAAGTATGTCCATATCTAATTATAAAAATAAAATATATATTAAAAAAGAATATCTATTACTACAATCTAGACAAATATGCAATGTTTATGCAGTTGCACTGTGACAGTAATAAAATTTACATTTTAAATATCCTCTTTTATTATATATTGTACATCAAAATATATTGCTTGGTAGGAAAGAAGTGTTACTTCCTAACCTTTTCCCTTTAATAATATCTAAGCTACTGGAAGCTGGAGACCTTAGAGGAGTCGAGGTTAAGAGGCTTAGTGGCAAGGGGAAAAAGGAAAGGTTGCTGGCAATGCTAATAATTAAATGTGTGGATTTTGATGTGAGCCATTCCTGACTCAGATTTTGGTGGGAAGGCATGAGAAGAAAAGTACTGTTAGGGGGCATCTACTTTAGACATCTATCAGGACAGCATCCTACCTCCATCAACAGACCCTAAGGATTTCAAAGTGACAAATCAATAATATTAATGATATTTAAAAAACACTTCTAATATTAAATGGAAAGCACACTATTTTGATCTTTTGAAACTAAATGGCTCAGAAACCTCCTAAACACTGGCATATTAGCCTTCTGTTCACTTGGAGAGTGATTGAGAAAGATAGTCAACATTGACCTGTGCCATCAGCAAGCATTCACATACATACAAACATGCATACACATGACATATACATGCATGTACAGAAAGAAAGAATGGAGAGGAACTGTGGGTATGGCTGGGTGGTATAGCATTCACCTAGCATGTACCAGGCCTTGGGTTTATCTCAAATGCCATGAAAAATAATAAGCTTAACCAAAATTAAACCACACCTCACAAAGGCTAAAACACAGATTTGAATTAGCTCAAATTCTGGCTGGATTGAGTTGAATAGTTCATACCCTACTGCTTTACAGATGTAAATAAGTTCTCTGGCAATTCAGACAGTACCACCCAGAGCCTTTATTTATATCTGGACTTGTTCATACCAAATTCCCTTTAGTAAATCAAATACTACAAGGCAGAGCCTTAATGGAGCAGGTGTGTTGCTGGGGGTGGGTCCTGTATGTTGCAGTCAGGTTTGCATTGCTGGCAGAAATCACCCAACCAAGAGAAACTTGTGGAAAAAAGAAGTTTATTTTGGCTTACAGGCTCAATTGGAAGCTCTAGGATGGCAGGGAAGACAATGACATGAGCAGAGGGTGGACATCTCCTCCTGGCCAACACCAGGTGGACAATAGGAATAGGAGAATGTGCCAAACACTGGCAATGGGAAACTGGCTATAATACCTATAAGTCCACCCCCAACAAATACACTGCTTCCAAGAGGTATTAATTCCAAAATCTCCATCAGCTGGGAACCTAGCATTCAGAACACCTAAGTATATAGGGGACACCTGAATCAAGCCACCACAGTGTCCTTGGCTCACCTAACTTTCTCTACTTCCTTCCTGCTGCTAAGATATGATGCCCTCCTTTCTAATCTTTCCATGTTTTCCTTGTTGGGTAGCTATCCCCAGGAAAGAAAATGTAACTGATACATATATAAAGTGAATGTTAAACTAAAAGAAAAATTTGATAAATCCAAAATTATTGTAATTGTATCTTAACACATTTTCTCAATAATTGATAGGCTAAGCAGTTGAAATCTTATTATGTGTATATGCACAAGGGGGGCATGCATCTGGAGTTCGTTTGCAGTGGCTGGAGGCCATGACACGACCATTCTCTTTCTCTCTCTATGTGCCTCTTTCTCTGTCTGTCTATTGCTCTCAAATAAATAAATAAAAATGAATGAAAAAAAAAAGATGGCTTGGCAGTTAAAGTTTTTTCCTGCAAAGCCAAAGGACCCTGGTTCAAGTCCCCAGGACTCATGTAAGCCAGATACACAAGGGGCACATGTGTCTGGAGTTCATTTGCAGTGGCTAGAAGCCCTATCATGCCCATTCTTTCTGTATTTCTCTTCTATCTCAATCTCTCTCTGCTTGCAAATAAATTTTTTTTAAAAAAAATAAAAGTTAGAGGACAGATAGAGCTTCACAAGAAAACATACACACAGAGAGAGAGAAAAAAAAAATATGAATGTCCACAAGAAAACTGAGATAGACACAAAGAGAAGATGAATTTCCACAAGAAAATTGAGAGGAACAGAGTGAATATGAATGTCCTCTTATATAGTGGAATAAATTAGAAATAATAATAGAGATATTATTTTTTTAAATTCAATTGAACAAATTCGATGTTTTTGTTTTAAGTTGTATGTATCAAAAACCAAATCACAATAAAATTTAGAAATTATTTTTAACTATATAACAATAATCATGATGCCTCAAAATTTATAGAATACAACTAATACAATTCTTGGGAGAAAACTATAGTTTTGAATGTCTTTATTTTTAAAAAGGCAGGCTAAAAATAATTACCGAAGGATCCATTTTGAGAACTCAGAAAAAAGCAAAAAATCTAAAGGGATTTTTTAAAAAAGAATATAGAAGCAAGCAATACAAAATATGAAAAACATAAAATAGAAAATTATTAAAGCTAGTCTATAAAAAGGACTAATAAAATTAACAAATGGCTAGACAGGCAATTTAAGAATAGATGTTAGAACATATATATATGTATACACTCACATATTGTATATATTAACTATAGTTTATATTGGTGTCTCTGACTGTAATCCAATAGTACTTGATTCATTTTTTCATTTCTTTCTTTTATATCAGCAACTTTCCTTTCTGATAGTTCAATCCAGCATATAAGTAAAGCTATTTCAGAATTGTTAAACTAAACTTCATGAAAAAGGAATAAGCCAGCCAGTGTGGTAATGCATGCATTTCATCCCAGCTCTTGGGTGGCTGAGTTAGAAGGCTTGCTATATGTTTGAGGCCACCCTGAGACTGACTACATAGTGAATTCCAGGTTAATCTGGGCTACAGTGAGACCCCATCTTGAAAAACCAAAACAGAAAAACAGAAATTTGACAACTAAAGTATGATATTTACATATTGTTATTATTCTCTACAGTTTCATAATTTTAATCAAACATCAATTGTCAGTTATACAGGTTAGTTCTTTGTTTAGTTTTTAGATAATGGAGTCCACTCTTTGTCATAAGGAGTTCTATTACTTTTGACAAATCTAGTCAGTTTTCAGTCAGATGAACCTATCTCAAAAATTTTTTGGTTTTTCTTTTGAAATGGCCACTGAGTTATGTGAGACAGGGTTGTTGTAGTTCCTGCGTAGAGACTTGATGGAGCCATGAGAATGAACCATGGGGTTTCAGTGGAGACATCAGGACTTTTTAGGTGCTGGGACTATAAAGTGGCTACCAAGGAGAATTTCCAGCTCAGGATGGAGTTTTTTCCAGGCTGTGGAAAGCCCAGCTTGGAGGGGTGACATTGGAACTCTAGAGATTTTGTCACTGGCACAGTTACTGAACAAGGAGCTTCAGGATTTACTTATTTGCCCTGCTTGTTTTAGATCTTGTTATGTCAATCTTTTCTTGCAATGTTTTATTTTTTCAGTTGGAATATTACAGTGCATGATTATCTGTACTTAACTTGTGTTTTAATATTATAGGCTCACAGTTAAGAGCAGTGTTGGGATTGATACACACTGTGAGGATTATGATAGTTGGATTGAATGCACTTTTACATCCTGAAATGGTCATGAGCCTATAGGGGCCAGGGGTCAGATGTGATGGTTTGAATCTGATGTCCCCCATAAACTCATGTGTTTTCAATGCTTGAGCCTCAACTGGTGGCAGTTTGAGAGGTGAAGCCTTTGCTGGAGGAGGTATATAGCTGGGGATAGGCTTGGGAATGTTGTATGAAGATTCCCCTTGCTAGAGTTTGGCGTACTCTCTTGCTGCTATTTTCTCCCTGCTGTACTGGGGTGTGATGTCAAGCCTCTGCTCATGCCATGCCTTCCTCTGCTGTGATGAAGCTTCCCTTCAAGACTGTAAGCCAAAATAAAACCTTTACTCCCATTTGCTGCATTTGGTCAGATGTTTTGTCCCAGCAATGCAAAGGTAACTACAACATTATGGATATTTGAAAGATAAAGTTTATCAGGATAAATGCATTGCTGAGAGTTTATAATCAAAATATATGTTGACTATTTCAACTTACTTTGTTCTATTTAGGGAGTTCTATAATATTCATCATTTATTTTGTTAATGTGACATTTTATTGGGTTTTGAATGTTAAGTAATTTCCTGTAGGTTATTAGACCTGCTAATATTAGTTAAGAAATTCTGGGCTGGAGAGATGGCTTAGCAGTTAAGCACTTGCCTGCAAAGCCTAAGGACCCTGGTTCAAGGCTCGTCTCCCCAGGACCCACGTTAGCCAGATGCACAAGGGGGTGTACGCATCTGGATTTTGTTTGCAGTGGCTGGAGGCCCTGGCATGCCCATTCTCTCTCTCTGCCTCTTTCTCTCTCTGTTGGTCTCAAATAAATAAATAAAAATAAAGAAATTCTGCTTGTACTTTCTTTGGGAATATTAGTCTGTAATTTTCTTGAATACCTTTGTTTAGTTTTGGCATGAAGGTAGTACTAATATCATAAGGTGAGTTGGGAAATTTTTTCCTTCTCTGTTATCCCAGAAACTTGGGTAGTATATGTAATTGTCTATTTAACTTTTAAATGTGATTTATAATGAGTTCATTTATAGTTGGAAGTACTGCTATGTGTGTTTATGTGTATATGTCTGTGCATGCATCTCTGTGATTTTAACATATGCTCATTTTTCTACTTTTAAAGTAATCACATAAAATTGACAAGATTATAATCCTTTATTGCTTTCTGTTTAATAACAATGCCTCCATTTTAATTATTAGTATATATATCATTACATAATATATTATATATATATATATATACTAATATATATATATCATTACATAATATCATTCTTCAATGAAAGGAACAAGAACTTATTGTAGAAATAACTAATTGTAAGTTGGGACAGAGAAAAGACATCACAGGCATCTCAGTAAGGTCAGAAAGAAAGGAAGTGCTCTGTAGACAAAAGTATGAGGATGTACCATGTCAAGGAGACAGAGAAGACAGCTAAAACTTCTCCATGGTAAAAGCTGGGAGAATTAAGTAACAAAGATGTACTGACTTAAATTCAACATATAAATATGCATGAGTCCATATTGACATAAATACATGATAGATTCAATGAGTAAATGAATAGGATAGCTTTTTCACAGACTTTTCAAATAATATGTAATAATATGTAAGATTATACTAAGTAAAGGAACCTACGTTTAGAAAAATGCTGTATATTTTCTCTCATATGCAGATCTTAGGTTTAATTTTTTATATTTGAATGTAAGCTGGAACTTCAGTAAGGAATATAGGCCAGGAAGCTATAAAGGGCCCATGAGGAGGATGAGGGACTCAGGAAAGGGATACAGATGTTTAAGTTGGGGATAGAATGCTGAATGTAGAAAGATCTAAGGGGGATAAAGAGAGAGGAAGGGATGAGAGGAGGGGCTAGAGGGAGAGTTAATCACAACTAAAGTTGAGAGCTGGGTGTGGTGGCACACACCTTTAATCCCAAAACTTGGGAGGCAGAGGTAGGTAGATCGCTGTGAGTTCAAGGCCACCTGAGACTACATAGTGAGTTCCAGGTCAGCCTGGACTAGAGTGAGACCCTACCTAAAAAAAAAAAAAAAAAAACTGAAACAAAAAAAAAAACTAAAGTTGATAAGAATAAACTATAGGAAGCCTATTTCTTTGCTAACCAATTAAAATAAATAATTTAAATAAAGAGAGAAAATGAGTTTGGGCAGAAGTACTCTGAAGGTGGATAATATGACATCCAGAAGTCATGGGAAACCTTCCAGTGAATTGTTGGGCAGAGAGGTCCCTGAGGCTCCTCCAAGCAACATAGGCTGATGCCAAATCTCTTGGTTACCCAACAAAACTAGATGGTAAATCCCTAGTATTGGAGACACCACATGTGTCAATTTCTAAACACTGAGAAATCAAACTGGAACTGAGCTGGAAGCTATCTCCCTGCTGGCTATCTATCATAGTGCTTAAGTGTCATGCTGGCCACTGGTGGGGAAAAGACATCAACAGTCTAAACCAGCAGTGTACCCTGCAAACTATAGAACAGGTGATCCAGGCAAGATAAGCTCACTGTGCAATAGTGGCATTACCCCCTGTTATGGGGGTAGCCAACTGCTCTCTGATTGGATTTGAGGCCAGTATGCAGAAGGGAATTCATGCTTGCTGCTCTATACCTAGCCAAAAGCCTATGACTTGGAAGGTCATAGGCCTTAGGAGGGAAGCTACCACTGTACTATTGTTGTGTGGATAAATGAACATGTGCCCATTAATTTGCCTTTTAAATGCTTCTGTTTATGCTCATAGGTATTGCTGCTCTCACTTTTGATTAGAAGAACTTCTTTTCACAGAGGTGGCACTAGAGGGGATACTGAAAACATCAAAATACTGAGGACAGCTAAATTCTTAGAATTAAGTGAGATCCATCCCAAACACATTAAGATTCAGAGAACAGTGTGGAACAGATGGTAGAAAGAATTAAGACAGGGGATGGGAAGGAGGTCTTTATAGTATTATATTCTAGATAAAAATTAACCATTGCCTTTATGACCTCAAAGCAGTTATTGCCTGCACAAAATTGGGCCCATCAACATGTAATTGAAGATGATGAAGAAAGGCAAAAGAAAGACGCCAAAATGGAAACAGGCCTAGTGAAGGGAGGAAAGGGTTCAATGGAAGAGGTATGGGGGAAGGGAGATAAAAGAGAATGAGGGGCTATATAAAAAAGGTTAATATTAACAATTTCATGTGGAGTCATAACCCTGGTATGATGTGATGAGAAAAATTGCTCAACTCCACTGTATTCTTTCCAAAACCCTGCAAATCCAGTAAGAAACACACACACACGCACACACACACACACACACACACACACACACACACACAGAGAGAGAGAGAGAGAGAAAACCCCAGACTAAAACCATTCTCCATGATAACTGGCCAAGACTCCTTAAGACTGCCAAAGTCATAATGAAAACAGCAAAAACAGATGAGAGACTGGCACAGGCCACAGTAGGCATTTAGATGCAATTGTATCCTAGATCTAATCCTGGGAAGAAAGAAGACATTAGTAGAAATATTGGTAAAACCAAAATAAAGCCTGGAGTTTAATTTATAGTAAATATATCAATGTTAGCTTCTTGATTTTGATAAATGTTCCATAGTTAGGGAAGACATTGGCTGCAAACAAAATATGATGAGGTCAAGGGTGATTTTTTTTCATTCGTTTTGTAACTTTTATGTAAACAAAAAACATTGTGTACTGTTTTGTATCATGTACTATTTTGTCCCCCATAAACTCATGCTTGGTACCCAACTAATGACAATTGAGAAGATGGATCATTGCTGGAGGAGGTGTGTTATTAGGGGAAGACCTTGAGGTATACTAGCCCCTAGCTTGCCAATGTTTGTTTGGCTCAGTCTGTGGCTGCTATTTTCTACCTGCTGTGGCAGTGGTGATGTCCATCTCTTCCTCAAACCACACTTTCTTGTCAATCATTCCCTTGATAATGTAAGCAAAAATAAGTCATTTCCTCCCATCAGCTGCTTTTGGTCAGGTGATTTTCCAAGCAACAAGAAGGCAACTGCAACAGAAAATTGGTACCAGAGGCTGAGGGTATGATTGCTAGAAACCTGAATACGCAACTTTTGATTTCTGGAACTGGGTTGCTGGAGACTATGGACTGATTTGGAACATTGGACTAATAGATGGCCTGTAATCCTGTAAGTAGAGTTTCAGAGACCATTCAGTTGGGAGTTAAAGACTTAAATGTAGAAAGAACTATGGATTGTGAGGTTTGGTTTATCAGTGGAAGAGAATTTTGTCCAGACTGGGCTAGAGGCAGTTTGTGGGAGAAGCTAGCTGTGTTTTTCCTGTGTCCTGAGAACTTGAGCAGGGATGAAAAGACTGGTGTGAGTATATGGATATAGCAAAGAAAGAAATAAAGGCTTTGGAGTTGCAACTGTTTGAGAGATTACCACCATTGAGAATGGGCCAGCTGTTCTGCATTGGGGGAATGTTGACTCTTTTGAACAGAATTGCTTTTATTCCCCTCTGGATAAACAAATTTGGTGGCCCACCCAGTCCTATGAAAGAATAACAAATTCAGGAAAGAGAGCCTCATTGAATCTACAATGTGGTATGTTAGAAATGGCCACTGGGAAGTGTGAAGCAGGGTTGTTGGAGTCACTGTGTGGAGACCCCATGGAGCCAAGAGGATGAACCTTGGGTTTCAGTAAAGACTGCAGGATTTGGAGATGTCAGTAGTATGACATGTCTTTCAAAGAGCTGTTGGCTCATGGTAGCGTTTTCTGCAGGCTCTGGGCATCTGGGCTGAGAGGACAAATTTGGAACTCCAGAGAACTTATCACTGGTTATGGATGTCAGACTTGGAGCTACAGGATTGATGTTTGCCCTATTTGTTTTAGATCTTGCATTATGTCATTCTATGCTTATAATGTCATCTTTTGCAGAGTGAATGTTTACTCTGTGTCATTATGTATTTTTAGTTTTACAGGCTCACCATGGACTATGAGAAAGTCTGAACAGTTTTGGGATTGACAAAAAAAAAAAATGGGGATTTTTTAAATTGGACTGAATGAATTGCTCTTACATCATAGATGGTGTTACAGTCAGGTTCACATTACTGGCATTAATCACTCAACCAAGAGCAACGTGTGGGGAAAAGAAAGGTTTATTTTGGCTTACAGATTTGAGAGAAAGCTCTATGATGGCATGAGAAAATGATGTCACGAGCAGAGGATGGACATCACTCACTGGCCAACATAAGGTGGACAATAGCAACAGAAAAGTGTACCAAACACTGACAGTGGGAAACTGGATATATAAGCCCATTCCCAACAATACACTGCCTCCAGGAGGCATTAGTTCCCAAATCTCCATCAGCTGGGAACCTAACATTGAGAACACCTAAGTTTATGGGGGACACCTAAATCCATATAGTCTGTGTGCCACTATTGTACAGGTGTGTGTATCTTGCCTATTGGTTGATTTTGTAGTTTGCAAGATCCCCTGTGTGTTCATGCTGTTAGTGACCATGATCCACCAGCTGCTCACATAGCACTTTCCATTCCTGTGAGGGGTAAACAGCAGGGACCTGGCCTCCATCTCTGCTCCAACATGACTTTTTGATATCCTATAACTACATCCCATGGTGTCTTCACCAACAGGGTCTTAAAAGGTAGACATCCTTAGAAGAAGTATCTACACCCCATTTCTACTTTACCCTAAAAGATAAAAAAAACAAGCACATGGTTAACACTGGTAGCCTTCCTCCAACTCCCAAAGACAATGGAGGCCTTGCTGAATGTCGTGGCACTCATGATGATCCCTGTGAGTTTGAGGCCTTCCTGAGACTACATAGTGAACTTCTGGTCAGCCAGGGCTAAGGTGAGACCCTGCCTTGAAAATCTAATAAATAAATAAATAAACCAACAGAAATAAAAGAAAAGAAAAAAGAGATCTTAAATAATTTATGAGTAATTGAGGACCAACTCATGTTCTATATTCATCCAGACCCCTATGCATTCCTCATGGTTATAACTTAAAAGAGGGAAATGATGCCCCACCGCCAATGTCATTTGCAGATAAGAGTGATATCAAAGATTCCATGGCTCCCAAAGCCAAAGTAGGCCTTATGACCTCTCACCTACCAGATCCATGTTCTATGTACTGGACCATGCAGTTTCCAAGACAAATAACATTAGAGTAGATGGCGGTAGAGACTGGTTCCCAATGATGAGATCTGGGGAGGCTTCTTAGAAGAGCTGAGATTTGTCACCTGAGTTTTGAAAACTAAATGATGGGAAACAGTCATTTTCTAGCTGGACAAACAACTTCCTTTTTTCATTAAAACCACAACATTTCTAAATTTGTCTGTGGGTGAGAATCTCTGTGGGAGATATGAGATGAAGTATTCATTTATCCATATCTGCCCTAAGTCAGTGGAACCAAATGTAGACATGGTGGTTTGGCAGTGGGTGTAATCCAGGCTCCAGGTGACATTCTTCCTCAGCAACCCAGAAATAGAAAGCCAATAACAGTTTTTCTCCACATGTGAAGCTCTCTGCCTTAGATAAGAACATCATGTAGCCACCTGTGAACAGGACATCCAACTGCATGCCTTAGTTCTGCATCTAACACCCCTGAATCCCTGGCTTCAAGGTGTGAAATAACTTTAAATTGGGAAGGAGCAGCGATCTGTTCACTCATCTGCACAGCTACATTTCTGGAGTACCTTCTACATTTCAGGCTCTGGACAGTGAGTTAAGAAAAGAATCACTAGTGGGATTTTTTGTTCCTGCTCTCCAGGAAATTTAATGTTCTGTCTCCTCACTTATTTATATGCTATTGTCACACATGAACTCAAGATTCAGGAAGCTAAAATCCTATTAATATTTCACCTTGAACACAATAGATACCTCAAACCCACAATGTAAAAATCAAAGTCCTCATTTGCCTCTCTGCACCTACACAAGCGTCCATTAAAATGTCTTCTCTAGGGCTGGAGTGATAGCTTAGCAGTTAAGGAACATACCTTAAAAGCTAAAGGACCCAGGTTTGATTCTCTGGAATCCATGTAAGCCAGATGCACAAGGTGTCACATGCATCGGAGTTCATTTGTAGAGGCTGAAGGCCCTGGCACACCCATTCTCCCTCCCTCCCTCTCTCTCTTTCTCTCAAATAAATAAAATAAATAAATAATTTTTTTTCTTTTAAATAAAAGGTGTTCTCTAGAAGCTTGGGATTTTCTATACCTCAGTTCCTTACTATCTACAATCACTCAGTCACCATATTTTTTTCTTTTATTTTTTTTCTTCTAAAATTTGATCAAGTCCATTCTTAATACTCTTGCTTTCAGAATGCTATGCTGGTTCAAGTCACTAACACTGGCTGAAACAGGACAACGAATACCCAATGTTATTCTCTTGCCCCATTTGTCACACAGAATTGACTTTAAAATATGAATCTCTCCAATATAAAAATATACCAATTACTCCTTAACATGGCATAATGAAGAACAAGCCCTTTGATCTGACTTCCACAGTGCTCATGGTGCTAAATGAGCTAGCGGCTGCATATTTTATTACCTTCCTTTACCATTGTGTTATAAACAGGCTACATTGCAGTTACCTTCACATTACTGGACACCTATCTGACCATAACCAGCTTATGGGAGGAAAGGGCTTATTTCAGGCTTGTAGAACCCAGGGGAACACTATCAACGGTGGAAGAAGCTGGCTCACTTCAGCATCCTCAGCAGAGAGAAACAGCTAGCTGCCAGCAGCAGGTAGCTCAATAGCCAGTTCTGGTCCCTTTAGAATGCATATATAAATACACCTTTAGGCTGGGTTTAAGATCCATCCAGGTGACATACCTGTTCCCCAACAGAGCTCAACCCACCAGACTCCAGTTGCAAGCTCAATCTTAATTTAAAAAACAAGTGCCTGAGTCTATGGGGCCATGCTTTCAAACCACCACAGGTTGATGCTTGCTGTTCTGGGAAACTCCTAATGATTTTCTGTAGTGACATGTCTCCATGCTGGTATTCTCACTCTTCATCCTCACTGCCCTGCTTTTCCCAGCCTTTCTTTTTCATACTACTTTTTACTTACTAAGAAGCTCAACCGGTCCTCAACCTCCTTTCTTTAAATCTGCAGATCATTCCTTCATTGACTCTGCTTATATGCGCATTCCAAAAGAGCAAACACTGTGCCTTAACTTAAGGTGCTTTTCTATCCCTAGTACCCATACCATGCTTACGTGTTCAACATATACTTATAAGAAATGAGGCTATTTGTAATTAGTAAAAAACTAAGCAAATTGTAATGTACTCATGAGATGGGATACAGTAGTCATGCTCTAAGATGCAAGTGGATGGTACTTTTTTTTTTTTTTTGATTTGAGAGTGACAGACACAGAGAGAAAGACAGATAGAGGGGGAGAGAGAGAATGGGCGCGCCAGGGCTTCCAGCCTCTGCAAACGAACTCCAGACGCGTGCGCCCCCTTGTGCATCTGGCTAACGTGGGACCTGGGGAACTGAGCCTCGAACCCGGGGTCCTTCGGCTTCACAGGCAAGCGCTTAACCGCTAAGCCATCTCTCCAGCCCAATGGTACTTACTTTTAATGTCATGTATATATGGTATAATTTGTAAATTAGGTCAAGTATGAAATCAGCAAGTAATGATGAAATAGAACTATAGCAATATACCATGAGAACAGCTATGTGAATAGTATCTCTCTCTTTCAAAGTAAAGTTTTGTGTTGATTCTTGAAAAAAGGAGATCATTTACTCTGTACTCTATAACTGGCTTAATCATTTACCCTGATATTGTAGTCACTTAACACCAGAGTTTACCTGTCCTCCCATGACTTCTGGCCTGGTACCTCCTTTGAATGTAGGACCCACTGGCTTTAATTGAAAGTTGGTGTGGATGGCATCTTTGCTCAGTAATCACCTCTCCAACTCTTACACAACTTTGTCTGCAGCTTCTTCATCAGCCAATGCAGTATTCACAGTGCTTTTGTGTCTTTTGTCCAAATCTGCTCTTAAAGCTGTGTAACCATACTTACTTGTATTAACTGATTTTGTTATCAATCATCAAGCTATATTATTTAAGAGGATGAATTTATTGTATTTCAATTATACTCAAAAATCAGAGAAGGAGTTCCAAAGGAGAATGAGTAGTGTTTGGATAGTTGAACAGTGGGAGATGGCACTCTTCATGCTGATGTTACAATGTCTGGTTGGGGAAAGCTCCTGTAACTTAGACTTTCTGCAAGTAAATAGTAGTAGTTTTCTACAACCAGTTGTACTAAACATGTCAAGTTTTCAAAAATTCAAGCACAGTGCCTGATACCCTCTTTTGTTTTCCTTAAGATGGGTTAAAAAAAAAAAACAAACTTTTCATCTCCTCACACAGTCACATATGCCCACTCCCTACAACTAACTGATGTTTCCTGATTCTCTTTTTGGGCTTGACCTCTAATGAGGTAAGTGTTGGTTGATTTCCAAAACAATGTTCTTAGATCATTTTCTAATCTCAGTAAACAGAGGAATGATCACACAAGTCATAGTTTCACTACAGATCTTAATAAATGATTAAAAGGTGCTTTAAAATCAGAAAAATGGAATATAAATTTTCTACAGTTTTATAGAGAACAGGCTGTGTAAGGCATAACTAAATATACCACTTATAGGCCCAGATCATGACTCTTCCATTAAAAGGTGGGGCACCTTAGGATTACATCACCATGGAACTAAAATCCTGGTACACAACATTTAAACAAAGCATTTTACGAGTGTAACATTGCCTGAACATACCAAAAGTTTTATAACAGGACATTTTCTCAAATGAGCTCAAGGGTGGAAAATGTGCAACTATGCTTGGGGTCTTCCAAAGCCATAATGGAGGCAAAATGCTATACATAGGTACTGATTGGATGACAGGACATTCTTTCTCAGCTAATCAAATTATATCTAAACTCTACTCCCTCTCATTCTCCTCCTACCCCCAAGATTTCACTCTAGCTTGGGCTGACCTGAAACTCACTCTATAGCTCCACCTGGCCTCAAACTCATGACAGCCTCCTACTTTAGCCTCAGTGCTAACAGAAAAGAAGTGTGCATCATGCTGAGCTTTTTACAATCTAAACTCTTTTTTAAAAAAAAATTATTTTTATTTGTTTATTAGAAACAGAGAGGGAGGGAAGGAGGGAGGGAGAGAGAGAGAGAGAGAGGAAGAGAATGGGATCATGAGGGCCTGTAGCCACTGCAAATGAACTCCAGATGCATGTGCCACCATGTGCATTTGGTTTACGTGGGACCTGGAGACTCGAACTGGGATCCTTTGGCTTTGCAGGCAAATGCCTTAACCACTAAACCATCCCTCCAGCCCAAACTCTTAATCCTAGGATTTACAGAGCCTCTTCACATGATGCCTATGGCTGACCCAACTCTATTGTTCTGAGTTGCTCATAGGTACCATCAGGCACCATGAAATAGATGGATCTTTCTATGTTCTAGCTCTTGTTTCTCTAAGGCCTGCTTATGTCAAGTGGATCAGCTGTGATGCAACATAGGCCCTCCCCCACTGCCACTTTGGAAACTGATCTTGTTCAGGTGCTACACAAGTGCATCTTGAGGACCATATTGTATGCTCTCTGTTTTAAATAAACCCAACCTCTCATTGGTAGAGTGATTGACTAAATGTGCAAGTCTGTGGATTTGATCCCCACTACCACCAAAAAAAATAGTTAATTGTAGTGTTAATTATATATTTTTTATACAGTGAATTTTTATTTTATATGAAAGCAACTCAAATATTAGACTTTGCTGGACATGATGGTAATCCCAGCATGCCAATGAACTAACACATTGAAAAGGTATCAAGCAAGGAGAGGGTCTTCTAGCTTGCAATTTACACTTTTGATGTGAAAGGGGGATGATGAGACAGCACATGAAGTTACTGGCAAAAGCATTCAGGGCTGGAGAGATGGCTTAACAGTGAAGGTGCTTTCCTGAAAAGCCTAAGGACCCATGTTCTAGCTCCCATGTTAGCTAGATGCACAAAGTTGAGGTAAGTGCAAGATTGCACATGCCCACTAGGTAGCGGAAGCGTCTGGGGTTATATTGCAGTAGCTGAGACCCTGATATGCCAATTCTCTCTTTCTCTTTCTCAAAAAAAAAAAAAAAAAAAAGATGGGCGTGGTGGCACACGCCTTTAATCCCAACACTGGGAAGGCAGTGGTAGGAGGATCACCAGGAGTTCAAGGCCACCCTAAGATTACATAGTAAATTCCAGGTCAGCCTGAGCTAAAATGAAACCCTACCTCAAAAACAAAACAAAACAAAACAAACAAAAAACAGGCATTCAAACTGGTAGCTTGCTCTGGGGTCCTCTATACTACTTCTAATGGGATATGTAATAAAAGCAAAATTCAAACCAAGTGTACAGTGATAATAAAAAGCCTGAAATGAACATGCTGGAGAAGTAGATTACTGCTTTTGAATCCTTAATGCAGCCACTTTCAGCAAGATCTAAAAATCCATCCCAGATTACTGTAATTTTTAAAAAGCTTAAAATATGAAAAAAAAAAAAAAAAACCAGAAGCTCTAACAGCTTAGCTCAGGATTAACTTTTTGTTCTGTTTCTTTTCAATCTGCTTTGTTATTACTGTTAGGATAGGTGTCAAGGGATTCATATCATATGATTCAAAGACATTTTTCAAAGAGACATCTTTTTTTTATTATTCTTCTTGTTTTTTTAATAAAAAACTTGGTTACCAATTTTTAATACTAGACTCCTAAGAAATTGAAAACCTTACATTTACTATCTTATCATTAATAGGTCATTTGTAGTATTATGGACCTTACTGTAAGATGTTCACATTCTTAAGGTTGTTCAATCTCAACTTTGTGCAAAATCCCTGCTGTTTTCAGCTTCATATTTGGTTTTCAGTTTTCCTATTATCACTTGCCATTTATATAGTCTTCAACATGTTTGTTTCCAGTGGCTGGAGGCCCTGGTGCACCCATTCTCTCTATATATATCCCTCTCTCTCTCAAATAAATAAAAATTAAATATTTTTAAAGGTAGATTTATATGTGACTGTTTTACAACTCTTTAGTTTTGGTTAATCTGCTTCCCCTTGCCCCCTACACACACACTCACACTTTCCTCTTCTCTATCCCCACCTCATTCCTAATATACTACAGGAAATCATATATATGTATATATGGTTTTTATTTTCCAGAAAATGGCATGCCAGCTATATGAGGAAACTCTGAAATTTTCAAGTATGCTAACTTCACTATAAAAATTGGGCCAACACAGGGAGGTCCCTGCTGCCCCCAAAACATTACAGGCTTTTGCCAAGATCCTTGGTTTCCTAGAAGTAACAGATAGTAAGACCCTATTGCTAAAGACTTCAAATGAGTGGTCAGCAAGATCACTGAAAAATCATGCTGGTGCTGAGCTGAAAACCTTATCCCAGTAGACCAAACAACTGAAATCTGGAAAAACCTGCACTGCATGAAGTCCTAAGGGAGACAGAAGTTATCAGCAATGAAAACAGTGGACACTGGAAGCCTCGAGGTTGGCCAGACAGGTCAAATGATTGAACAGATGCAATAGTGGCATGTCTGCTCTATGGGAAACCAACTGCTCTCTAATTAGACTGGAGACACACTCTATGGAAGGGAATACATGCCTGGTATTGAAAACCTAATCAAAAGCCTATGGCAGGGGAGGTCGTGTGCCTTAGGGGTATAAAGCCTGCTCTTGTCTGACTAAATGCATATATTATTCTCACCAAACTACCCTGAAAGCTCTGCACTTACTGTTCATATTTATATATTAATGTTACTCTCACTTTTGATTATAGAAGCTTCTCTTTTCAGATGGAGGTGACCACTAGAATGACCTAAAAGGCAACATAGTGCTGAAAATAAGTGACAGAGGAGCAGAACTGAAACATCTATATCACACCCCCAAGGCCTTGGGTCCATTGTAGAAGAGGTGGTGGAAAGAATAGAAGAGCCAAAGGAAGGGCACCACTCCTTACAATGCAACTGTCCAGACAGAAATTGGCCTCAATATCCATTACTTCACAGTGCCTAGCAACACCTACACAAGACCCTCATAATAGGAGAAAAAGATGATGACATCAAACTAAAAAGACTAGTGGACAGAGAGAGATATGAAGGAGAGCAGAGTTATGAAGGGCAAAGAGGGGGAGGGGAAGGAAATATAATGGTTTATTGTATGTAAATATGGAAGTTATCAATAGAAAATTTAAAAATATATGCTAGAGACTAAAAAAATAGGTCAATAGATGATGGCTGGATAAATGAAGGAGAGGACAGTTAGATGATAGATGATAAATAGCTCAATCTTGTTTATTCATTTATTTATTTATTTATTTTTAGGTAGAGTCTCAATCTAGCTCAGGCTGACCTGGAATTCACTATGTAGTCTCAGGGTGGCCTCAAACTCATGGTGATCTTGCTACCTCTGCCTCCAGAGTGCTGGGATTAAAAGTGTGTGCCACTACGCCCAGCTAATCTTTTTTTTTTCATTACTTATGTACATATTCCGTGTATAAACAACACATGTTTGTACCATCATTAGCCTCCTCCCTGTCCTCCCCCTCTGAAGGGACCCTCTTCATTAGAGATTGTGGGTAGTGCATTGTGGGTGAAGCTATCAGTTAGGGGGGAGAGGCAATGTCTCTGTACAGAATGTCCCAACTTGTGTCTCTAACAATCTTCCCTCCCCCTCTTCCACAAATTTCCCTGAGCCATTTTGGGTTCACTTTAAGTCTACTTCAGCAATGAGGTCTTGGGAGCCTCTGTGTCTCTGAATATCTGGTTTGGTAGAAGTTGAGTGCTCTCTGTGTCTATCTACTTCACCCTTGTGCTGATACCAGGTTCACCAAGAAAGTAGTACTCCTACTCATTTTTCTAATTACTCTATGGTTTCAGCTGGGGCCCTGGTGAGGTGCAATGGGTTGATTCTCTCCTCAGGTTCCACATCCATCTGAAAAAAGAGAAGCAGATTCTCCAATGGAGAGTGAAATCAGCACTGGATAAATGGGATAACCATTATTATTTTAGAGAGAATTTAATAGGTGTAGGCCCTCTTGTAGCCCAAGATTAGTGGGGATTTGATATTGGAGAACTAACTCACTTTTTGGATATGATTCTGACTTGTTTCCCAGTTCCAGGTATGGGTTCCATTACACTGAGTGGATCCATTTGCCAATTCAAGAGCAACTGGTTATCAACCATGGCTGTGTGCCACTATTGTACTTGGGTGAGCATCAGGTCAGGTTGTTTGCTGTTGAGTAGCTTAGACCATGAGTTGGACAGATGTTGACCATTTTCCCCTAGTCACTCATGTAGCACCTTCTGGCACTAGACAAGCTAACTGTCTGGGGAGTGACTCTCTTCCAGATTTCAGCCAGGTTGCTCCATGTTCCTTCCCAACAGCATCTTCCACAGTAGGACCTTTCCATTAAAAATAGGGCAATCTTACATAAGACAGTACATTTGATCTCAGAATTTTTGTTCTCTGCTTAAATATTCTGGCATCTTCCTGAAGTGGACATATGATTAAATAAGCATGGAAATGTTAAAGGAATGTTAAAAATCATTGAAGAGGTATTCTAGATTATTTACCAGATTTTATTCCTAAGGATATAGGCAGATGCTGAAAGGCTCAGTTGTATTACAATATAGTCATTTAGCCTGATTAAACACTATTTATCCTGATATCACCTCCATCTGCATCTCTGTTGGCTCCAGTCATAGGAGTGTTACCTCTCCAAAACCACCTTCTGTCTGTTTGCTGCACTAACGTGGGGTAACTAAAACTTCATCTCTATTACAAAGTGTCTATTTGGGGGAAACAGCCCTGAAATTGTAGAGAACTAAGTCTTGGGGTCTTTCTCAAGAGTGGACAAACTGTTTCTAAGTGCAGAGCCTGAGAAATAAAATAACTAACTCTTGGGATTCCTGGAAGTGAGCTAGCTGCCTCTGGAGGAAAATAGAAGCTGAAGCTTGAAGTTTAGTTTAAGCTATTAATAAACCTGCTGCTTCTACTAACACTGCTGCTCTGACCTGCAGCTTTCTGCACACACACACTCACTGGCATCTGTACTGAACAGCCAAAAACCAGTAATACATGAACAAGTAGTACATTGTATGAGCAAATCGTAAAAAACTTTTGACTTTGCATAATCCTTAAACATTTGTTAAAGGATGGGATTTGGGGGAATTGCTCTATTTTGGGGGGCATAGCTCTTAATTTACAGAAGACTAACCTCTGAAAGTTTCCTATCAAGAAGTGGGAGAACTGCTTCTAGGAGCAGAGCCTGAGAAATAGAACTAACATCTCTCTCAGAGTGGAATAGTTGTCTCTAGCAGCCTGAGGAAAAATGAAGCTGAAGAGAAGTTTAGTTTAAACCATTAGCAAATCTGCTGTATCTGTTGTCACCACTGTGCTGATGTTGCTGCGGTTGTGGCTCTTTTGCATACAGGTACTCATTGTCCCTTTAATTCAATAGCCAAAAACCAGTAACACACAAACAGCTAGTAGATGGTGTGAGCAAAGGGTAAGGATAATCCTTAAACTTTTGCTAAAGGAAGGGATTTTTCAGGGTTTGACTGCTGACTATGCTGATCCAGAACACACGCACACTCTGATCACAAATGCAATTGCATTAAGCCCACCTGTTGTCTTCATCAGATCTGTGAGTCCATAGTTTACTGACCTCATTGTCTTCAATGCTATGATCAACACTTCTTATGTATGTATGTTTGCTCTGAGTCGAGAAATACAACCAGGCCTCTGAGAAAATTGGGCAAAGCACATATCTTGAGATAACTCAGCATCTCTAAACATTGCTTATCAATACTGGTTATCGGTGCTGTGCAGGCCAAAGGCTCACCAAAGTAGATTGCTTTAAGCAGATGAATTACGTAGTTGTAAGATCAACTGTAGGGCAAGTTACAAGTAAGGATTTTAGCATCTGTGGTAGTTTGAATTTGTTGTGCCCCATTAACTCATGTGTTGAATACTTGATTCCTAGCTGATGATAAGTGGGGAGGCAGAGCCTTGCTAAAGGAAGTGTGTTATAGCAACAGGCTTAGGAATGTAACAGCCAGCAACCCCTTGCCAGAAATTAGCTCACTCACTTGCTGCTGTTGTTCACCTGACACCTACTGTCTATTCTACCATTTTTTTCCCTGCCATCACAAAGCTTCCCTTTGAGTTTATAAACCAAAATAATCCCTTTTCTCTAATAATAACCTGCTTCTGGTCAGATGTTTGTCCCAACAATATGAAGGTAACCACTGCAGCATCTCACAGCCATTATCTCAGAAAAGTTATTTGTAAAGCTCAGAAGAAATATTCCCACAGTTATTTTTCATAGTTCATTCCCATATTTTATTCTGATAGTTCATTCCCACAGTAAAGGAAACCCCATGCCAGAAAAAAAAAAAAAAAACCTAGTCATTCATACTACAAAGATTAATTCTGGAGGGAGCAAAGTTTTACACTCAGTAATGTCCTTACTTCTACGTATGGCTTTTCTCTCCGGATAGAAATGGGAAAGAAGGCAGTTGCTACCACATTTCTCCCTGGCTGACTACTATGGTACAAGAGAAGCCAAGGTACATGTGAGACATGTCAAGCCATTAGGCATGGAGAGTAATTAAAATACCTTGTAATCGTGGTTCACACCTATAATTCTAGCACTTGGAAAGCCAAAAAGATTGCTCCAAATTCAAAGCCAGACTAGGCTGTAAAGTGGACCCTGTCTTAAAGAAACAAGATAAGAAAAAAAAAACCTCATAACTATAAATGTTTACTTATTGAATGGCAGATATAATACGGACTATAAATGGAAGTATTTTCACTTATGTGCACTGAAATACATCAAGAGGGAGAGAAAACCCCAAGCAGAAATGATCACATGAAGCAAAATGTCTACTCACACTAGAGATAGAATTAAAAAAAAAAAAAATCAAGAGTCATTTTCCTGATTCTTTCCTTCCCCTAAATTACCTACCGAATGAAAAATTCCAGATGAAGGAATTTAGAACCACATCATTGTCATAGATTGTTTTTTAAGGAGGCAGAATAAAAATTTAAGAGGATTAGAGAGATTGCTTAATGGTTAAGACACTTGTCTGAAAAGCTAAAAGACCCAGGTTCAATTCCCCAGTTACCATGTCAAACCTGATGAAGAATATGTTGCTTGTGTCTAGAGTTTGCTTGCAGTGGCTAGAGGCCCTGGTGTGCCTCTGTGCCTATTCTCTCTCTCTTTCTCTCTCTCTCTCTCCCTCTCTCTCTCTCTCTCTCTCTCTCTCTCTCTCTCTCTCTCTCTCCATATATATACATATATATATGATAAAATTTTTTAAAATGAAAGAAAATGCAAGAACAGATAGGAGGAGAGGAAGACCATAGCAGTTCCCTCTTACTTTCTCTAAACCAGGCTTACTTAGCTCCATGCGGCCTCCTGAAAGTCAATAAGATAAGGGTAAAGAAGGGGGCTTTAGAGTTCCTGAGTGAGCAGTTGTGGAAGCAGAAGGAAAGGGGAGTTTCTGAGTAAGAGGAGTGGGAGATGGTGAGGGGCGCATTGGGAAAGGGAGGCCCTATGGGGCTCTCTGGGTGATTTCCTCTGGGGTGCAAGCAGCTCACCCCTTTCTTCAGAGGTGATCTGTCGCAGCTCTCCCTACTACTCTTCAATCATCACTATCTCCCTCCTCCAGCCAAACCAAACAATTATAGAAGGCTCATAAGAAAACCATGACATAGAATCCATATTCTTAAAGATCTGAATCTCATTGTCCATGGTGGAAATCTCCTAGGCCCTGAAACCTACATGCTATACCAAAAATCTTTCCAGAAAATAACAGATTAAAAACCAATTTATAACTCCTTTTTGCTCTAGCATTCCATTATTCTCCAGCCTTTAAAGAAGTTAAACATCTATCTGATCTAAAAATAATGATAATGTATGTTTTCAAAGTGAAGGAGCCTTTCTTAGCTTAGTGGAGGCTTAGCTTGGGGCTCAGACCAAAAGATTACCCTGTGGTCGCTAAAACTCTCCAAGCCAGTGGCTCTCAATTTTTTGCTTCCCAGCTGCATAGAACAGTGAAATAGGTCAGAAGTGGGCCTCCAGAGAAGGGAATGCAAAAGACTATTGGAAACAGACTGAACAAAGTTTCCTGCAAAAGGGAGAGGAGACTCAAATGAGTTACCATTTGGCAGTTAAGATTATGGTGGCCTTTATAGGTTTGCAACAAGTCCCACTTGTAACTCATATGTAAATTAGTCATCAAACAGGTACTAATTGTGACACATCTACATAAACATATGGCAGAGTCTGTGATTGGTAAGGAGGTGAGACTGTGCAGGCTCAAGAGGAACCTGCCAAAATTCTAAGGAAGTCAAGCCAGGAAAGAACAATGGGCAAAGACAGGTGGTCAGCCTGCCATCACCTTAACAAGCAGTTCTCATAGAATTTCAGCCCCTGTACTGGAACTACGCTATTGTGGAATGTCCAGGTAGATCAATGCTTATCTCCCCTTGAGGGTCTGTGACCCTGACTAAACTACCTACAATATGAGTTACCTGCTCCTAATCTCTAGCATTAATGTCTTCAGACCAACTTGTGGGAATTGTGATCTTTCAGCTTTCATACAAAACAATGAAAGTAGAACCTCAAATCAAACACAAAGCCCTTAAGATGCCCCTTTTGTCTTTAAATCAGTTGCAACTAGTGCTTCAGTAAGAATCTGAATGCAGAAGTTTCAAACAATGGATCTTTTAATTTCCCATGTGTGTGTTCTGTGATATGAGACCCTAACATTTAAAAAGTTACCACATATTATAATATACAGCTCAGCTTTTCTATGTTAAAACATTCCTCACCTTCCAGAGTGCCAATTTGAGGCTGAATGAAAAATGGTTCCTTTAACTCCTTTCCTGACATAAATCCATTTAAATTTCTATTAACCTTAACTACAATGTTTTGATCAATGCATGAAAATCTTTAGAAATTAAAGAAGGAGTGAATGAGGCAGTTGGAATTCTGTCCCACCCAGATACAGCCCATTCAGTAACTGCCTCCTGAGGTCAACTGGGAGAAACCAGGACCTGGGAAGGAGGGAGAGACATACTGAGTTCAGTGAGATTCCCCTGAGACCAGCAGAAAGGATCTCTGAGAACTGAGAAGGATGGCAGTCATCCATAGGACAGGTGTGAAGGTGCTGTTATATCAGGAAGGCTGTCAGTTGACCATCAGAAGAAGCTAATTCAAAGTTACATAGATTTCCCTATTTTTCTTTCAAAAGCCTAATGATATTACCCTTCATGCTCTAACCAGCTTTTTAAATGTTAACATGCTGGGCACTGGAAGAAAATATCTACTGCCCTTCCCCTTGTTTGAAGCCTGAGAGAGAAGAAAAGGTTCCTAAAGCACTCAAGGGAAATTTACTTTTAAAATCCAGTGATTTCCTCTATAAAATGGTTCCCTAAGTTCATTATTTGAAAACCATGTTATATTTTTGGAGGAGTCGTATTGCCTTTCTTAAGTCCTCTACTGAGAGAGATTTAAGTATGCAAACATTAGTTCCCTCTTTCTTCTTTTATCCCAAAGTAGGCGTTTGTTCATACCTATGAGGAAATCACAAAATACTCAAAGCAGTTGGAGTATGTTCTTAAAATTGGTTCCATAAAATCCACAGAGCTTGCTTTCACATTGTCAACTGAGGGTAAATAATACTTAACTAGTAACCACTTTCTCAGCCAGGAGGGCAATATCCCTACCAGAATCCCCTTCCAATCTGACTTAATTATGTTCTACAATGCTATTGGCAACACTGAATGTGCTGTAAAATTGGAATTGTATCATAGTGTTTGTTCATTAGTATCTCCCTTGCTTTTAGAACACTTTAGAAAGACTTCATGCTCTTGTAGTTTAAAGAAACACTTCACTATAATTTCTGGAATCGTCCTGAAACAAGCAGTGTATTGGGAGCCCTTCCACAAGGCTAATGTTTTAACTTCTTTCAAAAGCAGCTTATTAAATCCTACTTTCTCTTTCTCTCTACTGTTAGTAACTTTCATATATTTTAATCAATAGACTGCTTTAACCACTCAAGACTATAATATCTCAGGAGGTAGACTTTTTTAAAAGTAGAAATTAAAAATTCATTAGTGTGTATAGCAAAGATTGATGGAGCTGATATGGGTTTTCTAAGGCAGGCAGATTAGAAAGCCTAAAGCAGAATGGGTATTTATTTATACATTGAAATGAGCTTAATTGAAACAATTTAAGAGCAGGGCTTTTTTTAATGTCCTTCATCAGAAGTGCCACACTTATCATTCACAGTGGATTATTTGCCATCACCCTTGCACTCTCCTTCAGGACCAGGTTTAGCTAATTAAAAATGATTTATGATTTTAGGTCTACATGGTAGATGTTTGGAGAGTTCATGTATGTAAACATAGTACCATTTCCTTCTGACTTTGCACTGAATTTTTCTCAAAAAAAAATCCATAATCTGGGTGGTTGACCATAAGAGATTTAAGCATGTGACTTAATCACAGACATGCTTATAGACCCTTCAAAGCTGGAGTACATTCCTTGCTGTCACTCTCTGTCACAGCCCATCACCTACTCCATGGACTGGGCTCCCCTTGAGGGTCTGTGCTGCCCCATGAATCTCTTACTTGTTTGATATTAGGAGTAGTGACAAATCATTCAGAAATTTGAATGAATCAAGTGCTTTTGAGTGAATGCTTAAGCATTTATGGATTGCAATATGTTTTATACATCCTGTCTTAAATCTGCTTTTTAAAATGAAATATGGAAAGAAAATATAAATTTCTAAGCTAAAAATTGTTTCAACCCAAAAAATATTACTCTAGAAGTAACTGTAACAATAAATGAACTAAAAAGAGTGAATCAACTTGTAGACTCTTGACACCGTTTTAAAAATGAAGAGTCCTTGTCTGAAATATTTGGTCTTCCCTTTCATAACCCTTCACTAAAAGCCATTTATGCTTTGCCTAATTCTTCCTTCATTTCTGCCCCCTCTTTCAATGCCTACAGCACAGAGCAAGAGTAGTCATCAAATCAAGCTTGTGCCTCTGTAATATCCATGGAACTAGTTATCACCTGCCTCCGTCCCTGCTCCTCCCCTTCACCTTCAGTAGCAGTGTTACAGAAACAGGTCTAGAATACTTCACTCAAAATGACCAAAAAGATACAAGGAGTATCTTCTCCTTGCCAAAATCTAGAAATACTGTAGCTGTGTCTCTGGGACCACAGCAGAAGAGTATTCAAGTTGGCAAGCGTCAAAAATCCTGGTCACTCCAAACAGAGGCTTCTTTTGATTTCTTACTATATTGTATCTCCCTGCTTAGAAAATTGACACTTTTATCTGCTTAATAGGATAGCAAGATAGCATTTGAAAAGCATTTTACAACCTTGAACATGTTCACAAACAATGATTTATATGCAAAGGCAACACAAACCTATACAACCTTCAAGTTCCTCCAGACCTGATATCATTCTACCAGGAAAGGCAGTTGGGGTGAATGCTTAGACTCCAAGAGGTGCCCTTCTAGCATTGTAAACTTTATTTATGGTCTCTTACTCTCTCCCAACATCTAACAATTTCATAGCAGCTAGGTGTGCTAATAAATAGATAAATAATAAACTTATTATACAAAATAGATAAAATTATATATAAGCGACTTAGAGTGGAAGAAATTAAGGGCCATTGGTGCCATCCTGACGTCTTTCCAAGCCTTTGAGTCTGTTGATCCCTTGGTGAAGTCTGCTACCAAGAGTAGGCTTACCATCATTCCTCAGATTCTCTTGGGGCTGTGTTCAGACTTATCCCTTCTCCAGACTGGAAATACCTGCATTTCTGAGATCTCCTGCTTTACAAGCAAGAGTACAAAGGAAATGAGGAAGGATATTGGAGAAATACTCATGAAAGCACCATAAACGGATAGCCTTATCTTACATTTCCTGTTTTCCATCAGTTGCTGTTCATAGAAGTGTGACACTGAGAATGTAGCACTTGGTTGCAGTGGTGGGACGCAGCAAGGGAACCAGTGAAATGTAAGGTCTTCTGACTTCTACCAGCAAAATCCTAGTTGCATGAGAATCCTTCAGCATGTGCCAACAGGCTCCACACCAAGGCTAGTTACTTACTAAAGTCATTTTGATCTGGAAAAAGAATTTAGATTTAAAAATGAATATTTGCTTTGGGCCTGGTAACTGTTAACTAAGGCTCCCTAGACCTCTTTCAAAGAGAACAAATTGAGTTGTGCCTTCTGAGCCAACTGTATTTACCTCTGTGTTGGTTTCCTTCACAAGATAACATGTTTTAATAGTACTATATGCTTCCTAGAGTACTTTTAGAAAGGCAATATCTTATTAACATAAAATAATATGTTCCATCAAAGACATTCTACTTACATTTAGCTTTCTCCTCTCCTCAGAAGCATTCTGAATTCTGATGACTGGGGAAGAACACAGCAAACCTCATGGACACTGTGCTGCCTTAGCTTTGCTTGAAGGCAGGAGGATTTTGGTATCGTTAAGTCATGAGTCCCAAATTTAACATAATTGTTTCACTGTGTTGATCAGTTTCAGGAAACCCTTAAACCCTCTTGCCATATCAGCTCCCCTATTAAATTTTCAATATTTATGCAGTTTGCCGATAATCAGACAATTATAACCCTGGAGTTAATGTTTTTTCCAACTTTCCATTCTCTAGTAACCAAGGACATACCCTATTAATGTGTCTGCCAATTCCAAGAGCCAGGCTTGGACAGAAAAAAAAAAGGATCATGTGCTTTGGCTTCTAGGGCTGTAACAAGAGTACCATGGATTTCCTGCAAATATACCTCTGGCTTCTTGCCCTTGTCCGGGGCAAATCAATTCCAGGAAAACATCCATTCCCTCAGTCTTTGGCTTCATGCAGAACACAACAGGCTTGGAGTTTACTTAGCCCTTTTAAATAATCAGGTGAAAGAGCAGGAGAAGATGCCATGTTTTATCTGTCTTTAGCTCTCTCTTGGTGGTCCACATGGTCACAAAAGGCAAATAAACAGATTTCTGGATCAGCTGCTAGCACACACCAGGCTCTGTGTTGTGTTCTGGGGACTCAAAAGTGCCAGAGCCTTTGTACTCATGGAATTACTACCACAAAGGGAAGTGTGCCCATAAAGAAACAAATACGTCACAATGCTTACTGGGATAGAGCAAACCAAAAGAGATTCTTATTAAATGACTATATTATCTGAAGGAATAAGAGCGCTTCTAAGACTCCAGGGAAGAGCACGCAGGCACACTGTATTTGGTTGCTTGGATCAAGTTAAAAATAAAGTCAACATTCATAATTCAGGTAAACTCAGAGGCAGCTTTAAGCCGATTTATCACTATGTAGCTATGAGCACAATCTAAGCTGTTCCATACTAGCAAACCAAGTGAGCAAAGTAACACAAGTTCATTGTCATCACCACTTAGGTATATAAGAAAAGAGTACTTGAAGTCTATTCTGTGAAAGTAGCATGCTGGTAAGGAGAACCTGTTACAGATGGGGCTAAGAGACCACACCCAAAGGCTGGGGAGATGGCTCAGTGATTAAAGGTGCTTGTTTGCAAAGCCTGATGATTTGGATCAATTCCCCAGTATCCACATAAAGCTACACATTCATTTTCAGAAGCAAGAGATCCTGGTGCACACACATATAAACAATTTAGAAAATAAAGAAAAGAAAAGGAGGCCAGAGCCAAGGATACCTTACTGCATACCTTTAACATCTGCAAAACTGTCAAAACAAAAATAAGTGAAAACTAGCCACTTGTTTGAATGTGTTTTGTGTGGGAAAAAAAACAAAACTTGAGATTTTAAATTGCAGGGACTGGGAAGATGATTCAGTCTATAAAGTATGTGTCTTGCAAGCAAGAGGACCTGAGTTCAGATCCCAGACCCACATAGAAATGCAGGATATGGTGGTGTGTGCCTGTAATCCCAGCTCTGGGGAGGTAGAGACAAGAGCACCCCCAAGGCTCCTGGTTAGCCAGAATAGCCTAATTGGTAAGCTCTAAGACAATAGGAGCCCCGTCTCAAAGAAAAGGTGCATGATGTTCCAGAGGATGAGGCCTACACACACACAAAACATAAATAAATAATGAATAAATAAACTACAGCTGCTTTATTCCAGCTCTTTAAAATTTCTCCAGTGATGGTGACATACTGGTGGGTGAGGCTCATCAATCTCTGATGAGTGACCCCAGAGGAACACTCCCCTGAGACAGAACAAACTCATTCACAGCTCACTGTGCACTGGGCTCTGCAGGTTTACTTAGAGATGTGAAAGCGTTCGTGTAGTTTGACATTCCCTTGAGGGTCCTTTTGTGTATTCACTTACAATTTTCTTCCTGGACAGCCTTAGAGACTTGGATAGGTTGTAAATATTTAGCTCTTAAAGTCAAAACTACCCAGTTTGGTTCAAAATACCTTTCTTTGAGAAACTCTCAAACATCTGTTTAGAGCATCTTTCAGCCAATTTCTAGCCTAACACAAACTATAAAATACACATACATATACACACAGAATGATAGTGTCTATAAGGGAATAAGATGTGTGGGAGATAGGGAAGGAGGACATGGTCTGGCACCCAGATGCATCAGCTGGAATGTTTGAGGGGAAATAAAAACAAACTCCATTCAGTCACTTAATCAATGGAGTACATTTCCCCCCAAAATAAGAGGTTTAGAAACAGGGTGGGTTCCAAACAGATTAGTTCAGCAGTTTAACAACTTCCTCAAGGACTCAGGCTGTTCAGCCTTCCTGCCATGCCTTCTTCAGTGAGGTATCTTTTTATTGGCCATTGATGATGATGATGATGATGATGATGATGATGATTAACAACATATTTCAAATGTATACATCATGTGTTGGTACCCTCTTTTCCCTTGTCCCCACCCCTTTTTCCTCATCTTATGTGTTCATGGTCTTAAGTAGGCTATAGTGCTCCAAATTCTATATATTATTCACCTTTGATCAGAAAGGGAAAATGTGGGGGGGACAGAGTGGTGGTGTGGAGTGATTAGGCCAGACCCGTTTCCTGGCTCCTCCCAGCTCCCTGATGTGGATTCCCTGTGCTAACAGTGTGCTGGCAGGTGCAACAATGTGGAGTGAGTAGGCCAGACCCCTGTTTCCTGGCTGGCTCCTCCCAGTTCCCTGGGCCACGTTCCCTGGGCCACGTTCCCGGGGCCACGTTCCCTGGGCCAGACTGTGTGTGGGCAGGCAAGGCACAGAGTGAGCAGGCCCGATATCTGTTCCCTGACTCCTCCCAGTCCCCTGGTCCTGGTAGGTCCCATTGTGCCTTGCTTGGGGAGGCCTGTTCCCGGTGTGGGCTGTGGAATCAGGCCTTTTGTCTTGGTATCCTGACTAGCCACCAACATCCCTGTCCACCGGAGTCAAAGGGTGCATGAGCCAAGGGACAAAAACTTGCTTCTTCCTCAATAAAATAAGGAATCTCCCTAAAATGCATAGTCAACAGCACAAAATAAAAGAAAAACCCAATGAAAGTCAGAAAACTGGAGAGCTCCACCAAGGATGCCTAGTCCTACAATGGAAACCTCCAATGAAATCATAGAGACATCAAAAGAAATTATTCCAAAACTTAAAACACAACAACCAATGAGACCCTGGTCAAAAAAAAAAAAAAAAACCACTGAAATGGAAGCAAACCATCAAAGAACCAACAATCATATCAATGAAATTTAACACAATTTTCAATTGTCTCCTAGAGCATTCATCTATAGATAGTAGGCTTAACTTGATTGAAGAAAACATTAGTACCTCCAAAGAGATATGAATAAATTGAAGGTGAGTCAAGAAATGGAAGAGCTCAACAACTGGTTGATTAAACTTAATGGAGACTTGATGAAATGCAAGAATGAATTCCAGGAAGTAACAAGAAAACCACAAATAGAATTGAAATTGTACCTCAAAAAGATATGAATAAAATGCAAAATAACACAACAGAAAACAAAAAACAAATAGAAATTATAAAAACCTCTCTAGAACCACTCATGAGCAGAGTTACTCATGGGGAAGACAGAACCTCTGACCTGGAAGACAAGATAGAAGAAACTGATTGGGAGGCCAAAAATGTTGCTAAGATCAAAAATAAAGTGAACAGAATACAAGAGAAATATGGGATAGTCTAAAACAACCAAATATTCAGATCATGGGTCTAAAAGAAGGAGGGGAAATCCAGGCCAAAGATATAGAGAATATACTCAGCAAAATTATTAAATAAAAATTTCCCAGTCTCTCAAAAGAGAGGCCCATCCAGATACAAGAAGCCCAAAGAACACCAAACAGACAGGACTAAGGAAGAACCTCTCCAAGACACATCATAGTTAAGACTCTTAACAACGAAAACAAAGAGAGTTAAAACCAGCAAGAGAGAAACAACTTACAACATACAAAGTCAACCCCATCAGAATTATAACTGATTTCTCAATGGAATCACGGAAAGCCAGAAGGGCGTTTAATGGAACACTTCAAAGATTATAAAACTATGGCTTCCAACCCAAGCTACTCTACCCAGCAAAAGTAGCCCTCATAAAAGATGGTCAAAGAAAAACTCTCCATGAAAAATGTAAACTCTATGATTATATAAACACAAAGCCAAACCTACAGAAAATACTTCAGGGAATGCTCCACACAGAACAAACAACCAATCTCAAGAGCCAACAAGTAGAAGACCACAATAACCAGGATAGAGCAGGATCATAATAGAGCAAAACACAAGAAAACACTAAGCCCCATATATCACCTCAAAATGGCAGGGATTAATTCAAACCTCACAGTAACAACCTTAAATATTAATGGCCTTAACTCACCCATAAAAAGACAGGTTATCAGGATGAATAAAAAAAAATAGATGGACCCTTCTATCTGCTATCTTCAAGAAACCCACCTCACTAGTAACATAGACACCTCCTCAGGGTGAAAGGTTGGAAATGATATTCCAGGCATATGGAAATAAAACAATAAGCAGGCATTGCTATATTAATATCTGATAAAATAGACTTCAAACAAAAAGTAATCAAAAAGGACATCAAGGGAATGATCCAACATGAGCACATCATAATCATAAACATACATGTATCAAAACAGGTACACCACAGTTTATAAAATAAAATCTACTCAACAATAAAACAGAAATAAACACCAACACAATCATAGTTAGAGACTTCAATACTCTACTATAATCAACAGACAGATCATCCAAGCAGAAAACCAACAGGGAAATAATAGAACTCAACACCATCATAGAACAACTAGACCTAATGGAAATCTACAGAACTCTCCACCCCAACTCTACAGAATACACATTCTTCTCAGATGCCCATGGAATCTCCAAAACTGGACATATATTAAGCCATAAAGTTTGCCTTCATAAAGTCAGGAAAATTGAAGTAACTTCCTGCATCATGTTAGATCACAATGCTTTAAACCCAGAAATTAACAAGAGATACATCAAGAACTCTACTAGCTCCTGGAGACTAAACAACACACTTTTAAACAATAAATAGGTCATGGAAGAAATTAAAAAAGAAATTGTAAAATTCCTAGAATTAAATGACAAAACAAACAAAACCTACCAAAACTTATGGGACATTATGAATGCAGTCCTAAGGGGAAAATTCATAACCCTAAATGCCTTCATTACAAAGACAGAGAGATCCCAAATTAACACCCTGACTAAAGCCATTGGAAAAACAAGAAGAATCAACCCACAGAGCTCCAGATGGAAAGAAAAAAATCAAGATTGACAAACCCCTGGCCAATTTTATGAGGAAAAAATAAAGAGAAGTCTCAAATTAACAAAATCAAAAATGAAAAAGGAGAGATCACAACAGATGTCAATGAAATTAGAAGAATCATCAGGGCATATTTTCAAATCCCCTACTCCACAAAATTAAATAATCTGGAAGAAATGATTGAATTCCTAGTCACATCCCCCTTACCAAAACTAAACTCAGAGCAGATTAATCACATAAACAAAACTATCACACCCACGGAGATTGAAAAAGTAATAAGAAACCTCCCCCAAAAGAAAAGTCCAGGACCAGATGTCTTCTCAACTGAATTCTATCAAACCTTCACTGAAGAACTGAAACCAACTTTCCTCAAACTCTTTTGCATAATTGGAGAAAAGGGAATCCTCCCCGAATCCTTTCATGAAGCTAGTATCACCCTAAAACCATAACCAGACAGAGATGCAACAAGAAAAGAAATTTTTAGGCCTATATCCCTAATGAACTTAGATGCAAAGATCCTGAACAAAATCCATGCAAACCAAATTCAACAACACTTCAAAAGCATTATACATATTATACACTTAAAGTAGGCTTTATCCCAGGGATGCAGGGATGGTTTAACATATGGAAATCGGTCAATGTAACATACCACATAAATAAACAGAATCTTAAGAACCACATGATAATCTCAATTGATGCCGAGAGGGCCTTTGGCAAAATACAGCACCACTTCATGATCAAAACACTGGAAAGAACAGGCATGGAAGGTTTATATCTCAACACAATGAAGGTTATATATAAAGTTCCTAAAGCCCAAATAATACTTTATGGAGAAAAAACTCAAGGAGTTCCCACTGAGATCAGGAACAAGACAAGGGTGCCCACTCTTACCACTGCTCTTCAACATAGTAGTAGAGTTACTAACCTCAGCAATAAAATAGGAGAAAGAAATAAAAGGTATTAAAATTTTAAAGGAAGAAGTCAAGTTTGCCCTATTTGCAAATGACATGATTATATATATAAGTGACTGAAAGTCTCCATCTCAAAACTTCTAAAGGTGATAAATTCCTTCAGCAAAGTGGCAGGATACAAAATTGATGTGCAAAAATCAGTAGCTTTCCTGTATGCAAAGGACAAATATACAGAGAAAGAAATCAGTGAGACTGATTGCTGTTTTCAATAGCAACAACAACAACAACAAAAAGATACCTTGGAATAACACTAACAAAGTATGTGAAAGACCTACATAATGAAAACAATAAAAACTCAAGTAAGAAATTGAGGAGGACTTGAGAAGATGGAAAGATCTCCTATGCTCCTGGATAGGTAGAATTAATATTGTAAAAATGGCAATTCTACCAAAAGTAATATGCAGATTTAATGTGATACCAATAAAATTACCAGCATCATTCTTCACAGAGATCGAAAAAATAATCTCAAAATTCATATGGAATGGCAGAAGGCTTCAGATATCCAAACGTATCCTCAAAAAAACAAAAAACCCTCTGATGGTATCACCATACCCAGTCTAAAGCTATATTACAAAGCCATAGTGACAAAAACAGAATGGTACTGAATAAAAAAACAGAAACAGACCAATGGATCAGAATTGAAGACTCAGACCTTAGGTTAAATAACTACAGCTGTTTGATCTTTGACAAAGGTGCCAATAATGTAGACTGGAGAAAAGACAGCATCTTCAACAAATGGTATTAGACAAATTGGATGACCATATGTAGAAAAATGAAATTATACCCACTCATTTTGCCATACACTAACTCAAGTCCAAATAGATTAAAGACATCAATATAAGACCTGAGACTCTTCAACTACTGGAAGAAAAAAATAGGAGGTACTCTCCACAATATAGGACTGGGAAAAGACTTTCTAAACAAAACCCCAGTAGCCAAGGAAATTTAACAAGCATTCAATCAATGGGATCTCTTAAAGCTAAAAAGCTTTTGCACAGACAAACCATAGCTAATAGATTACCCACTGAGTGGGAGAAAATCTTTGTCAGCAATACCATTGACAGAGGTCTAATATCTAGAATCTACAAAGAATTAAACAAAAAACCTAAACAATAAAAAAATCAAACAACCCACTCCAAAAGTGGGGCAGAGAACTGAATAGGGAGTTCTCAGAGGAAGAATTACAAATGGCTAATGCACACTTAAAAAAATGTTCAACATCCCTAACCATTAGGGAAATCCAAATTAAAACAACTATGAGATTTCACCTTACCCCAGTAAGGATAGCAAACATTAAAAAAAAATCAAATGAAAACAAATGTTGGTGAGGTTGTGGAGAAATAGGAACACTAGGCCACTGTTGGTGGGAATGTAAGCTGGTACAACCACTGTGGAAATCAATATAGAGACTCCTGAAAAGATTGAACACAGAGTTACCAACAGACCCTGTTATTTCCTTACTGAGCTTTTTTACCCTAAAAGTTCTATATCTCGGTTCAGAAATATTTGCTCAACAATGTTTGTAGCTGCTCAATTTATAATAGCTAAAAATTGGAATCAACCCAGGTGCCCAATATTGGATGAATGGCTAACCAAGATGTTGTATATCTGCACAATGGAATTCTACTCAACAGTAAGGGAAAAATGACACAATGAAATTTGTATAAGAATGGTCAAACTTGGAACAGATAATTCTAAGTAAACTCACAATTACAGAAATTACAATTACAGAAAGATAACTGTCACATGATCTCACTCATCTGCTTTCTTAGTGAATCTGATATCAGCTCCAGGGTAAAAGAGATAGACAATGAGGACACTCAACACCTACCAAACCAGAGATCCAGAAGCTTCTAAGTGCCCATCACTGAAGTAGACTTAAAATGCTCCTAACATGTCTCTGAATTTTCCAGAAGAGGCAGCAGAAATATTGTTAGACCCAAAGTTGGGATATTTTGCACAGAGACATTGCCTCTCCTCCATAACTGACTGCTGCCCCCAGTACATGACCCACAATCCCCATAGGACCAGAATCCCCACTGAGGAAGGACTCTTCAGAAAGGGGGCAGGGAAGAGGGAAAGGATGGTACCAACATGTGTTGTTTCCACACTAAATATAGCCACATCTATTAAAAATAAAATAAGGGAAACCAGAATACATTTCTTTATTTCTTTTTCAGAGCAAAGTGCACCTCTCCAGAAGTCATTAAATGAAATTATCTTCAGGTGAGAAGGTCATTACTAAGCCAATCAGTAGCAAAGTGATATAATTATCAGTTTTGGTTTAGGTTAAACACTCTTTAACATCCTGGGACTTGAAAATGCTGAACGTTCTAAGCTGCTCAGGACTTGAACAAAATTGGTGGGGGTAGAAATCCTTGTTGGATGAACAGCTAATGTATACTACAGCAGAGGATCCAAGCACTTTGACTCAGCTTACTGGACAGTACAGAATGAGTTTATACAGCAGCAGGTGAGATTACAGCTCCATAGTCAATTGTGCCTATGTTCAAACACCAACTCTCTTGTTTACGTCACAGACACTCACTTGTGTCATTTAAGAGACTTCAGGCAAATTACTTAACCTTTCTGAGCCAAATTTCCACATACATAAAATGGCAGAAAAAAAAAAAAGTACCATCCAACCCATAGCAGACTTGTATACAATAAACTAAATGATGAATATACTGTGTTTAGCTGAGTGGTACCATGCCAATGAATGTTAACAATTGTTGTTAACAATATCTCTCTTTAGAAGCCTCCACTGCTCTCTTAAGAAGAATGGGCTTGCATATGAAAAGTCTCTCAAATAACTTTGCATACACCACCCATTCATTCTTGGTTGGAGAAACTTTTATTTTACAGATGGCAGAGAAAATGGAGGAGAAACAAGATCCATTCATAAGACAAGAAGACAGCTGCTGCATACCACAGGTCATTCCACCTCTACCACATTTTCCAGGGCCCATGAGAAATTGCAGAAAAAGCTGTGACATTAATAGTGTTCTGACTGCTAGACTGACAACCAGCTCCAGGGTGATGGTGACAGACACAGTTATCAATCAAGCCCATCAAAGCAGAAATCCAGAGGCTAAAGAGAACTCAACACTAAATCAGACTGCCAAAAGACCTGCCCTGGCTCAGGGAACACTGCAGAAGAGTAAGTGGAAAGACTGCAAGAGCCACAGAGTAGGTAGGAATACACTGAGGCATATCCCTACCCTACAGCGACAGACTGAGGCCTTCAGTGAGTACTATACCCCTACTGAAGCAGGTCCCCAAGGTAATGGGATTGGGGCAAAGAGATCAAAGAGTATAACCTGTTGTCATTTATATATAATAAAATTTTTAAATCTCTCTTTAGAAATTAGTTCTTACTGTCTAAAGGTAGTAAGACTCTTCCATATTGAATAAAATCAAAACACAGGAAAAAAATCAAAAATGCTAGGTCACTAAAAAATTAATTTTGATGGAGGTAAAGAGCAATAACATAATTTTATTGTATTAATGAAAATACTCCAAATCCAAGTCCAGTACTTGATTTCTAAGTTTATGTTTGACTTTGAGGCATATAACCATTTCATCTACTACAGAAAGCAAACAAGAAAAGTGTATTTGGCAATAAAATAAACACACACACACACACACACACACACAAGCACAAGAAAAAATTAATTGCCTGTGGAAAATGCAGAAAGCAATGTCACTTTTAAAATCAAATGCATGGGGCATCCAGTCTAGCTCTTACACCATACTCTTTGGCTACATTCTGATTCCTTATTCATTTGGTGACTGGATGCTATAAAAATGCTTAAAATCAAAATCCTTATAAATCCTTATGTCTCCCTTTCTCCTTCTCTCAAGCACATTTGCAAAGAGACTTGGACAAATGAGCTGGAATTTATAAACCCAACTTTAAAATTAGTTACAGTCTAAGTAAGTCACAGGATATTCAATTCTAGCTTTGCTAATTCTCAAAACTATGAGCTCCCTATTATACATTTGAGTGGCTTTGGACTATCAGCTTTTCCATATGCTAGATGATTTGTTATAAATAACAACTAATTTATTTGGCTACATATTTTTGAGCTGATTCTAAATGCATTTATCATCCACAGAGAGAGCTTAAATGGTTAGTCAATCAGAAAAGAAGAACAGGTTCAGGATGCGCTGCTCACCACCTGCTCTTTGCTCTAGGACAAGCCTTCTGTCATCTGTCAGATGTGTGACCAACAAAGGTTAGAATTTTAAATGGTACATGTAGATTTAATTTGTACGTCCTTTTGAAACCTGCTCAGAGAAACTATCAGTCCAATGCTATACTATTAAAACATCAGGTCGTTTCTGGTTTGAATACAACACATGAAATAGCAAATATCCCCTCACATTTTTATGAATCCCTGAAGTATCTATGAAACTTGCACAAATGATTTTGGAATTTTTCCTAAGCCCCTTATGAAACTTGTTCTGTGCTTTTCCTAAGTATATAAAAGGACTTTCATACCACATTGCTAGAAAGAAAGCATACAAAATCTATAACCAAGTACACATCTCTGAATCATCTGACACAATGTCCAGTTTCTTTTTAGTTGTGAGTTTGCCATATGGGGATAATAAGGAAAAAATTTCCAAGTACAATCTCCATGGATTCTTTGTCTCTGGGGGCCTAAGATGTTCACCCATGCCCACAGAAGGAAGAACTCTGGGGATAAACATTAGCATACATAAAGTGAGTTCTTAACCAAACTCAGAAGAAAATACTATTTCATTTGTAGAGTAGATAGTTAAGAAAACTTATTGATTCCATGTGGATAAAGTAGTTACCCAACACACAAACAAAAGTGAGCAAAATCCAACACAATACTCCAAAAAAAAATTCAAGGGCAAGAATTGAAAATGACACCATCTAGGCCAGCTCTTGTTTAGGAATGTCAAAAGAAAAGATCTATAATGACTCTTTATAACTTTTTCTTACTTCTTTGTTCTATACTGAAAAAAAAAATCCTCTAATAACTACCAACCACAGAAGAGAGTGAGTTCTCTCTTTAAACACAACCTAACCCAAGTCCACAATTATTGCCATCTTCATTTAGTATACCCAGTTTTTACTTTGGTTTTTTTTTTAATATATATTTATTTATTTTGAGAGAGGGGGAAGAGGAAGAAAGAGTCAGAGAGAGAGAATGGGCACTCCAGGGCCTCTAGCCACTGCAAATGAACACCAGACTCATGAGCCCCCTTGTGCATCTGGCATAGTGGGTACTGGGGAACTGAACCCAGTCCTTAAGCTTCACAAGCAAATGTCTTAACTGCTAAGCCATGTCTCCAGCCCTACTTTGCTTTTTTAAACTCCAAACCTCAAGATAGGTATAGAAAGTTGTCACTTGAAGTGCCTTGGGGAACCAACTAAAAGTGTTTGAAGGATAATATTGTTATCCCATAGAGAGGTAATAAACATTCACTGAGCATCAGCTCCATAAAAGAGTGCTAGAGTCTCAGCCGTGCTCTGTAGAATGAATAGTGTGTGACTTAAACCTTTGCTCTCACAGGACTTTACAAGCCAGTAGAGGTGAATAATGACTGTATACAAAAATAAATCATGCACATAAACAATAATCAGGTTCTACCAAAGTACAAAATTTTTCATAAGGTTTCTATCTGTCTATCTATCTATCTATCTGTCTGTCTGTCTGTCTGTCTGTCTATCTATCTATCTATCTATCTATCTACCTTTTGTTCTAGTCTCTCAAGCCTAGCAAGTGCTGATGTCATTATTACCACTTCTGGGCAGATGTTTGTAAAAATAAGTAAGATGAGAGGTGCTGCATATTTTCATTATTCCATCCCAGTTTGTAGGGAAGGGGGAGGGAAAATGGGACTCTGAAGGGTTGAGGCCAGTAAAAGGATAATTACATAGGTGGATCTGAAAATACATTTAAACCAAAAGAGTATACTGAAGTAAAAGTGGAATGCAGGATTATAGTGGCCTAATCATAGCAGAGCAGGAGCCAGGATACAGGCAAAGCAGGGAAGCATGAGTAAGAAATAATGCAGGTCAGCAGGAAAACTGAAGAATGTCTGAGAAAGGGCATCTGTGTTAAATAGTTGGCCATGTGAGTAAGGCTGGTCCCTGGAGCTCATCCTACATTCACATTTGAAAGCATTCTTTAACACCCAATAGCTCATGCTAGACAGATGGCTCAGTGGGTAAGAGTGCTTACTGTACAAGCAGGGAACCTGAGTTCAATCCTCAGCACCCACATAAGAAGTCAGTCATGTGGTAACTCCAGCACTCTGAGTTACAGAGACAGGAAGATCACTGGGACTCATTGGCAGCTATTCTAACAGAAAAACAATGTGACCGGGATCAGAGAGAGACTCTCAATGAAATATGGTAGAAAAGTAATACAAAAGGGAACAAAAAATCCTCCTCAAATTCCCAGCCGTGCGTGCACACCGGCGCACATACTTTCATACACCACATGCATGCACACACATCACATATACTGCACACACGGGAAAAAACCCAAGCAGATCCAAAAGTATCACCTGAAGACTAGTAATAGAAATGAGAAACTAAAGTGACTAGCCACAAAACAAATATGTAGAATACAATAGTTCATAGGATCTAACAATTCAAAAATATTTCTAATAAATAACTCATCTCTTTTAAAGTTCCAATTTACATATTGATAACAATATCAATATTAACCAGAAGAAAATTTCATTGAAAAAACTATTAAATGGAGAGAAATAATATAATTGTAGTTAAGAAAACTCCATATTTTAAAGCCAGCTAACTGCTTACAGCAATCTCTAATCTAAATATAATTTTGATCCAAATCCAATTGAGTATTTTCATATTTGGAAAGTACTATGTCAATCATTGGGAAAAGAAGATGAGAAAAAGCCAATATATAATGTTTAAATATTTTGTATAGCTGCAAGCAAAGAGAGAGAGAGGAGAGAGAGACAAAGAAAGAATATGGAAACACTAAGGGCTCTTACCACTGCAAACAACCACCAGATGCATGCACCACTTTGTGCATCTGGATTAATGTGGATGCTAGACGATTGAATCTGGGCTCTCAAGCTTTGTAACATGTGGTGATTTGATTTAAATGTCCCCCATAAAGTTAGGTGTTCCTTTTTTTTTATTTTTCAAGGTAGGGTCTCACTCTAGCCCAAGCTGACCAGGAACTCACTCTGTAGTCTCAGTGTGACCTTGAACTCATAGTGATCCTCCTACCTCTGCCTCCAGAGTACTGGGATTAAAGGCATGCACCACCACGCCCAGCAAGTTAAGTGTTCTTTTTTTTTCCTTACAATGACATTGTGTTTTATTTTATTTTTTTATTTTTTTATTAATTAGTTTTGTACTTAGTGAATACAGTCAAGTTGGTTCTTAATGCTAGATTCCCAGCTGATAGAGATTTGGGAATTAATGGCTCCTGGAGGCAGTGTATTATTGGGGGCAGATTTATGGGTATTACTGCCAGTTTCCCCTTGCCAGCATTTGGCACACTCTCTTGTTGCTATGGTCCACCTGATGTTGGCCAGGGGGTGATGTCCACCCTCTGCTCATGTCATCATTTTCCCTGCCATCATGGAGCTCCCCACTTGATCCTGTAAGCCAAAATAAACTTTTTTCCCACAAGCTCCCCTTGGTTGGGTGATTTCTACCAGCAATGCAAACCTCACTGCAACAGTAAGCAAGTGTGTTTAGCCACTGTGCCATCTCTCCAGCCCCTAATATATAATTAAGAGAACAGTGAATAAGGAAATTAGCATAATTTAAATTGCTAAAATATTTTGCTATTCATACAATAATAACTAAATTTAAAAAAACAGCAACAGCAGTGGCCTTGGTGATGTGGCAAAATAGGAGATTCCAGCCCTTACTTTTTTTTTTTTTTAATTTTTTTTTTTTAAATTTATTTATTTGAGAGCGACAGACACAGAGAGAAAGACAGATAGAGGGAGAGAGAGAGAATGGGCGCGCCAGGGCTTCCAGCCACTGCAAACGAACTCCAGATGCATGCGCCCCCTTGTGCATCTGGCTAACGTGGGACCTGGGGAACCGAGCCTCGAACCGGGGTCCTTAGGCATCACAGGCAAGCGCTTAACCGCTAAGCCATCTCTCCAGCCCCAGCCCTTACTTTTGAAACCTGCTCAGAGAAACTATCCTTCCAGGAGGTTCGATTTTGGCAACCCTCTATGGTAAAAATACCACTGTAGCAACCTGAAGATTCAGCACAGCAATTACAGTTCTCTTTTAAGAGTAAAAATTCCAAGAACAGAGCTGGGCATGGTGGTCCATGCCTTTAATCCCAGTACTTGGGAGGCAGAGGTAAGAGGATTACCAAGGGTTTGAGGTCACCCTGAGACTATATAATGGATTCCAAGTCAGCCTGTAGTACAGCAAGACCCTACCTCAAAATAACCAAAAAGACAAAAAAAAAAAAAAAAAAAAAAAAATACTGACTAAGAACAGATGCAGGAAACAGTTCTACCTGCATTGCTCATCTCCTATAACTGAACAGATCAGCTTTCAAGGACTCTTTGGCCTGAAATTTCTCCCATAGAAGAAAATGAGTGTATGCTAAGTGCCTAGAATCTCCTGTTATTTGACAAAGAAGTCAAGTTCTAGTTCCCCCTACCCATATCACTCATGGGACCTGCACAGGTAAACATTATGGGTGGCAGGGAGAACCTGAAGTCAGGGAAAGGAATTAGAGCTCCCAGTAAGCACTGCATAAATCTCAAAATTGGCCACAGATCTTATTTGGAATTCTGCTCTATTAAGAGGTTTCTGTGTGAACCCCATTTATGGCCTACACTCCCACAACCAGCCAGTACATGTCCCTGGCAATGCATACAGTCACATAGATATTAAAGACAGGACAGTTCTATAGGACTGAGGGAAAGAATCCAGCTTGGAACACATCAGTACATTTCCATAAGGAGGGTAAACAGGAGGGTCCTGACACCCAGTCAATATTGGCAGAAAGAAGGCACATGTTCCTGAGATTTCGTTCGTAAGAATCCAAACAGAAAAGAGGAGAGGTCACCCATATGAAAGCCTAGAACATACTCAAAATCTCCACTTAGGCTGAAGGGTCAAAGTTTTCTTCCCCTAAAACCAGTCAGTAATGTCTGGAAGAAGAAATAATCCTTCAAATGTGCAGGTAACAATGCAAGACTTCTAAGAACAGGAAGAATTAGGGAAAGATAATAATGAAGGGCTAGAACGATGTCCTCATGGCACATGGCAATTAACTAAAAATCAATGATATAACAAACAAGGGGTTCAAAATTTTTTACAGAAGCTCAGTACAATATAAATACATAAATAAATGATTAAAAACAATATAGGATAAGATTGAAAATTCAACAGTGATAAAAACCACAAAATAGAACTGAATAGAAATTTTGGAGTTGAAGAATAGAATAAAAGAAATGAAAATTTTAATAGATTCAGTGGCAAATTTGATCAAGCAGAACTTGTGGACAAATCATCTGAATTATCTAGTCAGGAAAAACTAACCAATAATAAGAAAATTCCTGGCTGGATAAGTGGCCTGGTGATTAAGGCATTTGCCTGAGAAGCCTAATGTCCCAGGTTCAATTCCCCAAAGCCCACATAAGCCAGATGCACAAGTAGTGCATGCTTCTGGAGTTTATTTGCAGTGATTGGAGGCCCTGGTGTGCCCATTCTATCTCTCCTTGTCTCTCTTCTTTTTATCTCTCTACCTCTGTCTCAAATAAATAAATAAAAAGAATAGAATTCCTATGTGATTTATGAAGCACTGTTAGGAGATACAACAAATACTTTAGAGGAATTCTAGAAGATGTGAATAAAGAATGAGAACTTATACAGAGGAAAGAGAATTTTCAAAACCTTGGGATGGAAATAAACATACAGGTTCATGACACCCAAAGAAAAAAGCATCTGCAGCCATACCATGTAATCATATTGTTGAAAGATATTTATAAAAAGAGAATGTTGAAAGCAACAAAATGATTGGATGCATTACAATAAAAGAGAACTTGTATAATATAATGAACAGATTTCTCAACAGAAATCTTGCAGGTCAGGACAGACCAGGGGTTATAGAAAGTATAGGGGAAAAGAAAAGTCAATCAAGAATATTTTACCCTGCAAAGCTATTCTTCAGAAATGACTTTCTCAAACAGAAGTTGAAATTTCTCATAGAAAAAAAAATCCTGGAGGTCTGCAATGAATGTGAAGAGACATTAAAGAACAATATGAAAGCATGTAGAGGTAAAAAAAAAAAAAAATAAACGTACTGATAGGGCTGGAGAGATAGCTTGGCAGTTAAGGTGCTTGCCTACAAAGCTAAAGGACCCAGGTTCGAGTCTCTAGGACCCACATAAAGCCAGATGCACAAGGTGGTGCATGTGTCTGGAGTTTGTTTGCAGTGGTTAAAGGCCCTGGCATGCCCATTTTCTCTCTCTCTCTCTCTCTCTCTCTCTCTCTCTCTCTCTCTCTCTCTCTTTCTCTCTCTCTCTCTCAATCTCTGTCATAAATAAAAGTAAAATACTTTTTTAAAATGTACTGGCAATGATAAATGTATGCTCAAAGCCAGAATAATACAGTCATAGTTATATATCATCACTTTTAGCACTAAGAAAAAGGTTTGAAGCTAAAATTATTCAAAATAGAGGCTAGAGGCATGACTCTGGTTGAGGCACTTGCCTGCGAAGCCTAATGACCCAAGTTCAATTCCCCAGTACCCACACAAAGCCAAATTGGTGCATGCATCTGGAGTTGGATTGCAGCAACTAGAGACACAGCACACCCATTCTCTTTTTCTCTCTACCTGGCATGGTGGTGCATGCCTTTAATCCCAACACTCAGCAGGCCAAGGTAAGAGGATTGCTGTGAGTTCAAGGTCAGCCTAAGAGTACATAGTGAATACCACGTCAGTTTGGGCTAGAACAAGTCTCTACCTTAAAAAAAATACTAATAAAATTATTCAGAATAAGTATAGTTATAATAATTGCATCAAGTACATGCATTATGAAAAATAAACAGGAATATAAATAGTTAAAATGCATATTTTGTATATTCAGCCAAAGTTGTTCTAATAAAATGAGGAGTTGAAAAATATATGCATTTTAGATGTTTTATGTAAGCCTCATGCAATCAGAAAGGAAACACTTTGCATCACTATACAAAAGATTATAAGAAATCATAATATAATAATAGTAGGGGCTTTCATACTCAAATTGAGCATTAGGCAGACCCTCCAGATGTTAAAAAAATCAATATATAAGCTGCATAGTACAGACAAATGAATTTAACAGACAAATCTAAAACATGCCATCCAACAGCAATAAAATGTACATTTTGTTAAGGATATATAGAATAGTCCATTCTTTATGATAGAAATATATGAGGTCACAAAACAACTCAGATCAAATTTAAGATAATTTAAACCATTCTGAGTAGCTTTTCTGATCATAGCACCATAAAATATCATTAACAAAAAAATTATTCAGAAAATACACAAGTATGTGGAAATTAAACAACCCACACTTGAACAACCAATCAGAAAAGAAAGAAATCAAATTTATCTCACAAAAATGAAAATAATAGGACTTCCGGCCAAGATGGCGACTACCAAGCTACACTCCAGAAAAGAAGGAAAAAAAAAAACGCAAGTATTAGAGGGCAATTAGGAAATTTTTGCAAGATGGAGGGCAAGGATTGGGGTAAAACAGGGAAGCACACACACCCGAGACCCTGGACCCCCGCGCCCCCCAAAACCCGCCCCATCCCGGCACCGCCCAGCGCCCCAGTGGAGCAACCTAGCCCCACGCGCCCCACCCCCGCGCGCCCCATGCCACCCCCTACCCGTGCACACCGTACCCCCCGAGTGCCCCATGACCCCTCCCGTGCCATCCCCACGCCCCCTGCGCACCCCACACACCCCCCTCCCACGCCCACCACACACCCCTGCCCCCCCAACCGAACCGAACACACCACGCCACCCACCCTTCCCTGGTGCCCCCCCTGCAAGCCCCCTGCACCCCGCCACCCCCCCACTCGCCACGACCCCCTCCATGCCCCCTGCACCCCTCCGCCTCCTGCACGCCCCACCCTGAGCACCCGGTGCCCTGGCGAGCCCCGTGCCACCCTGCGTGCCCCACTCGCCCCATACGCCCCATCGCACTCCACGCCCCCCACTCGTCCCCCCCCTCCCGTGCACCCTCCGCAGGCCTCACGCCCAGCGAAGCTGTGCTCTGATCGGGCACCCACCAGACACGCCTGCAAGCCTGCTGCACTGAAGCTGAGACCTCCTACCTTGCCCTTGATCTCTGATCCTGTGAGTAGACCAGCCATGTGGTGCTCGGTTGGCAGGCCCGTGGGGGGCCACCCCTGCCGTGAATAGGTGGCTGCCAGGTCCCCTGCTGCTGTGCTTACATCACTTGCCGCCGGTCAGCCTCTGCTGTGTCCTGATCCCGTACCCACATCAGCTGCCTCTGCACTACAATTACACATGCAGCAGGCCCAGTCCCACAGCAAGAGCCACACAAGCCCACACTGAGTCACTAGCACCAGCGCAGGTGCCATCCCCTACCTGTACATCGCCACCCATCCCCCACTCACCTGAGGCAGGAGAGCACAGACTGTTTACAGGCCCCAGTGTACCAGGTCAGAGTTTGGTCAGCTTCAGGGCTTGCTACCTCAGTCCCCTTTCAAGGTTGAAGGCAGGCAGCTTAGGTGCATTACTGGGTGAAATTCAGGCAACTTTGGCGCCCCTGTCAGGCTATAGATAGGAGGCTTTGGCAAGAGTGAGCAAAATCCGAGGCTGCTTGCAACTGCCCCAGGCTACCTTGGATTCTCATTAAGCTAGATCCCAGGCTGCTCCACCCACCTACCTGTGCATACACTGACATGGGTAGACCACAGCAAAAAAGTAATAACGTAAAAAATAAAATGCAAGGAAATCCAGACAGATCACCTAGTCCAACAAGGATTACATCTAAAAAAACATAGAAGAGTGTTTAGGATCAGAACATCAAGTGGAAGCAATGAACAATGCAACCCTGAACAACCTACTGCTAGAACTGGTAGGAAAGCTACAAAGGATAGATAATCGTGTGGATGCTACCATCACTAAGCTAGAGCAATATAAGACACTGGAAGGAATTCAAAGAGAGCTAAAAGAGTTGAGGGACAGTGAAAAAAAAGACGACCTTAAAAATCAGCTGGCCACACTAAATGAAAACATAAAGAAATGCAAGGAAGATTTCCAAGAATCATCAAGAAAATCAGAAAATGAGACAAAAAGGGAGCTGGACAAAGCGATGGAAGTGATACATAGGAAAGTAGTAGAAAATGCAAACTTAATTGAACAAGTCCAAAACTCGCTAGAGGCTCTCAAGAACAGAGTCAGCGAAGTAGAAGATAGAAATTCTGATCTGGAAGACAGAATGGAAGAAACAGTTTGAGAGACCAAAAATTTCAGTAAGTTCAAAAGTTCCCGTGAACAGAACATGAAAGAATTGTGGGATACACTTAAACGTCCTAATATCAGAATCATTGGAATACCAGAAGGAGAAGAATTTCAGACCAAAGGCATGGAGAACTTATTTAAAACAATAATTGAAGAAAACTTCCTCCGTCTCTTAAAAGAAAGGCCCATCAAGATACAAGGAGCAAACAGAACTCCTAACTGACTAGACCAAAGGAGAAACTCCCCAAGACATATTATCATTAAGACTCTAAACATTGGCACCAAAGAAAAAATCCTAAAAGCAGCTAGGGAAAAACAGCACACCAATTTCAAAGGAAACCACATCCGAATTAACGTCAGACTTCTCTATGGAAACCCTGAAAGCTAGAAGGGCCTGGAATAAAACTCTCCAAACAATAAGAAACTATGGCTTCCAAGCCAAACTACTCTACCCGGCAAAAGTCTCCCTTATAATAGATGGTGAAAGGAAAACTTTCCATGACAAAACTCAGCTTTACAATTATATGAACACAAAGCCAAACCTACAGAAAGTACTACAGGAAATTCTCCACAGAGAAGAAACAAATAACCAAACACTAATGCCTACAAGAAGCAGATCACAGCAACCAAACCCAGAGTAGATAGGAAAAAAAAAAAATTTCAACTCCATGGAAATGCCAACTCACCTCTACCACCACAACATGACAGGGATCAAATCAAATCTCACAGTCATCACCCTAAATATTAATGGCCTTAATTCACCCATCAAGAGACACAAGCTAACAGGGTGGATCAAAAAATTAGACCCCTCAATCTGCTGCCTTCAAGAAACCCACCTTACCACTAAAGACAGAAACCTCCTCAGGGTGAAAGGGTGGAAATAATATTCCAAGCAAATGGGAATAAGAAACAAGCAGGTGTAGCTATATTAATATCAGATAAAGTTGACTTCAAACCAAAAACAATCAAAAAAGACAAAGAAGGCTACTTCCTACTTATAAAGGGAACAATCCATCAAGAGGATATTACAATCATAAATCTGTATAAATCTGTATGCACCAAACACAAGGGCACCACAGTTCATAAAACAAAACCTACTTGACAATAAAACAGAAGTAACCACCAACACCATCATAGCTGGGGACTTGAACACACCATTATCAGTAATAGATAGATCATCCAAACAGAAGCTCAACAGGGAAGTAAGAGAGCTCAACAAAACCATAGAGCACTTAGACCTAACAGACATCTACAGAACTTTCCATCCCAAATCCACAGACTACACATTCTTCTCAGCAGCCCATGGAACATTCTCTAAAATAGACCACATATTGGGTCACAAAGACTGCCTCCACATATTTAGGAAAATCGACATAATTCCGTGCATGATATCAGATCATAATGCTATATCCTTAGGAATCAACAACAAAAAAACCACCAAGAATCCCAATGGCAACTGGAAACTGAATAGCACACTCTTAAACAATAAACAGAGAGTGGATGAAATAAAAAATGAAACTTCAAAATTCCTGGAATTGAATGACAATGAGAACACATCATACCAAAACTTATGGGACACAATGAAGGCAGTCCTCAGGGGAAAATTCATAGCACTCAATGCCTTCATAAAAAAGACAGAAAGATCCCAAATAAATAGCCCTGGTGCGCCCATTCTCTCTCTCTCCCTCTATCTGTCTTTCTCCCTGTGTCTGTCGCTCTCAAAATAAATAAATAAAAATTAAAAAAAAAAAAAAGACAGAAAGATCCCAAATCAATAGCCTAACCATCAACCTAAAGGCATTGGAAAAACAAGAAAAATCCAACCCAAAGAGCTCCAGAAGGAAAGAAATAATTAAAATCAGAGCAGAAATTAATGAATTGGAAACCAAGGCAACAATTAAGGCAATTGACAAAACAAAGAGCTGGTTCTTTGAAAAAATAAACAAGATTTATAAACCTCTGGCCAATTTGATCAAGCAAAAGAAGGAGAGACTACAAGTTAACAAAATTCAAAATGAAAAAGGAGAGACAACAACAGACATCAGTGAAATTGGCAGAATCATCAAGACTTATTTCAAAAACCTCTACTCCACAAAACTGGAAAATGTGGGGGAGATGGATAAATTCCTGGATGCATATCATCTACCAAAGCTAAACTCAGAGCAGATTAATCACCTCAATGAACCCATCACAGTCATGGAGATTGAAAAAGTAATAAAACAGCTCCCAAAAAAGAAGAGTCAAGGACTAGATGGATTCCTAGCCGAATTTTATCAAACCTTCATGGAAGAACTCAAACCAATCTTTCTAAAACTGTGCCACACAATTGAAGAACAGGGAAAGCTACCCAACTCCTTCTATGAAGCTAGTATCACCCTAATCCCAAAACCAGGCAGACATGCCACAAGAAAAGAAAACTACTGGCCTATTTCCCTAATGAACATAGATGCCAAAATCCTGAACAAAATACTCGCAAACCGAATCCAACAACACATCAAAAGCATTATCCACCTTGACCAAGTAGGATTTATCCCAGGAACACAAGGGTGGTTCAGCATACGAAAATCTGTTAATGTAATACACCACATAAACAAGCTTAAACATATAAACCACATGATCATTTCAATAGATGCAGAAAAGGCATTTGAAAAGATACAACATTACTTGATGATCAAAACATTGGAGAGAATCGGCATGGCCGGTTCACATCTTAACATAATAAAGGCAATATACAAATCTCCAAAGGCCCAAATAATACTTAATGGAGAGAGACTGGAGGAATTCCCATTGAGGTCAGGAACAAGACAGGGATGTCCTCTCTCACCTCTGCTTTTCAATATAGTTCTGGAAGTCCTAGCTCAAGCAATAAGACAGGAGAAGGAAATAAAAGGGATACAATTTGGAAAGGAAGAAGTTAAGTTAGCTCTATTCACTGATGACATGATAGTATATGTAAGAGACCCGAGATGCTCCATACCAAAACTCCTGAAAGTGATTAACTCCTATAGCAAAGTAGGAGGATACAAAATCAATGCACAAAAATTGGTAGCATTTCTGTATGCAAATGACAAAGATACAGAAAAAGAAATAAAGGACATAGTCCCATTTTCACTAGCAACAAAAAAATAAAATAAAATACCTTGGAATAACGTTAACCAAGGAAGTAAAAGATCTACACAATGAAAATATAAAAACTCTCAAAAAAGAAATTGAGGAGGACTTGAAAAGATGGAAAGACCTCCCATGCTCCTGGATAGGCAGAATTAACATTGTGAAGATGACAATCCTATCAAAGGCAATATATAGATTTAGTGCAATTCCAATTAAAATCCCTAGAGTGTTCTTCACAGAGATAGAAAAAATGATCTCAAATTTCATATGGAAAGGCAGAAGGCCTCGCATATCCAAAGATATCCTCAGCAAAAGAAATACCTCTGGTGGCATCACCACACCTAATATAAAGCTATATTACAAAGCCATAGTAATGAAAACAGCATGGTACTGGCATAAAAACAGGAATATAGACCAATGGAATAGACTTGAGTATCCGGATTTTGGGTCAAGCAACTATAGCTACTTGATATTCGACAAAGGCCCAAACAATATAGAAAGGAAAAAAGATAGCATCTTCAACAAATGGAGCTGGACAAACTGGATAACCACATGCAAGAAACTAAAACTTGATCCACACATTTCACCATGCACTACACTCAAATCCAAATGGATCAAAGACCTCAACATAAGACCAGAAACTTGAAAACTACTGGAAGAAAATTTAGGAAGTACTTTCCATGATATAGGAATGGAAAAAGACTTCCTGAACAAAAACCCAGTGGCTCAAGTTCTTAAATAGTCACTCAACCATTGGGATCATATGAAGCTGAAGAGTTTCTTTACGGACAAGCATAAAATAAGCAAAGCCAATAGAATACCCATAGAATGGGAGAAAATATTTGCAAGTTATCCAAGTGATAGAGGCCATATCTCTAGTATTTACAAAGAACTCAAAAGTCTAAACAATAAGAAGACAAATACCCCACTCACAAAATGGGGCACAGAGTTAAACAGGCAATTCACAGAGGAAGAGATACAAATGGCAAACACACACTTAAGAAAATGTTCATCATCCCTAATCAGAGAAATGCAAATTAAAACAACTATGATATTCCACCTTACCCCAGTAAGGATAGCCAACATCAAAAGGTCAAATGAAAATAAATGCTGGCGAGGATGTGGAGAAGCAGAGACACTCATTCACTGTTGGTGGGAATGCAGGATGGTACAACCACTTTGGAAAGCAATATGGAGACTCCTGAAAAAGCTGACTATAGAAATACCAACAGACCCAGTTATACCATTACTGGGCATCTACCCTAAAACCTTCAAACCAAAAGCCAGAAAGTGTTGCTCAACCATGTTTGTAGCATCTCAATTCGTAATAGCTAAAAGCTGGAATCAACCCAGATGTCCATCATTAGAAGAATGGATAACAAAGATGTGGTATATCTACACAATGGAATTCTATACAGCAGTAAGAAAAAATGACATAAAGAAATTTGAGGAAAAATGGTTGAACCTGGAACAGACCATTCTCAGCGAACTTACCCAATCACAGAAAAAAAATCGACACATAGTCTCACTCATCTACAACACCTAACCTGAATCTACCAAAGATACCTTACATACCCAGCAAGCACCACATGGACTAGATAATAAGATGGATGGGAGGGCGGGTAGGGCTTCGAAGGGTGGAAAACAGTAATCCGGACCCAAACGGCAATGGTACCATAAAATTCTACTTCCTATTAGACAGACCAAATGGCTGAACCTTCACTAGACCCTTACAGGAAACACCTGAACCACAAGACACTGGAGAGGGTAGGATCAAGACTGACCTAAATCTCCTACATCTTCCCTCCCTCCCTCTCCCCTCTCCCCTCCATCTCTCTCCTCTCTAACTCTTGTATATTAGTTATGTTCTTCCTTAATTTCTTAGTGGACACTGACCTGTAACCCCCACTTCCAGCTTGGGCCTACCATCCACAATGAGCTTTTGATCAGAGAAACCTACAAGGTTTCCCAAAACAATGACAGACTTCTGTCAGAGTACTTTATGACCCACCAAAGGCCAGTGGTAAGACCCTATTGCTGAAGACTCCATACGCAGCTGACGCATAAAATGGAATGACATGTCTGGAATCCAGGAGAGAGTCAGTCCCCAGACAGTCAGCGTGTCTAGTGCCAGAAGGTGCTACATAGGCGACTGGGGGAAATGACCAAGATCTGTCCAAGCAATGCATTGTTTAACCTAATTAGCAACAAAAAACCGGATGTGATGCCCACACAAGTGCAATAGTGGTACACAGCCATGGTGAGGAACCATTTGCTCTTGATTTGACTAACTGATCCACTCAGTGGTACTAGACCCATAGCTGGAGCTGGGAAACAAGTCAGAACCATACCCAAACACAAGCCCACTCTACAATATCAAGCTACCATCAATCACGGGGTATAAGAGGGCCTACACCTATCATACTGTCTATCTATCAAAAAAGTAAGTGTTATCTCAATTCTCCAGGTGCTAACTTACTCTCCGTTGGAGAATCTGCTTCTCTTTTCCAGATAGATACAGATCCTAAGAAGAGAGCTGCTTCAACATACCTCAAAAGGGGCCCAACTGAAACTAAGGACAACTGGCGAAACAAGCAAGGGTGATGTTTTCCTGTGAACTGGATACCAACACAAAGGGGAAGGAGACCAACGCAGAGAAAAATCAACTCCTACCAAATCAGAGAGCCAGAGCCTCAGAGGCCCCCAACACCTCAGCATTGAAGCAGACCAAAAATGAACCCAACATGGCTCAGGGCAATTTTGCGGAAGAGGGGGAGGAAAGAATGTCAGAGTCACATGTTGGGTCATGATTTGCAGAGACATTTATCATACCAATAACTGGGGGCTAACCCCACAATGCACGACCCATTTTCATCAACAAGGAGGGTCCAATGGGAGGGGGTAGATCATGGATGAGCCTAAACAATGGTACCAAACTGCCTGTATTTACTGAAAAGAATACTAATAAGTTAAATTTTTAAAAAATGAAAATAATAACATATTAGTACTTATAGGACCCAGCAAAAACAATTTTAAGGAGATGATTATAAAAACCTATTTTAAAGAAAAAGATCAAAAATAACAACTTTGTGTCTTAGTGAATAAGGAGAAAAAACAAACAAAAAACATGACATCATGAGAAGGAAGGAAATAATAGTGACCAGGACAAAATGAAACAGATTAGAAAAGTAATAAAAAGAACAATATAACTAAAATTTGATCTTTGATAAAATAACCAAAATTGTCATGACTTTAACTACAAAGAGGAAGAGAAAGAAGACTCAAGTAAAATTGAAAATGAACAAGAAAGCCTTGCACAGAAATACAGAAGTCAAGAAAGGATAATATAAACACCAATAAGTTGTATAGCATATAAATAATAAATTTCTAGACACATACAACTTACCAAGATTGAGTTGTGAAAAAATAAAAAATTGTGGGAAAAAAATAAACGAAACAAAGCAGGGCTCATGTGGGGTTGATGGTGGGAGAATACAGGGGAAAACCAATACATCAAGATTAGAAAGTAAATTACCTATCATGAGGTGAATCACATCCACCTCATCTGCAGAGATCCAGAAGTCACTGCAGAGGAAATGGTAACATGAATACTACTCTCTCTGCTAGCCTGAAAAACAATTTCAAGGAGATGGTGAGAGACATTGTGGCAACTCAAACCTCATCAAAACAGAGATCCAGCGGCTATGGAGAAAGCAACACTAAATCAGATTCCCATATTGCCCATCAAGGTTCAGGGAGCACTGTGGCAGAGGGGGCCCAAATATTGTACAAGTCTCAGGGTGAGTGGGAATAGCCTGAGGCACAGTTCCCCCCACACCTCACAAAGACTGACAGGCTTCTTTGTCCCCACAAAATGAATACCAATAACCCCACTGAAGAAGACCCTCAGGAGAACTGGGGTTGAGGAGAGGGGATCTAAGAATACAACTTTTTTATTAAACATATATTTATTTATTTATTTATTTATTTATTTATTTATTTATTTATTTATTTATTTGAGAGTGACAGACACAGAGAAAGACAGATAAAGGGAGAGAAAGAATGGGCGCGCCAGGGCTTCCAACCTCTGCAAACGAACTCCAGACGCATGCGCCCCCTTGTGCATCTGGTTAACGGGACCTGAGGAACCGAGCCTCGAACCAGGGTCCTTAGGCTTCACAGGCAAGTGCTTAACCGCTAAGCAATCTCTCCAGCCCAAACATATTTTTTTATGTTAGAAAAAGAGAGAGAGAAAGAGAAGGACACACACACACACACACACACACAGAGAGAGAGAGAGAGAGAGAGAAAGAGAGGGAGGGAATTGGCAGGGTCTCAGCCACTGCAATGGAAGGCCAGATGCTTGCACCACCTAGTGGGCATATGCAACCTTGAGCTTGCCTCACCTTTGTGTGTCTGGCTTATGTGGGATCTGAAGAGTCAAACATGGGTTGTTAGGCTTCACAGGTAAGCACCTTAAGTACTAAACCATTTCACGAGCCCCAAATATAAATAAATATTAAAAGTCAGTAATAAGTAGTCTCCAGCCAAAGAAAAACCTGATGGTTTTGTGAGTAAATTCTGCCAGTTAACACCAATCCTTCTCAAGCTAGTCCAGAAAAGTGGAAGAGGAAAAGCTTCTAAACTCATCAATGTAGAAGGCCAGCACCACTTGCCACCAAGCCTAGGAAACAAATTTACATGAAAATAAAGTTGTAGTTCAATAGCCACAATGAACAACATAATGTAAGAGTACTCCTCCAAATACTGGAAGACCATTTCAATATATGTGTTGTGTATGTGTGCAGGTGCACATGTTAAGAAGAATATGGAGGTCTTAGAGTCATAGCTCAATTCCCATCCTTCTTCTCCCTTTCATCTCTATTTGTGTGAATGCAATGATTGCCATGTATGCACTGTTTATTATCTTATACTCTATAAGGAATGTTTTCTTATATTTCTTACCATTGTTATGACTATCTTACAACTAAAGAAATTTAGGCTCCAGGAGGTTAAATCATTCACAAAAGATCATAGAAAAGCCAGTTATGTAAGTTAGCTTCATCTTACTGTAATAAAGCAGCTGAGGAAACAAAATTAAAAAGAAAAGGTTTTCCCATGGTTTATGTTGCTTTGGGTCAGGAATAGCAATATTTATTTGCTTTAGTGGATGATGGCTTGGCCATAAAATATCACAATCCTGGATAGGAATGTTGCCTTGAGCATCTTGTCTTCACTTATTAACTGAAAAGGGAAAAGATTCCTCCCAATTCATCACATTCTTATTCTTTTCATTAGAAGTCTTTATCCATTTCTCCATTTCTTCACACACACACACACGTGCTCATGTGAACACATAGTAGGCACACATATATACCCAAAAACAAGAATGTCACTTACATGTCCACTTTCTTTTTTTTTAATTTTTTTTTAAATTTATTTATTTCAGAGCTACAGACACAGAGAGAAAGACAGAGGGAGAGAGAGAGAATGGGCGCGCCAGGGCTTCCAGCCTCTGCAAACGAACTCCAGACGCGTGCGCCCCCTTGTGCATCTGGCTAACGTGGGACCTGGGGAACCGAGCCTCGAACCGGGGTCCTTAGGCGTCACAGGCAAGCGCTTAACCGCTAAGCCATCTCTCCAGCCCTACATGTCCACTTTCTGAATTGCATCATGAACTTCCCTAACCCATATTGGCAGCTGATGTTCCACAGCACATGCGCACCACCACTGCTAGGATACTGCCCAGGGGCAAAGCCCCACAGGCAGCCTTCCCCATAACTGCACATGAGCATGCTTCCTGCCTTCTTCCATCAAGAGCTGAAGTTGTGATTTACTGCTGCAGTGAATTTGCTTATGCTCAAAATTATGCCAAGTCTAAGTTGGGAACAAGGGTTTTATGGGCCAAGTAGTAAGCCCCATAAAATCAGGGTTTAAAATGGAAAAAGTTATTCAGACTAATTATGGGCAGTGCAATTGGGCTTTGCTATAGCAAGCCTTTTTTAACGGTCATCCCAAATGTGCCCATCAGAAGAAGCATGTGTTCAGACATGGCCAAAGCCTTGGTCAGCAAGTGGAGACAGCCTTCAGTGGCCAAGACTACCACCAACATCCCTGCGACAGTCTCCTCATTAGGCCGCCATATAGTGAGCCTCCTCAAGCAACCGACAAAGCACCAAGAAGCAACTTTGAATGGGAAGAGGGGGAGGGGCAATGGAAGAAACACCTCCTGAAACAGAAAAACAGATGACTAGTAGGAAATTTTTTCAAACACATATTGAAAAAAAAAAAAAAAGAAACACTATGAATTCAAGAGCTGAAGGCATTTAATTTCTGGGACACACACAAATTAAATGTATATAAAAATGGTTTGGGCCATAATGATTACAGTTGATAAAATTGTAATGAGAGGCTATTACTTCTGTTTAACATCATTTGCTTCCATTGAAACCTCAGCTTCATGAGCAAACCAGAAATTCCAAAATAGCAGACTATCCTCTGGGAGATGACATGAGCCCCAAATTCCACATGGTCCTCCCTTGGCCAAACAATGGAATGAATGCATGGGTGGGGTGTTTACTAATAGTTTCTGGGATTCGTAAGAAAGCAGTGTTGCCAGGTATGGTAGTATAAGCCTTTAATCCCAGCACTGGTGAGGCAGAGGTAGGAGGATTGCCATGAGTTCAAGGCCACCCTGAGACTACAGAGGGAATTCCAGGTAAGCCTGGACTAGAGTGAGACCCTACCTAAAAAAAAAAAAAAAAAAAAAAAGACAGCAATCAGTGTTTACGTTTCTAAACGTTATGGTATTAGGTGGGGCCACTGTGAACGTGGGGAAGGGACGCCGGTAAGACTTGAAGACATGGGGCTTGAGTGTAGCTCCTCAAGAGTCATGTGCGAAAGCTTAGTCCCAGTGATGGTTTTGAGGTGATAGGACACTTAAGAAGAGAAACAGCTGCTGGAGAGATGGTCCAACAGTTAAAACACTTGCCTGCAAAACCTAACCACCCAGGCTGAATTCCCCAGGACCCACATAAGCCAGATGCACAAAGTGGCGCATATGTCTGGGGTTCTTTTGCAGTGGCTGGTGGCCCTGGACACCCATACTCTCTGTCTCTCTGTCTCTCTCGCTCTCATTAATTAATTAATTATAAAAGAAGAGAAACCTAGTAGACAATGATCATGTCATGAGGACACTGTCTGGGAAAGGATTAATACTATCACAGTGAATGAGTTAGGTCTCATGAGAGCACGTTGTATAAACTGAGGCCACCTTATACTCCTTGCCTCATCTACATGTGGCTCTATTCCCTTTTTATTTATCTGCTTTTGTGGCCCAAACAAAAAGATCCTCATTAGAACTCAAACAGATGGGGTTGCCTAATCTTGGACTTTTAGCCTTCAAAACTGTGAAATAAATAAATTTATTTTCCTTATAAAACCTCTGGCTTCAGAAAGTGTGTATGGGTATGTGCACACAGGTGTGCAAAGAAAATGCTCTTTTTAAGAATCAAGGCAAAATTCCTGCTATTCAAGACAAATGCTATGAAGAAAAACAAATCATTAAGGCATTTCACTTAACAGGTGTTATCCAACTTCATTTCTTTCTGCATTTGCATTTTTAAAAAATCAGTACAAACCTCAATCTTCATCTTTGCACACTTCAATAACACACAAAAGCATACATGCTAAACAGAAAGTGATGTTAATACGCATTTAGAGAAAAATAAAATTGAAGCCATTATAACATTCGATTTCAATATATTATAATATATTCTCAAAACAAAGTGAAAACTATTAGAAGATAAGGTAATAGGAAGGGATAATGATCAAAACATGTTATGTAAACATATAATTGTCAACATTCCAAGGTAGTTTATTTTTTTCATGCAATTGTGAATGGGAGTGACTGTCTGATTTCATCCTCTGAGTGTTTGTTGTTAGCATATAGGAAGGCTACTGATTTCTGTGTGTTTATTTTGTATCCTGCTACGTGGTGATAGGTCAGCTCTAACAGTTTGCTGGTAGTCTTTAGGGTCCTTTATGTATAGAATCGTGTCATCTGCAAATAATGTTAACTTGATCTCTTCCTTTCCAATTTTATGTGTGTCTCTTGCCTTATTGCTATGGCTAAGACTTCCAGTACTATGTGAAATAAAAGTGGAGACAGTGGACACTCTTGTCTTGTTACTGATTTTAGCAGAAAAGCTTCAAGCTTTTCTCTATTTAGTATTATATTGGCTGTAGGTTTGTCATAAATAGCCTTTATTATGTTGAGATATGTCCCTTCTATTCCCAGTCTTTGTAGGACTTTTATCATGAAGGGATGTTGAAAAAAAATTTTTTTGGATGTTGGATTTTGTCAAATGATTTTTCTGCACCTAATGAGATGATCATGTAACTTTTCCTTCAGTCCATTTATATAATGCATTACATTTATCAATTTGTATATGTTAAACCATTCGTACATCTCTGGGATAAAGCCTACGTGGTTGGCGTGAGTGATATTTCTGATGTAGTCCTGTATTTTGTTTTCCAATATTTTGTTAAGATTTTTTACATCTATGATCATGAGGGAGATTGGTCAGCGATTTTCTTTTTTTTCTTTTTTTTTTGTTCTATCTTTGTCTGATTTTGGTATCAGGGTGAAGCTGGCTTCATAGAAGGAGTTTGGTAGGAGTCCTTCATTTTCTACTTTATGGAAAAGTTTGAGAAGCAGTGGTGTTAGTTCTTCCATAAAGATCTGGTAAAATTCACCATTGTATCCATCTGGACCTGGACGTTTTTCAGATGGGAGATTTTTTTATAACTGCTTGGTTCACCATACTTGTTACAGGTCTATTTAAGTGGTTAATCTCATCTTGATTTGATTTAGGTAGGTCATATAAATCAAGGAAATCATCCATATCTTTCAGATTTTCAGACTTAGTGGAGTATATGGTCTTATAGTATACCTCAACGATATTTTAAATTTCTATGGTATCTGTTGTAATGGTGCCTTCTTCATCTCTAGTTTTATCAATTTGTGTCATCTTTAATCAAGAAATTTGTCTTTTTACCCAAGGAAGTAAAGGATCTCTACAATGAACACTTTAAACACTCAAGCAATAAATTGCCCATGATACTACAAAATGGAAAGACATCCCTGGTTCTTGGATTAGAAGAATCAATATTGTGAAAATAGCAATTTTATCAAAAGCAATGTATATATTAATGCAATACACATCACAATTTCAGTGGCATTCTCCATGGAAATAGTAAAAAAAAAAAAATCCAAAACTTCATTTGGAAGTACAAAAGCCTAGAAAATATAAAACAATTTTAAGCAACAAAAAATAAGGCTGGTAGTATCACTATATCTGATTTTAATCTATATTACAGAGCCATAGTAACAAAAACAGCATGGTACTAGCACAAAACAGACATGTAGATCAATGGAACAGAATAGAGGACCCAGATGTAAGTCTGGGTAGCTGTAACCACCTGATCTCAAAAGAAGAAATAAAGATGGCAAATAAACATCCAAAAATTGCTCTCCATCCCTAGCCATCAGGGAAATGTAGATTAAAAGTACTTTGAGTTTCCATCTTACTCCTGTCAGATTGGCTACCATCATGAAAACAAATGACCATAAATGCTAGCGAGGATGGGGAAAAAGAGGAACCCTTCTACACTGTTGGTGGGAATGCAATCTGGTCCAGCCATTGTGAAAATCAATGTGGAGATCCTGAGACAGCTAAAAATCAATATACCATATGATCCAGCTATGCCACTCCTAGGCATATATCCTAAAACTCGTCCCACTACATCAGAGATACTTGCTCAATCATGTTTATTGCTGACAATTCACAATAGCTAGAAAATGGAACCAGCCTAGATGTCCCTCAACTGATGAGTGGATAATGAAGACGTTTACACAATGGAGTTCTATTCAGCATTAAAGAAAAAGGAAATTATAAAATTTTCAGTAAAATGGATAGATCTTGAAATGATTATAGTAAATGAGGTAACACAGGTCCAGAAAGCCAAATATCACATGTTCTCTCTCATATATGGATCCTAACTATGAATTATTGGACTTCTATGTGAGTAGGAATAAAAGTCAGTAGCAGAGGCAAGTAAGATAGAAAGGGGATATAAAGGGAATAGAAAGGGAGACAGGGGGGACTTAATAGGATGGTATGGCATATATGTAAGTAGAAGAACAGGTTAATGGGGGTGAAAAGGCCTAAGTGAGGTCAGGGGAAAAGACTGAGTAAAGGAAAGGTAGAGGTGGGGTTAATCAAACTCTAACAGAATATAAATAAGTCATATGGAATCCTATCATTTTGGACAATGTAACACTCAGAAGCCATAGATTGTTACTAGAAAATTTTTAGTGCCAGTGATGGGATGCCTTCCAGTGATTTATTTTCCAGGGAGGTCACTAATACCTCCAAAACATTATGGGTCATTGCCAAGGCTCTTGGTTTCCCACCAGGAATAGATGGTAAGACGCTGTTGTTGAAGACTCCACATACTTGGGTGGCAAGATCATTGAGAAACCCTGCTGGAGCTGAGCTGAAAACCTCCTCCATGTAGACAAGCTGATAGAAAGCTGGAAAAAGCTGCACTGCATCCAGTTCAGTGTGTGAGAGAGAAATCACCAATGTAGATACTCAACAGTAGATGCTACAAGTCTTAAATATGGCCACCCAGACCAAATGACAGGTGCAAGAGTGGCATGTCTGTTCTACGAAAAACCAACTCTTTTCTACTTGCAGTGGAAGCCCACTCCATGGAAGGGAATACATTCCTGATACTGAAAACCTAAAACAGGGGAAGTCATGAGCCCTAGGGGTGTAATGTCTGCTGGTGTCTGGCTAAATGCATATACTATGCTCACCAAACTGCCCAGTAAGCACTTCTCTTAATGGTCATACCCATATGTTAATGCTACTCTCACTTTTGGTTAGAGAAGCTTCTCTTTTCCGATGGCAGTGACCTTGGGATGACTCAAAAGACACCATAGTGCTAAGAAGAAGTAACAGAGGAGTGCTCAGCACTGAACTATCTCTATCACATCTTCCAAGGCTCAGGGTCCATTGCGGAAGAGGTAGTGGAAAGAATGTAAGAGCCAAAGGAGGGGTAGGACTCCTTATAACATGCTCTGCCAGACACAAAATGGCCTGGATATTCATAACCTCATAGTGCCTGACACTACCTACACAAGACCATCATAATAGGAGGAAAAGATCATGACATCAAAGTAAAAGAGCGACTGAGTGAGAAGGGGAGGGGATATGATGGAGAGTGGAGTTTCAAAGGGGAAAGTGAGGGGAGGGAGGGAATTACCATGGGTGATTGTCTACAATTATGGAATTTGTCAATAAAAAATTAAATAAGATGAAAGTTAAACATGTAAAAAATAACTTAGAAACCCTTGGTCGGACACAGCACAATCTAGATCAAAGTTTTAAATCAAGAAGTCAAAATGAGACTGAGTGTATAGCTTAGTGGCAGAGCCTTTGCCTGGCTTGCTGAAAGTGCTGGTTCAATCCCAACACCAGAAAACAGCAAGCAAAGCACTCAAAATGCAGGTAGGAGTACTTGGCTAGACTACTAAACATGAACTTTACAAATGTTATTCCCGATTCCACTTATCTTGCACTCATTTGTGGAAGTAGTGACACTTTTGCTTTTTTGGGGAGGGGGTTGAGGATTTGAGGTAGGGTCTCATGCTAGTCCAGGCAGAACTGGATCTCACTCTGTAGCCTAGTCTATCCTTCAACTCATGAAGATTCTCCTACATCAGCCTCCAGAGTGTTGAAATTAAAAGTGTAAGCCTCATGCCCAATACTTTTTCAATTCCTTGTTGAAAATGTTAATAATATAAAGAAAATCACTATTAAACTACAGAAAGAAACCTAACAAATTATCATTAAATCAACCTGAGACTACAAGATATATTTCAAAACCATTTTTTTCACAAATATATTTGATTACACCTAGGTGCCAGACATTGTGCAGGGTGAATAAGGTACCATCTGTGGGGCTGAGGATATGGCTCAGTAGGTAAAAGCAGTTCCTGAACAAGCATAAAGAATTGAGTTTGCTTGCTAGCACCCACATGAAAAAGCCAGGCATGGCTGGTCAGACATGCATGTGACCCAGGTACTGAAGTGCCCCTGACCTGCGGGGCCAATGTTACAAGGGGTGGTCGAGGAGGGCTGCAACCTGAAAGAACGGGCGGGAAAGAAGAAGGAGACCAAGCAGAGGATTTGTCAAGGTCTCGTTTAATGTTGGATTTTTTATCTCTTTTATAATCAACCAGCAGGTAGGGCAATAAGGAGGGGAAGAAGGGGGAGTGAGTACAAGGAAGGAGGAAGTAGGGCCACCTGGCCATAATCTTCTGGAGCATCTTCTCTGAATCTCTTGTGACTTCTCCCAGAGCAGCTGTTTGTTCTCAGGGGAGGGGGCTGCATGAGGGCTGCTAGTTCTCTTTTGTCCTCAGGGCAGTGAGGGGCCATATGAAGGCTGTTAGTTCTTCTTTTGTCCTAGGGCGGTCAGGTCATGGTCTCTGACACTGAAGGGGCAGAGATAGGAGTATCAGTGGAGCTCAAAAGCCTAACCAAAATAAATAAATACAATGGCAAGCTCTGAATTCAGTGAGAGACTGTGTCAAGGAAATAAAGCATGCACAAAAGGGTGGGTGAATGCATCTACACACATCTGTGTAATATACCACACATACTACAGACACATGCCAAAAAAGAAAGCGTGTGTGTGTGTGTGTGTGTGTGTGTGTGTGTGTGTGTATGGTGTGCAAGCATGAATGCATGCATGCATATGTGAGCACAAGTGTGTGCACAGGTGTATAAAGGCCAGAGGTAAATGTTGGGGTGTCTTCCTCAGTTGCTCTCTACCTTATATTTTGAGACAGATTCTCTCACTGAACCTACAGCATACCAACTAGGCTAGACTAGCTAGCCAGTAAATCCTAGGGATCCTCCTGTCTTAGCCTGTACAGTGCTGGGATTACAGGTGAATGGTACCATGCCCAACATTTTATGTGTATGTGGGTTCTGGGGACCTGAATGCAGGCCTTCCTATTTATGCAGAAAGTATCTTACCTTTGAGTCATCTCCCTAATCCCATGATGCAATCTTAAAATGTAAAATTCTATAAAGAAAATAGATTGCTACTTATATATTCTTTCCCTGCATGAGATATCCATTAGAAGGTTAATGTCATCTTAAGACATGAGACTAGACTGTGGACTAGACTCTGGTAGAGGCTTTACCTCATGATTTGTTTCAAACTGTGACACCAGTCAGCAGAGCCTTCATTCACCTTACTCATCTACCTGATCTAAGATGCTATGCCTGCCTTCTCATGTAAAGTCACTCCAACTTTCTGGATATATTACCTGAATTTCTTATCCTGGCTTCTAGTTGAATAACTTGACTTCCCCAAACTAGTCATCTGATACCTTTTGTGAGCACTGTGCACAACATTAATATAAACCTTACATTTAGGGTCAAAAACACATTTAAAAGCCATTGACATAGCAGTTGTATGCCATCTATAAAAAGGCAAGCTAATTCTAAAACTGTTCATTCAAAATTTGTAGATTGATGCAGCTAACTGAAACAGCATTAATCAACACATACATTAAGTATGTATAATAAAAGTTACTGAGAGACCACCTATATCCAAAGACCACCATCTGAAACAGCTAAAGGCTCCAACATGTAGTTTATTTCCCATCAGAGTAATATGTTTTGAACCTGCCTTAAAAGACCACCTGCCTAACATGAATGCAGGCCCTTCACCAGTGCATTAGGCTATTTTTAAAATATATGCTTTTAAGGAAAAGGGTTATACAGAACATAGAGCCTAGCCAGCTCCAGCTTCATATGAGCCTGTTGCTACAAAAAATGTTTTTCATAAAACCAACCCACATGAGGTTTTAAGCTTCCCTGCTGAGTTCTCCAATCCCCATACTGAGACAAGCTTCCAGCTGTTCTGCTAACTGAACTGGTGCACAGCAATAGCTCTGCTTGAAGGTTAATGGTTCATGGAATGGATTTGACCAACTTGGTTGCAGGTTTCCTGGGACAACTGTGGAGAATCTCTACCCCCCCCCCCCGCCCCCATAAGATTGCTCCAAAAAAATCCTTATGATAATTTAGGGAATATTCAAGGCCAACTACATTTATTCTAGTATAATGATAAGTCATGATGCCCCAAAGAATTATTCCACACTAGGAACTACACTCTAGAGAGCACTGTTATAATGAACACTAACTGCCAGAAAGACCACATAATGTGAGAAGCAGGGTGGCCTTCATGTGACAATTTCACAGCTTTATATTATGAGCAGCAAAAGGTTAAATACCTCATGCAGGATGGTAAGTGAACAGTATGCTTGCTGCAGAAAAGTGGAGTCAGGAAGGAACTTCCAGCTACTTATGTAGAGAAAGAGACTTTAGTCAATGTGTGGCAGTAGGCATGAGCAGGAACTAGCCTGTTTACCAACAGAGATCAGAGATGATGCAGAGGAGGTGATTAGAAAATCAAAGGTGCAAGGAGTAGATCAATAAACATGGCAAGCCTCCCCACTCAAGGGTGACTTATGACTGTCCAATCAACTCCAGATGAGAAGGATCTGTTGACAATTCTCTCTCAGGCGTTATAGACCCATGGAAATTCCACAGAAATTCCCAGGTAAATATTTACAGGCTGTAACTTTTAAAGGCAAAGATGCAGGAACCTGCAAATAATATGCCATTATAAGTAAGTTTAAATTAACAACAGGCAAGTGGGGAAGCATGGCTGCTGGTGGTCCTGTTGGATCCAGAATAGCTATACCTATTTTACAAAGAGAAGATGAATCCCACTAGGATCTTAACAAGTCTTCTTTTCCTATTTGCTCTCTCATTAACAAAGCTCACAGTCACCAGGCTGTCAGAATCAAAGAAGCTGAATTATCCACAACAGGTTGCTGGAAAGAGTGGCATACTCCTTTATGCAGGCTGCCCCTGTGGTTTCTGTAATGAGCACATGGTTTAAAAAAAAAAAAAAAAAAAACCTGCATCTGCGATGTCATATCTAAAGGGGCTCAGTGCAGTAGGCTTTATGGCTGATCTTTGCACATTGTTAACAAATGCTGTGAAATCCAGGAAACCTCACTTTTATACAGCTGTCAGAATTCACTGGCTTCTAATATCTCCTTCTCAATGGGAAGGAGAATGGTTAATGAGAGTCAATCTAAGCAGATTCTGAAAACTTAATTTTGAAGTTATAGGCCCTAATAAAGATATATTAGCACCTAGTTGATACACTAAGTATGTCTTTCAACAGCTGAAACTGTGCACCTTCCTTTCAGCCTGGAACCAGGTGGCTTATTCTAGTAAATTGATGGTTTTAAAGAGTTTTAAAACATGCCATAACCTCTTTGTTTTATGTGATAGTCTTTGTTCAGCCTTAATTAGCTAATAAAGCTCAGTCTTTTGAATTCACTTTTTGAAAATGACCCTATTTTCTGGAAGAAATGGCAAGGTAGTATCAAATGTTTACTGCATAGTTTCCTAATTCTAACTTTTGTTCCTTAACAAAAACATTCACAAAGAAAACAAAACTACAAACCCACTTGAACTGACTGAAAAAAATATCTCAATGATCAAAGTTACAAATGCTATTGGCAAAGGCATAGTAAAGGACTCATGTTGACATTAGCAGTTCCCCTTCCTGAGACATTGTTCAACATCCTCCTTGGTAGACCAGAGAGTGTCTTAGCTTTTACAGGAATCCATGGGCATTTCCAAAAAGTATACAAATCTAAAAACTTCAGTACACTGTAATCATATGAGGTTTGATGAAAACTAAGATCTAGGTGTGATAAAGTGCTTTACCTAAAGTCAAATTAACTACTCAGTAACTACTATTTACTGCACTTTGCTGAGCAGTCACTGTGCCAGATCCTTGTCATGGGTTGACATGTATGAACCTAAAACCATATAGTTATTATTCTATATTCATCATCTATCACTTCATAACAAATTGCCAAAAACTCAATGGCCAAAGCAGCACAAATTTATCATCTCAAAGTGCATCTATTACTTTCTAGTTGCTGGGACAAGCTATCCACCCAGAAGCAGCTTATGGCAGGGGGTAGGGGGAAGCATTTGATTTGGCTTATAGTTCCAAAGAATAGAGTCATGATGGCAGGCGAAGCCAGAGCAGGAAGCTCGGAAATATTGTCACACTGGCACATAGGAAGCAGAGGCAGGACAGTAAGTAAAAGCTGGATTATGAAACCTCAAGCCTTGTCCCCAGTGATCCACTTATACCAAGTGAGACTACTCTTGAGGGTTTCACAACCTAAACAATGATACTAGCTTGTAATTAAGTAGTTGAACACATGACACTTTGGAGTGCATTCTACATCCAAACCACCATACATGGTGTGGTAGTTTGAATTAGATATCCTACATAAACTCATGTGTTCCATCAGGTTCCCCAGGTGGTAGATATCTGGGACTTGAAGTCCCCAGAGGTGTGTTGTTGGGAGAGGGCTAATGGGTATTATAGCCAGCTTCTCCTTGCCAGTGTTTGGCACACTCTCTTTTTGCTGTTGTCTACCTGATGTTGACTGGGAGGTGATGTCCAACCTCTGCTCATGACATGTTTTCCCCTCTCATTGAGCTTCCCCTTGAGTCTGTAAGCCAAATAAATAACTTTCTTCCCATTAGAAGTTTTTGATCAGGTGCTTTCTGCCAGCAAGGCTGTGCTAACTGCAACACATGGTTTCCTTAGCTCAGGAAACCAGAAGAGTTTCACAGGAGTCTATGTTCAAGGTTCATAATGAAACACAGAAGTCAGGGTCAGCTGTTTGCACTAAGCAGCTCACCAAAGGTGGGTCTGCTGCCAAGCTGTGATTGCCAGCTATTTTCACTTTGGACAGAAACTTGGAATTTTTAAAGACCTGAGTTTTGTTTTCATTTTTCATTTACTTTCATTTTTCAGAAAGGCAAGGAATTACAGCCCCCACAAACTCTATTAGAGACCTTATTTCTGAATGTGTCTGTGCATGTCTGTTTTCTATTTAAACATCTTCTTTAGAATAAGATACTTCTATTTCCTGTTAGTACAACTTTTGTTTAGATGCATAAGCACATTTCTAATGACAGTGGAAATTATTTGCCTCAACATTTAGTAAGAACTTAATTCTACAATGCTCAAAAAATAGGTAGTACAGAGTGTATGGACATATAGAACATACATTAAATAGATAGTCAAATAAAGTTGTAAAATTATTACATGAGTAACTCTCAAGAATGCTTTTAACTATGTATAGATAGTGGAAGACCATTTCAAGAAGAGGAAGCAAAGAAAGTGAGAAGAAGGTGAGAATGTGTGTTACCGCCTCATCTTGATACACATTGTCCTTGCCAGAGCCTCCCAGTCTCCCTATCTCCTTCAGTCTACCCTGCTCATCTTCCCCAGCCCAGCTCAGATGATAGCTCTCTCATGAACACTGCTCTTACACTAAGTCTCAGTTAAATGTCCTTTCTGAGCGCACATACCTGTCCTGTCATAGCATGTACAGCACATATTATATTCGCCTATTTCCAAATGTTTGTCCAAATTTCCAGTTATAAAAACAAAAAAAACACACCCCTGCCCCAAGAAGAGTTGCTGTCTTGTTTTCCATTCCACCCTCAATAACCAGTAATGTACAACCAAACCCAGCTGACTTCTTGCAAAGGACATCTCAGTGGTCAAAGCTACAAATGTAATGCATTGAAGAGTCCATGTTGATATTAGCAGTTCCCCTTCCTGAAACATCACTCAGGGTCCTCCTTGGCATTAATGGACACAGTTACATGCATGTAAAATAACTAAAGTTGAGCCTGGTACACAATGGAAATTTATGACCTCAAGGGTTAAAAAGAAACAGTCAATTCTTTGATCAGAACAAAAACTCCTAAGGGTACAAGTGGAGCTCCAGAAATTTCCACTATTAGTATTCTATTTAATCAACATATTTGGTGCAAGTTATTTTGACAAACATTCAGGCAACACTACCACCTAAGAGCTGTAATAGCAAACAATGGATTGTGACCCCATGGCCCTGCTGATGGGATCACGCCCGCATGTGTCCTACCTGTTGTGCCCTCACACCTTCATGATGACTATTCAGAATTAATGTTTACATATGTCTAGACAATTTTAAAACTAATCCCACCGTGCTTCACAATTTTGTCATCAGCACGACTGGGAGTCTTCAAGTCAACCAGAATGTTTAGTCACCACTCTCTAAAAATTCTACTGCATGCCAAGGCCATGCACTCATTTTATTTCAAACAATTGCACCCCTTTGAATATAATTTCAAGAATCTCTCTCTGACAACCATCTCCTAACCTCTTATCTAACTTTTGCTATTAATCTCATTCCAGTAATTCTTCAAACATATGGTGCTCTCCAAGCCATTGCTACATTGTTGTCATTACTCATCTTCTGTCCTGGCTTCCCAGCTATAGTGTAAGGGCCCAAAGTTAAGGTTCAATATGCCTGGACATCTGGAAACAATCTGGAGGCCAAGCACATGTTCCCCTCTCCACTCTACTCCTACCAAGTCCTCAAGCCAAACAATCCCCCATGTGGTGGAGACCAGGAACATATCCTACTTACTCCTGAGGGGCAAATATTCAGACCCTGTGAACCCACAGAGCTATTCAGATAAGCCAATCACATCCTCCAGTGGGATCAGAGGCACTGCTGTCTTGAAACTACAAATGCTACTTTCCACAGTTCTGTTGTTTGCTCTGTTGCAGCCGCTCTGTAGTATGAAATGGTATCCAGTGTCTTCTCTGCTTGGGCTGTCATTATATGTGACTGATAAACTATCATCAAACTATTCATCTGTACAGTAGATGAAGATCATAAGATCAGTCAGTCTTTTCACTCTGGGGCATGAATCCTTTCAAAACACCAGCCCTTAGAAAGCATCCTAGATTTCTTTTCTTGAGTCATCATTACAGCTACCAGTCAATCACTTCTACTTTCCTTGTTGCTCATTTTCCTCCCCTGTGGAAATTACAAGCAAATGACTATCTGTTCCACATCTGTTATGACAACTCTATGCAGAGGAAAACACATGCCATATATCATGCTCTTAATATAAAAAGTCATAGCATTATGTGTTAAGTGATTATTCAACAGTACCTATGGTCTTGATATTCATTTAGTAATCTCCCACTGTCTGGGGCTAGTATTTCTCAGGCTTATGGTCTATAGTCCCCATCCTCCTTACATGCCTAACTCACTACATGCCAGGCATACTAACTTTCTTTTTGTTCCTTCAACTATTAGAAAGTGTTTTCAACTCAGGGTCTTTCTATTTGCCATAGGTATGTGTGTGTGTGTGTATATATATATATATATATATATATATATATATATATATATATATATATATATATATATATGGAGAGAGAGGGGGGGGAATGTTCCTTCCTGAAACAATTACATCACCACTGGGAATAGTGGCTTGTTTCAAATGTCTCATGCCTCATTCTCAGAAAGAGGACTGTCCTAACTGTAGAGCTTCTAGAGCCCCCAACATGCCATCTGTACTAAAGTATCCAGTGTTACAGCTTTTCTCCTACACACCCCATGGGATGTTCATGGAGCCAGATATTTTGTACAATTCTATGCCAAGAGTCTAAAACAAATCCAGGAATGTAATAGGTGATCAGTAAATGCTTATTAAATTCAGAACAGTAAATCTCCACACAAAGGGAAAGAAGGACAGAAATGTTGATTACTATCTCACATCACAACATGGCAATCCATTCATCTATTCAAACTCCAGTCTGGTTCTTTAAAATGGACGTTTTCATGTTATGTGTAAGTATTCACCAACTAAGAAAAGCCCATTTGAACAAATCATCATGTTGAGCCACTTAATCATTTTGGGGACCATCTGATTCATAAATTGTCCAAACCCTAAATATGATATTGATGGAGAAAAGCATGATCAAAAAGAGTTTTGAATACAGACCTTCATATCAATATAACTAAGTATATACTCAATCTCCACTCAAGTTTATTACAGAAATTGACTTAATGATAACTGACATATTCATAATAAAAGGAAAGTTTTCTAAAATAAATTAAATTCCCTATAAGAGCTGAATCTAACATGTTATTTATACATTGTCAGCTTCCTAGATTCATTAATTACTGATTAATCTATGCTTACACCACTATATTCCAATAAATTCCATTCAAGTTTAGCACATGTAAACAGGTTTAATGGAGACACACTTTGTGGCAAGAAGCAGTCTTTACAAAGCCATTCATAGCTGGATAGGAGGTAAGTGGTAGAATACTTGACTCACATGCACAATTTCTATTCTCAGCACCAATGTAAAAATTATAATATGAATACTAACTTATAAACTCTGTCACTGTTCTGTGGTGTTAGGCATCTGAGAGCTGTAAGGATTCAAAGATGAAAGACCACATCTACTCTCAAGGGGTTTGCAGTTCTTGAAAGCCTGATGGGACAGGTTCTAGGACAAAATTGAACAAACCCTCTCACTGGAGTGATTGCACCAACTAAGAACATCAGCAATTATATTCAAAATCTAAAGAATACAAAGACAGAAAATTGGTTTAGTTCCTGATGAAGTCCAGCAGCTACTCCCCCAAAGTATTTTGTAAACATTTTTAACATATTTAAAAAAATTATTTGGGAGAGGCAGGCATGGTGGTGCACGCCTTTAATCCCAGCACTCGGGAGGCAGAGGTGGGAGGATCACCATGAGTTCGAGGCCACCCTGAGACTACATAATGAATTCCAACTCAGCCTGGGCTAGAGGGAGACCCTACCTTGAAAAACCAAAAAATAAAAATAAAAATTATTTGGGGGAGATGTGGAGAAAACTTTTTATTTTTTTTATTATACACAACTTCCATAGTTATAGACAATAACCCATGGTAATTCTCTCCCTTCCCCAACTTTCCCCTTTGAAACTCCACTCTCCATCATAGGTTTTCCCATCTCAATCAGTCTGTCTTTTATTTTGATGTCATGATCTTTCCTCCTATGATGATGGTCTTGTGTAGGTAGTGTCAGGCACTGTGAGGTCATGGATATCCAGGCCATTTTGTCTGGAGGAACACACTGTAAGGAGTCTTACCCTTCCTTTTGCTCTAACATTCTTTCAGCCACCTTTTCCACACTGACCCTGAGCCTTAGAAGATGTGATAGGGATATTTCAGTGCTGAGCACTCCTCTGTCACTTCTCAGCACTGTAGTGCCTTCTGAGAAATCTCAAGGTCACTACCATCTGAAAAGAGAAGCTTCTCTAACCAAAAGTGAGAGTAGCATAAATATCTGGGTATGAACATTAAGAGAAGTGCTTACTATGCAGTTTGATGAGCATAGTATACACATTTAACCAGACAGCAGCAGACATTACACCTCTAGGGCTCATGACTACCCCTGTAGTAGGTTTTCGTATCAGACATGTATTCCCTCCCATGGAGTGGACCTCCATTCGAATTAGAAAGCAGTTAGTTTCACCTGTAACAGATATGCCACTATTATACCTTTGGCTCATTTGGCCTGACTGGCCAAATTTAAGGCTTGTAGTATCCAGTGTTGAGTATCTCCACTGATGATTTCTCTCTCCTGTGGAACTGCATGCAGCATAGCTTTTTCAAGCTTTCTGTCAGCTGGTCTACATGGTGGAGGTTTTCAGCTCAGCTCCAGCAGGACTTTTCAGTGACCTAGAAGTCCAAATACATTGAGTTTTCAGCAATGAGGCCTTTCCATCTATTCCTGGTGGAAAATCAAGAATCTCAGCAATAACCTGTAATGTTTTGGAGGCATCAAGGACCTCCCTGGGCAACAACCTACTGGAAGATATCCCATCCCGGCACTGCAAATTTTCTAATAACAATCTATGGCTTCTTGTTGTTCCATTGTCCAGAAAATTAGGTTTCCATATGACTTATTCATACCCTCCTAGCTTTTTGATTAGCTTTCCCCCCATGTTTATTTTACTCACTTTCCTCCCTGACCTTGCTTAGGCCTTTTCACCATCATTAATCTGTTCTTCTACTTACATATATACAATACCATCCTATTAAGTCCTCCCTCCCCTTCTATTTCCTTTATATCCCCTTTCTAGCTTACTGGCCTCTGTTACTGAGTTTTATTGCAACTCACATAGAAATCCAATCATTTGTAGCTAGGATCCACAAATGAGAGAGAACATGTGACGTTTGACTTTCTGGGCCTGGATTTTACTTCACTAAATTTAATTGTTTCCAGATTCATCCATTTTCCTGAAAATTTGATAATTTCAGTTTTCTTTACTGCTGAGTAGAACTCCATTGCATAAATTATAGAATGAAATCAGAGAACCAAGGCTAGCTGGAAAGGTCATTGTTCTGACCTTGTGATGGACTATTACCAGTAATGTCAACAGTTGTTGAATGAGTGATTTGTTCCACATATTTAGCTCCACCAAATCTGAGGCTCATGGACTCTTCAAGTCAATTTGTATTGGAATAATTCCATTTATAGAAAGTAAGAATGACAGGCTATTGCAATGGTTAATCTTCAGTTCTCAACTGGTCAGGATTTAGAATCACCAAGGAAAGAAAATTTTGGTCATGTTTTTCAGTGATTTTCTAGATCAGATTAGTTGAAGTGGAAGGACCCATCCTAGCTATGTGAGGCCATCATATGGGCTGGGTTCTGGACTTCATAAAAAGGCGGGAGCTAGCTGAGAGAGCAGCATTCATCCCTTCCTCTCTGCTTCCTCTCTGCTGCTGTGAAGATGTGACTCCAGATCTCTGTGCCTGCCATGCTTTCCTCACCATGATGAAACTTCCTAGAAAATGAAATCTGAAATAAACACTTTTCTACCATAAAGTACTTTGGGTCAGGTACTTTTATCCCAGCAATGAGAAAGTAATTATTATTGGCACAATGGCCTGCCAACCATGTAAACTTTAGTTTGAATGTGCGTTAATGAACAGAGGTAGAATATATGTGCTTCCTTTGCACAACATGAATGTTGACTTGAAAGTTGGGTATGTTACTCATTATTTTTCTAAAAAACAAGGCTAAGGATCAGTGAAATAGATCTTTGTCACGAGAGAAGAGTTTTCACCTTCTACTTCTCTATTTCCTACACATAAGTCTCTGTAGTTGTGGTCTTAAGGAAACATCCAAGAAAGGCAACAGTTAGAATTATTGAAGACGTTTCAACTTGGACACTAAGATATTGACAATGGCTGCATGAATAGACATACTGAGAAGCACATTTGCCATCATGGAACTGGGTACTGGGTTCTCCTAAATCATTAAAAACCTTCAGTTAAATCAGCATTTAATTATAAACACCTTGGCCCTACCAGGCAAGACGTACCTCTGAGTCCCATGGCCTCACTCTTCACCTGTTCTCCTTTCTGCCCATCTTTTCTGTTTGTCTTATAAGGCCCAACCCAGATTCGAAATTCATCAGAATATTCTCTGCCTCCACAAATTACTCTTGTCTTGGAATCTTTTTTCCCATCTAAAATAAGGAGTGCTGGTTCAAAACAAAAGCTGTCAAGATAGATGGAAATTTGGGAAGCACTGCAAGCTCACAACTGAAGGAAATGCAAAAAGAAATTTAAAATTATCCACATTAATAAAACATTACATATGTTCATAGATATTTTGAGACCAAAATTTGAAGACTATATTCCCCTTTTGTTTTGAAACATGAAATTTGTTGGGGCTGGAGAGATGGATTAGTAGTTAAAGCACTCCCTGGCAAAACTAAAGGACCCAAGTTTGATTCCCCAGTACCCATGTAAAGCCACATGCACATGTGTCTGGAGGCCCTGATGCGTACATTCTCTCCAGATAGATAGAGAGATAGAGAGATAGATATATTGCACCTCTCTCTTTCTCTTAAATAAATACGTACATAAATAAATAAAAGAAATTTCTTAGAATTTGGTTCAGTGTGTTCAAGTCTCAGTTTTTGTCCTCAGAAGTATGATGACATGGGTTAGATCCCAGAGTCCTATGTGGCCTTGACCATGGAAATGGACTGCAGAAGAGAACCCAGAAGCCAAAAGGGTGTAAACACACTTTGTCAAACACCATTGGGAAAACTTGGTCTGAATCTTGGCTTTCTTTAGTAACAGACACAATTATAAGCCAGGTGCAATGGTGCACACTTTTAATCCTAGCACTTGGGAGGTAGAAGTAGGAAGATTGCTATGAGATAGAGGCCACCCTGAAACTACACAGTGAATTCTAGGTCAGCCTGGGCTAGAGCCAGACCCTACCTCAAAAAGACAAACAAAAACTAGAAGCATTTACAGAGAAAGTTTCAATAATGGTATTTGAGGTTATTTTCAAAAAAGTGGCAAAAAGTATTGGACATGAAAGTCCTGATGACCATGTGAATAAAATATTGCTTACAAAAGAACCTGATCTCCTATGTAGGTGAACAGATTAAGTGATATTAACTCAGAAGTCCTCCTCCTGGGTAATAGTAGCCTATATGAAGTATACCAACTGTGCCCATAAAACTTCTTGGAATCTTTACATATAATATATTGTCACATAGCCTAGGGTTTTGTTTAAAATTCAACAAGATGGACAAGATCTTGTGTTTCTTTCTTTATATATTACAAAGTCCAGAACTCTGTTACGCACAAAGTATGTGCTCTATAAATGTTTGATTTTATTATTGAAAAGAAAGTCTTGCATGCCAAAGCTGCTGACAAGCTCCTTTCAGAAATATCAAAATACAGCTCATCTTGATATGATCATGCCCAGAGCAACCTACAGACAAGTCACAGTAAAAAAGAATAACATAGTTTATCTCCTGGAAGGGGCTGATTAGTAAGGAGAGCAAACTCGCTTTGAAGCTGAGACCACATCTTCCAAATGACAGCAGAGACTTTGGTTACAGACTCTTCATTTTTGTGCTGCCATTTGGTCTCATAAGGACCTGGACAGCCTGCTGATCATTTTCCTAGTGTCAGGGTTCCTTTCTGTCTATCCCCTACTGTTTCAAATGAACTCATGAAATGCAGCAGTTAGAAGTCAGATTTACCTCCTACAGTGGGAAGACAAGCACTGAAATTCTACCAAGATGCCCTAATAATGATTATCCCACAGGCTGCTGGGAAGCTGAACCATGGTGGTGATGGCAATGGGTCTCTAGTTGGCCCCTATTCCTATTGTATACGTACTCAATAAATGCAAATGACAGTGCTGTTATAATAGACTTGATTTAATTGTCCTTTCTTAAACTTAGATTGAGTTTTGAGGAATCCAATTTGTTCTGTTTGTTTTGCTAATTCTCATCACTTTATGCAGAGTTTCTCTTCTTATTGTTATCCTCCACCCCATGGAAGTCCTACTCCTGATGATTTGGGGCACATACCACTAGCTGTCCAAAGCTAGGACAGCAATAATGCAGTTAGTGGCTGGTGCTTTCCTGAGAAGCTCAAATAACGTCATTTGTCCTTCTTCCTAATGAGCTGCTCTTGAGTCACCTTGCACCTTTTAAAAGCCACATGAAATTCAAATGAAAGAATTCAGAATCAAAATGAAGTTCATGAGCTATTCCTTGCAATTCCAATTTTTTTAAATCCAATAAAGTGAGAGCATAGATTAAAATGACTGGAGGATATTATCTGTTGGCACCTAATATCTATATTCCTTCATGCTATCCTCCCTAGCCATTTCCTCTTACCATGAATAATTAGGAAATGAAATATGCAAGGACTGTTATCTAGTTTTGAAATAAGAAAGAAATAAGCTATGGCAAGGAAAGGTAATGTCCTAACAGCATTGCTTTCTTGTTCTAGAGTCTCCTCTCATATGCAGATACTGTCAAAAGTGAGATTATTTTTCCCTGCTTTCTCCCTTCCCAGCTTAATCCACAATTCTGTAGTAATCTTACCAGAAATCCCTTTTGCAACCCTAGCCACTCATGGCTTTCATTCATCAGACTATAATTTTATCCAAGGCACTTCCACCTTATACTCTCACTTACCAAAACAGACAAAGGTGGGAAGGATTTCTCAGTCCATGTGCCACCTAAAGATGAAGGGTTATTTGCTCAAGACCAAGTTTGTGTCTAATTTCAATAGTAAAAAAAAAAGTTATCCAACTTTTTTTCTGATGTAAAATAGAGAATTCCAGCCTAAAATAACTAAGCATGTTCTATTTTGACAATTAAATCAAATGATTTCCATTTTCCAGGATTGTTTCACCCTCCATTTCTGTGATCTGCTACATACTTTCTCTTTCTTTAGTTATCTAATAATCTGAGAATACAATGCTTTGAATTGCAGTTAAATGTAGCATATCCCTTTGATAAATATTTTTATATTGAATTTGAGAAATGGACAAATAAATAAGCACAGTTACTAAATTGGAATTTACTGAACTTATGCTTATTTTATGATTTCTCTTTAGTTGCTGCACCATGCAAAGGCATTTGGCAAGAATAAAACAAGCAGTGAGTCTGTACCTCAGAACATATAGAGGAAAGAAATGAACTATAATTCCTACTATCAAAAGCAAAGAGTCTAGTTGGGACTTATTTCATTTCCATCAGGTGTAAAGCATTGCACTACTGTGCATTCACATTATATTAGCCGTTACATATAACAGTGTGCTATAATATATGGGCTTTCAGAGAAATGACTGGTTTCAGCCCCCTCTATGATTGAAAGGCAGTCATTAATTACTTTTCTGGCCATACTCAAAATCCTTTTATAATTTTAAATTTTTAACTGGTTCTATGCATGTATGTCCATAAAAGGTATAGTCTTACTTTATAGACATGATCTGACCCATGCCTTTCCTCAGAACTAACTACATCAGTTGTGGATTCTTGGCCAACAGAAGCAACCCATGAACTAGAGAAGCCATTCATGTCCATATCTCTGTTCCTCCCCCTCTCTCTCTGTCACCCCTCCCATTTTTGAACTAACATAAAGTCTACAAGCAAGCTGTAGTGGGCACAGGGTCTGCAGATTCATGCAAACAAGACAAGACATGGTGAGGAACAACAAAGTCACACACGCATTGTGTTGCATTGCACACTTCTGGCAGATCTTCCCCTAGCCTGCAGGCAAGATCCTGGCCCCAGGGCTCTGCAGCTACTTACCTCAGCACAGAGTTCATTTCTCTATCTATTGTGACTTGCTTTGGCCATGTGATAGCACAAGCTTAAAATGTATTTGTGTATTGAGGTACCTTCCTTCTCTTGCCATTAACTGGCCACCAGAATTCACCAAAGAAGAATGATAAACTCCAGGAAGATGATAGAACAGGAAGATGTTGCTCCGCAGAGGCTCCCTTGATCAACCCACCACTGGGCCACCAGGTAAACTTATGAGACCAGCAGGGCCAGCAAGGCCTGGAAGACCTGCCAACTGAACCACAAAGTCCAGAGAAATTAAGGTCTGCCATTTAGATGTTTTAGTTTGGAGTTCTGTGTGTTTGTGTTGCTAAGGAATCATTTTTTTTTTTTGGTCACTCAGTATGTTTCCTACTCAGAAATTGTACTTTTACTCCTTTTTGGTGACCTGTCAATAATGTGATTCCAACTGCTCTATCACAAAGGTGAGCAAGTGACCATGGCTGATCTAATAAACAGCACCAATCCCTGTGACCTACAACCTGAGGCAGGATAGGATCACAAGGAAAATATAGGAACATGAAAAGGAAAAAAGAGGCCCTCACACTGAAGTCTAGTTGAAGCCCCTTGCCTCAGAGATGTATGAATTCCAGCACTAGCATTTGCTTAAGGCCTTTCTCCCTTCCCAGCTTTAATCCCACAATTCTGTAGTAATCTTACCAGAAATCCCTTTTGCAACCCTAGCCACTCATGGCTTTCATTCATCAGACTATAATTTTATCCAAGGCACTTCCACCTTATATTCTCACTTACCAAAACAGACAAAGGTGGGAAGGATTTCTCTTTTAATATACCTTGAAAGCCACAAAAATGGTATATATGACTAATGCTAAGACACTTAACTGAGTCTCTCCCATTAGGAGAACATACCCACACTCACGTGTGTCTTACTGTATACAATGTTATGTCCCTTACTCCAAGTTGTGTCTTATTTTCTTTCTGGGCACCTTTCTTTCCCTTGACCCTTTGGTTAAAGTCTATGTTAAAACAAATGTCTTTTACATTAATCAAGAGTATTTTCTAAGCTAAATTTTACTCAGGTTTCCCAAATGCTTTTCAGTTAGGAGTTACTTCATTGTCTATCAAGAATTCTGCCTATTTTGATCAGCAGCCCATCTGCCCACCCTCCACATCTGACCATGGTAAATATCTAGTATCTAATTGTAGTTCTCATTCTCCACCATCCCCTAGGGTGATGTCTGGTCATCCTTCCTGCCCTCAACAAAAACCCTGTTGGGTTGGCATAGTCACAACCCACTTTCAACCCTGGAAATTGACTTTCCAGCCTTTCCTTGGCTATAAATTTCCATTGCCTATGCTATATTCAGAGTTGAGCACAGTTCTGAACCAATGCCTTTCTTCCTCTATTGCAATAGTCCCAAATAAAATGGTTTAACCAAAAAATGCACTTTAATAAATTGTGACTCTCTGTTATAGAATCTTGGGTGTGTTTTTATTCCCTTTATGATCTTTCTATCTTTAATAGAACTCTAACTCTGCTTCATGCTGACTAATCCTGAAATTCTTCTCTGTGTCAAAACCATAAATCCTGGTTTTGCTCAAGTCAAAGTCTCTAAAATATTAAGGGAAATCCTCAGACTGTTTATATCTGCCCCCTCACTGCTGACATGACCCAAGTAAGGGCACTGAGAGTCCTTTTACTTAAATTGCTATAGGCACTCGCAAAATAAAAACTCTTACTCTGTCTGGTTCTTTTCTTCTGAACACCAAATCTATATGTGTTATTTAAACCAACACACACAGAGAGTTAGACACAGGAAGGAAGGAAGGAAGGAAGGAAGGAAGGAAGGAAGGAAGGAAGGAAGGAAGGAAGGAAGGAAGGAAGGAAGGAAGGGGAAAAGGAATAGGGAAAAGGGTAGGCTAAGACATGGGGAAAAAACAATTCTTACAGCATCATATGAACTCCTAGATCTAAATACACAGCTGAGGTCCTTGGATTTCACAGTTTTTATTATGTTTAAACTAGGTTAAGTTGGGTTTCTGACTGTCACATCTCAATCTATTTAAAATATTATCCTTTAATCTGCTTAAAAGGCATCACATATATGATTTCTACATCCTCCATATCTCAGCAGAGATTGGTGTGATCTCTTTGTCTCTCCATAGAGAAATGAAGGCAAGGAAGACAATCTCAGGGGAGCACTGTGTGCTGATAAGAGAGATCTCCAGGCAGTGGCATCATTAGTGATAACAATGTATATTATCTCTGAAGAACAGCAATAAGAAAAAGACTGGAAAAGCAGTCACTCCTTTCTCTAACTTTCTCTAACTAATCTGATATTCATCATTCGTGGGAATTGGCCATATTCAGGATGAAAAAAGTGGGCTCAGTTTTCCTTGTTCACCTTAAAATTGCCATTTGCTAAGAAAGATGGAAGGTGGAAACTTTCTCTGGTAGATATTATGTAAAGAGCTGCCTCTAGAGTCCAGTCTGAGGAGGAAGCAAATGACACAATGAAGTCAATCCTCCTCCTGGGGCTTCCTGTATTGAACAGAGTCACAATGGAATTAGAAACATGTACCATCCTTTCAGGAGCTTGACCTTGGCAAAACCATTGTACAGTTTCCACAGCTTCTCCCACCCTAAAATGTTCCTATTGGTTCTTAGCACCATTGGAATATCCTCTAATAGATTCATTTGGTTACCAAAGTTCAGAGTCTAATGCTTCCTCTGAAGACCACTAGAGCAGAACATTACACCCTGAGTGCCAGTGTTTCCCCTCAGGAGTACAAAATAGCTTCTGGAGGCACTCTAGACAACACTCTATTGCCGAGTGCTGCGCCACCACTATGAGTTCATGCAACAGGTTGTCACTTATAGAATATGAAGAGCAATTTTTGTGTTCTTTTTAAATCCAAGAAGCCAAGAAATGAGTGTGCCTCTCCTTCCTCTTTCCTCTTGCATAGTAGATGTAGTGATTTCTCATTGCTTGGACAAAATACAAACCAGAAGCAGTTTATGGGAAGGAAAGGGTTACTTCAGCTTACAGTTTCACTTTGAGGAGAAGTTTCATCATTGTAAGGGAAGCAGGCTTACAACTTCATATATCAGCAATGGAGAGAACTAACTCTGAACTCTGAGTGGGCTGGACTAATAAGCCTCAGGGCCCACCCCTAGGGACATACCTCCTCTCCCCAGGCTGTGCCTTCCAAAGGCTCCACCATCTGGGGACCTAGTAGGAGGCTTCATTACAAACACTTGAAGGAGGCTAAGCCTCATTTTACATACAAACCACCATCATAGAATGGATATTTACTCTTCTGGAGACCTCGGATGTGGCATTTAGAAAATAACAGAGCCTTCTCCCACATGGGCCTCTGAATGGTTATCAGGACCTGAGTGCTGCCTTCTTATCACCCTCCTTTCTGTAACTCCTGTGTCTACCACTTCTTGCACTGTATGAGAAACATCCACTGTGTCAAGACATTGAGATTTCAAATGTTCTTTATAATAGCAGTTGGCAATTCTTGAATGGGAGCCCTACCTAATGTAAATAAAAATGCAAAGGCATTTTATTAGCATTTTAAAGACTAAAACAACTGGAGAAAAGCCTACTTGGAAAGAGCCAAAATGGCAAAATTCATTTGACACTCCAGCTGTCCCAATGCCAGATACTGACACTCTTTCCTTCTCTCCCCTTACCATTCTCTCCTCCCTCCTCAGCAAGAAGAAGCATACTCTTAGAGATGAATTAAGTTCTGAGGTCAGCATTGTCCTACACATGATACCATAAAGAAATTTTAACACCTCTGCCTTCTCACTCCTTGCAAGCCTTCAGAGGGACTCTCAAAGGGCCTTAGCTAGAAACATACAGGTTGGACAGGCTCAAAAAGCAAGAGATGTGTCCTGTGAGACACAGAGCTTGGAAAGCAGCTGGAGAGTTGTGTTTCTGATTAGTGCACATAATCACACATTCACAAGATGAACATTGACATCCAAGCTTCAAAAGTTCTAAATTTTCCACAGCTAACCACATCAACTATATAATTAAAATATTTTTCTTCATTTTTTGCCTGATATTCTTTCAATAACAATAAATTATCCTATAAGCAATGTGTGGCCTCAAGAGGAATGTGTGTGTGTGTGTGTGTGTGTGTGTGTGTGTGTACATAGGATAAAATTAGTAAGAAGTACTCATTTAAAGACCCTTTGTGTACTGGCAATAACCCTTTCTCAGTCTGACAATAGTCCCTAGCCATATACTTTTGTCTCCTCTAAAAGAAGACTGTTTGGGGGAAGGGTATAGATGAGAATCCAGAGGAGGGGTAATATCATCTCATTCTAACCATAGCACTGAGCCCCATTAAAAGGAATTAACCTCCTGTGTCCGCAGCACTACGTGCAAAATAGTACTAGACTTCTTTTTTTACCCCTTTCATAGAGATTAGGAGAGAACATGAGGATATCCAGGAGCAAAAGTTCACACAGTCTGGAAGGCAGGGCTGTGCAGAGCTCAGAGTTGGGGTATTCAGCTTCTCTCACCACTGTGACCAAGGCTCCACCTTCTACATCATGCCAACTTCGAACTGGTGAGCAAGGCTAACACTGTTTTATCAATTATGAACTAAGAACTATGACATAGCCCTGGTTGGTTCATTGTGCTCAGTAACCTAAAGTGCTCAGTATAACAAAGAAACACATTAAAAAGTCTTTGTGCTGGAGCAATTGGAAATGTCATGCTTTGCTTAAAACCATGTACCAGCTTCATGAAATCTTAATGTAGAGGATGTACATACTTCTGGCAAGGTCTTTCAATGTCTTATGCCACAATTCGTCAACCTTTGTACCTCAAAAATTTGAAGGGTTCTCTTTTAGGACTGAGGTGGAAGAATTATTAATACTCCCTCCATTGTCTTTGCTCCAAGACAGGGGCCTGGAAAGTACCCTTTGGTAATCTCAGTTAACTAAGTCCATCTTCCTGGTATCCCCAGAATAACTACACCCAGATTCACAATTTTCCTCTCATATGTTGTGTTTTTTAATATACATTTTATTTATTTATTTAAGAGAGAGAGAGAGAGAGGGCACCAGGGCATCCAGCCACTGCAAACAAATTCCAGATGCATATGCCCCCTTGTGCACCTGGCTTATGTGGGTCCTAGAGAATCAAACTGGGATCCTTTGGCTTGGCAGGCAAATGCCTTAACCAGCCCCAATATGCTGTTTTTTAAATATATTATTTATATATTTATTAGAGAGAGAGGGGAGAGAGATAGTATAGGAGAGAGAGAATGGGCAAACCAGGGCCTGTAGCCACTGCAAACTCCAGATGTATGTACCACCTTGTGTATCTGGCTTATGGGGGTTCTGGTAAATCAAACCTGGATCCTTAGGCTTTGTAGTCAAGCACCTTAACTGCTAAACCATCTCTCCAGCCCTCACGTGTTGTTTATAAAGTTCTTTGTAGATATCTTTCTTCTCCAGGTATGGGACTATATGGTGACACTTTTACTTTTCTGCTGACTTTTATCCTATTTTTCCATAATATGGAGCCAAAGTATTTCTATACCCTCCTGTGAATCTAGGGATCTACAGGCTTCTGGATTTGAGCTGGGGTGGGGTCATTCTATAATTTCTACTTCCATCAATATGGATAGGGGCATTTAAAACACTCCTTCTTGGTGGATTAGTTTTTAGAGTTCTTTAATGTTTTGTTAAAAGATTTTATTCAATAAACACGAAAACTTAAAGCAGTTTACCTTCACTATATGTGATTATGTGTGTGGCTTTGTATAGATCTGAAGATACCAGGCACTTAAGAGAGTGTAAGAAATATTATCTGGTGATAACTTTGGTGGTTTTTAATATTTTTAAAATTTTATTTTTATTTATTAATTTGAGAGCGAGAGAAAGAGACAGAGGGAGAGAGAGAATGGGCATGCCAGGGCCTCCAGCCAGTGCAAATGAACTTCACATGCATGTGCCCCCTTGTGCATCTGGCTTACATGGGTTCTGGGGAATGGGACTGAGGTCCTTTGGCTTTGCAGACAAACACCTTAAGTGCTAAGCCATCTCTCCATCCCAGCTTTGCTGATTTTGAGGAAGAGTACTAAGTTCTAAGGAAAATATGTAAATTTTTGTCCCTGGGATGCCATAACTTCTCCTTTTAAGCTGCCTTGTCAAGTTTCATTTATAATCTTCCTACCAGGCTCATAACGCTTTCCTTTTACTTAAGAGATTTTCTAGCCATTAGCGACCATAAATTAAAGCACACCAAGATAACCATTTGAAGAACAGACTTCTGTTGTGAAACTTTCTTGGATAATACCCAGTATTCTTGCTCTTGACTTTTAGAAAGAGTTCCTTTTTCCTCTGAAACCTCAAAGCTCTGGTTCAAGTAATTGGCCAATGCCTTGTACATATCCAAACCCCCCTTTGAAGTAATAAGGTTAAAAATTATATACACATTTTCTCCTTCAATTTCAAAAGTTATGGTTGTGTATAATGCTTAATAGTATATAAGGTTTAACACAAATCGTCACCAATCTGAGGTCAAGAATTTGAGAGAGCCAAAATCTAGCCTTGGAGAATTCACCTTCAGTTACAAGCCTCTGAAGGGAAATAGTCTAAAACCCGCTACACATATACACTGTGTTTGATCATTTGTGCCTAGCACTATGTAAGGAGGAGAGGGGAGTGAGAGAGAGAGAAGAAATGAAAGATGGAAGGGAAAACCGAATGAAGACGTGTTCTTTGTGTTTTAACAAAACAACTGGGGGTTGTGCTAGAAAGATGAAAGTGAAAAGAACTTCCTGGGTAAGCATGAGGGCTAAAGGGGGGCTGAGACCACTGCGCTCCATTCCCATGCAAATCACTGGGCATGGACACATATGCCTATAACCCCTGCATGAACGAAGACTGGAGAGTTGATGGGTCTTGGAAAACCACCGAAGTTCTGGAACCAATGAAGAAAGAAACTCCATCTCAAGAAAACAATAAAATGAGCAAAGGAGGGGCATACCTGGTGTTCTTTGGCCTCCCTCTTGCTTGAGGCACCATACCTGTACACATACATGTATGCACCACACATACATACTCTACACACACAAGTAAATAAGCAAGTAAATAATAAAAACTCTTAGGAAAGATTACTTTTACTCATGGCATCAATTTATCATAACAGAGAGGGCATGACAGCAACTCACTCCATGGTGGTCAGGAAAAGAAAAAGAAAGAGAGAGAATAAATTTATATCCTAAGTTAGAGGACTGCTTTTTCTCTTTTATTCTATCTGGGCCCCAGCCCACGTTCAGGGCATACCTTCCTCCTTTCATTCATCTTCTCTGGAAATTCTCTCACAAGCAAATCAGAAGTGTGATTTACTCATCTCCTAGGTTATTCTGTACCCAGTCAAGGAAGGAAGAAAAGAGAGCTACGGAATCCTGGGGGCTAGGAGCTTATAAATAACATCTCTATAGGGTGATCTCCCAGCATAGAGCAGTAAGCTCTGACTGTCCACACTTAGAGCAAAACAAAGTTGAAAGTATTTGATTTGACAAGAAAAATCAATGTTGTAGGAGTCTACAAATTTATTCTTCTCTCTGTGTACATGGAATACAATTCTATAATCTAGGCAAGTGATTTGGGCTGCTCTGAGTCAGCAAAGTAGGCTACAAGGAACTGACAATATTAAACTCTGATCTTTGCAGTCAGTATTCTGCCACTTTGTGATTTTTGTTTAAACAGTCTAGCTTGAAACTATACACAGAGTGGAGTTCAGTTAGGCAAAATCTTCATCTGCTCATGCTATAATACCAAAGTTATATGCTCAATTTTCATGAACCAGGCAAAAAAGTGAATCCTAGAATTTATTCATTCTCTTATACATGTAACTATCACATAACAAGTGGTTGGATTTTTCACTTTTGTGCTCATCATATAACCTTTGGAATTTTAACAAAGAGGCAAAAACTGAGGACATAAATGTTTCTTCATGGAAAAGACTGCTTGCTCTGCCACAGGGCTCCATGCTGTACGTGCGCAGAAGCAGACCGTGCAGGCCTGCCACACTGCTGATCAAGGGTTCAGGAGCGGAGCCGGGGACAGGCAGCTTTTCCATTCCCATTGCCAGCTCACTGCCTCAGTGAACTCTCTCCCTAAAATGCATTTCTCATGCTGCCTGTACTTTGAAAAAACCATTGATATTAACGTTTTTCTCTCTTTTTCAGGCAGAACAGAACTTCTGAGATCAGTTCCAGAAGACAGCGTTTTCTCTTGCTCTCTGACAGTCTGTAAATAGGTTAAATCAATTCATTCCTCTTAAAAATTCAGTGTTCAGCTGATGTACTGAGATTTTGACACTTTAAGCTCTGAGCTCTGAAATTTTCAGTGCTGTAATAAATAGTGTAATATTTTAATTCAAAAAAGGTAATTTTTCAAAGTATAAAGAATTCATTTAAAATATAGTTCAAGCACAATTTCAATTATGCTACTTTAGCTTTTACCTATATTAATGAGAAAATATAAGAGCTGCTGAAACAGATAAATAATTTTAATGGGAGTAAAGAATATGAAGATATAACACAGATTCTGTACACATCAGTAACTGCAATTCATATCAAAATATTTTCTGTAATCACTAAAATAAGACATTTATGCAATATCTTCCAATAATCAACTCTTTCTCATCTATTGCCCAGCATCACTTCTAATCATTTCCTGCCAGTAGCTATTTTCAGTCTGCCTTCTGGGTTTCTGTCAATCTCTACAAACAGAAGCAATTAAATCTTAGATGTGGTTGAGCAATAATAGGACTTTGCCCAGAGCAGGGCAGAGAATGCAGGGAACATGAACAGGGGCTCAGGGCAGATCAGTGTAGGTATTGCTGCAACTGGAACAGCATATTACATGATGAAACAATGTCAGGCACACAACCAACCATAATTTCAAAGGCCTTTGCATCTAAAACCACTGCAACAGTGAGCCACAGAGGTCAGAAAACAACAACCCAAGGAGACAGAGAGGCACACGTTCACTTTGCCCAACACACTCAAAGGTCTCCAAGTAGTCTCTCTGCTTTAGGATGTGTTATACTTCTTCGTGCTTGCAATGAAGAAATGTCCCCACTCTCACCACTCTCACCTTTGAGCATTTTTTTTAACTTTTACCTGGAAGATCAATGTATATCAAAAATTTCTTGGGCTGGAGAGATGGCTTAGCAGTTAAGTGCTTGCCTGTGAAGCCTAAGGACCCCGGTTCGAGGCTCGGTTCCCCAGGTCCCACGTTAGCCAGATGCACAAGGGGGAGCACGTGTCTGGAGTTCGTTTGCAGAGGCTGGAAGCCCTGGCCCATTCTCTCTCTCTCCCTCTACCTGTCTTTCTCTCTGTGTCTGTCGCTCTCAAATAAAAATAAATAAATAAATAAATAAAAATTAAAATTAAAACTTATGTCTTTTAACCAATATCTTCCCATTATACCACCTTCCACCCCCTGAGAAACACCATCCTACTCTTTGTTCTGAATTTGATAGTTTTATATTCCACATATATGTGAGATTATGCAATATTTGTCTTTCTGTGCTCAGCTTATTACATTTGCTATAATGTCCCCCAGGTTCATCCATTTTGTTGAAGTCTCATCTAATCTCAAATAACAACAATGCATAGAAATTGTCAGATGAGGAACTGCAGAAAGGTAGCTGTATTAATCAGGGTTTTCTAGAGGAACAGAAGTCAATAAGTCTATAAAGTAATATTATAAAATAACTTAACATTATAAAAATAAAATATGTTTACTAGAATACACATGCAAACTAGAATATCTTACACAAAGGCAAGTCCAGCAATGGCAATTAGCACAGAGGAGAGGCTACCAACCCCAGCTGCTCATTCATAAAGCTGGAAGCCTCAACAATCCCAATCTGATGTGAAACGCCTAAAATATTCCTAGAGAGTTGTTAGTCTTGAGTCCACACTGGAAGGCTATAGAAGCTGGAGTCTGGTATCAGTGAACAATAACAGCATCCGCACACCAGCAAGTAGCAGAGGCGTGCTTTATCCTTGGACCCCTGAAGATCCCACCAGGTTGACAATGAAGATTTACATCATAGTAGCCTACCTGAAACTTTTGGAAATACAAGTAAGAGTGATAGTTTTTATGCCAATTCTTTTAACCTTCTTTGTGCCCATACAAATTTACTTTTTGTAATTTGCTAACACTCCTTTGTCATCAGTGAGACAAACCCAATGCCTTTTCTTCTCTTTGACACAGGTATTTGCTCTAAATTTGACACAAAATCAGTATTTTTAAAAAATGGGCTGTATAGATTGATGAATGGGGGAATGAAGGAGTATGTGAATGAGTAAAGAAATGAGTTATTTATGTGCAAGAAGCTTACATATATTGAAGACACTTTATCTAAAGTTACCTCACTTTCTGCATTTTTCTGACCCATAGATTATTAGGAAAATATAGTCAATAAAAATTTAAATACGAGACTTCCGGTTAAGATGGCGGCGTAGGTACCACGCCAAAGCAGCCTAGGGGGGGGAAAGACCAAAAAAAACTCAGCAAAATACACACTTTTACTAAAAAGTGAGGTGTATAGGAAGTTGAGTCGGCAGCGGAGAAGTGGAAGAGTTATAGAGCATCCAGAGCCTGCACAGGCGGAAACAGCGGCTCCGGGGCGGCTCGGCCACCCGCCGCAACCGCGGAGCGGCAGAAAACCGCCGGACTCTCGGCTCGAGCCGCAGGACAAGCCAGGTGCGGGATTTTCCCCTCACACCACGCTCTCCGCAACTCGGGAAACGTGAGGGGAGAGCGGCAGCGAGCAACGGAGGGAGGAGCAGACCGCGAGGTAAAAGCACACGTGGAGAAGCGATACAACCAGAGCAGCCGCGGCTCCCTCCCCTCCCCCGCCGCCTGAACCCAGCTCCAGCGAACACAGCAGCGGCCCGGGACCCGGCCACGCCAACTTGGGCTGACGGCGGGACCCAAGCAGGAGCAGAATTCGGCAGCAACTTCAGCGGCTCCAGCACCGGTACCAGTGGCCCCAGCAGCAGCGAACCCAGGAGCGGCAGCGGTGGCAGATCCGGCAGCAGCGGCTTCGGGGTGAGCAGCAGTGGTGGACACGGCAACAGCAGCTTCAGCAGCGGTGGGGGCTCCGGGGGTGGCAGCTACAACAGCTGCAGAGGCGGCAGCAGCGGCTCAGTTTGCCCCGTAGGAAAAGCAAGTGCCCAGCTCCAGAAATCAGAACAGCAGCCCGACGACCCAGGCAGCAACTTGACTGAGACCACAATCACCCAAGGTAACTGGGATTGCACCAGGGAAGGGTCTCACTTGGTCACAAGCTGACTTGGATACCTCAACAGACCAGAAATCTAAACCTCTTTGTTGATAGAGGATCTGGTCATTATAATAACTACTCTTGCATACATACTCGGGGCTGTTTTTGATGGAATGGGTACAGTGTTTAGTTAAATTTTAGAATCTACCAGTATATTATTCCACTCAGCCTGCTTGAATACTCCTATAGCAGGGAAACTCAACCCCTAAGAACATCTTTGTAGATACTCTGAGAGTCTTAAGAGCCACACCTAATACCTTAAGGTCCTACCCTGAAAATATATTACATCAAATCAATTGATACAGCTAAGAATACACAGCTAGCTAGAAAATCCAAGCATTCACTTAATCCAAGATGCAAAAATATATACATTATAACACAAGAAACACTAAAAAGCAAGACGATATAAATCCACCTAAAAGTATTAATGCATCAGAAATGTCCTCCAGTGAGAAAGAGTTAGAGGAAATGCCTGAGAAAGAGTTCAAAAGAATAATTATAAATATGTTCAAACAGGTCAAAGAACACATGAAAACAATCAAAGAAGAAATCAAAGAGGAAATCAAAGAGGAAATCAAAGGAATCAAAGAAGAGGCAGGACACCAATTTAATGAAATAAAGAAGGCAATACAAGACATAAATAGAGAAATAGAAATAATAAAGAAAAACCAGTCAGAATTACTAGCAATGAAGAACACAGTTAATGAAATAAAAAACTCTGTAGAAAATCTCACCAGTAGGATGGATGAGGGAGAGGACAGAATATCTAAGCTAGAAGATCAGGTGGCAGAACTAATGCAGTCCAACAAAGAGAAAGACAAACTTATAGAAAAGTATGAGTGGGAATTTCAAGATATTCGGGACACTATGAAAAGATCCAATATAAGAATTCAGGGCATAGTAGAAGGAGAAGAATTCCACTCCAGAGGCATAGTAGGCATCTTCAACAAAATCATAGAGGAAAATTTTCCCCAAATTGGGAAAGAGGTGCCAATACAGATACAGGAAGCCTTTAGAACCCCAGCCAGACAAAACCCAGAAAGAAACTCTCCTCGCCACATTATACTCAAACTTCCAAACACACAAACCAAAGAAAAAATATTGAAAGCAGTTAGAGAGAAAAATCAAGTTACCTACAAAAGCAAGCCCATCAGGATTACAGCAGATTATTCAACACAAACTTTTAAAGCCAGAAGGGCCTGGAGTGATATATTCCAAGTTCTGAAAGATAACAACTGTCAACCAAGGTTACTTTATCCTGCAAAATTATCCATCCAAATAGATGGAGAAATAACGACATTCCATGACAAAAGCAGGTTAAAGGAATATCTGAAGACAAAACCAGCTCTACAGAAAATACTTGATAGAATCCTCCATGCTGAACAAAAGGAAAAGCACACATATAAGGAACCTAGAAAAAACCAGCCATACTCAAATACCAGTTAACAGAAGAGAGCACAGGTAGAACAAGTAACACACACACACACACACACACAAATGGCAAACATAAATACACACCTTTCAATAATATCTCTTAATATCAACAGGTCTCAATGCCCCAACGAAAAGACATAGATTTGCAGACTGGGTTAAAAAGCAGGATCCTACAATTTGTTGTCTTCAAGAAACTCACCTATCTACAAAGGATAGACATTATCTTAGGGTGAAAGGTTGGAAGACGGTGTTTCAAGCAAATGGGCCTAGAAAACAAGCAGGGGTTGCTATCCTAATATCAGACAGGGTGGACTTTAGTCCGAAGTTAGTCAAAAAAGATAAGGAAGGTCACTTTATATTGATTAAGGGCACACTACAACAGGAGGACATTACAATCCTAAACATATATGCACCTAACATGGGGGCTCCCAAATTCGTCAAACAAACACTATTAGAACTAAGGTCACAGATAACACCAAACACGGTGGTGGTGGGTGACTTTAACACCCCACTCTCATCAATTGACAGGTCATCCAGGGAAAGAATAAACAGAGAGGCATCTGGACTAAATGAGGTCATAGAAGGAATGGACCTAACAGATATATACAGGACATTTCATCCAAAGGCTGGAGAATATACATTCTTTTCAGCAGCACATGGAACATTCTCTAAAATAGACCATATATTAGGACACAAAGCAAATCTTAACAAATTCAGGAAAATTGAAATAATTCCTTGCATTCTATCTGACCACAATGGAATTAAACTACAAATCAGTAGCAAGAAAGGCTATAGAGCATACACAAAATCATGGAAACTAAACAATACACTACTAAATGATGAGTGGGTCAATGAAGAAATCAAAAAGGAAATCAAAAAATTTATAGAGTCAAATGATAATGAGAACACAACATACCAAAATCTCTGGGACACAATGAAGGCAGTTCTAAGAGGTAAATTTATAGCCTTAAGTGCCTATATTAAGAAATTAGAAAGGTCACAAGTAAACGACCTAATGCTTCGCCTTAAAGCCTTGGAAAAAGAAGAACAAGGCAAACCAAAAAGTAGTAGACGGGAAGAAATAATAAGGATTAGGGCAGAAATTAATGAAATAGAAACAAAAAGAACAATCCAAAGAATTAATGAAACAAAGAGTTGGTTCTTTGAAAGGATAAACAAGATTGATAAACCCTTAGCAAATCTGACCAAAAGAAAGAGAGAAGAGACACAAATTAATAAAATCAGAGATGAACAAGGTAACATCACAACAGATTCCAGAGAAATTCAAAAAATTATAGGGACATACTATAAAAGCATATACTCCACAAAGTATGAAAATCTGAAAGAAATGGATGATTTCCTTGATCTATATGACCTACCTAAATTAAATCAAAATGAGATTAATCACTTAAATAGACCTATAACAAACATGGAGATCCGAGCAGTTATCAATAATCTCCCAACTAAAAAAAGCCCAGGCCCGGATGGATTCACTGCTGAATTTTACCAGACTTTTAAGGAAGAGCTAACACCATTGCTTCTTAAGCTTTTCCAGGAAATAGAAAAAGAAGGAATCCTACCAAACTCCTTCTATGAGGCCAGCATCACCCTGATACCAAAACCAGGCAAAGATAGAACAAAAAAAGAAAATTACAGACCAATCTCCCTCATGAACATAGATGCAAAAATTCTCAACAAAATATTGGCAAACAGAATACAAGAGTATATCAAAAAAATCATACACCCTGACCAAGTAGGCTTTATCCCAGAGATGCAGGGATGGTTCAACATACGCAAATCTATAAATGTAATACATTACATAAATGGGTTGAAGGACAAAAATCACATGATCATCTCATTAGATGCAGAGAAAGCATTTGACAAAATCCAACATCCCTTCATGATAAAAGTCCTACAGAGACTGGGAATAGAAGGAACATATCTCAATATAATAAAGGCTATTTATGACAAGCCTACAGCCAACATATTACTAAATGGGGAAAAACTGGAAGCTTTTCCACTAAAATCAGGAACAAGACAAGGGTGTCCACTGTCTCCACTTCTATTTAATATAGTTTTGGAAGTCTTAGCCATAGCAATAAGGCAAGAGACACACATAAAAGGGATACAAATTGGAAAGGAAGAAATCAAGTTATCATTATTTGCAGATGACATGATTCTATACATAACGGACCCTAAAGACTCTACTAGCAAGCTGTTAGAGCTGATCAAAACCTACAGCAATGTAGCAGGATACAAAATAAATACACAGAAATCAGTAGCCTTCGTATATGCTAACAACAAACACACAGAGGATGAAATCAGAGAATCACTCCCATTCACAATTGCATCAAAAAAAATAAAATACCTTGGAATAAACCTAACTAAGGAAGTAAAGAATCTATACAATAAGAACTTTAAGACACTCAAGCGAGAAATTGCAGAAGACACTAGAAAGTGGAGAAACATCCCTTGTTCCTGGCTTGGAAGAATCAATATCGTGAAAATGGCAATCTTACCTAAAGCAATCTACACATTTAATGCAATCCCTATCAAAATTCCAAAGGCTTTCTTCATGGAAATAGAAAAAACAATCCAAAAATTCATTTGGAATCATAAAAAACCTCGAATATCTAAAATAATACTGAGCAACAAAAAAGAGGCTGGTGGTATCACCATACCTGATTTTAACCTATACTACAGAGCCATAGTAACAAAAACAGCATGGTACTGGCACAAAAACAGACATGTAGATCAGTGGAACAGAATAGAGGACCCAGATGTAAGCCCAAGTAGCTATAGCCACCTGATATTCGATAAAAATGCCAAAAATACTCATTGGAGAAGAGACAGCCTCTTCAGAAAATGGTGTTTTGAAAACTGGATAAATATCTGCAGAAGGATGAAAATAAATTCTTCTCTCTCGCCATGCACAAGAATTAAGTCCAAATGGATTAAAGACCTTAACATCAGACCGGAAACTTTGAAACTGCTAGAGGAAAAAGTAGGGGAAACCCTTCAACATATTGGTCTTGGCAAAGACTTTCTGAATACAACCCCAATTGCTCAGGCAATAAAACCACAGATTAACCACTGGGACCTAATGAAATTACAAAGATTTTGCACCGCAAAGGACACAGTGAAAAAAGCAAAGAGGCAACCTACAGAATGGGAAAAAATCTTCGCCAGCTATATATCTGATAGAGGATTAATATCTAGGATATACAAAGAACTCAAAAAGTTAACTAATAAGGAATCAAACAAGCCAATCAAAAAATGGGCTAAGGAGCTAAATAGAGAGTTCTCAAAGGAAGAAATACGAATGGCATATAAGCACCTAAAAAAATGTTCTACGTCACTAGTCATCAGGGAAATGCAGATTAAAACTACATTGAGATTCCATCTCACTCCTGTCAGATTGGCCTCCATCATGAAAACAAATGATCATAAATGTTGGCGGGGATGTGGAAAAAAAGGAACCCTTCTGCACTGCTGGTGGGAATGCAATCTGGTCCAGCCATTGTGGAAAACAGTGTGGAGGTTCCTAAAGCAGCTAGAGATTGATCTACCATATGACCCAGCTATAGCACTCCTAGGCATATATCCAAAGGACTCATCTCATTTCCTTAGAAGTACATGCTCAACCATGTTTATTGCTGCTCAATTTATAATAGCTGGGAAATGGAACCAGCCTAGATGTCCCTCAACAGATGAGTGGATAATGAAGATGTGGTACATTTATACAATGGAGTTCTACTCAGCGGTAAAGAAAAATGAAGTTATGAAATTTGCAGAAAAATGGATGGACCTGGAAAGTATTATACTAAGTCAGGTAACCCAGGCCCAGAAAGCCAAGCGCCACATGTTCTCCCTCATATGGGGATCCTAGCTACAGATGACTGGGCTTCTGTGTGAGAATGAAAATACTTAGTAGCAGAGGCCAGTAAGTTGAAAAGGAGACATAAAGGGTGGAGAAAGGAAGGGAGGAGGATACTTAATAGGTTGATATTGTATATATGTAATTACAATGATTGTAATGGGGAGGTAATATGATTGAGAATGGAATTTCAAACGGGAAAGTGTGGGGGTGGGGAGGGAGGGAATTACCATGGGATATATTTTATAATCATGGAAAATGTTAATAAAAATTTAAAAAAAAAATTTAAATACCATTTTAAACAAAGATATACCAATATTTATTAACATTATTACATATTATATTAACATTATTATGTACAGTGTGCCCAACATGAGATATGCATGCCTTCTGCATCTCAGGGTAGCTAAAAATGTGGTCTGATGTATTTGTAGATTATATCATGTCACAACATCAAAATAGATACTTGCTCAACAACTATTCTCATGAAAAGAAAACAAAAGTATAAATTGCACAATTAAAATACAACCCAATATACCATATGATAGCCCCATAAAAGAAGAGTATTGAGTAATTCCAGCATCACTAGGAAAAAATACACGACTAAAACTTAACTATTGAAATCATGTAAGGGATATTTTTCCTTTAAACATGTGTTTCCTTGTTTAAAACATCAATATACTCTTAAATATATTAATCTTATCCACATAGTTAAACATTCCAAATGCAAAACTTAACTGTTGTCACTGTGAAATGCTGTCCTCTGAGTATGCCGCAGCAAACTCACTGAAGACCCTGTCAATATCAGGCCTCTTGATGTTCCCTCATAGAGGAGGGGGTGGAAAAGATCATTAGACTCTCACCTGAGATTACAACCATGTACTGCTTCCTGCCTCACTCCCAGTAGTTTGTAATTTTGGTCTTTGGAGGTGCTAGAGTACACAGGATATGAAAAGTTAACTGAAGTGGGTTCCATCTTTGTAACTTTGGAAAGGTGGACTATGCTGAAGTGGGACTTTTCAATGACAAAGCTGTTTCAGGGGTGGGGAGACACTCATACTCCTGTAAGTAACCATTCACCACACATGGTCCTATAAGTAAACCCAGTAAAGTTACTGGTTCACCAACTGGACTTGGATAGAAACTTTTCTTTGGTGTGTTATTGGTGCTCTATCCTGGGTGAATAAGACATTTGTTCATGTCTCTACAGGAAATGTAACACAACATGCATCTACATATGCCAACTTTAAAAAAAATTTTCAAATACCACATTTTAATAATATCTAAACTTGCCACATGTTCAAGGTGTAGAAAAGCAAGCTATCAATGAAGTCACACATTCAACTAGACCTTTATAAGATCATGGATTTCAATTGTAATAATCTTATTAATAATTGTATATATTCCACAGTTAACATATCTTACTCTAGGTTAGTGACACAGAACAACTTAGTTCCAACTTTCATATTCAGCAATATAGTTATAGCTATTAACAAAAATGCCAACAAGCAATGCTGCCCCATAATAAATATTGACCAATAATCATGGTGAAAAGGGGACCATAGATGTTGTTCAAAAAAAAAATCTCTAAATCTGCATTCCTTCTCATTCAGAAGTTATAAATGCAGGAAATTTACCTAAGACAATAATTAAATATAAGGTCAAAGTTTTCCTGAAAGGAAGGTTATCTCAGAGTTATTATAATAGTAAAATATTGAAAACGATCTTTTTTTAAAATTATTTATTTATTTACTTGTGAGCGACAGACACAGAGAGAAAGTCTGATAGAGGGAGAGAGAGAGAGAATGGGCGTGCCAGGGCTTCCAGCCTCTGCAAACGAACTCCAGACGCATGCGCCCCCTTGTGCATCTGGCTAACGTGGGACCTGGGGAACCGAGCCTCGAACCGGGGTCCTTAGGCTTCACAGGCAAGCGCTTAACTGCTAAGCCATCTCTCCAGCCCTGAAAACGATCTTAAAAGTAGCTATAGCTGGGGCTTGGGAGATGGCTCCATGAGTAAAGCACTTGCCATACAAGCATGAGGGCCTAAGTTTGGATGCACAGCACCCATGTAAATACTGGGCAAAGTGGCTTGCATCTGTAATCCCAATGCTTAGGGGGCAGAGACAGGAAGATTCCCAGAACTAACTAGACAAGCCTAATTGGTGAGCTCCAGGTTAAGTGAGAGACCCTGTTTCAATAAATAAGGTGGAGAGTGACTAAAGAAGACATACCATATTGACTTTTGACCTCTAGGTTCACACAGACATGCACCCCCTTCACACATATTAACACACACATAACTGTACACATCAACAAAACATAGTTGCAGTCATGAAAACTCCATCAAACAAAGCATTTGTGTGTTAATGTCACATTCTCGATTTCCAATTAAATGGAAAAGCATATCACAGAATAAGATGTAAAGTAAACTTTATGAGTGTGTGTGCATGCAAACACTCACAAGGACCTTGAAGCACACACTTGAAACATTAACAATGGTTATCTCTAGGTGATAGGCTTGAAAATCATTCTTATTTCCTCCTTCTCATGCACTTATAATTTTTGTTTCATTTTCCACAACAAATATTGACTTTACAACTTAAGGAAAAAGTATCTTAATTTTTTAGTTACACTTTTAACTTTTCAGAAATTTGCTTGAGTCAAATATAGTGGCTCACATCTATAATCCCAGCACTCAGGATGCTGATATAGGAGGATCTCCATGAGCTTGAGGCCAGCCTGGGGTACAGAGTACTTTGGTTAGAGTGAGACCCTGACTCAAAAAACAACAAAAAAAAATGCTCATGCCTCAAGGAGTAGCTCACAATATAGGTCTGTTGCTACCAAATAGGGATAATCCAACCATTTTATTTTAATAAATATTCTATTGGTTTTCCTACCAAAACATGATATTTTACTATGGATTCACAATATGTGCTTAAAAATTCAGCTCAGGGCTATAGAGATGCTGAGTGGGCAAAGTGCTTATTGTGCAACTATAATGACCTGAGAGTGGATTTCCAGAACCCATGTAAATGCCAGGCACTGTGGTAAGCTCCTGTAATCCCAACAATATGGAGGCAGAGCCAGGGGTTTCTTGGATCTTCCTGGTTATGTATTCTAGCTGAATCAGTAAGTTTACATTCAACAAAAGGCCCTGTCTTGAAAAATAAGATAGAGGGCAAATGAGGAGACACCAGATGTTGACTTTGAGCTCCACATGTATGCCCACACGTATGCTTACACACCAGTAAACATAGACATGTGCTCACACATATATGAACATGCCTACAAATGTGCATACACCATGCACCCATACACACAAAAATAATCAGCTCAACATATTCATATCTTGAAAAATTTCACAGTATTTTCTAATTTTCTAGTTTTCTTTTGGTCCCCTTCTCTGTCATATCTGTAATTAATTTGATGAGATTTGGGGCAAATGAACTCAAATTGCCAGAGATGAGATAAACACACAACATGCTGTTTATAATTTTCATTGTTGTCATGTATTATTCAATAAATTATTTCTTTTAATTTTTTTTCAGCTGCAAGGTGGAGGACACCTCCAGAGTTATTTATTTTTTTCTCAATTTTTATGAACATTTTCCATGATTATAAAAAATATCCCATGGTAATACGCTCCCTCACCACCACCCCCCACTTTCCCCTTGGAAACTCCATTCTTCATCATATCCCCTCCCCATCTCAATCAGTCTCTCTTTTATTTTGATGTCATGATCTTTTCCTCCTCTTATGATGGTCTTGTGTAGGTAGTGTCAGGCACGGTGAGGTCAAGGATATGCAGGCCATTTTGTGTAGGGAGGAGCATGTTGTAAGGAGTCCTACCCTTCCTTTGGCTCTTACATTCTTACCACCACCTCTTCCACATTAGAACCTGAGCCTTGGAAGGTGTGATCAAGATGTTACTCAGTACTCCAGTCACTTCTTTCCAGAACTATGATACCTTCTGAATCATCCCAAGGTCTGCCATCTGAAAAGAGAAGATTCTCTACCCAAAGTGAAAGTACCATTAATATAAGGGTATAAATATTAAGAGAAGTGCTTACTGGTCAGTTTGATAAGCATAGTATACACACTTATGCAGGCATCAGCAGATGTAACACCCCTAGGGCTCATGACTACCCCCATTTTAAGTTTTCAGTATCAGGGATGTATTTCCCCCCATGGAGCGGGCCTCCAGTCCAATTGGAGGGCAGTTGGTTTCCACCATGACAGACATGCCACTATTGCACCCATTGGCTCATTTGGCCTGGCTAGCCAATTATAAGGCTTGCAGTGTCTACTGTTGAGTATCTTCACTGGTGGTATCTTTCTCCCATTGAACTGCATGTAGAATGGCTTCTTCCAGCTTTCTGTCAGCTGGTCTACATGGAGGAGGCTATCAGCTCAGTTCCAGTAGTATTTCTCAGCAGCCTTGCAGCCCAAGTATGTGGAGTCTTCAGCAATAGGGTCTTACCATCAATTCCTGGTGGGAAACCAAGGGCCTCGGCAATGGCCTATAATGTTTTGGGGGCATCAGGGACCTCCCTGGCCAACAACTCACTGGAGGTATCGCATCCCTGGAATGGAAAATTTTCTAACAATGATCTATGGCTCCTGAGTGTTCCATTGTCTGAAACTGGAGGATTCCATATGATTTATTTGCACCCTCTTAGATTTTGATTAGCCTTCCCTCCACCTTTACTTTACTCAATCTCTTCCCCTAACTTCACTTTGGGCCTTTTCACCCCCATTATTCTATTCTTCTACTTACGTATATACAATACCAGCCAATTAAGTACCCTCCTCCCTTCCTTTCTCTTCCCTTTATATCTCCTTTTAAACTTACTGGTCTCTGCTACTGGGTTTTTTCCTTCTCACACAGAAGCCCAATCATCTGTAGCTAGGATCCACATATGAAGGAGAACATGTGGCACTTGGCATTCTAGGCCTGGGTTACCTCACTTAGTATAATCCTTTCCAGATCCATCCATTTTCCTGCAAATTTCATAACTTCATTTTTCTTTACCGCTGAGTAGAACTCTATTGGATAAATGTAGCACAACTTCATTATCCACTCATCAGTTGAGGGACATCTAGGCTGGTTCCATTTCCCAGCTATTATGAATTGAGCAGCAATAAACATGGTTGAGCATGTACTTCTAAGGAAATGAGATGAGTCCTTAGGATATATACCTAGGAATGCTATAGCTGGGTCATATGGTAGATCAATTTTTAGCTGTCTTAGGAACCTCCACAGTGATTTCCACAATGGCTGGACCAGATTACATTCCCACTAACAGTGTAGAAGGGTTCCACTTTTTCACATCCCCACCAGCATTTATGATCATTTGTTTTCATGATGGTAGCCAATTTGACAGGAGTGAGATGGGATCTCAGTGTAGTTTTAATCTGCATTTCCCTGATGATTAGGGATGTAGAACATATTTTTTAGATGCTTATATGCCATCTGAATTTCTTCTTTTGAGAACTCTCTATTTAGCTCCATAGCCCATTTTTTAATTGGCTTGATTGATTTCTTATTATTTAACTTTTTGAGTTCTTTGTATATCCTAGTTATTAATCCTCTGTCAGATATATAGCTGGCAAAATTATTTTTCCCATTCTGTAGGTTGCCTCTTTGCTTTATTCACAGTGTCCTTTGCTGTACAAAATCTTTGTAATTTCATGAGGTCCCAGTGCTTAACCTGTGGTTTTATTGCCTGAGCAATTGGGGTTATATTCAGAAAGTCTTTGCCAAGACCAATATGTTGAAGGGTTTCCCCTACTTTTTTCTCTATCAATTTCAGAGTTTCAGGTCTGATGTTAAGGTCTTTAGCCTATTTGGATTTAATTCTTGTGCGTGGAGAGAAAGAGAAGATCTATTTTCTTCTTCTACAGATACATATCCAGTTTTCCCAGAACCATTTGCTGAAGAGGCTGTCTTTTCTCCAATGAGTATTTTTGGCATTTTTATCAAATATCAGGAAGGTGCCACATCTTTTAAATTTTTAGTTGAATTTATAATATCAATTAGGTTCTAAAGTGATAATTTGCTGCCTTAAAATAATCTACATTTCCTAAGATTTAAGTTGCATCTTCCTTCATCATCTATAATTGCTGCCAACCACTGAAGAGTTATTTGATATTAGTAGGTATATAAGCCTATTTTAAGAACAAATATTTTGTGCAATTTCGGGGTAAGATGGCTGCATAGGGTCACACCAAACCAGCCTAGAGAGGGATTTAAGCAAAACTACAGCAAAATACATTTTTCTTCCAAAAACTGAAGGTGTGTGGTTTTTCCTAGCCACAGAAGAGAAGCTGGAGAGACCAAGATCTGCCAGAAAGGAGAAAACTGACTAGAATCCCATGGAGGCACTTGAGCCCTGATCCACACACACACCCAGCCTGCACCCAGCTGCAGGAGAAAAGGCCAAACAAGGGGATTTTCCAACCTCATCAAACCTGAAGGGGAGACCGCAAAGATTAGCTAAGGAACTTCTGAAAGGGATAGAGGTAGGACCAGCTAAGCAGTTCAGGCTTCCTGCACTCTCCCCTCCCCCAACCATCACAACCATGAACCTGCAGAAGATGCAATAAACCCGTTGTGGCAGGGCATCCAGCACAGTTGATCAGAGCAACACTCCACAGTACAACACAGAGGAACAGAAATGAGCACCCAGTATTGGTGAGATTGGAAGCCACATCCGAAGGTAAAGAGGCTGACTGACAAAAAAGCAGGTACATAGAAGTGCACTGGAAGAGCTAATCCCTCTCTCCATGTCATGGCAGGATAGGGGATACATATTCACTGTTGGCTTTACCATTTTCAATTAAGCTGTATTTGGGGGTTGACTATTGTTGCCTTTGATACTTTGAGACTCATTGGGCCTTTGTCTTTTTCTTCTGTCCTTATTGGGGAAAGGGTCTGATTCAAACCCAGGCTGACCTGGTATCCATTTCAGAACAGAAATCTCAACCTCCTGACAGACAGGATTAAGGATGTAGAGTAGCGCACACCTTAGGGATTTGGGCTTTATCAGGTTATCGATTTATTTCGTTTGTATACTCTGTGCTAGTCTTTATTGAATGTGTATATTCCTCTCTTAAATCTTAGAATTTTGCCAGTAAATTGTTCCACCCAGCACAGTAAAATACTTAAATAGCAGGCAAACTCAACACCTAGGATTACTTCTGTGGTTGGACTGGAGTATAAGAGCTACACATGACATCATAAACTCCTACTCTGAAGGTACATAAAGTTGGATTTCCAAGTCTAAGAGCAACACAGATAATTAGAAAACCAAAGCATCAAATAAAATCAGGAGGCAAAAATTGCTATATTATAATGTAAGAAACACAAAGAATCAAGACAATTCAGCCCTACCAAAAGTTATAAATCCACCGGAAATGACCCCCAATGAGACTGTTTTATATGAAATGCCTGACAAAGATTTCAAATAAAATTATTTTGTCTATACTTGAAGAAATCAAAGGAATCAAAGAAAAAAACAAAGGAATCAAAGAAGTAAGCAAACTCCTGAAGGAATTCCAAGAGAACACAGGAAACCAGCTTAATGAAATAAGGTCATTACAAGACATGAGTAAGGAAATATTAATACTGAAGAAAAGCCAGGCAGAGATTCTAGCATAAAAAAAACACAGTTAGTCAAATAAAAAGCTCTGTGGAGAGTCTAACCAGTAGAATGGATGAAGGAGAGAACAGAATATTTAAACTGGTAGTAGATATAATACAGTCCAACAAAGAGAAAGGCAAGCTAATATGAAGGTATAAATGGGAATTTCAAGATACCTGGGACACTATGAAAAGATCAAACATAAGAATTCAGGTCTGGAGAAATGGTTAAGTAGTTAATGTACTTGCCTGCAAAGCCAAAGGACCCTGATTCAATTCAACAGGGCCCACGTAAGCCAGATGCACAAAGGGGTACATGCATCTGGAGTTTGTTTGCAATGGCTGGAGGCCCTAGCATTCTCTCTTTCTCTCTCTCTCTCTCTCTCTCTCTCTCTCTCTCTCTCTCTCTCTCAATCTCTCTCCCTCTCTCTCAAATAATAAAAAAATATTTTGAAACACAAGAATTCAGGGTATAGTAGCAGGAGAATTTCAGTACAAAGACATTGTAGGGGTTTTCAAGAAAATCATAGAAGAAAAATCTCCCCAAATTAAGCAAGACATGCAGATACAGGAAGTTTTTAGAACAACAAACAGACAAAACCTGGAAAGAACTTCTCCTTGTCATGTAATAATTAAACTACTAAACATGCAAACTAAAGTAAACATATTGAAAGCAGTTAGAGAGAAAATGCAAGTCAACTATAAAGGCAAGCCCATCAAGATCACAAAAGATTACTCAACATAAACTATAAAAGCCAGAAGGGCTTGGGATGATGTATTCCAAGTTCTGAAAGATAACAACAGTCAACCAAGATTACTTTACCCCACAAAGCTATCTATCCAAACTGAAGGAGAAATAAGGACACTCCACAACAAACCAGGCTAAAGACACTTGTGACAAATAAGCCAGCTCTTCAGAAAATATGTGAAGGAATCCTTCACACTGAAGAGAAAGAAAAGCATCCACATGAGGAAACAGAAAAAATAAAACATACTCAAATAACAGTTAAAACAACAGAATGAAGAGAAACAAGAAGCACTACAAAACAAGAATGGTGAGAATAAACACATAACTTTCAATAATTACTGTTAATATCAATGGTCTCAATGCCCCAAAGTAAAGACACAGGCTTGCAGGCTGGATTAGAAGGTAGGATCCTACTGTTTGTTACACCCAGGAAACTCATTGTTCAATAAAAGATAGACACCGTCTTAGGGTGAAAGGATAGAAAATGTCATTTCAAGAAAATGGGCCTAGGTAACAAGCAGGTGTTGCTATCCTCATATCTGACAAGATAGACTTCAAACCAACATTAGTGAAGATAAAGAAGGTTATATTATACTAATTAAAGTAATACTCTAACAGGAGGACATTACAATTTTAAACATATATGCACCTAACATGGGGACTCCCAATTTCATCAAAAAACCACTATTACACTTAAGGTCACAAATAACACCAAACACAACTGTAGTGGGGGACTTCAATACCCCACTGTCATCAATTGACAGGTAATACCAGCAAAAAATAAACATAGAGACAACTGGATTAAATGATGTCATGGAACAAATGGACCTAACATATCTACAGAATATTGCATCCCAATGCTGAAGAATATACATTTTTCTCAGCAACACAGGGGAACATTCTCCAAAACAAACCATATATTAGGATACAAACACAGAAAACAAACACAGAAAAATTTAACAAACACAGAAAAATTTAAATAATCCCTTGTACTCTATCTGACCAAGATGGGATTAAACTATAAATCAGCAACAAGAAAAACTACAGAGCATACAGAAATCCATATAGAATAAACAGTACACTATTGAGTGATGAATGGATCATTGAAGAAATGAAAAGGAAATCAAGAAATTCATAGAATCAAATGATGATGAGAGTACAACATACCAAAACCTTTGGAACACAATTAAGGCAGTCTTAAGAGGGAAATTTATAGCTCTAAGTGACTATATTAAGAAACTAGAGAATTCACAAGTAAACAATTTAATGTTTCACCTTTAAGGCCTTGTAAAAAGAAGAATAAAGCAAACCCAAAATCAACAGATGGGAAGAAATAATAAAGATTAGGGCAGAAATTTATAAAATAGAAGCCAAAAAAAAATGCAAAGAATTAATGAAACAAAAAGTTTTTTTCTCTGAAAATAAACAATATTGATAATCCCTTAGCAAATCTGACCAGAATAAAGAGAGAAGAGACAAAAAATTAATAAAATAAGAGATTAAAAAGGCACCATTACAACAGATACCAAGGAAAAGCAGAAAATCGTTAGGACATACTTTACGAACATATACTCCACTAAGTTTGAAAATCTGAAAGAAATAGGTTTCCTTGATTCATATGGCCTACAAAAATTAAATCAAGATGAGATAAACCATTTAAATGGACCTATAACAAGTATGGAGATCCAAGCAGTTATTTTTAAAAAAAGGTCTTGAAACTAAAAAATTCCAGACCCAGATGGACTCATTGGTGAATTTTACCAGACCTTCATGGAAGAACTAACACCACTGCTTCTCAAACTTTTCTATAAAATAGTAAAGGTAGGAATTCTAACAAACTCCTTCTACGAAGCCAGCATCACCCTGATACCAAAACCAGACAAAGACAGAACAAGAAAAGAAAATTACAGACCAATCTCCCTCATGAGCATAAATGTAAAAATTCTGAACAAAATATTGGCAAACAGAATACAAGAATATATAAGAAAGACTATTCACCCCAACCAAATAGGCTTTATCACAGAGATGCAGGGATGGTTCAAATCAACAAATGTCATACACTATATAAATGGACTGAAGGACAAAATTCACATGATCATGTCAATAGATACAGAATAGACATTTGACAAAATCCAATATCCCTTCATGGTAAAAGTCTATAGAAACTGGGAATAGAAGGAGCATATCTCATAAAAATTCACTGGAGAAAAGACAGCCTCTTCAACAAGTGGTGCTGGGGAAACTGAATATCTATATGTGGAAGGATTAAAATAGATCCTTGTCTTTCTCCGTGAATAAGAATCAAGTCCAAATGGATTAGGGACTTTAATATCAGACCTGAAACTGCTAGAGGAAAATGTAGGGAAAACCCTTCAACACATTGGCATAGGCAATGATTTTCTGAATATAACCCCAATTACTCAGAAAATAAAACCACTAATAAACCACTGGGATCTCATAAAATTACAAAGCTTTTGTATAGCAAGGGACATTGTGAATAGAGCAAACAGACAACTTACAGAATTGGAGAAAATCTTTGCCAACTATACATCTGGCAGAGGATTGATATCCAGAATATACTAAGAATTCAGAAAACAAAACAATAATAAATCAAACAAACCAATTAAAAAATGGGCTATGAAACTAAATAGAGAGTTCTCAAAGGAAGAATACAGATGGCATATAAACAACTTAAAAAGTGTTCTACATCCTTAACCATCAGGGAAATGCAAATTAAAACTACTTTGAGATTCCATCTCACTCCTGTCAAAATGGCTACCATCAAGAAAACAAATGTTGATGAGGATGCAGAACAAGGGGAACCCTTCTACACTGTTGGTGGGAATGGAGTCTGGTAAGATCATTACGGAAATCAGTGTGGAGGTTCTTGAGACAGCTAATATTAGATTTATCATATGACCCAGCTATAGCATCCCTAGGCATATATCCTAATTACTCTTTCACTGCATTAGAGATACTTGCACAACTATGTTTATTGCTAATTGATTCAAAATAGCTAAGAAATGGAATCAGCCTAGATGTCCCTGAACAGATGAATGAATGATAAAGATGTTGTACATTTACACCATGGCGTTATATTCCGCAGTAAAGAAAAATGAAATTATGAATTTTTCAGGGAAATGGATGGATCTGGAAAGGATTATACTAAGTGAGGTAACCCAGGCCTAGAAAAACCAAATGTCACATGTTCTCTCTCATATGTGGATCCTAGCTACAAATGTGTAGACTTTTGTGTGAGCTGGACCCAAAAATCAGTGTCAGAAGCCAGTAAGCTAGAAAAAGGCTACAAGGAAGAGAAGGGAAGGAAAGACTTAAGGGGATGGTATTATATATATGTAAGTAGAAGAACAGATTATAGAGAGGGGAAAGGCCTAAGCAAGGCCAGGGGAAGAGATTGAGTAAAAGAAGGGTGGAGGAGGGAGGGTCAATGAAAATTCAAGATATTCTGAATAAGACATATAAAAATATACTTTTTGTATAATGGCACATCCAGGAGTCATAGATTGTTACTAGAAAATTTTCAATGCCAGGAATGGAATACCTTCCAGTGAGTTGTTGGCCAGGGAGGTCCTTGTTACTTCTAAAACATTACAGGTTATTTCTAAGGCCCTTGGTTTCCCACAAAAAATAGATAGTAAGACCCTATTGCTGAAGACCTCACATGCCTGGGTGGCAAGGTCACTGAGAAATCAAGCTGGGGCTGAGCTGAAAACCTCCTCCCTATAGACCAGCCAACTAGAAGCTTGAAAAAGCTGCACTGCATGCAGTACTCTGGGAAACAGATGTTATCAGTGGTGAAAGAAAATGAAGCATCAAGTTTGGCCAGTCAGGCCAAATGTCTGAATGGGTGCAAGAGTGGCATATCTGCTCTGGAGGAAACCAACTGCTCTTTAATTGGACTGGAGGTCCACTCTATGGGAGGGAATACATGCCTGGTACTGAAAACATAATCAAAACCCTATGGCAGGGGAAGTCATGAGCCTTAGGGGGATAAAGCCTGCTCTTGTCTGGTTAAATGTATATATTATGCACACCAAACTGTCCATCAAGCACTACACTTAATATTCATATTCATATGTTAATGCTACTCTCACTTTTGGTTAGAGAAGCTTCTCTTTTCAATGAGGGTGACCACTGGGATGACCCAAGAGGCACTTTAGTGTTGAGAAGAAGTGACAAAGGAGTGTCCAGCACTGAAACATCTCTATCACACTCTCCAAGGCCCATTCCAGAAGAGGTGGCAGAAAGAATGTAAGAGCCAAAGGAAGGGTACCACTCCTTATAATGCAACTGTCCAGACAGAAATTGGCCTTGATATCCACGACCTTCCAGTGCGTAGCAATGCCTTCACAAGACCCTCATAATAGGAGAAAAACATGATGACATCAAAGTAAAAGAGAGACTAATGGAGAGAGGGAGGAGATATGATGGATAGTGGAGTTATGAAGGGAAAATGGGGGAGGTGAGGAAATAATCATGGTTTACTATCTGTAAGTATAGAACTTGTCAACTATAAAATTATACATTATAAAAACAAGGGAGAGATGACTTAGCAGTTAAGGCGTTTGCCTGCAGAGCCAAAGGACCTTGGTTTGATTCCCCAGGACCCACGTAAGCCAGATGCACAAGGTGGCACATACGTCTGGAGTTAGTTTACAGTGGATGAAGGCCCTGGTGCACTCCCCCTTTCTGCCTCTCTCTCTCTCTCTCTCTCTCTCTCTCTCTCTCTCTCTCTCTCTCATAAATAAATAAAAATAAAGTATAAAAAAGAACAAGCATTTTAAGCAATGGCTTTCATAGATACCCATTCCATCATATTTTTAGTGTAGTAAATTGTGTTTTCTAAGAGATGAAATCTAATAGAAGTCAAAGAAAGATCTGAGAATGTGTCACCATACTTTTATGAACATATAGAGCTTCATTACCCTATTTCTATGTTTAGCCTAATACTTTGGAAGAGGCTAGTTCCTTAGGTACATTACTGAAACCTCTCACAAACACTACTACAGGGAAAGAAGAAACTTGGATTTATTTGAAGGTATACTAATCAACATCACTGTTAAAAATTTCTTTTAATTAAAACAATAATTTGTCAATTACTAAGAAAAATTATCATTGTGTGATGTTTTAACCTATAAAATACTAAAATATCAAAGGTTAGAAAAAATGTAGGTGTATAATATAAGAATTGTGAATTCCATGTTGGTACAAAATGTGGCCTTTGAGTCAGACAAAATTATGTTCACAATCCTTAGTTGGTCATTTTCTCTGTGTCAACTTGAGCCAATGTTCTTAACCCTAAAGGGGCCTCAGTATCCCAATCCAAAGAAAAGGCTATAAATTAACCTACTGTATAAGGTCATCATGAGCATTAAATGGATAATCCATGAAATATACCTGACAGAATGCCTGACACATGGACATATCTTAAGCATACTGAAAATACAGCTGGCTGTTATTTCCAAGTCATCAAGACATTGCCATCTGTTGTACAAGCTGTTGTTATGAGCATAATGGATATCAGGGCACAAGACACAAGGCAATGAAGATGGCAACTCCTATGAATTGCATAATGCCTGTCAGTAGTATATAAAGTGTTATTCGGCCCTTACTACACAAGCGTGACCTTGGAAGTGTTTTCCAGATTCCAATGAAGGTCACAGGAATTCAGATCTGCAGTCACAGAAGGAATGTGGCTGTTAAAAGCCTAGCAAGACAGACCACAGATACAGGCAGCTACCTTATCAAAAGGAAATGGGTCTGGGTTTCTTTGCTGGCTTCAGATCCAAAAGCTGCAAAGTTAAGTCACCATTTTGTTATCTAACCCCAGGCCAGCCACTTAACCTCTCCATGACCTCATTTCCTTTCTGAAAACCACCTCTCTCATGTTCCATTCAAGTCATTCTCTCTCCTATCAATTGTGCGTGATTAAAGTATCCTATCGATTTCTGAAAAATAATTATTCAGTGTACTGGGCTTACAAAAATGAACTGTAAAAAGTTCATAAATTGGTTAAGTCAGCTTTGCTTTTTGTATGTGGGTATGCTTTTAAGAGCTCCTTTCCTGGAATACAATCAGCAACACAGACGATAAGGTTTGTCTGACTCTGAGACCTTAGACCCTGACGATGCTGCTTGTGTTTGTGTTTCTGAGAACACAGAATGCAGAATAGAAGCCCCTTTGTCAGCAGGTAGTCAAGAGAAATAAATTTCATTATTTAAAGAGAGTTTAGAACAAGATGGGCAGTGTCATTTGTTAGAAAACTTAAGCCAGGAGCTTGGTTATTAGGTTTTATACTCTGTTGCTATGGCCCCACCTGACCCAGACCAACTCTCACAAGTGTGGGAAGCCAGGTGACCAGTCTCCTCACTGAACATTTGAACAGATCAGCAGTGAAATCACTGTGTTGTCAGGAATGAGGCATTAAAGTATAGCATATTTTCCCTGTGTGGCAGTGCTGAATGACCTGTGAAGCACAGGCAAGAGCTCAGCGTCTCTATTCTAAGTTAAGGGTGTATTTTGTGATCTCCCATTAGTTTATGCCTCCCAAGCATAAAAGTTTTCTTTTATATACTATGTGAAAAAAATTAAACCTTGGGATGAGAAATAAGTCACACTACTTTCAAGATATGCTAACACATACAGCAGTGGGACTTCTGAGCTCTCACCACTGTTCTCCCCTGTCTGCTCTAAGAATCAATGCCCAGGTTCAGGAAAACAGAAGATGAATATACTGATTCTACAGGATCCACATCTTCCTCTGTGACCTGCTAACCCTTTGGTCACCAAGTTGGAAAGGTAAACAGGAGATCTGACCCAAACAAATGAGTGCTTCATTCGTTCAGCTCAACTAAAACAGATACAAAGGCTAATGATCCAACATGAGAGAGAGGTAATGCTTTCAAGCCAAATGCAAGAAGATGGCACATCTAATGGAGAGGCAAGTTTGGAGATGCATGACTAGATCTTACAATGATGTGTGACTTGGTTGACTGGGTGAATAGACCATGCACTGGTAGCAGAAACCAGGAAACAGTGAGAATGAGAGATTCCCATGAAGGAAACATCAACTGCTCTGGAAGTTCCCAACCTGTAGACAGAAAATAACAGAAGTTTCTGCCAAGTTCCTACAGTTCCTTACATGTGATGATCACTCTGCTGTAGGTTGAAGTTTTAAAAAGTATAGCCACTGACATGATGTAGTACTAGGTAAAGCCAGAAATAACTAGGAGTCCATAATGTTACCCTAAAAGAAAATTTCATCAAAGACAGTCTCCCCATCTCCCAGGCAGACCCTCAGGGTCTTGTGGGAAGAGGACAGCTTCGAGTATTTACCTGTGTAGTGTTTCCCATGCACAGTGCTTTCCAGAGGTTTCTACAGAAGTAGTCCTAGATGAGAGTGCCAGATCCTGCAAATTTTGCTAACATATCCCAAAGCATTGCCTAACCTCGGGTAAAGTATCTTTGAAGCTTTTTGCTTAATTATATTGTAGCCCATATATTGAGTTGTATTCTCTGGTTTTCACTGGCATTAAAATAGGCTTAGTATATCCTTTCTTTTCTTGTATCTCTCATATCCTAGGGATCCTTGGAGCTTAGTTTTAAAACTGAAAATAACCCAGGGGGTTATTGTCTTAAACTTGCTTGAATGTTTTATGTTCCAAAACTATTTTTTATTAAATATGGACACGTTTAGTATGTGAACAACACATGCTGATACCATCCTTTCCCTCCTCCCTGTCCCTTTTCTGAAGAGGTCTTCCTCACTGGGGATGCAGATCAACCCCATGGGGATTGTGGGTCATGCATTATTGGGGGGAGGCAATGTCTCTGTGAAAAATGTCCCAACTTGTGGCTTGAACAATCTTTCTGCCTCCCTCTTCCGCAAAATTCCCTGAGCCATGCTGGGAGAATTTTAAGTCTACTTCAGTGATGGGCACATAGGAACATCTGGTTTGGTAGGTGTTGAGTGTCCTCAGTATCTATTTCCTTTACCCTTGGGCTGATGTCAGATTCACTAAGAAAGCAGAACTCTTGCTCATTTCCTCAGTTCCTCTGTGGTTTCAGCTGGGGCTGGGGTGAAGTGTACTGGGTCGGTTATCTCCTCAGGTCCAGCTCCCATCTGAAAAGGAGAAGCAGATTCTCCAATGAAAAGGGAAGTTAGCACTGGTTAAATGGGGTAAGTATTATTAATTTAGAGAGAATTTAAAGGGTGTAGCCCCTCTTATAGTCTAAGGTTAGTGGGAACTTGACAATGGAAAGCAAATCATTATCTAGATATGATTCTGGTTTGTTTCCCAGTTCCAGAGGTGTTTTCCTTTCTACTGAGTGGATCTGTTAGCCAATCCTGGAGCAGTTGGTTATCCACCATGGCTGTGTGCCACTATTGCACTTGTGTGAGCATCATACCAGGTTGTTTGCTTCTGAATTGTTTAGACTTTGAGTTGCTTGGACAGATGTTGACCACTTTCCCCCATAGCTCAAGTAGTGCCTTCCAGCACTAGATGGGCTAATTGTCTGGGGTCTGTCTCTCACTTAGGTCATTTTAATGAGGTTAAATATATATCTACTCTTTTGAGAGTGAGAGTTTTTAAATAATACTTTGCCAAACACACTTGGATGCCCACCTTTTAGGAGCTGGGAGTGGAAATGAGAAAGATCATGAGCTGTCACTTCATTTCACCAACACAAAGGAAACAAAGGAAGGTGATCTTACAGACAACCTCCATAAAAGACTATGATGCCGAGCCAGGATGCTGTCAAATCCAAGAAGCATGGGAGAAAGGAAAGTGATCCTGTCCTTTAAACAAAAGTGCAGGTTCCATTTTTGATTTAACTGGTGTGTTGGGCACTTTTCTCATCACTGTGACAACACACCTGATAGAAGCAACTTAAGGAAGGTTTATTTCAGCTCATAGTTTCAGAAGGATTTGGGTCCACCATAGTGGGGAAGGACCAGTTACTGGCAGGGGAGGGAGCAGGCAGCAGGAGTAAGACCAGGAAGCAGGGGCTTCTTCACTTGGCATACATCAGGAGGCAGAGAGCACAGGAGTGGAACCAGAAGCAAATAAACTCTTAGAAGGCCCAACTTCCCAAATATTTCACAACCTTCCCAACCAGCTGGGGACCATGTATTCAAACACACTTCCTATTCAACTCATAACAAATGGTATTTTTTTTAATCTTTTATTGTTGTTTATTTTTATTTATTTATTTGAAAGCGACAGAGAGAGAGAGAGAGAGAGAGAGAATGGGCACGCCAGGGCTTCCAGCCACTGCAAACGAACTCCAGACACGTGCGCCCCCTTGTGCATCTGGCTAACGTGGGTCCTGGGGAATGGGGCCTCGAACTGGGGTCCTTAGGGTTCACAGGCCAGCACTTAACTGCTAAGCCATCTCTCCAGCCCACAAATGGTATTTTTATCATAATACCATTAAATGTAAATAAGTAAGTTAATAAAACTTGGTGCTATTATTTCTACAAATTTCCATTGATAACTAACAAAAACAAATATATGTATATCCTAGACACAATTTACATACTAGAGAAAACAAAACTGGTAACCAATGACACTTCACAGAAAAATAAATTTCTTAATATGGATATAATTCTATTTATTACCACTGATTTTTAAATAGACATAAAAGTATACTTGAGCCCCCAAAAGCAGAATGCTTCTCAGTTGTAGTCATCAAGATGACCAAGAATATGTTTAGTTTTATTTATTACCAAAACAAATTTTCATATATATATATATATATATATATATATATATATATATACACACACACACACACACACACACACACACACACACATACATACATATATATATCTTGGCTATTCATTTTGAGAGAAAGAGAAAGAATGGGCACACTGGGGCCTTCAGCTACTGCAAATGATCTCCAGACACACGCACCACCCTGTGCATCTGGCTTACATAGATCCTGGGGAATCAAACCTGGGTTCCAGCCGGGCGTGGTGGCGCATGCCTTTAATCCCAGCACTCGGGAGGCAGAGGTAGGAGGATTGCCATGAGTTCAAGGCCACCCTGAGATGACATAGTTAATTCCAGGTCAGCCTGGACCAGAGTGAGACTCTACCTCGAAAAACCAAAAAAAAAAAAAAAAAAAAAAGACAAACCTGGGTTCCTTTGGCTTTGCAGGCAAGTGACTTAACCACTAAGCCATATCACCAGCCTGAGTACTCAAAGAAAATCTAAACATTTTTATCACCACAGAAAATATATGCTACAAAGGGTGCATCCACAGGGCAGTACTCCCATGCTCCAGTTTCAGATGCACTGATGTAGTGGGAGAAATAAATATGAACATGGTGAGAGTTCACATGTTGCATTCTGGGACTTTGCTTTCTCCACCACAAGACAGTCTATTCCACAGAGAAATGCTCAATCTGTGTCATCATTGTATTCCTAGCTTATACACAGTGCCTGCATGTTACTTCCCAGAGAGAAGTGAGCATCTCTTCACCCCAGATCTTAAGGCTCTGACCAAAGACCAAGTCTGGGTTACAGAACTAATGAGTTGGTTGAAATCAGCCGCAGGAACATAGGTAATGGGTTACTTTCAAATGCATGGATGATTCAGTGGCAGCTAAATCACTAAAAAGCTCACGCTAGCTCTCAGGAGAAGCATCCTTAAAGCTCTCCACAAACTTGCTGGCAACTGAACTGACAGGAGAGTCTCTTCTCCCCAGCGACTGTTTCCTGTTTTCTAAGCTTGTGGCTGGGCCTTGTGAACCTTGGAGCATTTCAGTAGCTTCCTGGATCTTATTCTTCCCCTTTTCCTTAGGAAAGACTGCTTCAAATCAAAGGAAATATCTACACAACACTCCACCCCTTCCTCTGGCTCTTACATTCTTTCTGCTTCCACTTCTAGGATGTTCCCTGAGCCTTTGGGAGAGGGGTGATTTGAATGTCTAATTAGTTTTTTCATCTATGGCCGATCATTGGGACACTATACTACAGTTACAATTGTTCATTTTCAGGAGCTTGACCAGTTAGGACTAGTACACTGCGCATTGAACCAAAGAAGCTTCTTTCCATGCCTGACCGTCGTAATCTATGGGTATATAAACAAATATTCAAAAGACAAATTGAAAGACACAGTACATCAATTCAACAAAATAAAAATAAGAGCAACTTCTTCCCTACTTGGGTCTATGATGTCCATAATCACATATTTTTTAATTGAGAATATAATTTGCATGCACACATCATGTGCTGGTACCATCATTTCCCTCCTCCCAGCCCCCTTTCCCCTGAGGACCCTCCTCAGTGGGATTGCTAGTATTCCCCATGGGATGGTGGGTTATGTGTTGTGAGAGCAGCATTCAGTCACTGTGGGTGGGCAGGGGGCAATGCCTCTGAATATGCTGTCCCGTCCTGTGCCTCTTACAACCTTTCCACCCCCTCTTCCACAAAAATTCCCTGAGCCATGATGGGTGTGTTTTAAGTCTACTTCAATGTTGTACTCTCAGGAACTTCTAGATTTCTACTTTGGTAAGTGTTGAGTATCCTCAGTGTGTGCCTCCTTCACAGGTTGTCAGGCTCCCCATGGAAGCAGCACTCTTGCTTATCTCTTCAATTCTTCTGAGGTTTCACCTGGGCCATCACTAAAGTGCAAGGGGTGGTTTATCACCTCTGTTCCCACTGCCTTCTGAAAGCGAAAACAGATTCTCCAATGGAGAATGAAGTCAGCATAGGTCAAATGGGATAAGCACTGTTAATTTTTGAGAGATTTTGATGGATTCAGCCCCTCTTTTGGCCAAAGATTAGTGGGAGCTTGACCATTGGAGACCATAATCTTGGTCTTCATAGGATTCTGACCTGGTTCCCAGTACCAGCTATGGGTTTCTTTCCACTGAGTGGATCTTGTAGCCAATCAGAAAGCCATTGGTTACCCACCAAGGCTTTGTGCCACCATTGAATAGGTGTGTACATCTTGTCAGGCTGGTTGCATTTGAATAGCTGTGACCATTTCTTGCTCACAATGTTGTTGGCCACTTTTTCCCCCAGTAGCTCATGTAGCACTTTCCAGCACTGAATGGGATACCCATCTGGGGACTGGCTCCCTTCTGGATTCCAGCCAGGTCTCTCAGTGTTCTGTGTTGGCAGCATGATAACCACAGTTTTTTGCCATAACATGTAGTTCCACATTTGAGTTTCCTCCTATGGGGCAGGACTTAAATCCAACCAGAAAACAGGTTGTTGCACCCATAACAGCCAAGCCACTATTGTATAAGTGGTCATGTCTTGTTTTCAGGGTGCATATCCAACAGAAATCTTGATTTTAATTCCCTTCCAGTAGCCCTCCTGGTGCCTTCAAAACCTATGAAAGCCAACCAGAAGAATGGAAGCTTCTAGCTCAGTCCAGAAGGGTTTCTCCACATTCTGTAGCAGTGTGCAGTGTCTTCAGCAACAAGGACTTACCATCTAGTTCTGGAATTTGACCAGCAGCAATGGCAATAGCCTTGAGACTTGTGGGTATTCAGAGTCCTTTCTGATCAATAAATTATGGGGAGGAAGTCTAATCTTAGTACTAGGATATTTTACCCAACCTTATGGCTCCTGTGAGTGCCCTTACCCATTCACACAGGGTGTTTTTATTTAAAACCTCTAACTTATAAAGTCTTCTAGAAGCTCATTAGCAATACATTTGTCTTTCTGTTAATTTTTCCCTAGGAACTCCAACTCAACACAAATATTGCCACATTTGCCTTACTGTAGTTCAGACAGACTCCTTGTCTCTTTTTTTCTTGTATCCTCTTTATAGCTTTAGCACTTTATGAAGCCTACTTACATGTGTATCTAAATCATTTAGATACACCAGAGCTCCTGCTACATCATAAAGATCACATCTCACCATGGGCTCCAGCAAAGCAATTAGAGCCCCATGCCAGTCCCAAAGCCCCTAGTGAATCAACTTCTTTTCTTTTTTGTTTTTTCTTAATTTCTTAATTAGTTTAAAGGAAACACAGAGAGAGAGAGAGAGAGAGAGAGGCTGCATGGGCATGACAGGGCCTCCTACTGTTACAAATGAAACTCTAGACATATGTGCCACTGGCTTGGCATGAGTACTGGCGAATTGAACCTAGGCTTTCAGGCCTTGCAAACTAGCACCCTTAACTGCTAAGCTATCTCTTCAGCCCTCCTTTTTAAAAATTTTTTTATTTATTTTTATTTATTTATTTGAAAGTGTCAGAGAGATAGAGAAAGCAGCAGATAGAGATAGAGACAGAATGGGCATGCCAAGGCCTCCAGCCACTGCAAACAAACTCCAGATGCATGTGCCCTCTTGTGCATCTGGCTAACATGGGTCCTGGGGAAAGTGCCTCAAACCTTAGGCTTCTTGAGTCAAAGAAAACCCTCACTGAATGAATAGCTCATACACACCATTGGGCACACTTGGTTACTATTGGCTAAGGCTCCCATGAATATAAGGGGGCTGGGGGACAAGTGAGGAAAGAGAGACATTACTAAAGGAACTGGATCTGAGAGAGGTGGTGTCTAATGCCCAGTTCACCAGGTTGAATAAGACTATGTTTACTGGAGAGTTTAAAAAGGAGGGCTAGGGCTGGAGAGATGGCTTAGTGGTTGAGTGATTGCCTGTGAAACCTAAAGACCTAGGTTGTTAGGCTTTGCAGGCAAATGCCTTAACTGCTGAACCATATCTTAATATTTCAATATAGAATGACTTGTAAATTCTATCAGATCCTTGAGGAATCATATGAAGGATGTACATAGGTATGCATGTATATATGTATGTGTATGAATGTATACATCCATGAGTGAACAAACAGGCTGGTGAATGAAGGATGGATGGACAGAAGAAGAGAAAATTCTGTTAGCACACAGAACAATAAATATTGGACAACATAAATAGTACAAAAGAATATAATACAGATTCTACCATGGCAGAAAGACAAGAATGTTAATAACAGATGACAAGGACTGAGGAGGCTTAAGAGGTAAGTACTTCTATTCCTTGAGACAGGGTTTATTCTTGAAAAATTAAGCCAGACATGGTGGTGCATGCCTTTAACCCCAGCACTCAGGAGGCAGGGGTAGAAGGATTGTTGTGAGTTTCAGGCCACCCTGAGGTGGCCACCCTGCATGAGGACCTGATTTTGGATCCCTAGAATCTATGGAAAATTTCAAACATGATGTCACATGCCTGTAATCTCAGCACCTGGGAGACAAAGACAGACAGATTCCTGAAGCTAAATGGATAGCTAGTTTAACCAAAAACATCATCTCTAGGTTCAGCAAGAAATGTAATCTCAGGCTAGGGAGATTGCTCAGTGGTTAAAGATACTTACTTGCAAAACCTGTCAGCCAAGGTTTGATTCTCAAGTGCCTATGTAAAGCCAGATACACAAAGTGGTGCATGAATCTGGAGTTCATTTACAGTGGCAAGAGCCTCTGGCATGCCCATACTTTCTCTCTCTCTCTCTCAATCAATCTCTCTCTCTCTCTCTCTCTCTCTCTCTCTCTCTCTCTCTCTCTCCTCTTCTCTTCTCTTCTCTTTTTTTATTTTCTTTCTCTACTCTCTTCAAAATATGCATGTTGATTTTTTGAGGCAGGGTCTTGCTCTAGCTCAGGCTGATCTGGAATTCATTATGTAGTCTCAGGGTGGCCTCAAACTCACAATAATCCTCCTACCTCTGCCTCCCAAGTGCTGGAATTAAAGGCGTGCACCACCATGCCTGGCTTAATTTAAAAAAATAACCTATCTCAAAGAATAGAAGTGAAGAATGACCAAGGGAGATATGTGACATATATCTATGACCTCTACAGACATGCACACAGATGTGTGACCACATACCACATACATAGACACACAAAAATAATAGGTGACAGGATTGACAAAATGTATGTAAACCTTTTTGTCTTATACTCTCTAGCATAACATAAATCATATCAACTTTTATTTCCCATATCAAGACTATGTTTATTGCTGGAGAAGTATCTCAGCCTCTTTTCACCTTCCTCTCAGTGAATTTTCAAACTTCTACCCTTTTCCCTAAGTGATCTGATTTCTTCCCACTAACTCTGAGAAGACAGCTTGTTCCACTTTATAAAGGAATTTGCAGAGATTAGATAATATTTCTTTAATTTCTTCATTTATCAAATTAAACAAAAACTTTTTGATCCTTTATTTCATTTTTTCAAACTTTTTTAATTTGTATCAACATATGTATGTATGTATATGATAGGTATGTGTGTGTATGGACAGGTGCATGCCCCAAAATGTCTATGGCGATCAGAAGACAACCTGGGAGTGTTTGTCGTCTCCTTCCATCTTCTTTGACACAGTCTCTGTTGCATTACCACTGCATGCCCCAGTCTAGCTGGCCCACAACTTTCAGATTCTCCTAGGTCTGTCTCCCATTGCTGTAGGTGTAATACTGTCTAGGGGTATTTGGGTTTGTATTCTCTGCCAAGGAAGGAATTAATATGCAGGAAAGCATTTTATTTATTTGTTTGTTTATTTATGTTTTATTTTTTTATTTGCAAGAAGATAGATACAGATTAAGAGAGAGACAGAGAAAGAGAGAGAATGGTGTCAGGGCCTCTAACCACTGCAAACAAACTTCAGACACATGTGCCACTTTGTGTATCTGGCTTTATTTGGGTACTAGGAAATTACACCTGGGTTGTCAGGCTTTGCAGGCAAGTGGCTTAACTGCTGAGCTATCTCTCCAACCCCAGGAAAGTATTTTAAAAGAATAAAGTTCATTTTAGAGTAAGAGGGAAAGAAGGGGAAATAAAGCAAGCCCCTCATAGAGGAGGGGGCTTCCAGAGCTAGAAGAATCCACAGTTTCCATGGGAAATGAACTTTTATTGATTGGAAAAGCCTGCTAGTACTTAGTGTACAGTGGTGTGGCCTGAGTGAAGGTAAGAGACGCTGAATGGTTTATAGTGCATCCAATACTGCACAGGTTTCAGGAAATTTTTTGGCAAAATTTGTACAAGCCAGGAAGAAGCTAGTGCCCCCTTTAACCACCTTGCATTACCAGGGGCTCTTTTCCTGATATACCTAACCCAGAAGGCTGTCTCCCGCAGTGTTTTAGGTGCATTAGGATAACAGATGCATGTGCCACATTGTGTCTAGCTTTCCTTGTGTTCTAGGGAATTGAGTTCAGGCCAACAAGCTGAAAAACAAGCGATATATAACGTGTGTGTGTGTGTGTGTGTATGTGTGTATGTGTGTATGTTCATGTGTATATGCTGGTGTACATGTGTTTTAAGGTCAGAAGACTACCTTGCATGTCATCCTCTGGAACGTCATTCACCCTTTCTTGGCACAGAGTCTCTCATTGGCCTGCAATCACTAACTGGACTTAACAAACTGATCAACAAACTGCAGGGATCCTTTTGTCTCCATCTCCCTAGTGCTGGGATTACAGGTACATACCACATGTCTGGGATTGTTGCATAGGTTCTGAGGGTCAAGCTCAGGTCCTCATGCTTGTAAGCCTCTTCACAACTGAGGTGTCTCCCATTCCTGTTCCTTTGTTGACCTTTCTGACAACTTTACCAGTGTTCAGTACTTCTGTGATGATATACTCCTCGATCCAGAGCTCACCCTGACCTTCTGACCTTTCCTTCTCAATTTTTTTACAAGCTCTACTTTCTCAGTTCAGATTTGCTATTTATATTAGCCAGCTATTGTTAAAATAATACCACATAAAAATGATCCCAAAACTCAGGGGCTTGCAACAACAAGCACTTGTTCTCATACTTTCACACCTGCCAGTGAACTGTAGATCAGCCAACAAGTATGGACTCACCTTCAGATAAGTCGGCTGGAGTTGACTCTAGGTTGCAAGCTTGGGGCTAGGTCTTCTCTTCTTGTTTTTACTTGTGGCCTAGTTTGACTAGAAATCAGCCATTATAGGCATGTTTTCCTAGGAGCAAACCACCAGAACATAAGAGGGGAAGCCCAAGTGTCCAAGCCTATTTCAAGTGTCTGCTCACATGATGTCCACCAATGCTCCGCTAGCCAAAGTCACTCCCATAGCCCTACCGAATGTCCAGGTGTAGATATGCAGCTCACCCCTCATGAAGCTACCACATGAACACAGATATCTCACTTAGTTACCAGAAAGTAAAGAACTTTGGATAACAATTCAACTTTGGTTTCCAAGGTCCTTACTTCAAAATGATGTAGACAATGCTAACAGGCAACTACAAGGAAGAGGATTCCAAACCAGGTGTGGTAGCCCAGCAGGCCATAATACCAGCACTCAAGAGTATGAGTCAGGAGAATCACCATTCTATACACTGAGTTGTAGGACAGCTTTGGCTATATACCAAGGTCCTATATCAAACAAACAAAAGAAGCTAAGAAGAGAATTTTGGGAAGCTGATATAATCTGGGTGTTTCAGGTAGAAACTGCTACAATCTGTGTGTCTGGGTGGGGGGGACTGCTATAACCTGGGCATCCGAGGGGAAGCTGTTAAATTGAGGTGTCTGATGTCTCCTAAGCCTATGTGTTAAAGTCTAAATCACCAAAGTGGTGGTACTAGGCAGTACTATGGACATTTAAAAGACAGGGTTTAGCAGATCTTTAGGTCACTGGGGAAAGACATGCTCTCAAGGGAGTTGTGGAATCCCAGTCTCATTCTGTCTAATTCCTACTTGTGATTGTACTGCTGGCTTCCAGTATGCACTCTGACATGACCACCATGACGTGAAGTGATGCTGTCAAATGATGGGCCCTCACCAAGCTTGCACAATTTGAATTTTGAACCTCAAAAACTGTCAGCTAAATAAAACTTGTTTATTAAGTTAATTGTATCAGATATTTTGTAGCAATGACAAACTGAGTAATATGGAAACATAGTTCCATATTTCACAGTTCCATATACTAAGTAAAACTTAGTATAAAGCCATCACAATTATTTAAATATGTTTGTGAGAGGGGGCACAGAATATAAATTGGACCTGAAAAGATTGTAGAATCTGAATAACTGTAGAGTTGACAGAATTCATCTGAAAAACAAAATTAAGTATAGCAACTTGTCATAGTAAACACTATGGGCTAGCTACAGAAGCTTATCTTTTAGAAAAATGAAATTAATAATATGCTTTCCTGGTGGAAAACTTAAAAAGATTGTATGAAACCTAAATAAAAGATAAAAATTCCAATGTTGAGAAGCTTTAATTATTACATAGATAAACATGAACACATTCTTTATAATGATTTCATGTCATCCAGGAATGGTTGTAACTATTTGTAGGAGATATACTACATAAAGTCACATGAATCCATTCTTTACGATAACTTCCTGTCACACAGGAATTGTTTTAAGATGTACTCTCCAGGAGTATTTACTAGTGGTCTAAAAAATCAAATGCACCAACCTGTAACTTACATGCAAGTAAAAATTTGCTCTCCTGGAAGCTTCTGGCTCCATCATTTTTATTATGGTTTTCACACATATTCTGAAGAAGGTGCCAATTGACCTAATTTAAAACAGATGTCACATCTCAATAATGTAAAAACGTTTCTATTTGGAGAATTGCTGAAGAATACAGGCAATGTCACTTCTGACAGGCCCTGAAGCAGAGCTCCCAGGCATGGCCAACTGCTAGGCTCTGGTTAGAGCAGGAGAAGCTGACCTGCAGTCCACCCAAACAGCCACTTTCTTTTATTCTTTTTCCCTTTTGCCCTCTAGTCTCCAGGTTCTAAAGAAAGAGGCCAATAAACTAATTCACACTAAGGTGTAAAACCTGATAAGGCAGCTAAGGGTTCTTAACAAGGCCATAAACTAAGAGAAAACATCCTAACAATGAGATTAGAGGGAGTCTTGAACCAATCAGGAGGAAATAACCTCATCCTGATCTCTCAAATTAATCAGTCTACTAATTTAGAGTTTGCCTTATCCACTGTCCATCACAGAGGATGGCAAGAGTGGCCACTGTTCTCCAGTGCTCACGTATCCATGGACTCCAGGTGGACGGGAAACCAGTCCCCAGTCTGTGTTTGTTTCTCATGGACAACATGAAGGTACTAATAACAGGTCATTTCTCTTCCCACACACTACTTTTTCTACTGACTGAAACCTCTACATAGTGTGCTAGAAATAGCTCTCTCTCTCATCTCTCTCTCTCTCTCTCTCTCTCTCTCTCTCTCTCTCTCTCTCTCATATTCCACAATCTCTGTCTGAAGTTAAATGATTACTAAGCAGATTGATATATGACAGATAAATTTGTTAACAAAGGTAAGAGTCTCCAATCAAGAGCACAAAAAGAAATGAAATCCAATGTCTGCTGAAAAGGTTTCTGCTGCTAGTAGGAAGGTTTTCAACCCAAAGCTTTGTGTTTGCACACTGTCCAGAACTGTGATAGTTCCAACCCTTCAGATCCCTAAGGAAGTCTGTCCAGCCCGGGGTTTCTACCCTGTTGTCTGTCTTCTGCACAGTGCCTACACTCCTCTGCCCCAACCCTAAAGCAGCTCAGAGAGCACAGCACGGGGGGCCCCAATTTCCTGGAGCAAAGAGCAAAAATAAAGTATGAAACTGTGCGCAGGAGCTGAAAATAATTAACCGGGCAAAGCTGAGCTTCCCTTTGGAAAAGACAAGAGAGCAGTGGGAGTGAGAACTTGATCCATACAGCTGTCCAGAAATGACCTCCCTGCTTTGCCCAGCAGTCACTTCCTCCCTGTGAGAACATCTCCCCCAAGGCAGGGACCATCATTTGCTTTTTATCTTTCATCCACATATCATCTTTTCAAATATCCAACAGAATAGCAAAAGACCAGTGTCAATGAGAGAAGCGCTTTTAATGTAATTTAATATGACTTCAGAAACCACAGCAAAGAGACAAATACATCAGTGGAAGTATTTTTCTTTTAGGATGACCAAAATTTACTCATCGTGAAATCCTCTGTTGTAAGCATGTCCCAAAGGATTGCAAAACAAAAGCTGGATTCACTAGCTTCTTGCTTGCTAAACAAGACTCACCCTGTCCCTTGAGGCAGCCAGCAACCCAAGAGTTTGCACCCTGACTCACAGGGCAAGCAACTAAGAGAATAAAAGAGCCTGAAACAAGGAAATGGGGACGGGATCCTCCTGCAGCATCCAAGGCACACAGCCAAGCCTCTTAGACCAGGGTCCGTTGTGGAGTGGAGCCCCAACCTCCTCGGTGCTCTCCCGCATTGGGCATCAAAACGGCAGTGTGCACAGCACCGGCAGGCACAGACGCTCTTGATTTTGCCAAACCCCTGGGCAAGTTGGATCCAGTCTCCATTATTTAATCTGATTCTGGGCTCCAGGCTACAATGGGGAATGAGGTCCAAGCCCTCATAAATCTCCATGCTGTCTGTCCTTCCCAGGACCTTGGGTAGGTCTAGTGTCTTCATGCGGTTGACGTTCAGAGAACATGCCCTCCCATCTCACCCACCAGCATCCAAGCCAACCCCCAGTGGGGCCCTGGGAATGTCCCAACTGCAAAATGCCAGAAGCTAAGTAAGAAATGCTGATTCTTTAGCAGATGTCAGCAGAAGTGGGCAGTGCAGCACCAGGCCAGGATTTCAATAAGGTGAGGGGCCACAGCTTGTTGAAAAGGTCTGTCCAGCCCAAATCCTCAAGATCGCAGCTGTTGTCTCTTAAGTGGACATGGTAAAGATCAAGCTTTGTCCTAAAGAGATAAGCATCGTGACTTATTCAGTCATCATCCATCTTACGACTCCCTTTATCCTAACTCTTGAGTATCTGAGCAATATTAGGGACTTAGAATTGGTTTTCAGTTCATCCCCATGTACCCACAGCTTAGCATTGGGCATGCACACAGTGTAGGAACAACAAAACTGTGCTGAATTGAATTGCCCTTGCTGGTCCTTATGGTCCTTGACACAGATCACACTTTCCTTTGTATTCATCTTACTTGTATAGTATATTGTATTTACTCGCCGTTACGAGCTTATGGAATATTGAAAACCTTCTAAGCAAACAATAAATATATGTTCATTGGAGAAAAAAAAGAATTTCTCAGAATTTAGAAAGTTTTAAAGAAATAATTTAGTCTCTTTCAAAAATCATCTACCACGAAAAGTTTTGTTGCCATGGTTAACAAGTTGCAAAATAATATATATTGAGTATAATCAACTATTCAAATATGATCTAATGGGCACAATGGGACACTCCCCTCCAAAATAAAAAAAGTTTTGATTAAAGATGAAGAATGCTCACCTGGCTCATATTTCCTGGCAGGGCTGCTTAGAAAGCTACTCCAGTGACAGACATTCTCCTGGTGCTGGTTGCACCTGATCATCACCATCTGCTCTCTGGAGATTGTTGCTCCACAGTCTGTTCACAGATACATCTGGGACCAGATACATCTCTAAGCAATTGCCTCCTTGAAACACACTGAACATTTACTTGGTTGGTCCAAATGATCCCCATGGATAAGAATGGTACGAAGTTTACACACTTGCTTGTGCAACTAATGGATTTTCACTTACAACAAATGACAATTGGCAACTATTACTAGAAAATAGACATCCTTGAGTGAAGGTGAAGATTTGGTACAAATCACTTCCTATGATATTCCTATTACAATGGAATTCATTAAATAAACAGTGTTCTTCAGTGGGTCTAGAAGAGAACTTAGATGACATCTTAAATATACACCATTCTAATTTTACCCAAGCTAAATAATTGTATGCTATTATAATAATACACACTATTACTAGATAATAATAGGGTTGCATTCAGACCGTAAGCACTTTACCAACTACAAGTACAATGGCATCTTATGGTTATGGTTATCCATGAAGTTTGCAAAAAGTCTACTGCCTCCACTTTCATATGCTCATAAGCCTTAGTACAACTGAATTGTACAACATCCTTTGGGGAAAAAAAATACAAGTGGTGAGACACATAGGAGAAAAGAAAAGTGAGGGGAGTGTTTGCTCTTTGCAAAAGGATCTTGATTTTGAAAGAAAATAAAAAGCAAAAAGCTTTAAGTCTCAGATTACTCTGGATTGGAATCCTGGCTCTCATTTATAAATTGTGTGAACCTGGGTAAGTGATTTAACCACTCTTTCCTAATCTGTAAAAATGGTGATAACAATACCCCTTCAGAAAGAATATGCAAAGAGTAAGCATGTGAAAAATGCCTCAAATTATGTGAGGAGATAGCAAATGCTCATGAACATCTGGTCTTCTTTACATAAAGTCAATTCATTGCTTAAAAATTATAGCTGGTGCTAGAAAGCCCAAGTATCTTTGTTCTCACTGCCCCTTCCAAGTCCCCAGGTTCTCCCAGGTAGCCAGATCCATTGTCACATTTTTGCATTCCACTCTCCACTTGCTTTTCAGGTCAAATCAAATTTGCAATATCAGATAGCTAAAATTTCAGTGAGTTAAAAGGTACCTTACTATAAACAGAACACATGTTTTAATAGGATCTAGATTTTTGGTTGAACTTGGTATTATAAAACAGCATCAGGCCAAAGTGCTCTGTGAGACTACAGAAAATAAAATACTGAATAGACTGAAAAACCTGATTCCTCCTGTTCTGAAGACAGGCATAATAGCTGACTCAGTGGTGATTGCAGGAAATATTTGCATGTTAACCTAACTAGACAATGGTACCACATGGTACACATGCCTTCATTGTAGGGAGCTCAAAGCCTTTTCATGTCAATGTTCCATTAGTTCCAAGAATATATTTGGCCTACTTTAGAAGCTCTGGAACTCTCTCAGGCCACTGAAGGGAGCAGAAGCTTTAAAACAGGGAGTTTCTCTTAAGCCTTCCTTTTAGGATATGTTTAGTTCAATAAGGGGAATGTAATTTACCTGGAAGATTTATTATGCATCTCTAAAAGGTAGACATTTCCTCTCTCCTCATCACCAGGATTAGGCACAATTATATCATTAACCTTCCAAACATTCCTTTCAGATGAGGGTGCATTTCCTAATAACCGTTATGGTCAAGCTGAGGTCAGAGGTAAACAAAAGGTTAAGAATCAGAAAGTCTAGGGTCATGTAATTTCACAGGCCAATGCTACAATTGGAATTGGGGTTGTCTGGCTAATTACACACTGCTATCTAGCCCATGAGCCTCTTGGATGCTGACAGACTCCAATCCTTATGTTCACATGTCATTAGAAAAGTGCAAATGAGATGGAGAGACTGCTAAGTGATCAAGAACAGAAGGAAAGTTACCTTCGTCCAATTCACCTGGGCTGTGGTCTGGCTCTCAGGGAGGGACACATAACTTCAGCACTACAGAGAAAAACTGGACCAAATTCAAGGGTCCACTCAACAAGATCCACAGTCTGTGCTGGAGCACAGCAGCATTAGCTGGCATAGAGAAAACCAGTTCTCACTGTTCCATGTGTCCCTGCCCCCACTACTGAGGACATAAACAGAAAGCTCTTCTCCCTGACAAGTGATTAATCCTGTTTTCAGCTCAGATCCTAAGTTTATGAAGTAAACATAACTGAAACTAACTTAGATTATGCTGCATTGTGTATGCGATACTGGGCTTTTTGCATATACTTTCTTTTTTTTTTTTTTTTTTTTTTGGTTTTTTGAGGTAGGGTCTCACTCTGGTCCAGGCTGACCTGGAATTAACTCTGTAGTCTCAGGGTGGCCTTGAACTCATGGCGATCCTCCTACCTCTGCCTCCCGAGTGCTGGGATTAAAGGCATGCGCCACCATGCCCGGCTTTTTTTTTTTTTTTTGCATATACTTTCTTATTGAATCATTATAGCCCACAAGCTACACATTGTGTTTTTGTTTTAGTAAAGAGAATACCCAAGTGATTTCAAATTATACTACAAAGTCATAGTAACAAAATGGCATGGTACAAGCAGGAAAACAAGCATGTAGGTTAATAGAATACAGCAGAAAATAAACCCACACCATTACTACTACCTACTTTTTGACAAGGGTGCCAAAAACCTATTTGAGGCTGAGGTGATACCTCAGTGGATAAAGTGCTTATGCACAGGTGTGAGCACTAGAACTCACATAAAAAGCTGGATGTTTTAGCAGATATCTATCATCCCAGCACACCTAAGGTACCATGGAGGGCAGAGACAGGAGAATCTTCCAGAAGCTCATGGGCCAGCTACACTGGTGAAAATGGCAGTGAATAAGAAATCTTGTCTCAAACAAGATTGAAGGTGAGGACCAACATCCAAGGTTGTCCTTCTATCCCCCCACACTCACACATATGCAAGCACAAATAAATACGCCACTGGATAAAAAAAAAAAAAAGTTTCTTCTTTGGGCTGTGAAGGTGGATCAGAGACTAGAAGCACTTGTTTGCAAAGCCACATGGCAGGAGTTTGATTCTCCAGCACCCACATAAAGCCAGATGCACAAAGTGGTGCATGTGTCTGGAGTTCATTTGCAGCAACAAGAGACCCTGGTGTGCCCATTCTCTCCCTCTCTTTCTCTCTCTCTCACACACACACACAAAATGAATAACATTCTCCCTCTCCCTTCTCTCTTTACTTGCAAATGAATAAATAAAATATATTTTTGTATTTATTATTAGACACAGAGAGCATTGGTTCGCCAGGACCTCTAGCCACTGCAGACAAATTCCAGATGCATGCACCACCATGTGCATCTGGCTTATGTGGGATCTGGTGAATCAAACCTGGATCCTTAGGCTTTTCAGGCAAGTACTTTAACTAGTAAGACATCTCCCCAGCCCTAATATTTTTAAATAACTTCTTCAACAAATGCTGCTTGGAAAATTAGACCTATACATAAAGAATAAAACCAGATCCATATGTCTCACCATATACAAGAATCAATTCAAAGTGAACCAAGAACCTTAATATAAGACCTGAAACTATAAACTGCCTGAGGAAAAAAAATAGGTAAAACAATTCGGGTCAGAACTTTCTGAAAAGGAGTCGAATAGCATAGAAAATAATCCCATGACTTGACAAATGGGGTTGTCAGAAATTAAAATGCTTCTGCACAGCAAAGAAAACAATTAACAGAGTAAGAGAAAACCTACTATATATCAGCTATGGGATTAATATCTAGAATATATATGTACATATATATGTACATATATGTGTATATATATGTATATATATGTATATGTGTGTGTGTATATATATGTACATAAGTATATATATATATATATAAGTCCATAAAAACACCAAAACACATAAACCAACACAATGTGGCAGGGATCAAATCAAATCTCATAGTCATTATCCTAAATATTAATGGCCTTAATTCATCCATCAAGAGACACAAGCTAACAGGATGGATCAGAAATTTAGACCCCTCAATCTGTTGTCTTCAAGAAACCCACCTCACCACTAAAGACAGACACCTCCTCAGGGTGAAAGGGTGAGAAAAAATATTCCAAGCCAATGGGAAATATATATATATATGTGTATATATATATGTGTGTGTGTGTGTGTGTGTGTGTGTGTGTGTGTGTATGTATATACATACATATATGTGTGTATATGTATATATATATGTGTGTATATATGTATATATATACATATATATGTGTGTGTGTGTATATATATATATATATATATATATATATATATATATATATATAATTTCAAAAGACAAAGAAGGCTACTTCCTACTTATCAAGGGTACAATTGATCAAGAGGATGTTATAATCATAAATCTGTATGCACCAAACATAGGGGCAAAACAGTTCATAAAGCAAAACCTACTTGATAATAAAACAGAAATAACCACCAACACCATCATAAATGGGGACTTCAATACACCATTATCAGTAATAGACAGATCATCCAAACAGAAATTCAACAGGGAAGTAAGAGAGCTCAAAAAAACTATAGATCACTTAGACCTAATGGACATCTACAGAACATTCCATCCCAAATCCACAGACTACACATTCTTCTCAGCAGCCCATGGAACATTCTCTAAAATACATCATATACTGGGTCACAATGCCTGCTTCCATATATTAATGAAGACTGCCATAATTCCCTGAATGATATCAGATCACAATGCTATATTACTAGAAATTATCAACAAAAGATCCCCCAAGAATCCCATCGGAGCATGGAAACTGAACAGCACACTCTTAAACAATAAATGGATAGTGGACAAAATAAAAAATGAAATTACAAAACTTCTAGAAATGAATAACTATTAGAATGCATCATACCAAAATGTATGAGACACATGAAGGTGGTCCTCAGGGGAAAATTCATAGCACTAAATGCCTTCATAACAAAGACAGAAAGATCCCAAATCAATAACCTAACCATCCACCTAAATGTACTGGAAAAGCAAGAAAAATCCAACCCAAAAACTCCAGAAGGAAAGAAATAATTAAGATCAGAGCAGAAATTAATGAACTGGAAGCTAAGAAAACAATTAAGAAAATTGACAAAACAAAGAGCTGGTTCTTTGAAAAAATAAACAAGTTTGACAAACCCCTGGCCAATTTGATCAAACAAAAAAAGAGAGAGAGAGAGAGAGAGAGAGAGAGAGAGACTTCAAATTAACAAAATTTGAAATGAAAAAGGAGAGATCACAACACACACAAGTGAAATTGAGAAAATCATCAGGTCTTATTTCAAAAACTTCTACTCCACAAAACTGGATAATGCTCTTCAATATAGTACTGGAAGTCCTGGCTCAGGCAATAAGACAGGAGAAAGAAGTAAAAGGGAAACAATTTGGAAAGGAAGAAGTTAAGTTAGCTCTATTTGCTGATGACATGATTGTATAAGTAAGAGACCCGAGAGACTCCATCCCAAAACTCCTGAAGGTTATTAACTCCTATAGCACAGTAGCAGGATACAAAATCAATACACAAAAATCAATAGCCTTACTATATGCAAATGACAAAGATACAGAGCAAGAAATGAGGGACATGGTCCCATTTTCAATAGCAACAAAAAATAATACCTTGGAATAATGTTAACCAAGGAAGGGAAGTTCTATACAATGAAAACATAAAAACACTAAAAAAAGAATTTGAGGAAGACTTGAGAAAGTGGAATGACCTCCCATGTTCCTGGATAGGCAGAATTAACATTGTGAAGATGGCAACCCTGCCAAAGGCAATATACAAATTTAATGCAATTTCAATTAAAATCCCAACATTGTTCTTCACAGAGATAGAAGAAATGATCTCAGCATTCATATGGAAAGGCAGAAGGCCTCAGATATCCAAGCATATCCTCAACAAAAGAAATACCTCTAGAGGCATCACTATACCTGATCTAAAGCTATATTACAAAGCCATAGTAATAAAAACAGCATGGTACTTGCACAAAAACAGGAATATAGACCAATGGGATAGACTTGAGGACCCGGACTTTGGATCAAGCAATTACAGCTACTTGATATTTGACAAAGGCCCTAACAATATAGGCAGGAAAAAAGACAGCATCTTCAGCAAATGGTGCTGGACAAACTGGATAGCCATATGCAGGAAATTGAAACTTGATCCACACATCTCACCATGCACTACACTCAAATCCAAATGGATCAAAGACCTCAATATAAGACAAGAAACTCGGCTACTACTGGAAGAAAATATAGGAAGAACTTTCCATGATATAAGAATGGAAAAAGACTTCCTGAACAAAACCCCAGTAGCTCACGATCTTAAACAGTCACTCAACCAATGGGATCACATGAAGCTGAAGAGTTTCTTCACAGACAAGCACATAATAACCAAAGACAATAGATTACCCACAGAATGGGGGAAAATATTTGCTGACTATCCAACTGACAGAGGCCTAATCTTTAGACTCTACAAAGAAGTCAAAAACCTAAAGAATAAAAAGTCAAACAGCCCACTCACAAAATTGGGCAAATAGCTGGACAGGCAGTTCACAGAGGAAGAAATACAAATGGCAAACACGCACTTAAGAAAATGTTCATCATCCCTAATCATCAGGGAAATGTGAATTAAAACAACTATGAGATTCCTCCTTACCCCAGTAAGGGTAGCAAACATCAAAAAATCAAATGAAAATAAATGCTGGCGAGGATGTAGAGAACCTTGAACCCTCATCCACTCTTGGTGGGAATGTAAGATGGAACAACCTCTTTGAAAAGCAATATGGAAACTCCTGAAAAAGCTGACTATAGAATTACTACAGGTCCAGTTATTACCTTAGTTGGCATGTACCCTAAAACCTTTTAACTACAGTCTAGAGAGATTTGCCCAACCATGTTTATAGCGGCTCAATTTGTAATAGCTAAGAGCGGGAATCAACCCAGATGTCCATCACTGGAAGAATGGATAACTAAAATGTGGTATATGTACACAATGGAATTTACACAGAATTAGGAAAGAATGACACAATGAAATTTGAGTAAAAATGGTTGAATCTGGAATAGATCATCCTCAGTGAACTTACCCAATCACAGAAAAAAATGGCCACATAGTCTTACTCATTTACAGCACCTAACCTGAATCTACCCAAGATGCCTTGTATACCCAGCAAGCATCTCACAGACTAGACAATAGGGTTGGTGGAGAGGGAGGGGAGGGCAAGGGAGGGGATAGATGGCACAAATCTAGACCCAAATGGCAATGGTACCATAAAATTCTACATCCTAAAAGGCAGACCAAATGGTTGAACCTTCACCAGGCTCTTACAGAGAACACCTGAGCCACAAGACACTGGAGACGGTATGATGAAGACTGACCTTAATCTTCTACAGCCTCTCTCTCTCTCCCTCCCTTCCTCCCTCCCTCCCTCCCTCTCTCTCTCTCTCTCTCTCTCTCTCTCTCTCTCTCTCTCTCTCTCTCTCTCTGTGTGTGTGTGTGTGTGTGTGTGTGTGTGTGTGTGTGTGTGTGTGTGTCTGCTCTCTAACTCTTTTATATTAGTTATTTTTTTCTTCCTTTTTTTTAGTGGGCTCTGACCTGTAACTCCCAGTACCAGCATGTGGCTACCATCTACAATGAGAGTTTGATCAGACGGACCTACAAAGTTTCCTAAAACAAAGATAGATTTCTGTCAGAGTACTTAATGACCCACCAATAGTTAGTGGTAAGACCCTACTGCTGAAGACACCATATGCAGTTGACATGTAATATGGAGTGACATGGCTGGAAGCTGGAAGAGAGTCCGTTCCCAGACTTTCAGCGCACCTAGAGCCAGAAAGTGCAACATGGGTGACTGGGGGAAAATGACCAATATCTGTCCAAGCAACTCATGGTCTAACCTACTTAGCAGCGAATAACCTGTCATGATGCTCACACAAGTGCAATAGTGGTGCACAGCCATGGTGGGAAACCAGCTATTCTTGAGTTGGCTAACTTATCTGCTCAATGGAACCAGGCCCATAGCTGGAGCTGGGAAATAAGTCAGAACCATATGCAAACATGAGCCCATTCTCCATTATTAAGCTACCACTGATCATGGGCTACAAAAGGACCTACACCTATTAAATTCTCTATAAAAAAAATATAAGGATTATCCCATTTGTCTAGTGCTAACATTACTTTCTGTTTGAGATGTGCTTCTCTTTTTCTGATAGATGCATATCCTAAGGAGAGAACCATCCCATCATACCTCAAAAGGGCCCCTGCTGAAACTAAAAACAATTGGCAAAACAAGCAAGGGTACTGTTCTCTTGGTGAACCAGGTAACAGCACAAGGGTGAAGGAGATCAACACAGAGAACAATCAACTCTTACCCTATCAGATATCCAGAGACCCAGAGGCCCCCACACCTCATCACTCAAGCAGACCAAAAATGAGCCAAACATGGCTCACGGAAATTTTGCAGAAGATGGCATGGAAAGGATTTCATATCCACACATTGGATCATGATATACAGAGACATTACTCCTACCCATAACTGAAGGCTAACTCCACAATGCATGACCCATATGCCTCAACAAGGAGGGGTCGGGGGAGAGGGTAGGACATGGATGAGCCTAACAATGGTACCAACTTGACTGTAATCACTGAGTACAAAGTCATTAATAATATTTTTTTAAAAAAAAAGGAAAGGAAAGTGATTTGGTATACATGTGACTTCAAAGCAGAAGGAGACTATTTGGGGAAAGAAAAGACACCAGTAAGAGGGGGAAAGGGAGAATGGGGGAGACAAATAAAAAATATATAATGACATATATTTATGTCAATTATGTATGTCAGTGAAATCAATTACTTTGCTTTCTGTTTAAATACTAATAAAGACAATACTAAAAAACTTGTCCTAGTGAAGTTCACACTATAGGGCTATTACTGAGAGAAGTTTAGCAGACTCCAAAGTCTGATCTTTGTGATGATTTTTAACCACCCTACAACAAAAGTGCATGGTAGGAGCTGAATTAAACATTTACCACTGTCTGTAGACCACTCATGCATCACATCCTCCGTCAACCAAGGCTGGGACTGATGCCTTTGAAGTGAAGTCAATTTACCCTCAGGAACATTTGCCTCCTTATATATGCCAAACATAGATCACATGTAGATGTTGACACTACACCTGTATCTGTATGATATCTGGATTTCCAGAACATACTCAATAATGAACTTCCATAAAAAGAAAGTAGTATTACATCTCCCTGGAATGGCCACAGGTTCCACTGTCCCCTGAAATCACCTTTATGCTACACTTGATAAAAACATAAAACCACACATGCTCATCTTTAAAGTAAGAGAACCCCATCAAATCTTCTCTTGTCACTTTTCCCCTTTGTCCTTGCTGAGGGAGCTGCCCCCATTCTGGAAAATGCAGAGGGCTCCTCAATGCACAGCATCATTGACTTGCAGAACAAGAAAATTCTTTGCTGTGGAATTGGCATACATCAGTTTTTACATCCTGTGTACCACACAATGGTTACCAGCAACTCTGGGTTTTTTTTCACTATGGCAGTAACAATGCCTTCCTCTAGGCATTCCAGATAATGCTGAATGTTCCCTAGAGGACAAAACTGCCTCCAGCTAAGAGTCCCTTTTCTCAGTGCAGTTCTTAGTCATCAAAGGCTCTGGGAAGTATAAACAGGCTATCACTGGATGGTCCTAGAACATGCTCATGAAGCTGCTACAGTAGCCCACCCTAAAAGATGGATTTTGTGGCACTCATACTCTCCGATCTTATAGAACTCAGCAGGAAATGGTCATTTATTATTTCTTTGATTTCTTAATGAAATATCCTATGGACTTCCAATTAAGATGGTAGACTAGGAGCCTCACGGAAGAAACCTGTGGCAGGAGGGGGTAGGGAGGCAATATAGCACACAATATACTCTTCTTCCAAAAACATCAAGATGTATAAAGAATTAAGCCAGGTGAGACCCTGCAAAGAAACAGGAGCTACTGGAAATCAGACCTTCAGCCATAATTTGGCTCTCGCCAGAAACCTCTGGAAAGTGCTTTCACCCTGCCCAGCCTGGGAACTACTGTGAAGGGACTCCTCCATTCACACTGGCCCTAAAAATCAAGAGAACCTGAAAGGGAAGACAGTAGGGACCACTTGAGGAACTCCAGACATCATTCCACAACTTCTTCTTCCCCATGTGCCAGCACCAGGAACACCACTGGAGATTTCAGGACACCATGGGATCTAAGCCACCTCTCCCACACACAGCAGCCAACACAGCTGATCTGAAGGGCTGATCAACTAACCAGCTGAGCAGAGCACACACTGCACCAAAAAGGGATCCAGCTTCATACTCAATGTAGGTGGGACAGAAAGTCACTCCAAAAGGTAGGCAGGCTAGTTTATCCTGGGCCAAGCCACTTCCCAAAGCTGGGCATAGAGGCTTGCACTGGAACTGCTAATTGTACCTTTCATAAAAACTCCCAGGATGGGAAAAAATTCAAAACCCTGCCCAGTAAGGAAAAAATACTGATTTGTCAGATCAGATATACATTGAGTCTACTTTACCATTCTTAAACAAGTTGTGTGCTAAGGTTGACTTGGGTCACTTTTGATATCTCTTAATTTTTAGTGCCTTTTGGCTTTCTGAGGCATGGTCTCATGCTAGTCCAGACTAACCCAGAACTCACTGCAGTCCAGGTTATCCTTGAACTCAAAGCAGGCCTTTCAAGTGACATGTTTAAGGGTGTAAACCACCCTTTGTCTGGCTTAAGGATTTAGGGATTTTTTGGTTTATTATTTATTTATTTAAGAGTGACAGACAGAAAAAGAAAGAAGCATAAAGAGAGAATGGGCACGCCAGGACCTCTAGACACTGCAAACAAACTCCAGATGAATATGCCACCTTGTGCATCTGGCTTATGTGGGTCCTGGGGAGTCAAGCCTCGAACTGGGGTCCTTAGGCTTCACAGGCAAGCATTTAACTGCTAAGCCATCTCTCCAGCTCAGGGATTTCTTTGTAAAATCTCTACTCATGCATATATATTCTGTATATATATATATATATATATATATATATATATATATATATATATATATATATTTGTTCTGTTTATGTTTGTATATTGCTAAACTAGATCTTAGGTTTGTTCTATACTTTTTCTCTACCCAGCCTGCTATTGGATCTCTTCACTACTCCATTTAACAAAATAAGGAGATCATACAAGGTATGAGTACGGAAATAGAAATACTGTGGAAATTAAAAACACAGAAAGTCAAATGAAAACTCTCACCAATAGAAAGTCGCACCAAGAGACTGAATCAAAGAGGGTAAAATATCTGAGTGTGAAGACAGGGTGAAAAATTTGGAACCTTCCAATGAAGAGAAAGATCAACTAATAAGAAGGTATGAGCAGGAATTTCAAGACATTCAGGACACTATGAAGAGATCATACTTAAGAATTTGGGGTAGGGGTGGAGATATGGCTCAGCTTTTAAGGCACTTGCCTGCAAAGTCTAATGACCTGAGTTCAATTCTCCAGTACCCACATAAAGCCAAATGCACAAAGTGATGCAGGCATCTGGAGTTCATTTGCAGCAGCTAGAGGCCCAGGCACACCCAATCTCTTTCTGCCTCTCACTTGCTCTCACTCACTCTTGCTCTCTTTCTCTCTCTTTTAGTTTCTTTCTTCCCCCCCCCCCTCTGTCTGTCTTTGCTTGCAAATAAATAAATAAATAAAATATTTATGGAGGGATGGTTTAGCGGTTAAGGCATTTGCCTGCAAAGCCAAAGGACCCAAGTTAGATTCCCCAGGACCCACATTAGCCAGATGCACAAGGGGCACACACATCTGGAATTTGTCTGAAGTGGCTGGAGGCCCTGGTGTGCCCATTGTCTCTCTCTCTCTCTCTCTCCTTCTTTCTCTCTCTCCCTCCCTCCTCCTCTGTCAAATAAATAAGTAAAAATAAAGCATTAAATAAAATAAATATTTTAATAAAAAATTAATTCATGATATAGAAGGAGAAAAAATTCAATCTAAAGGCACAGTATTTTCAACAAAATACTCCCAAAATTAGGGAAAGAAATGCAAATACAGATACAGGAGGTATTTAGAACAACAAAGAGAAATACCAGGAAAGAATCTCTCCCCGTCATATTAATTAACCTACCAAATACCCAAATTAAAAAAAAAAATACTGTTGTCTAGCCAAATGGATATATTGCACTCAACAAATTGTTCTCTAAATACTATGTTTATGTCCACATATTAATGCACTTTTACTTTGGATTAAAGAAAGCTTCAGTGTTCAGATGGTGGTGACTACTGGGGGCACTTAAAACTCATAAAAGGTCTGAAAAGTGACGGTTGAGTGTTTAGCACTAAGTGAGATATCTCTATCCCACTCTCTAAGGCTCAGGGACCATTGCAGAAGAGGTGGCAGAAAGAATGCAAGAACCAAACTAAGGGAAAGAGTGCTTTGGAAAACTGTCTTCAAGTCACAAAGTGGCATTCATGACCTCACTGTGGTTGATAAAACCTACAGAAGACCTACATAATATGAGAGAAAAATGACATCAAAATAGAAGAGGGACTAGTTAGAACAAAGAAGGGGTTCAGGAGAGGGAAGGTAGGGAAGGGGGACCAAGGAGACTGATGAGAGGGGATTATGATCAGAGTACATTGAGTATATATAGAGAGGCCATCAATAAAATGTTTAAATAAAATACTGTAGGATGGAGGATGGAGTCAATCTTAAAAATGTGTGTGCTTGGGTGGAGATACCTTTTCAACTTAATCTTTGTATTAGAATGTTATAGAATTAGAAAAATACAATTTTCCATTTTGACTTACAAGCCTGTTTTGTGTAAGCATTCAGAGAATAAAACTTAAAGGTGGCTTCCCTTATCCGTTATACTTTTCAACTATATACAATAAGTGATCTTCAAAAAAATAAGATAAATAATATATATTTTTGAAATTATTTATTTATTTGTGTGAGGGAGAGAAAGACAGAGAAAGAATGGGTGCTCCAGGGCCTCTAACCACTGAAAACAAACTCCAGATGCATGCACCACCTTGTGCATTTGGCTTAAGTGGGTCCTGGGGAATCAAACCTGAGTCCTTAGGCTTTGCAAACAAGCACCTTAACTGCTAAGCCATCTCTCCAACCTGAATGTGTCTTTTGATGAAGTGCTTTTGACCCTTCTGAAACTTTTAATTCTGAAAAGCTTTTTCTTTATTCCTTGGCTTGAATGAAATTATACAATGAGGAAAAACTTATGTCACATAGTAGTATGAATAGCATTTAAAGTTTCCTTAATTATTTAATTTAATTTTAATTATTTGAAAAAGAGAGAGAAAGAAATAGTCACACAGAGAGAATGATTGTGGGCACAGCAGGGCCTCCTGCCAATGTAAGCAAACTCCAGACACATGAACCACTTTATAGCATCTGGCTTTACATGGGCACTGGGAAATCAAACCCCAGGCTACCAGGCTTTGCAAGCAAGTGCCTTTAACTGCTTGCCAGCCCTATTTGATTTTCTTTGCTACTTTTTCTAATTTTGATTTTTAAAAATCTGGATATAGTGAGTTATTCAAGGGGTTAAGCAATGGTGTCTGTGGCTGTTATGTGACTAAATGCTCTGCAGAGAGGCAGAATCCAAGCAAATGTGCCCACGTATTAGTGCAGGACCAGTGATGGCAAAGCAATTGTAAGTAATGGAAATCAAACCATTGAATCACCAGAGGAGTAATTTAATATTGTTAAAATAGAGACATAGTGTTCTGAATGATTGGAAAGGATTCAGAGGAAAGCATATTTATAGATATAAATATATGCATACAGATTGTCCTGGTCTGCTTTCTACTGCTGTAACAGAACTTTATAGGCTGGGTAATTTATAATAACATGTGTTCTTTATCTCCCATCTCTGGAGCTAGCGAGTCCCAGAAGCACATGCTGGTACCTGCCACAAAGGTCTTTGTGCTGCTTCACAGCACAGTGGGAGCCATGATAAGAGAGGCAGGGAGAGTGAGCCAGGAAGGGCAGAAGGGAGTCAGAATCCATGCTTTCATCAGGAACCCACTCCCACAATACGGACATTAATCCATTCAGGACTTCAATGCCCTCCACTAGATAACTCATTCCCCAGGACAGTTGCATTAGGGGTTAAAGTTCAACCTGAGTTTGAGATGGACATTGAAACAATGGTATTGATTTAATCTTTACAAGACCCTAAATAGATACTGTGACCTATCTCCAAAGCAAGTCCAACTCTCAGCCTCCGGCTTGGCTCCTCTCTGAGTTCCAGACCCACATTCCTAACTTCATGCAGGATAATTCATTTCTCTGTCCAGAACAGAGCTCAAGCCTAGCACCTCCTCAAAGCAGAACAATTTTCATGTTGATAAAGGTAGCTATTAGCATTGGCTCTGTCACCCATTTCTCCCTGTCACTTCCTGCTATAGCTCACCGATGACCTAATGCCAAGTCAGCATGGTAAGATGTGATATAAGGCACTCTGTTCAGAGAATAGACAACTTTATTTGCATTTTTAATGTATACATTGACTTTTTAAAAATGTGTCAAAATAGTAATTCATTTCTAACAGTTTAATTTTAGATTTTTCTTCCCACAGTGCTAGGGATCAGGCCTCCTGCATATCAGGCAAGTGCTGTACCACTGAGCTTCATCTTCATCCTAATTTTAGATGTTTCTGTAATGTAGCTGAATAAAGACCTCTTAATGATACCAACATGTAAATCCCCAAAACTTTTGACAATGTTATATCAATGGCAATAGAGACTGCATATAGGATTGGATTGAGTACATTGAAATGATAAACTACCCAGGTGGGTCAATATTATAACAATGGTGCTGTGATAGTTTGAATGTATGGCTGTATAGACTCAGGCTTGAATCTTGAGTCTCCAGACCCCTATGGGAGAAGAGGTATGTCACTGGGATAGCTCTTGGAATCCAGCCCTACAGTGCGTGGAGAGCAGTTAGAGCTCTGACAGTTCATGCTTGCTGGTGCTGATGTTGGCTGATGGTTTGGTGATGTCTTTCATCTGGGATCTCTACAGAAATGAGCCAGTTTCTTCCACCTTTGATGGTGCTCCCCTGAAATTTGTAAGCCTGAAATAATCCTTTCCTCCTACAGGCTACTTTTGGTGGAGTGTTTGTCCAGCAACACACAGCTGACTACAACAGGTACTTGTAAGAAGGAGGTGGAGGGAGATTTAACAGCAGTAGGTAACAAGATGGCCCAGCACCAGGGTTGATGATGTAGAATGGAGCCACAAACCAACGCATGTAGATGGCTTCTAAACTGGCATTGTCTGAAGACTCTAGAAGGAAAATAGCTGAGCAAACATCTGGAACTGTAATAGAATAAAGTTGTATTTAAATCACTGTTTGTGATAACTTGTTACAGTAGCAATGGGCAACGAATACATGTGGCTACTGGGAAAGCTAAAATATATGGCTTCTGTGTGTCCCCACATCGTATTTCTAGGGCACTGCACTGCTGTAGAGTCACCTGCTTGTCAGTCAATTCCTTTGTGGTTCTGTCATTACCTGGCTCCAATGTTGTCCATGGCAACGAAAGGAATAGACTGAAGGCCAGTTCCTGCTTCTGCTGCCTCCACATCACCTTCTATTTGAGGCTCAAGAGAATAACACCACACTCCCAAAATATCATCTTTCAACGAATCTGGTCTACCTCTGCTTCCTGAGTATTCTCATTTTCCATTTTTGTTCCTGTTCCTATTGTTCCTTCTACTCTGAATGAATTGTACTTTTGTTTTACTTATTTACATTTAAAAAATCCTTTCTAACCTTCTAAATTTGATCTAAATCCCAGTTCTTTCAGATAGCCTTCAACAGCTCCTGGCTAGGGAAGATGGTAATCCAGGCCCCTCCCGCAACTCCTCTTGCACAGATGAGGGGCAGGGGGATCCAGGCCCCTTCTGCAGTTCCTCTCGCATAGCTCCTGAGCGGGTAAACCAGACCCTTCTTGCATATCACTACTTGCCTTATAGTATCATCAACATCTAACTTAAAGCAGGCATGTTTGTTCTGGGTGCTTCCAAAGGCAGAGCCTTTACCCTCACTCTGGCTCCATAAATGATGTCCCCCTAAAATTCATATGCTGAAGCTTTAAGCTTCAGTTGATTTTATCTTAAGGTGGGGTCTCTCCCATAAGATCATAAAGATTAAGTGAGTTCATAGGATTGGTCTTTAATCCAAGAGGAGTATGGCCTTGTAAGGAGTCTCTCTCCCTCTTTCTCTTTCTTACTCTCTCTCTCTTTTCTCCCCACCCCTCCTACTTTCATTACTGCTTCTCTCCCTCCCTCTCTCTCAATTCTTTTCCCCACCCTCTTTAGTTTCTCTACTTCCTTGTGAGGACATCAACCCTACTGGAGCCTTGACCATGAACTTAGCTCCAGATTATAAGAAAATGAATCTCTGTGATTTAAACCATCTTATCTATGGTATTTTCTTATAGTCTGGGTTTTTACTCCACATCTGTGGTGTGGATGCTAAGGACTGAATTGCTGGCACCACAGAACCATTGGAAGATGGTACTCACAAGGAAAGGCTGGACTTTCTTTGTGAGCTGATGGGGACTCAAAGCTGGAGATATTTGGGTGAAGAGTTGACCAATTGCACTGATGGGCTTCTGGAAGCTCGAGTGTCCTGGGTTCAGAGAGACAGACAGGACTTAGTGATATCATCAAGTAAGGCATGCTAATTGACAAGGTATGCTTTCCTAGTAGATCCCCATTGTTCATAGCTGAACCTTGAGCAGAGGGGAAAGCTCATCCAGTATTGTCTCATCCACTTCTTTTCACTGTCAGTTTTCTGTGGTGAGATCTTGTAAAGATTTTATTTATTTATTTATTTATTTATTTATTTTTGTTTTTTTTTGAGGTAAGGTCTCAGTATGGCTAAGGCTGACCTGGAATTCACCAGGTAGTCTCAGGGTGGCCTCGAACTCATAGCGATCCTCCTACTTCTGCCTTACAAGTGCTGGGATTAAAGGCATGTGCCACCACTCCCGGCTCAAGATTTTTTAATATATTTACTTATCATTTCATTTAAATCCATTATTTAATTTTCACAATTCTTTGAGGAATTTACCTTTTTTTGTTTGTTTGAGAAGGAGAGAGAGACAGAGAGGCAGAGTGAAGAGGGAGAGAAGGCATGCCAGGGCATCAAGCCACTACAGACAAACTTCAGACACATGCACCACCTTGTGCATCTGGCTTACATAGGTGCTGGGGAATCACATCTGGGTTCTTTGGCTTTTCATGCAAGCACCTTAACTGCTAAGCCATATCTCCAGCCCCTTCGTAGAGTTTTTGTATTTGGGTCAATAAAACATTTTAATTACCACTAACTTTAAAATCAATCATGTAAGAATATATACACCAAGAAAAAAGCCAGATGAAAAGTTGTATGCAAGCCCAACCTTAAAGGTCCCTTGCTTATAATTGTAGGTGATGACAGCTCTTTTCTTAGCTCCTGACTGACATTGGCTGCAAACCATGAGAATTTTGGAACATTTCACCACAAAACAATATGTTAAATTGTGCCATTTTTACTACCTTATAAAAGCTTTATAGGCCAATGCTCATGGCCTAAAATTTCTATCTTTGGATAGTTCCAGTTGAAATTGGACATAAGAAAGTGAGAAAATATTTCCACACCAATCAACCATCTGATTCTTTATTACCAACTGGGGTCTAGTAATTCAATTACTTTCTGACACTATTCAGAGTTAGGCCAGACCCTTGTGGGGCTCTGTCCCACCAGACAACTACAAGTGGGGTGACCTACTATCCACATATGTGCCTTCTGCTTTGCATAGAGCAAAATGGCAGGCATGTAGTCAGGTCCACTTCAGTAACTGTTGGAAATTCTGTTCTAATCCCAAAGCCAAAGTTCATTTCATGATTTCCCAATGCTTCAGGGAAGTTGCACGATGCAACATGGATGGGTGTTGCCAGTAACACCTCACCTTGGTTGTGTTCCTGTTTTGTTTCTTAAGATTTACTTTTATTAATTTATTAGAGACAGAGAGAGAGAGAGAATGGGCACACAAGAGCATCTAGCCACAGCAAACAAACTCGTGACGCATGCACCACCTCGTGCATGTGGCTTACATCAGGCCTGGAGAATCAAACCTGGGTCCTTAGCCTTCACAGGCAAGCTCCCTAACTGCTAAGCCATCTCTCCAGCCTGTGTTCTTGGTTTTGAATTAATTTTTGTTGTTATACATTCACAAGCCTTGTATTATGGCCAATTTTTTTGTGTTTTTTACTCCCTACCCCACCGCCCATACTCAGTTACACAGCCCCTTATAAGGCTGTGACCCACAGTTTAAGCAATTAGGCATTAGCATACTTGGCCACCCACTATTCATCCCACCAAATCCTGATATCACCTCGGGGCATGCTCAACTCAGAAGCCTTGACCAGCCTCCTAAACTAAGCAAAATTCTCCATTCATTGTCCACTCAGAATCACTGTCTTCTCCATATCACTTATCACTGGGGTCAAGAATTTATTCATGTAATTCTTTAATTACATGAATTAAAGTTTTAATGTCTCTCCCACTGGTCTAAAAACAATATTTATTAGATAGATTCATTTAGCTTGAATTCCTCTCCTAATTCTAGTCCAATTATTTTTATATGTTCTACCATGGAAACTTGAATTAATCTTTCTCCACCTCTGCCCACATATTGGTCAAAATCTTAAGGAAGAATTATATTCAGTGTAGAGTTCCTTCCGTAAGTGAAAGTGGAAGTTCCACATAAATACTGAAAGTTACTGTATCTCCTTTCCCAGGTACAGCCCCCGTATCCTAGCAGAACCAGCCTGTGGAAAGAACTTTGTTTATTAATCTTGTTATCTCCGATGTAATCCCAGTGTCATGTGCTTCACTTAATGGCACACTCAGCTAATTCCCTACAATAATTGGTAACTAATTATTTTTGACAGCAAAAGTTCTGTCAATGTTTAGAAAACTCTGTTCTGCTACAAATATGTAAAGTACTTCTCAGCACAAATCTGCATGTCTATTGCTTCTCACAACTATCAGGTGGCTCAGGAAGACATAACTCCAGACCCCAGCCCTAAAATTTCCAAGTCTGTGATGAACCAGAAACTGCTTCTGAGACATTGCTTCCTGGCCTAGCACATGAGAGGTGATGGAAGACAAACCTTTAGTCTCACCTTCACTGGGACCCACACCCATGTGACTTAATAATACATACCTCTCATAACTGCTTTTTCCTAGGTTGTCTGGGTTAGCATGAGCCCTGTGCCCGATGACTGTGATGCTTCTTATCTCTGACCACAAACAGAAAAGGAGTCTGACTCCCTAGGCCAGCCTCCCTCTCCACATGTGGGGAGCCCACTCCAGAGGCCCTTGAGGTCTCTAGTTAGCCCAAACCCAAATAATTTTTTGATTGCTCTTGCCTACCAGATATATTTTTATCATTTTTACTATGTGGTTTATTCACCATGGGTCTTCAGATCTTGTGTGAACTGAGACAGGCAAATGTCTTTAAAAAAGGCTTTTCTAAACACTTTATTTATCTATTTTATTTGTTTGTTTGAGACAGAGGGAGGGGCAAAGAGAGAGAGATAGAGAGAGAGAGAGAGTGAGAATGGGCATGTCAGAGCCTCCAGACATTGCAAACAAACTCCAGACACGTGTGCCACCTTGTGTATCTGGCTTATGTGGGCGTGGAGAATCAAACCTGGGTCCTTAGTCTTCACAGTCACAGGCTTTGACTGCTAAGCCATCTCTCCAGCCTGAGAGGGACTTTTAACTTCCATCCCCAGAAGTGGGGTTGTATGGAGCTCGGAAGCACAACCTGCCCTTCCACACATGAACCCCTGGGTGTTCAACTCCATAACAACACCACCACCACAAACTGGATTCTAGCCTTTATGTCACTAAGACCCCTGTTAGAGTATAAATAGACAACCTAAGTTTAAATAGTTTAATAATAGTTTTAATATAGTTTAATAATAGTTTAAATAGAGATGTGTGATGTGTGTGAGTAGTGACACAATCGTCAGTACAGTGCAAAGAAGTTCTGTGAGAGCAGAATGTACAGCAGTGTGCCAAGACAGCTTCCCAGCACAAGCATCACTTGAACTGAAATCTACATGTTGAATAACAGCTAACTAGGGAACTAAGTGGGAGACTAGCCTCTGGCCAGGGAAAGCAGAAAATGCAAAGACTCCAGGGAAGACAGAGCAAGGCACTCAAGAAAAAGGCCCAGCATGGCTTCTTTGCAGAAAAGGAGGCAAGCATGAAGTTGGCTGAGTCTGAAAAGACCCTAAGGGCTCTAGTATTCTATCTTGGAAACTGAGCTTTATCCTAAAATTAACAAGATGTCACTGAGTCCAATAATCAATTAATCTATTGAGTGTTGCAGGATTTTTCTGGGATGTCATCATTCCATAACCATCTACATGATACTGACGAGAGAATTCATATCCATTAGGCCACTAAACAAACACTTTCTGCCTCTCACTCAGAAACCAAAAGCCCTTGTGGGTGAATAGCTGTCAGACAGGCTAAACCTTTTATCCATACACTCCAGCACAAACATGCAGAGCCAGACAGGAGTAATATTCCACATGCTATGCCACTCAACATGTGGTTACAGCAGAAGTAGACAACTTACTCAGGATGCTAAGACAGATCACTTGTCTCTTGTATGTGCTTTCATGAAAGTAAGATTTTTTTAGAGGTAAAAGCTGAATTTTGTCTTCAAATGTTCTCAAGACAGTTACATCTGTGCCACTCAACAAAGCAATCTGGAAGTTCACATGGTGAGAATTGAGTATTTCTCACTCAACATAAACTGTGAAATGCACTTGAAAATAGAACTTGCTACGAAAATTAGCATTTTTATACCTGGCCAGTAGCAGCCATCATGATACAAAAGATGTTATTTATAGCATTAGGGGTCTTGGGATGGGCAGGTCCTCTGGGTTCCCAAAGCAGTAACAGGTTTAGGAAAGACCACAATATGAGCACACATTCCTCTTGGCTCTTAGCACCACTGAGATGGTTTAACATCAGGACACAGTTCATCAGACAACTGCTCAGATAAGGTTTGGGAAAATGGACATTGTGGATAAAGTTGCCAGATGCAAAGAATGTCACTATGAATCCATAATCCTTGACACCTTTGTATCAATCCACCCCATGTGTCAGGGACGGCAAGCACAGGCCTGTAATCATTATTGCATTTAGTGGATTCACTGCTTTTCTCTTAAGTTTACTTCATGACTGGTATGATATTTTTTACCTCAGTGAATTTAATTGGAAAGATTTCTGTTTTAACAGAAGTGCTCCAAGTTTTTGTTGAAGTAAAGTTAAATAATCATTGCTCTTTACCTCCATCAAACTCCAAGTACCCTGAAGCAATTACAAGTATAGAGAAGAGCTGGGGAGAAAAGCAGTGGGGGTTTATTATTCAGGGTCAACTGTTCTCAAGATCATAAATATATGAGTTTTGATGAAAAATTCACATCATTTTTTAATTAACTTATGAACTACCAGATAATTGAGGTCCTTGATATTCTCATGTCTACCTTCTTGGCAATATTATCACTATGTCCCTCAGAATACTGCTAAGGGAAATAAAGTAACGACGTGGGGAAATCTCCATGGTACCTTGTTAGCTGTTCTTGTGAAAGTTCAGTGAGATCATAATCTATTGCCTAATGTGGGAAGGATGTATTTGCATACTCTGCCAGTCCCTTGTGGGTATATCTAATCAAGACTTTGACCTACATCTCTTTTGGATTCAGAGAACAAAACTTCACAAGAAATTTTAATGACTGAACTCCCAGTGCACTATAATCTGTGCAACACAGTTCAGTATAAAGACTTGTTTTGTGGTACAAAAGAACACTGGATTCTGAGACAAGAAATATGCGTTGGCAGCTCTGCCTAGGCTAGAAACACCTCTCTTAGTGTTTGATAAGTAAAGGCTTAGGTCAAATGTCCTCTGCTACTTACAACTCTCCCAAGTCAACTGAGACATTCTGTTATCTTCTATATTCTGCAAGCTCTATTTCTATCTCTGTTCTTGAACCTATAGTATGGTTTACAATCATATAGATGCCTCTCTGCTCACCTATAATCCTCATGCTATGATAAATGATCAAAAATTCTCAATCTGTAGGAGGCATTGCCTCCTACCAATAACTGATGGCTAACCCCACAATACATGCCCATTCCCCATTGAGGAGGGTCCCTGCAGAGTGGGGGAGGGCAGTGAGGAGGCTAACAATGGTACTGAATTGACTGTATACACTGAATAAAAAACAAATAAAATAAATAAGTAAAAATGGGGAGGTAATATGATGGAGAATGGAATTTCAAATGGGAAAGTGTGGGGGTGGGGAGGGAGGGAATTACCATGGGATATATTTTATAATCATGGAAAATGTTAATAACAATTTTAAAAAAATATGGTAAAATAAAATAAATGATTCTCAATCTGGTTATTTTTAATAACAATTCCCCTTTTCTCCCTAAATTTCTCTTGACAGCCTTTCAGGACTCTTTATCCTTCAGACTGGAAAATCCAAGCTGTTGTTGTATAACAAGTTTTAATCTGCCCAAGCTAGTAGGAAATGTAAGTACTAACTTCACAACATCACTTTAAGATACTGAGTTCTTGCACATTTACCAGAGATGGGTTCCTTAATGAACTGGGCCTATCCTCTCACTCCCCTACAGAATGATTAAGTCACCACTATATTTCTTATACCATGTGCCCTTACAGAGCCATGAAATCTATAAACAAGTGGGATGCATGTCCCTTCTCCACCTTTGAGCCTGGGAAGGACTTTGTGACTCTTCAGTGTAATGGGTTTTGGAGAAGTGATGCTGTGTGATTTCCTAATTAGTTCATAACAGCAATACAGCTTACCCATGGCTATGTCATAGACCCTCATCACCATTCTCTAAGGAAGCCCAAACTGTATGGATGGAGGAGCTTTATAAAGAGCAAACAAGCCTATAGCCCTTAGTTCCAGCTAAGCTCCAAAACAACAAGCATTATGAACTTGCTAGGCACATGCATCGTCTTAAACGAGTCCCCAGCCCTCAAATTAGTCATTCCAAGTCCACCCAGTATGGAGCAGAGATGAATCCTCCTTTCTGAGCCCTTCCTAAACTATGGACTTGGGATTGGAGACATTGTTAACTGCCTTAGCCACTAGTTTTGAAGTAGTTGGTTAAGCAGCACAAGATAACCAGAGAAGTGCCAGGAGTGAATCAGCAAAGTTAATTCTGCCTTTTGGTTGATTCAAAATGAAACCTGGAATTTATATGCATTTATTGCAACACTTCACGTATTAAAATATTTGTAACAAGAATAGTATTAACAAACCTGATAAATATTTAATTTTTAATGTAGCATTTGCATGCAAAAGCTTTTCTTGGCTTATTACTTACTAGTTAGGGTCTTAAAGTGACAAACGTTTTTAATTTTATAAGTCCCCATATTTCTGTATTGCATTACATTTTTGCTTCTGTATATTAAAAAGTCAGAGTTTGCCGGGGGTGGTAGCATACACCTTTAATCCCAGCACTCAGGAGGCAGAGGTAGTAGGATCGCCATGAGTTCCAGGCCATCCTGAGACTACATAGTTAATTCCAGGTCAGCCTGGACCAGAGTGAGACTACCCCAAAAAAACAAAGAACAACAACAAAATGAAAAGTGAGAGTTTGCTTGAGTTTGTCTCTTCTTTTCAAATTTTTTTCATCATACCCAGAAACAGCTCATACCCACCACTTCCTTTATGCTTGCTTGGTGTGCCTCTCCAGCTTCAGACCACGTGAAGAGTACAAATCTCTGATCTCCATCTTCCAGTAATGTTTTTCCTGAGGGCTTCCTCTTCCATCTTCCACCCAAAATTACTAGGCCAAGTGTGTGTGCATGAGTGCATGCACACATGTGCATGCGTGCGTGTGTGTGTGTGTGTGTGTGTGTGTGTGTGTGTGTGTGCGTGCGTGTGTAAAATGATAATTCAAGGCTGGAGAGATGGATTAAAGGACCAAGGTTAGATTCTCCAGGACCCACATAAGCCACATGCACAAGGTGGCACATGGATCTGTAGTTTGCCATGGCTAGGGGCCCTGGTGTCCCCATTCTTTCTCTCTCTCTCTGCTATCTCTATATCTGCCTCTTTCTCTCTCAAATAAATAAAATATTTATTTTTAAATCTTAAAATTATAATCTTTATACAAATAAGTCTGATTAGTATCACCAGTGGGGTGCTTGTAAATGATTTCCAGATATGAAAGTCCTGACTTGTGGCATTTTCCACATTTTTTTATTGTAAATGTTCCAATCATGCTAATTCTAAGATGTCAGCTTGATGTCAATTGGCTTAACAAAATTCCTAAAAATTCAATAATCAGCTCTTGACCACCAGTACAAGCCAGACACCAGACATCTGTGGGCTTAGTCTAATGAGCCATAAAGAGGACTGAGAAAAGGCACTTGCCTCACTGCACCTAGGGTGCTATGTTCAACAAATGGCTTTCAAAAGTTCATTTGGATGTCAAAAGTCAGCCAGTAGAGCAGGAGCAAAGACAAAGGAGCCCAAGGGAGAATGTTGTGTGTCAGGCATGGAAGTATTATTCATAAGCCTCCAATTACATTCCATTGGCCAAAAGGCTAATTGGAGTAGACCAAGAAGTGCAGTTTAATTCCGTATCCTTGTGGAAAGTAAAACCAAGCTTCGTAAATATCTAGCCAGTCTCTGCTGTGATGAGACAAAGCATGGCAAATCAAGTCATTTGGTAAAACTCAGTTCATTAGCCACAGCAAGGGAGCTTATGGTCACCATGGAATAAAGTATGACTAATGCCATCAGGAATTACAATCATGCTGTAAGCACTAAGCAGAGACCTTTGGTTGGTTCCAGGGGAAGTGGCATGCAATATACTTCATAAAGCCATATTCTACCAGACTTATGGTAAATTTGACATATCCAAGTCATTGTAGCCAAAACAACAGTTCTCTTATCTCTTCTTGCATGATGAACATCTGGGGTAATAAGAAAACATTAAACTTGAAGTGTAAAGTGTTGTAGTTATCCTCAGGTTGCTGAGACAAAATATCCAACAAAAGCATCTGAAGGGAGGGAAAGGTCTGATCTCAGTTTAGAGTCTCAAGGAGTTTCATCATGGCAGGGGGAGCACGGTAGAAAAGAGGCTAGACATCACATCTTCATGTAGCAGTTAGCAGAAAGCAGCAAAAATGAAGTGACTTTCAGCACTGGCCAGCTGAGCTAATAAAACTTGAAGTCCTCACCCACTGACACACTTCCTCCATCAAGGTTCCACCTCCCAAACTGCTGGAGACTAAATAGTCAAATCGCATGAGGTGGGCAAAGGCATTTGTTTACACAGCCTGACAGCCCAGGTTCAATTCCCCAGTACCCATGTAAAGCCAGATGCACAAAGTGGTACATGCATTTGGAATTCATCTGCAGTGGCAACAGGCCCTGGTTTGCCTATTCTCTCGTTCTCTCCTTTCATATAAATAAATTAAAACTTAACAAAATTTAAAAACAAACTACCATACAGAGGAGACTTCACAAAGAGAGAGTGTGGGTTCCAATAATCAGAACTTCTCTTCTGGCTTCCCCACTATCAGCCCTCTTGGTTAAGTTCCCAGTGTGAAACTAAATAATGGCATCTAATCTGTGTAATAATGATAAATATGTTAGAGTACAATCACAAAAAACTGATGCATAGTAGATACTCAACAGATGTTATTTCCTTTTTCTATCCGCTTTGTCCCACCTAACCAGAGACACATTCCATCAAGTTCTAGGAGGCAAATTTAGTAACTAGTGCTCTTCTATGGATATTGCCAGCACCTAAACTCTTGACCTTGGCTGACATGTGCTAAAGTTTCCCTCTCTTTGTTTATCCATGAAAAGATCTTGAATTTCCTCTTGGGTTTAATTTCAACACAGCTCTCTACTAACCTAGGTGATATGTTTAGTGATTCTTAAACATCATTGTTGACAAAATACTGGAGGGGAGTCAGAGGCGAAGAGTCAGAGATGATAAATACCCTCTGATACTCAGAAAATTATACATAAAAAAATAATGCCAATAGTGCCTTACACTACAAGGAATTCTAGAGTAGTCTTGTAGTGGCAAAATAAAAAAATAAAAAATGGGGTCATGGCATATAGTGGCCACTCTTCTATATAATCTTTGGCTCATCTCATATCCCCTAAAGAGCTTTGAGGGAGAGACTGTCCTGTCTTCTTCCCTGACGGAGCCGGGCTGTGCTCAACCCCAGGAGTAGTCTGACTACTCTTTCTATCATCTGACCTCATTATCCAACCACATGTCATAAACTGTGGGAATAATCTCATGAGTCAAAGCCATTTCTTTCCACTTCAAATGGTGATACTGACTTGGGAAGCAATAATTAAGGCTGGGTATAGATAAACAATAAGCAAGTTTACACAACCAAATTCCTTATTACTCAGGTCAAAGTTAAATCTAATGACAAGTTTTGTCAAAAATAATGGCACACAAAACCCCACTCAAGTATGTTTAGTTCAAAGACAGTCAATTTTTAAGTATAAAACAGGCCTCTTATTCATTTGGATGCCATGAAAAATGCTAAGTTTACATTGCCTAATTTGGAAAAGTGTTAGCTGATGCATATTTATATTCTGGTTCAAAACTAAAGTTACAGAATTGCCCTAATTCTTTTCAAATGTAGACCATAAAAAAGTTGGAGGAGAAAATGGGCCTATAATTAAATACAATTAAAACTCTTGTTGCTTACAATTTAAGGAGTTTGGGATTTTTACTTTTTTATTGAGAATTTTAATGCATGATCATACTGTAATTTGATCATAATCCTCTCCCATTACCCTCCTTTGTCTCCCTTCCATTCCACTGGAACTCATCATCTTTTCAAGTAGTCCTTCTTCTATTTTGATGTCTCATTTTTTTAACTCCTCCAGCAAAATGTTAACAGATTTAATATTGGGAAGATCTTATGGAGGTAGCCCCATCCAATGTGAGACCATGAATGTACCAGTCACTTCATATCCTGAGAATAGTGTTCTAAAGTACTCATCACCACCCTCGGGCTCATATATTATTTCCACCTCCTCTCTGTGATGATTCCTGAGCCTTGGGGGATGTGATAGGGATATCTCATAAGGTGCTAGGCATTCAAGAGCTTCTTATTTTCAGCACCTTGATGAGACTTGGGTCTCTCCAGTTGTCACTGCCATCTTCCAAAAGAATGTTCTCTAACCAACAGTTATGGTTCAGAACATAAACATTTCCAGGGCAACATGATGGGCATAGTATATCCATTTAGTCAAAGAACTGTAGTAGCATTCTCTCTATAGTCATAGATTTTTGCCTCAGTTTTTAGTACTAGGCATGAATTCTCTCCTATGGAGAGGACCTCAAATATAATGAAGAATAGTTGGTTACCTCATACTTCATGTTCCACTATTGCATCAGTGGACACATCTTATCTGTCTTTTTGGCTGTATCCCTTGCAAAATCCACTGCTGGTTATGACAATTGAAGAGTTTTCTCCCTCAGCAGCCTGCACAGCACTTCCCAGCACTATGCCAGCTAGCCGACAAGAAGTTCAGTTCCAGCTTGATTTCTAAGTGTCCTGAAACTTCAGCATGTAGTGTCTTCAGCAATAGTGTTTTACCATCTAGTTCCACTGGGGAGCCAAGAACCTGTATTGTTTGGGGGCAAGGGCTTATGGACCTCTTTGACTGACAACTTATTGGTGGGTATTCTACCCCTAGCACTAGGATTTTCCTATAATAGGTTATGGCTTCTGGATACAGAATTTTACACCCCATGATAATGTACTTCTTCCCAACTTCTTTTTCTTTCTTTATTTATCATTACAGTTTTTTAATTAGCTAATGAAGAAGTAAATTCCCACATGGCTTATTCATAATGCCAATAGTTTGGTTGAACCTTCCCTCCACTCTATCCTCTCCTTGATCCCCCTCCCTTAATCCTATTTAGACCTTTCAACTTCCTGTATTATGTTCCTCTACTTCCATATCTACTATCCCCTCCTCTAAACCTTTCCATCCTCTTCTCTCCTGGCCTCTTTCTAGCTCCCTGGCCTCTGCTACTTAATATTATTTCAACTTACATATAACTACAAAAATTCAAAGATTGGATTCATATATAAGAGAGAATGTGTGGCATCTGTCTTTCTGAGCCTGAGTTATCTCATTTGATATTAAACTTTCCAGATCCATTTATTTTCTGTGAATTTCATAATTTTATTTTTCTTCACAACAGAATAAAACTTCACTATGCATATGTACATAATGTACTTGTACATCTTAATTATTCATTCATCAGCTGATGGGCATTTAGGCTGATTCCGTTTCCTAGCCTCTAGACTGGACTAGAGACATAGTGAGACCAATTTAAGATTGTTATCTTTTCAATAGGACTAATCTCCAGGCATTTGTTTTTTACTAGATCAAGACCATTTTTCCATAGTATGAATTCTGTTTTGGGGGCCCAAAAGGTCTCAGATATGACGTTAACACACATTTCAGGGAATAAAACTCCTCCCCATGGAGACAAAAAACACAGAAGCTTCTGCAGTCCAGCAGTCTGCCTTAGATCCTGTGTTCTGTCACTGGGCATCTTACCCTCTGGCCCCAACAAAGGAAGTTGCTTAGGAGCAAGAAGTTCATCCCTGAAAGCATTTGACCTCACTCCTCAGATGGAATTTACTTGAGGACTTTGCTCTTCGGAGCATTTGGTCCCTAGTTCTTGAGGGGCTCTCTAGACCCCTTATTTCTTATCTTTGGCTCACAAAGGACCTCTGTGATTTAAAATGGAAAAAAACAGACAAAATAGAGCTAAATGCTAGCCTGTGAGCCCAACATCTCTGCCAACATCTTCTCTGCCTCTCAATCAAGACCCTTGTGATGCCACAATTGATGGGATTACCTGCTGTGGGATACCAAGAAGCCAAGACAAGATGCAAGGCACAGTTATGGAGTAAAGCCACTTGTGTTTTGAGATTAACTGATACCTGGTACTGCTGCTTCCTGGGGCTGATACATCATATTTCTCCTGTCATCACAAAATGATCAAGATCATCTATTTCTAAGAGTGGGGGGTTGGGTTCAGTGGTCCCCACAGTCAGACACAGTGATGTTTATGCTGCTCAAATGCCCTTTCCCTGGTGTGTGGACACCATCTCCAGGGGGTAAGGAAATCCCTGACTGTTGGACCACAGGACTCTTCCAACATAAATCTCCCATGACACTGCCCAATAAAGGGTTTGCAAGTATCAGTCTCTCCTCCTCCTAAGTGATTCACTGGGGAGGATACTATCTCCAACCTTACCTGCCTCACACCATCTATGAGAACTGCATTATTTTCTCCTTATTGCAGAGGAGAAAACCACAACCAGGTTTCCAAAGTGACCAAGGATTAAAGGAAGAGGAGTGGCAGGATGAAAAGTATAACCCAAACTGGCTCCCCAACTGTGACTTCTAGCATGCCACCACCTTGCAGCTGACATGCCTTAAAGCCCACACCCCACAGTGGTAGAGAGGCCTTGCCCCACATGACTTCTGTTTACAGTGCAGTACTAGTGAGCTGACTGCAAGAAGGCCACAAACATTAACTTGCAACTAACAGTCCACACAATCAAAGGGAACCACTCTAACCATGTGCAATCACAAGAGGCCCGGCTCAGTCCTGAATTTTGCAAGTAATTAAGGGCTGGCTAATGCTATTTGTCACAATTACCCAGCTGCATGCAATGTTCCATGCTCTGTGGACAAGCCCTATAAACTTGTCATTCTTTTGTGTACTTAATGTCCTTTCGTACATGTTTATCTTTCCAAGTTTACATAAATGTTCATGTCTTACAGCCTTGTTGTTTTCATGGGCATTTTCAGTCTAAAATGAAAGTTATTTCACCAATTACAGTGTCAACAATTACAAGACACACCACCAAAGCAGCCTAGATTTTAAATAACCTAGAAGCAAGTGAAGCTGAGAATTCACTCTCTCTCCTAGGAGAGTCACCAGCTATGAATGACAGACAGCATGTGCAGACCTTGGGAGAGAATCCACTGCAGTAGCTCCCATGAGAAGAAGGACCTGATACTGTCTAGGTGGCCTTGTTCATTCATTTCATTTCACAGCTCCTGCCTCCAAGTCACAAGATCTCCCTTCTCTGCAACTAAATCAGTCTGAACAAGTCACCTCTGAGACAGTGACTCAAATGACATTCAGTACAGGGAGGCCTCTATACTACTGTGAAGCGACCTGCCCTCCCGTCTATATGAAAGCAACCACGGGATTGTGAGGTCGTGCTCTCTCATTCTTTATTGCAATGTTTTCCATCTAATTGTTCTTCATTCGCTGACTGCAGCTGACCATGGAGGTATTCATTGAGTGTAAGTGTTTGGGGATAATTAATGTGTGACATTGCCCTCAGATTACCATATACATAGACAATGCTAGATGGTCCAGATGAGAGGACAGCTCAGCATGTGCCACTATTGCTCTAGGACTGTTCCCTGCAGTAAAGTTAGAAAGCCTGGAGAGAGGTCAGGGGCAGCCAAAGCCGGGAAAAGTCAGTTCGTGGAGGGTGCCCCAGGCCTGAAGTTCTGCCTAAGGCACCAGTGTCCCAAATCATTATTACTCTCTGAAGAACTATGTCCAGTCCCACCCTCATTAAGAGTTTTGGTCACATACATGAATTCCATTTATTGCCCCTCTCCAAAAAAAGGTCTCCATTTTTATGATTTTATAACCCTGTCATTAGAAATGGCTGTGATGGCATTCCAGCCTCAGGCACAATGTGCGCCTATGAACTTCACTTGATCACTGCCCCATCAATTTGACATTAACTGCTGCAATTTACAACTGCTCCAGCCTTTTACCTATTATTGTACCTTCCGCAAGTGGATGAAGAGAAGAAAGGGCTAGAGAAAGACCTCTGCTGCCCAGGGAAAGTGTACAAGAATGTGGTATCTTGTTAAAACTTGAAAAAAGCCATTGGGGGGTAAAAGCCCTGAAGACAACAAAGCAAAGCCCCACAAGGAAGAAAGCCTCCCTCCCTGCTGGGAACACCAGAGACCTGGTATGTCCTGCAAGGCAAAGCAGAGAATAATTCCCTGTGCCAGTCATCGGCCTCCTGGTAGGCCACAACACTGCTCTGTTACAAATATGCTCTCCCACAGAAGCAACCAGACAGGCGGGTTCCTTTGAGAGCTGCTTTAAACAAAAGCTTTGTGTGACAGGGAGTGCACCTTGTGATTTTGGCACAGGGCTCCCGTCACTAAGGTTCCTGGTGAGTGCTTGGCTGGATAATAAATCTGCAAGCATCAAAGCAGAGACAATCAAAACCTGAACAGGTCAGAAGACGCCAAGGCCCGTTCGGCTCTCATGAAAGTGTGATGAAGTCGGGCAAGAATCTGTTCTCACCACAGTGAGGTCACACACTTTGCCTGACTCAACCCCCAGAATAAAGGAACTATATGGAGCTGGGAATCCCAGGTGACTTCTTGACCTTCACTACTGCCAGTGAATTGAAAAGAGAACATATTAGTACAGTTGTTCTTGAGTAAAGAACCAGAACGTCATCAGGATGACTTGGGTAGCTGGAAAGTAGACTGCCTGATTCCAGAATCCAGGGAAATGGTCTTAGGTCATGCAAGATGAAGGTTTCTGTGTTGGAACAAAGACAACATATTATAAGCCAGTAGAATGTCTTTTCCTCTATGAGATCAGGTAGCCTTGAAGAGAAAAATGAACAAAAGTATTCAGAGTTGGTGCTCAAGCAAGGTTCTTTGCCATAGAGCAGAATGAGCAACAGGATGATTCTTAATATACCTAAGTTCCTCACCTGATGATGAGTCCTGTCCTGAAAACCATCAAAACTGAAAATATTGTCAGTCAAATATGCACTTCATACCACTAACCTACTGGACATTATTGCTTATCAACACAGTGCACCATGGAGCACCAGCTGTTTACCTCACAGCACATGGCACACTGGTAGCTATGACTACCCCCAAGCTGCCCGGCACAGAGAAAGAGTAGAGTTCTACATATTACTAGCCAAAGGAAAAAACGAAAAAAAAAACAATGAAAACCATGGCTCAAGCAAGATCAACTCAAGAGGACTCAAGTGAGACCTGCACTCTCGTCTGCTGCTGTCCCTTCTGTAAGACATATTGTGCACTGAGTCACCCTCAGCTGGCAGGGCAGTGGGAGAAAGGGTTCGGACCAAATATACAAGAAGGACCCAACAGTGAAATGGGACTTATCTCAGAACACTCCCTCCAAAAAAAAATTAAATCTTGAGACATAACTTTCACAAGTGAACTTAGAAACTCATTTTAAGGTATTTATTTGATTCTGTGTCCAAAGGAGAGCCTGAAATTTGCTTAAAGTGAAAAGTTTTAAGGAATTCCAAGGGCATAGCATTTTGCTTAAAGGGGTTGGTGTCTTTAATAGAAGGGGTTGTAAACAACCCCAGGCAAAGGCTTTGTGTTCCAGAATCATGAGACTTTCCCTATGAAATGTCAGCCTCCTTGTGTCTAGCCCTCAAGACAGACTTCAGTATAATTACCTCTGGCATGATGCTATTTCATCCCAATACCATATATAGCTTTAGTTTAGGCTTAGAAGAAAGCATGCAACTGATTTGGGACCTAAAAAGATCATGTGATTACAAAGTCCACTCCCTTACACCTCTTAATTTTTTACAAGTCCCCAGAACAAACATATAGTGGTTTTCTGGCTGTTTTGCAAGAAACCTGGTGCCCCTTAAGCTATCCTGGCACAGCCTCTGAAAAATTTTAAGATGAGCTGAAGTCAAGGCAAAACCGATCTGGGTAATTAAAAGACATATAAACAAAAGATCACTTACCAAAATGATTTGAAACCCTTTAGCAAAACCATTGTAAATTGTGCTTTGGGGAGAACCAAACAATAAAATATTACAGCAAGTAAACGCTTATTGCGTTAAAGTAATCTGAAAGCCATAGACTTTCCCAATTCCACTTCTATAATTTCTTATAATCTGTATTATTTTTAGCTTGATGCAAGCCAATCTTTGAAACAGTGAGTGGATGTGGGTGTGTGTGTGCACACACACACACACTCACACACACACACACACTCACACACACACACAGGCACAACATGCCATGAACTGTATGTGGAAGTTAGAGGACAACTTTCAAGTTGGTCCTCACCTTTCCACCTCATTTTCTCTCTCTGGGTCTCACTCTGTTGTCCTTTGTTGTGCTTGCTGTGAGCTTCTAGAAAATTCTCCTGTCTCTGTCTCTCACTGTTAGCATGCTGAGATTACAGAAGCCCACCACTGCCTCCAGCTTTTGTCATGAAGTCTATGGTGGGTCGAATTTGAGTACTCAGGCTTTTTCTTCCACTGAGTATCCACCAGCCCCAAACCAGTAATTTTTGTTACAGTATAACAAAAGAAAAATCATGCAACAAGTTAAAATGGAATCCAGCAAAGGTCCCCTCTCGTGACACTATGAATATGCACACACATTTCCCCTCCTTCCCCACTGATCTGAGCTGGGTGCATTGCTGAGCTAGAAAAAGAGAAAAGAGCTTAGTAAGATAGAAGAAGAAAGTGTTAGATGTCAAGAAAGATTCAAAACATGGGTGCTTGATGGGAGCAGGAGAACACAGTCACTTAAATCATCAGAAAAGTGGAAAGGTACACAAAGTCCGTCATCCCTGTCCACTGTGCAGGCCTTCATTCCACAGGCTTCCAAGCACCAGCTCACAGAGCCAACATGGACTAGGCCAGCTGAAAACATAGAAGAGTGAGGATGAGGTGGGTCTCTCTTAAGACTAATGTGGGGAAACACCTTCCCAAATCATAAACATACTCAGTGAGGTCGCATAAGAAAATACTCAAAATGAACACTGAGCTGAGCTGAGGATCATTTGGGGAGGCAGTAAACAGCATCTCTAACAATTACTTTGAGACATAGATGGTTCTGGTACCTTCCATGGGCCTCTTACTTAGTGGCTACACTATTCTATAGCCCCACTATTTAACTGGGGAGCAGAAACTAGAGCTTGTATGACTTCAGAGAAGCACCAAAAGAAAGTACAGATTTCCTCAAGGGTGAACCAGCTCAAACCCTGCTCAAGAAATGCCAATTTAACATTTCAGTACAGACAATTCCTGTGCCAAAATCCTCAATGCATGAGTTATAAGCATTCTTAAAATTCCTTATTGTAGGGTCAGAACTAAATACAGGAAATGTGAGTACAACAAAGGTCCAGAGATGTCTAGCACTTGCATATGAAAGAACCAGACTTCCTGAATAAAATCACAATTTCTTCCATTTGAATTGTGTAATTTTATTTGTTCAATGAATAGTGATTGATGAGCAGAATACAAAAAACACAAGCTATTCTCAACCCAACCCACTACATCCCAGATGGAGAAGCCAGTATGAAGGTCAAGGTCAGACAAATAGCACAGGCAGTACTGTGCACTGAAGGCTGGAGAGATCTTGAGTCCATCTTCCCAAAAGGCTCCCAGTGAACTCCTAGAAACCTACTGGAGGCAAATATGTTTTCCGTTTTATAGATGAGGAAACCAAGAACTTAAGAGGCCCACTGTTTTGACTCCAGATCTGCATATTCAAAGGGAAGTTTGGGGCTGGAGAAATGGCTCAGCAGGTAAGGCGCTTGTCTGCAAAGTCTGATGACCCAGGTTCAGTTCATACTTCCCACATAAAGTCAGAAGCACAAAGTGGCTCATGTGTCTAGAGTTCATTTGCAGTGGCTAGAGGCCCTGGTGTGTCCATACTCACACTCTTTCTCTGCTTGAAAATAAATAAATAAATAAATAATATTTTGAAATAAAATAAGCAATAAGCACAACTTGGGGGCTAAGGAGATGGCTTAAAAAAAATGAAGGAGATTTGGTCACCTACACCATGGAGCATTGAGGCAGTGCTGCTATGTATTTAGAAAGAGGTGTGGTACCAACACCTCTGAGAATGTAGGCCCAGCAACTTTTATCCCTAAATCAAGACAAAACAAGATCAGAAAGAGCTGACACCATTTTTTAATTAACTCAGAGACTAATGTAGGACTAAAGGAATTTCATTTGATAATTTCCCATTTCTGCTTTAATGTTGCCTTTTAAACCCTCAAAATTATGAACCCAGATTAAACTCCCTCTGGAGACATTACTGAGGCACTGCATTCTGAGTTCTTTTCTGTCAATACAAACTAGTCGGCCTTCACCTTCTCAGCAGCTCACATAGTGAGAAATTCTGAACACCCAGCATAGATTTGGATTCCCATGCTATCTGGCACTGGGTGATCACCTGTCCTTCCTGTATCCAAGTTTACTTATCAGAAAGACTACAGTAAAAGTAGTGTTCTCTATGTGCTCTTCCTGCTTGAAATATTAATTCTAAGCTAAGGGTGGGTTCGGACCTGTGAATTTTTTTTTTTAATTTTTTTTGTTGTTGTTGTTTATTTATTTGAGAGCGACAGACACAGAGAGAAAGACAGATAGAGGGAGAGGGAGAGAATGGGCGCGCCAGGGCTTCCAGCCTCTGCAAACGAACTCCAGACGCATGCGCCCCCTTGTGCATCTGGCTAACGTGGGACCTGGGGAACCAAGCCTCGAACCGGGGTCCTTAGGCTTCACAGGCAAGCGCTTAACTGCTAAGCCATCTCTCCAGCCCAGGACCTGTGAATTTTAAGCATAGTGGTACTTACTTGTTACAAGTTATGTCCACATGATCACTTGAATTCATTTTTATAAAAAAGTCTTAACTCTCTTTAGGAAATAAACCTTTTTTATACTACAATTGTAAGATATAGAAAGAAAATGCTTGTGTATGATGTTAAAACAACAGCTGCAGCAGCTGTTACCAATCAAGCAAATAAACACCTCACTGTTTCCATGAAGCCAAGGAGCCAAATATATATTTTTAAAATGTAACTGGACTCTGGTTTCATGGAGTGCAAGATGTTCAGTTCTTCATCTATAGAAATGCAAAGCCTATTTTAAAGTACCCTGGTTATTTCTGTTTCCCTGTTCATAATTGCTTGTAAGTATGTATATAGAATCTAATTCTTCACTGTGGTTTTCCAAAGCTGTCCCACAATGATCTTCAAGGATCTCTGCTCACTGCTCTGTGGAGCCTTTCTTGAGTTTGCATATAGTAGTGATGAAACTGCTGCTCTCTACTGGCATTCATTGGCTGCCCAGTGTATCTGCAAAGCCAGACATGCAACAAAACTTGCAGCAACATGGACCAAGACCAAGTGTTTCAACAGCAAGACAGTCAGCCACAGCACCATGATCATATTCCATGTTCCACTAAAGCTTCATGGGAAACAGAACTCTATGCAGAGTGGCTTGAACCTCACACCTTATTTGTACTTCAATCTAGACATTGCATCCCAAATGTTCATGTGTTTGAATCTTGGTTTGTTCTGGTGCTGGTAGGTAGTGTTGGATCCTTTAAGGCCATTGGAGGTTTGGTGGCCATCAGAAATCAGTACTTCTGTGGGAATCCCATTGAGTCCCTAGAGGATGCATTGTTATAATGATCTTGGCCCCTCTCAGGTCAGTGGCTTTCTACCTTGTCATGCAGTCTCTCCTTCGTATATACCTCATAATGCCAATCCACGATGGTGTGATGCAGCCAGTGGCTCCTCACTAGAGCGAGTTTAATCCTTTAGCCTTCTACACCGTAAGCCAAATAAACATCTTTTCACAAGTTATCCAACATTAGTAATGGAAGTTAGTCATGGAAACAGGTACTGATACAACATAGGTGAGAACATTCAAAACCATGGATTTGCAATATTTTGAAAATCTGGATTCCTTCCCACATTTGAATCAAATCTGGCAACAATATGACCTACTTTTACATATTAACAAGTGACACGATACCCTGTATTCATTGAAAATGTTGTCAAACATTTAACACTTATAGAAATAAGACCACAACATGAGATCTACCCTTTTCATTAGGTGCGTATGATGTGTGATGTGTGTTTCTGCAAGTTCATGTGTGTGAATACAGGCATATGTACAACAATGCCTGTGTGGAGGTCAGAGCACAACCTCTGGTGCTGGTCCTCACCTTCCACTTTGTGTGAGGCAAGCTCTTTCATTCTCACTATTATTACTCGTTACTGCATTTGCTAGGCTAGCTGGCTCAAAAGTTTCTGGGAAACTCTTCTGTCTCTCCCTGCTATGTCACCATCAGCATACTGGGATTACAGAAACCCACCACAGCTTCTGGTTTTTATGTGGGGTCTGGGAATCCAGAGTCAGCCACTTATGTTTGTGTGGCAAGCACTTTATCCTCAAAGCCATTTCCCATCCCAAAGTCTACCCTTTTAAAGAAAGTTTAAGTGTGGAATATATTACTATTGACAACAGTTACAATGACCCAGAGCAGATCACTAGCACTCATTCATCTTGTGTGACTGAATCATTATGCTCTTGGGTCAGTATCTCTGTTTCTTCCTTTCACAGACCCCATTCCTCCTGGATTCTATAAACCTGACCATTTTTAGACACACAATACAAATGGACTTTGCAGTAGTTTCCTTCTGTGCCTGGATCTTATCCCTTCTCAAGAGTTATCCATGTTGTCCCTGAAGTCAGAATGTCCTTCTTTTTAAGTCAGAATCATATTCTGTATATGAATATGCCATGCTTTCTTATACATCTGTTGATGGTCATTTAAGTTGCATTCACATCATTTCTCTTATGGACAGTGCTACAGTGAACATAAAATTGGGAGGGACAATAATAGTGAAACTACTAGGCCATATGGTAATCCTACTTCTTGTGGTCTAAATTTTTATTGCCAGTTTTCACCCTTATGCATAATATATTTTGATCTATTGCCTCCTATTCCACTGAATGCCTTCTTTCCAACAACATCTTCTATTTTGATATCTTTGTTTTGTCCTCCTCCATCACCCAGGATGAAATGTTGATAGTCCCAATATTGTGTAAATAATGATAGCTGCTGTGAGGTCCTCACCATTCTTTAACTCACTTTATTAATTTTTTTTTTACAAAAGTTGTATAGTCTTATATCGTATCTCCCCTATACCCACTTTCCCTGAGGGGTCTCCTCAGTGTAGTTACTGGGATTCACTGTGGGGTAATTAAGGCCTCAATCTCTGGTGAGTGGGCACTGTGCCTCAGCATATTTCTACCCACCCTGTGGCTCTTAAACTTTTCCTTTCCCTCTTCTGCACTGGTCCCTGAGCCTTGGCAGACCTATAGCCTCTGGGTTTCTGTTTCAATGTGTTTTGGGGTTTTTTTTTAATTTTTATTAACATTTTCCATGATTATAAAATATATCCCATGGTAATTCCCTCCCTCCCCACCCCCACACTTTCCCATTTGAAATTCCATTCTCCATCATATTACCTCCCCATTACAATCATTGTAATTACATATATACAACATCAACCTATTAAGTATCCTCTTCCCTTCCTTTCTCTACCCTTTATGTCTCCTTTTTACCTTACTGGCCTCTGCTACTAAGTATTTTCCTTCTCACGCAGTGTGTTTTGATTAACCACAATGTTTGTTGCCATTTTCTTGGAGCTGGTTGTCAAACTAGCAGTCAGAACAATATTCATGCTGCTGTTTCTTCTGGGCACCCATAGATGTGGTAGAGGTAACACTTCCCCTGGTAGGCAGTCAGCTAGTTTTACTTGTCATAATGATAGATCTTTTTTTTAAATATTTTTTTGTTCATTTTTATTTAATTTATTTGAGAGCAACAGACACAGAGAGAAAGACAGATAGAGGGAGAGAGAGAGAATGGGCGCGCCAGGGCTTCCAGCCACTGCAAACGAACTCCAGACGCGTGCGCCCCCTTGTGCATCTGGCTAACGTGGGACCTGGGGAACCGAGCCTTGAACCGGGGTCCATAGGCTTCATAGGCGAGCGCTTAACCGTTAAGCCATCTCTCCAGCCCATAATGATAGATCTTTATGATTGTGTTTTTGTTTGTTTTCTGAGGAAACTCCATGCTGATTTCCATGGCAGATGCACCATTTTTAATTCCCACCAACAATACAAAACTACTTTTTTAGTAATCTTTTAGGAAGAAGTCTGCATACCATAGCTTATGTGAGCTCAAAGGATCCTTTCCTTCACATATGAAGACTTTATGCACTTATTAAACTCATAACCTCCACCAACATCCAAAGATCTTCAACTAACACAATCTCAGAACCATAATGGTGACAATAAGGCCAGAGAGTTTGATACTGTACTTATCATCAGCTACCAACAGCAAGTAGCACTGGCCATATAATGGAAAAAATTAAGAAAAATGTTCTAAGCACTGCCCCCTAGCTATGTACCCTTGAGCCCCAAGTTCTAAAAATTTGTTGTATTAATGGGCTCCCATACCCACAGCCTAGTAAAGTCAAAAATACATTTGCTTGCACATATGTCCTACACACACGTTTGTATAAGCTCAGGTGTGCACTCCCAACATATGACATAGAATATTGATGCTCTGTTCAAGGTTTTCCATCTAAGAATATTCAAGGGGGGAAAGTTACATTAATTACATACATTCTAAGCCAGAAGTATAAGTCTGTGTAAAATCCCCATATTTGCACAACACTGAATTAAGGCTCATCTCTCCAGACCTTTATTCCTCACCAATAAAAAGTACCAGGGGTTCTCAGATGCTTTAATAGAGAAAATGATGGCAAAAAATTCTTTCCCTACAGTTATCCTACTCAAAACCACATTTTATGTAAAATAAGAGTTAACCTTTTCTTACTGAGAGGATCAGAGCCTTGTCTCCTTGTCCTTTACCAACAGCCATACCACTGAGGTGAAACTCACTTCCCTGGAGCATCTCTCGTCTCTGAATCTGTCAGCTATATTGATCATGACTTACAGTCCACAGTGACAATGATATGGCTAACCAGGTACATGCCAAAGCAACTATATCCAGGTATTGGCAAGGGAGTTAGGGGGGCTTCTCATGAAAGATCTTCCTTAAGATCTTGTTCAGTGTCATCCTTAGACCAAAACAATGGATCACAACTCTTAACACAGTAAAAAAGGAAGAACTGAGAAGCAAGATACGAAGAGCTCACAGAGGTAGGATGAGACAGCCCAACCTAGAATGAACCACATGACCAACAGTATGCCACATACACAAATATGTCTTATCAAAACATTCCATTACACTCACACATTCACCATTTCCTGTGAAAACTAAGCTACTACTCTCCAGGGAGTTCACAGTGGCAAACAACGCTTCAATCTGCATCTCCCACTTCGAGCTGGATTCATGTGCCAGGCTTCTGTTTGCACTGGAAACAGTTGTCATCTGATTACACAGGCACACTTAGAATCAAAGGTCAGCTCAGCACAACACATTAACATAGACTAATAATTTTTTCTACACATGGAAAAATGCTCTTGAAATATCAGCAAGTATTTCCTCTGACAGTAGCTCGGTCAAAAGAACAATGGAAACCTACTTGACAATGGACAGTTCTTTTGAAAAACACATTGAACAGGGACTTAAAGATAAGAACCATCTTCCAGCTGAAAATGAATCCTGCATAAATATTCATCCCTCATGCTTAAATGTATTTTAAATGCATAGTAGAATAATTTTAAATAATTGTGTTCCAGATATACCTCTTTGTACTTGGATATGCCATTTTTTGAGGTCTCTTTTAATCAGTAGAAAACTAGAATGTGAGTTTAGAAAGGTAAAAATGTTGGGATGAAAAAATTTTTCTATCATTTAAAAATGTTAGGTTTAAGTAAAAACAATTAAGGAAAATGTAAATGAAATATGTATTACAATGAACTAATAATCAACAATTTAACTGCTGATAATATAACTAAAGTAACAATTGATTATCTCATCCAGAAACTACATTGTGTTCCCACTGCTGCTGTACATATGTGCTTAATAAGAATTGCCAGTCATCAGCTTTGGAAAGTGCCATGCTTTGAAAGAATAACAAATAGAAGATAGCATTAATGATTAAAGGAAAATGGAAAAATACTGATGCTGCTGCTTGGCTTTGAAGTATAATTATGAAAACCTTAAAAAGTAATAACTCATTTTATGAAGACTCCAGAGAAGTTGTTTCTTCTCCTCTTTTCTCCTTACTAAATTAACCCACTTCCTTGCCTTTTCTCAAAAGCACGTGACACCACTTTCAAACAGTTGCCCTAAGATAGGTTTGTGGGCTGTGCTTGTCAAGATTATACATGTGCCTGAGGCATGTGTCAGGGAGTTTGGAGGGGTTGGCAATGAGCAGACTGGAGGCCCAAGCCAAGTCTCTACCCTGCTGCCTGTTGGATCTGTCCCACCAGCCTTAGTCACCAGTGACAACAGTAAGTTTCTCTGCTCATGACACTTGTAATTCAAAGAAACTTTCAAACTTACAACATTAAAATTATGCACCATGTCTTCCAGAAACAATTGTCCCCCCCTCCCTACCCTTTTTGGGTTTATCCTGCAAACAGGGTCACCATTCTGAAGCCAGCCTTGGCAGCAGATGAGTTAATGGCACGTGGTTGAACTTAATGCTGTGAACTAATTCCTTCCAGCTGGCCATTTCTCCTCAGGAAACGTCCTGATTCTCAATCATTGTTTTCTAGATCATGGAACAGATTATCTCTTTAGGAATCTTTGAGCTGTCAATACTTGGAGGTCTTAATGTGATTGTTTAGGAGTCGATGCCAACATTCTCCAGATCTAGGAAAATCTGCTTTCTCCTCCAGTCTTGCTGGCACCAATGAAGATTCACAGCAAATACCATCAATCATATCTGATAGCTATAAAAGAACTCATGGCCATCCTAATAGTTATTTGTTTCTTGAGGTTTTTTGTTTGATTTTAATGTTTTTTGTCAAAATGACTGATGATCTGAAGTTATTTTCAACAATTTGTGTAGTTTTTCTCATTAAGGATGCATGTTTCTTCACACAGGGCAAGATTTGGAATCTTGATCATTTCTAATAAACAACTAAGGTGTAAAAATCTATTTGGGGAAATTTTGTGAGCTTAAAAAAACTAAGGAAAATTTAATAAAGAACAAGTTAAGACTTCTAAGATACCTGAAAACTAATTAAACTTGTTTTATGTCAGAAAACCTGACAGTTGCGGTTCTTTAAGTTTTGGTATTTACTATAAACAGCATGAAGAAGAGACATTTTTCTCCCCTGAAGAAACTTTGTGCTGTGGGTAAATGGTCAGGCGGCACATTCTCTTTCTTCAGTGATGTGCAGTGAGGACATGGGAACGCGGACAAGATGAATTTCTAGGAAACCAAAAAAATAGGTCAGCAAAGTATGCCAGTCACCTCATCCATGAAGTCAATCCCTCATGATCACCTCAGAAGTGCTCCTTTGCCTTCTCTTGTGCTCACCCCTCATTCTCCTTGGGTTAGATCTGTCTTCCTCATACAATTCTGTCTTATCTACATTCAGAAAATAAACTGTGGCCCTATTTAACAGAAATCCCCTTCCCTTTTTTCTTTTTTTAAATATATTTTATTTATTTATTTGAGAGAGAGAGAGAGAGAATGGGTGCACCAGGGCCCCCAGCCATGGCAAACAAACTCCAGATGCACGTGCCCCTTTGTGCATCTGGCTTATGTGGGTCCTGGAGAATTGAACCCAGATCCTTTGGCTTTGCAAGCAAATGCCTTAACCACTAAGCATTCTCTTCAGCACCAGCCCTTCCCTTTTTCCTGTGCATGTTTACTGCGTGTCAAATAGACATTTCCACTTGCCTCTATGTAGTCTCAGGGTAGCCTTGAATTCACAGCGATCTTCCTACCTCTGCCTCCCAAATGCTGGGAGTAAAGGCATGTGCCACCACGCCCGGCTCTCCTTGCCTCCTTTTCTAAGTGCTTTCTCTTGATGATGTCCACTCTTCCCAGAGGGAAGCAGCAACAGTCTCCCTAGCTCTCTCCTAAGTCCCAGCACAGGAAGACAGCTTTCCCTGAGGAGCCAGGCAGCCTACAGGATACTGAGGTAAAAAAATAAATAAATAAAATAAAATAAAATTCCCTTTTAAAAGTCCTCAGAAAGAGGCCCAAAAATGAAGCCTATCAAAATGCTCATTCTTGTCAAGAGGTAGTTTGACCAGAATCCCACAGCACAGTTTTCAAGCATAGCAGGACTGCCTGTTAGAGAGAAAGGCCAGGACAAGGCTGTTCCTGAGGGGTGAGGTATCTCCCTGCAGCCCCACAACAAGCCCAGCACTGATTAGCTACTTTGGTCTTGGGCCAGCTGACTGCCACAGAACATGCTGAGGCTGACTGTCGCCTGCACACCCTGCAGGGAGTGGGAGACTGTTTTGTTCACTGAGCAGTTTTTAGAGACAATGTAGCCAAGAGGTGAAGTGTCAAAATACCTTCCTAAAATAGAAAGAGGTCTTGCCAAGGATAAATGCAGACACACTAAGGCTGCAGCCTTGTGGCTCCAGACATTTGTTGGAAGCATCTGCTTGCTTCTCAAAGGGGAGTATCAATCCTGAAGGGGGTGAGTATTCAAGTGAGTCAACCTGTGACAGGAGCATACAAGTTAATTATAGCTATCAGCGATTATGCTATATTAGAGCAGAAGCAAACCTGTTAGCCTGGTCTTTGGTTGTTCTGTTAACAAGGAAAGTAGTCACCTTCTGTATTATGGTTATGGGAGCACTTTGAAGCTTGCCAGAAAGATGTTTAAAGGAAAAAAATGTCAGTGCATAAAGCTGGTTGATTTTTGATATCTGTCGTCTAAAACTCCAGCAAAATCATGGATAACAGTAAGGATTATGTTCATGTTTACAGTTTGGAAACCTGAAGAGAATATGGTGTCCTGTAATTTAAAAGACTCAATGGAAACATTTATACCAAGTATCACACAATAGTAATCAGAGCTTGAAATGGAATGCTGAACTCGACTTGTGACAAAGATTGTCATCATGATTTTAAACTAAGTGCTTAAAACAACCACTGAGTGCCAAAAGCAAAACCTAAGTCCAGGCACTGGCCTCTGAGGGAGAGACATGTGATGGTTATACGTGTTCATGAACGATAATCATAGCTGGAGTGTGCATAGGAGTCCCCTGGTAGAGCTTCCTGTCCTACACCCTTCACCAGCAATTTACTTTGAAGAAACTGAAGCATGAAGAACCAAGGCAGTTTCCAGTGAGTGTCTCACAACTATTTGAGCTAAAGCACCCAATAGCCCAGGTCTGCTGACCACTGGTTTATGGCTTTCTGACATTAAAACATTAGAAATGCCACCAATATGGTCTTTTATTAATTTAATTACAATCTTTTATTAAGATTTTTTTTGTTCATTTTTTATTTATTTATTTGAGAGTGACAGACAGAGAGAAAGACAGATAGAGGGAGAGAGAGAGAATGGGCGAGCCAGGGCTTCCAGCCACTGCAAACGAACTCCAGATGCGTGCGCCCCCTTGTGCATCTGACTAACGTGGGACCTGGGGAGCCGAGCCTCGAACCGGGGTCCTTAGGCTTCACAGGCAAGCGCTTAACCGCTAAGCCATCTCTCCAGCCCTATTAAGATTATTTTTACAATGCCAGAAATCAAACCCCGGGCCTCACACATGCTAGGCAAGTGTTCTACCAGTATAAATTCTCAACAGGGGCTGTGATACATCCTAGCCCCTGTTGAGAATTTCTAAATCTATGTATTTTATGAAGTACATAGCTCCACTTTTAACTCTTTTTTGATAGTGAAACCCACTAACCCTTGTACCTAAGAAAGAAAGCGAGATAATAGATGCCAATAGCCTGGATAGATGAGAAAAAGGAACACTGATACTGGAATATTCTGCTCACAAACATTCAAGGTGAAGGTGAAGCTGAAAACCATTCTGAATATAAGCAGATCACACCACTTCCCAAGATGTAAACTATGGCCAGGTGGCAGTGACTGAAGCTAGTCATCTAGATCTCAACAGTCAATCTTGGTCTGTAGGGAATAACCCTAGTTTTTCCCCATGTTCAGTTCAGCTCAACTCCAAAACACAGAGGATAAAGCCATATTCCATTAATCCCAACAAGAATCAACTCACACCGGGCATGGTGAGGCTCGCCTTTAATCCCAGCACTTGGGAGACAGAGGTAGGAGAATGGCTGTGAGTTTTAGCCACCCTGAGACTACATTGTGAATTCCAGGTCTGCCTGAGCTACTCTACCTTGAAAAACCAAAAAAAAAAGAAGAAGAAGGAAAAAAAGAATCAACTCCGAAGCTGAAAGGAATAGTGCCAGGTCATCTCCTCACACATAATCTAACCCACACCACAGAATAGCACAAGGAGAATGGGGTCAAAAACTCTAAAAGTAGTAGATTTGCCAGAAATGGGTCAAGGCTCAAATTTTAACCAAAATTGTAAACTAAATCAACAGCATGGAATTAAACCTGGTGTTCAGTGTCATTGGATGCCACCATTGCTGTGACACAGAGAATTACCAAAGCCTGGTGCTATTTCTGTAGTGCTGCAGTGGAATCCATATGGGCATGAACATGAAAAGGCTGTTCAAGGTAAAACTGTGATACTTGCTTTGGATTCTCCACCCATCTTCCATCCCAAGGGCCTTTCCTCTTCCTGGGGAAATCATAACTCCTTAGAATCTTCCCTTCAACTCCATCTTTGTTTTTCAGGGTCCTAGCTGAGGTCTTGCCTTTGAGCCAGCCACAGTGTCTGACCCAGACACCCACCCCACCACCCCACCCTCACAGTGGAGCTCCTGTGTCCTGACTGCCACAGGCCCTCATTCATGAAGAGATGATGGCAGCGAAACTCATTGGCATGTTAATGACTGAAGTGATTCTATGCTGGGTTAACAACATTGTACAGATAGGAAAAAGGTGGAAAATTCTCCCAGGATGTGCCCAAACTTGCCAATAACTGTTATAGAAGGGGGGGGAGGTATAAAATGCTACAGCAAGAAGATAAGGTCACATGAATCAATGAGGAAAGCAGGGCTATGGCAGAAAAGACAAACTTTGATGGTTTTGATTTTTGCTGTGTCTAAACCACTAAACCAATTGGCTCCTTTCATCTGGGAAGTGAAAGACAGGAATCAAAAGTTACCTGTAACTGTGAACGAGAGTCTACCACTTAGCAGTTCAGTGACTTTGGCCAAGTAGCTAACTTTTCTAAACCTGAACTTCCTCATCTGCACTTCACTGGGTCATGTTAAGGATCATGTCATATAATAATAAATGGTGTTTTACACAGTGCTTAGCAATAAATGAGTGATCAGTAGTGTTATATTATTGCTATTACGCCTCTCGATGATAGCTGTCCTTCCAAGATAGCAAGCCCGTGCACCTTCTGTCAGTACACTCAGACTGCAGCCAGTAGCAGCAGCCTGTGACGTTAAAGAAGAAAGTCACAAAATGCCAGAATGCAGGCTTTTCCTGCACAGCAAGCTCGGTTTAATTGCTATGACCCTGAGTGAGTCACCTAACTTCTCAGAGCTTCCTCTTCTTCCTCATCTGAAGGTGGGTGTATTGACATCTCCTTCTTTGGTCTCCTGGAAAGATTGAATACAACAAAATGTGCAAAATGCTTGAAACACAGCCTGACACACAGGAAATGCTCAGGAAGCAACAGCTATCATTAGTAGCAGTGGTGGCATTCTGACATAGCATGTGTGCCCCAGGGGACTCATCCATCTGGCCCAGTTCTGTCCCCACCTAATGCCCATCCATCAAGGCTCTGCTCAAATGCTGCCCCATGGAGCAACAGTGCCGAGTGCTCACCCCGTGGAGGCAGTCAGCACCGTTACTTACTTCAATGCAACTGCCACAGTCTGTAATTAAATCGGGCTATGGGTATGCCTGTTTGTTTTCTTTTTCTCCCTACTGAAATGTCAACTCCATGAGCTGAAGGTGGTCCTTATCTATCTTGCTTACCATAGAACAAATTCTCACTGATGGAAGAAATTCATACAATATCTGAGGAATAAAGAGGAAACTAAAGAGATGTTGATGAAGAAGCCACATCTTGTTTCTTAAGTTATGTTATGACTTGACAGGATGATCAATAGTCAAGAACTGTTCCTGTGCATCTCACCCCATCACCCCAGCCACAGCAGGGCAAACTGATAATTAGCAGTACGGAGAATGTATGTATGAAGTTTATTCTCAGGTCCAGCCTTGCTGCTCTGTGATTCATACATACCTGTTCTGAAAGTGCCACCAGGCATCATGGGGAGGTTGTAGAGGCCAATCATCAGGCATCTGCCTCAGGCCTACTGAACTGTGGCTCTCTGAGTATAGTGTACATAGGAATCACCTGGGGATATTGCTAAAGTTCCTATTCTTGGTTGTCACCAAACCCAACATTACAGTTTTAATCAACTGCCCAATATGTGTATGGTGTACAGCTCTGGAGATTGTGTCTTGAGAAGACCCTGAAGTACAGCCTCCTCTAAAGATGATATTGAAGATGGCAACTTCTCTGGAGGTGAATGAGACAAACTCATTGGGGAATTCAAACAGAAGCTCTTTGACAGTAATGTAAGGCAGGCTCAAGAACTAAAATGAGTATAGAAATTTTGAACACCTTGAGAGAAGTCTAGGGGACTATGAGACCATGGTTCTCCCTTGAGCCTGATAAGAAGAAGGAAGGTTATTCTGTATTACACCAGAAAACTAGAACAAGAGATGTTCTCCTGCCTCTGAAGCTACTGAACTGGACAGTGAATTGCCAGGAGTATAGCTTAATCTCAACATCTCAGAAAAACATGGACCCCATATGAATTTCATAAGATGACACAGACTAAGTATTTTGCAAATCTTGAAAAGGATAAAACTTACTTAGAACCCACTAAGGTCTTGGTGACACTCACTTCCTGCCCAATATTCTTTTTTAGTATAAGACAGTATGATCAGTTCTAATGTCTATCAACACAGAACAGATGCATTGCCTACAGGGGCTGAGGGAAGAGTGAGTAAACATGAAAAAGTATAAAATGAAAAGCAATAAATCTTGATACAATAAACTTTGTGACCTTGGGCAAGTACCTAATTTATAGGATTTTCATGATTTTGCATTGAGTGTACACTGTGGTGTATGCTTTTTCATAAGCAAAGAATGAATTTAGGGGCTCGGGGGAGGGGAATGGAAGGGTGATTAATCAAACTTTAGATGCCTTGAAAAAGCCAGAAGGAAACTCACTCTTTTGTTAGGACAGAAACTTCCTATGAGGGTCATAATGTGGCTTGCAGAAGCCATTTGTTGTTGTAGGAAGACCTCAGTGCCAGGTAGGTACTTCCCTGAGACCCCCAAAACAATACACACTATCAACCAAAGCTCTTGGATGTCCAACAGAATTTGATAATAAGACTTTACTGCAGATGACAACATACACATCAGGCTCAGGACAATGAAAAATCAAGCTGGAGCTGACCTGCATGCTTCCTCTTCCTACCCCAACCAGTCCCATCCCCTGGCTAGCTGGCATGATGCTAAAAAGTGTTATGCTGTCTGCTCAATAAGATAATTCATCAACAGGCTTATCCAACTGCTAAACAACTGTACGTGCTGCATAGATGGTTAGCCAGCCAAGATGTGCCCACTGATTCAAAAGTAGCATGACTAGATAGGGTATCCAACTCTCTCTGGTTGGACCTTAGACCCGCTTCATGAGACAGAAGACATTCCTAGTACTGAAAAACTACCCAAAAATCTATGGTTGTGAAGGTTACAGATCAAAGAGAGGGGAGCCATTACTGTTGACTAACTAACTGGATATGCTATGCCTGTCAAATTACCCTCTAAATATTTATATTATGTTTATACCCATAAATTCCTGTTGATTACACCTTTAGTTAAAGACTTTTTTTTTTTCTTCAGATGGCAGTAAGTGTGGGAGACTTAAAATTCTCTGTGACTAAGTGAAGGTTGAAAGCACAGCCCTAATTAAGAAATCTATGGGGCTGCAGAGATGGATTAGCAGTTAAGCGCTTGCCTGTGAAGCCTGAAGACCCCAGTTCGAGGTTCGATTCCCCAGGACCCACATTAGCCAGATGCACAAGGGGGTGCACACATATGGAGTTCATTTGCAGTGGCTGGAAGCCCTGGTGCACCCATTCTCTCTCTCCCTGTCTCACTCTGCCTCTTTCTTTCTCTGTCACTCTCAAATAAATAATGAAAAAAAAATTTTAAATAAAATAAAAAGAAATCTATAATATCCATCCAAGGCTCAGGGAATACTGCAGAAGAGCAAGTGGCAGGAGTTTAAGAGGCAGCAGATAGGGAGGAGCACTTTGGGATACTATCTTACATGTACAAAGTGGCCACTATATTATGAACTTGTAGTGGCTATCACTACTTCCACAACCCTCCACAAAATGAGCTCATGGACATTTCAATATGGATATGAAGAGGAGGGGAGTCATCAAAATATAAGCTCTTTTGTGAAAGTTCAGTGAATATTGAGAATGGGAAATATGAGGGACAAAAGAAGGTTTAGGGAGGTGAATATGATCAAATTACACTATCTTTATTATATAAAAATTGTAAAAAAAAAAAAGTAAAATCTTATTGTATATCCTATAGAACATGAAGATATTCATTTTAGTATAAAAATTCTATTTTATTTTTATAGATTGAGCTGTATAGGATTAGTTAAACTATTAGAAAATTAGTGAATGAAAGCCAATTGCATAAAAAATAAATCCAGAGACTAGAGAGATGGCTTAGCAGCTAAGGTACATGACTGTGAAGCCTAAGGACCCAGGTTTGCTTCTCCATGTGCCATGAAAGCCAGATACACATGGTGGCACATGTGTCTAGAGTTCCTTTGCAGTGGTTAGAAGCCCTGGTGTGCTTGATCTCTCTCTCTCTCTCTCTCTCTCTCTCTCTCTCTCTCTCTCTCTCTCCCTCTCTCTCCCCCCTTCTCCCTCTCTTTGTCTCTAATAAAAATAAATAATAAAAATAAATCTTTAAAAAATATAAATTCAACAAAAAAAAGAGCTACCACTGATGAGAACAAAGAAAAGAAAACATCCTGATTTCTGATGTTTGAACTGTTCTTGTTGCATGTCCCACCCTACAGAGTTTCTAGAGAAATTATTGTGTATTCTTTAAAAAGCAAGCCTGGTGTGGTGGCACATGCCTTTAATCCCAGTACTCAAGAGGCAGAAGTAAGATTACTGTGAATTTGAGGCCAGCCTGGGACTACAGAGTGAGTTCCAAGTCAATTTGAGCTAGAGTGAGAGAGACACTACCTCAAAAAAAAAAAAAAAAAAAAAGCATAATCATAGAGCAAAACAACTTCAAAAACTCATTTCAATTTGTTAGCTCATTTTCAAGATTAGAATGAATGTGGGAGACATAGAGTCAGGATGGATACTTCATAATTACATCAAGGATGACAAATTTGAGGGGGAGAAGTTAACAAGTTCTTACTTCATTAGAAGAAAAGCTGTCAATTCAATTGGTATTTATTTCCTCTTACAGGAGGCAGTACACTGCTCTATGTAATCAAAACACTAAAGAAGAGGTCTTTCTTTCACACATTAAGTAAATTCAAGCTAATTAGTAATCATCTTCACTTCCTCCAAAATGTATAATGAAATATACAACAAAGTATGTCATATTTCACAATTGGAAAGTCCCTATCTGCTCCAAGAAGTATGTGTCCACCTCATCTCAATACTTTTGCTTAACAGGAAAAAAAATCGTTTTTAAACAATTGTATTCAAATTTTATCTTTGTCTAATAATTTTACTTCATTTTGTACACTTCTCTACAATTTGGGTCATGGATGAGGGTGGTCTTCCTATGCAGTTTCCAGTTCTTCCTTTGAAAGACATTAAATTCATGTAAGAGAAAATAAGTAGACTATGTTGAAAGCTTGCCTGGTCAATGTGAAATGCTGGCAAACTTCCACTCTTTCTTCTGCAGGATGCTGAAATGATGAGCTCATGTGTTTGGGGTAGGATTTAACTCTCACTTCTGTCCCCTAAGGGATCCTTCCATTCATGGAGTTCCTTCTGAAATCAGGACAGCAGATGAGTTTGGGCAACAGTACTGAAGAATGTGTGAGGGGGAAAGTGGGTGGTAGTGAATAATCACTTGCTGGGTATTCTTGGGATTGTATGAATGTTGACTGCAACTGGTTTGAGGGAACATTAGGTTAAAACAGGTCAGTTTTGGTACCTTCATGTAGTTTCCCTGTCATCCAAAAATAATATCAGCTTCCTTGCTGAATCCTCAAAAGGTTCAGAGAGAAAGAAGGGTGTTTGCTGCTCTGCATATGACCCAACCAACAGCAAGCACTGGCTGGTAACAGAGGTGACCAACACCTAGGCAGACAGTAACAGTGTGATCTTCAAGCTGAAGGAAAACAATGAAAGGAGAAATATAGATTTATGCATTTTTCTATATCCAGATAAGATGTTTCAAACTCTGAGGAAAAGAGCCTAGGGAAGACAGAAACTATAAAAAGAAGCACATCTCAAGAAAGGCTAAAAATTACAAATCTCTGCTTTAAAAAAAAAAATTAGTGCTCTTGGAGAGGAAAGGGAAGAATGAGCTTATAGATTGTGACTATGCAGTCTACTTGCTGGTGAGCTCCACTTTTAGAAAAGCTTGAATGTAAATGTTACTGCTGGGCCCACATCCCACACCCATGGCACAGTCAAGACAAGTGCATCAGGACAAGAGCCTAAACCCTTCTTCCATCACTAAATTCTCACTGTGACTCTGCAAGAGAAGTATCACTGCCTCTAGCCTACATGCAAGCAACTTGGATTCAGAAAGATTAAATACTCTGCTTAAATCAATAGCTAATGATCATCAAAACTGGGATCCCTATAAATGGGTTTATATTGTACAGTTAAACAACCTAGGAGGAATGGGGTGAGGAGACTATGAGGTCAGCAAAGGGCCTATAAAAGTTATGCAGGCAGAGCTTCAAGTCTGTGCTCTTCTGCAATAAGATGTAATGAGATGCAACATCTTGCCAAAAGAGTAGCACTGACCACTTCCTCCTCACCTTCAGCTGAATGCCCATTCCACAAAGATGTGCTAACCACAGGTTGTGAGCCCAGTGCCTTCCTAAGCATGGCAAACACAACTGTGAGCAAAAGAAGTAAATAACACAAGCAAATGAAAAATTCTGTTCTTAGCCGAGCATGGTGTTACACACCTTTTTAATCCCAGCATTCGGGAGACAGAGGTAGCAGGATTGCCATGAGTTTGAGACTAACCTGAGACTACATAGTGAATTCTAGATCAGCTGGGGCTAGAATGAGACCCTATCTCAATAAAAAAAAAAATAAAAATAAAAATAGAGAGAGAGGAAGGAAGGAAGGAATGAAGGGAGGGAGGGAGGGAGGGAGGGAGGGAGGGAGGAAGAAAGAAAGAGAAAGAAAGAAAGAAAGAAAGAAAGAAAGAAAGAAAGAAAGAAAGAAAGAAAGAAAGAAAGAAAGAAAGAAAGAGAGGAAAGAGAGAGAGAGAGAAAGAAAGAAAGAAAGAAAGAAAGAAAGAAAGAAAGAAAGAAAGAAAGAAAGAAAGAAAGAAAGGGAAAGGAAAGGAAAGGAAAGGAAAGGAAAGGAAAGGAAAGGAAAGGAAAGGAAAGGAAAGGAAAGGAAAGGAAAGGAAAGGAAAGGAAAGGAAAGGAAAGGAAAGGAAAGGAAAGGAAAGGAAAGGAAAGGAAAGGAAAGGAAAGGAAAGGAAAGGAAAGAATGAAAGAAAGAAAGAAAAGCTTTGCTCTGATGGAGTTTTAAATATTGTGGGATTGCCAGACTAACAACAAAACCCAGGTTAATATAAATTGTATTGTAAGTTAGATAAGTAATAAGTCATACTAAGGAAAAAATAAAGCAGAAAATAAAGCAGAAATACTAGAAGAGATAGAAAGTATAGGAGATTAGACTTTTAGATGAATGTGTAACAGCATGATCCATGTTTGTATCTTGATATAAGCATATGAAGTGATCAGAACCTGGCTGGAACTAGCACATAAGTTCAAACCCCTGACTCCCATCAGAAATATTCTTCATCCAGTATGGTTATAAAATAGCACCTACAGTTGTTTGAATTAGATGTCCTCCATAAACTCATGGGTTCTGAATGTTTGGTTCCCAGCTGATGGCAGTTTGGGAAGTGGGACCTTGATGGAGGAAGTGAGTTTCTGGGGTTAGGCTTTGGGGTGTTATAGCCAACTCCTCCTTGCTAGAATTCAGCTCACTTTCCTACTGCTATATTCTACTTGCTATGGCAGAGGTGATGTCCAGCCTCTGCTCATTCCATGCTTTCTCCTGCCATCATGAATCTTCCCCTCAACTGTCAACCAGTCAAAAATTTCTTCCCATTAGCTGCTTTTGGTCAGATTCTTTGTCCCAGAAATTAGAAGGTAACTACATCCCCACAACTGTGATTGAGACATGATTTGGGACTAGAACATAAATTCTAGCACCCAAATTCCCTTGTAGAAATATGTTTTTATTCACCTTGAATGAGTACACACAATCTGGCAATAGCATCAGAACGGGATGCAAGTTCCAGCATCCAGATTCTCTCAGTTATTCCTCCATTCACCCCATAGGAATAGGAAACCCACCAGTGGGACTGAGATTCTTATGCAGTTCCAGCACTTGGGTTCCTATCAGCAATCCTCTTCCCTTAACTTCAGGAACACTGTCTTCCATTTGGACAGGGACCCAAGTGAGAGTTCAAGCACAGCTGCTTGAATTGAGAACACCTCACCTATCCCGTTCACAAAGCAGTACCAAGTACTTTTAAGACTGAACTCCAAGGACTATGAAGCAGAGCAAAAACAACTGAACACAAAGAAACATCAAGCATTGTTCCAAACACTCGCCTAACACAAGTGTGCCAGAAATACCCCAACAACACACTATCTCCACATGGGTAAGTGTCAACGCAATACATGTAACATGAAAAAACAAGCCAATATGCCTCCTCCATAAAATACCAATCCAATAGCAGAGAATCTCCATGAAAACTGTCTAGAAGAAACTCTAGACAAAGACCTCAAGAGAATAATTATACACATATATAAAGAACTCACAGAAGACATGGACAAATGCATGAATAAAAACATGAATGAATGCAATGAAACCAATAACTAAATGCCTCAAGGAATTCCAAGAGAGCACAAGCAGCTACATGAAATGAGGAAATCTAACCAGCATAAGAAAATAAAATTCAGTAAGGAGATAGAAATTCAACAAAATAAGTTGAATAAAATAGAAAAAAATGCAAGTCAAATACTCCATGGAAAGGTTCACCAATAGAATGGATCAAGTTGAAGACAGAATATCAGGCCTTGAAGACAAGGTAGAAGAATTGGATTAATTATTCAAAATATTCAAATTATAATAATGGAAAAAGGAGAAGAACTTCAGGTCAATGGCATAGAAAATATTTTTAATGAAATTATAGAAGAAAAATCCTTAAGTCTAGGGAATTAGATATCCATATAAGTACGAGGGGCATACAGTACACCAAATAGGACCAAAAGAAATTCCCCACATCATATTATAGTCAAAACACTAACAAAAAAGGGTACTAAAAGCTAAAAGAGAGAAACATCTAGTCACATATAAAGGTAGGACAATTAGAATAATAACCTTTTTCCATAAGAACTCTAAAACTCAGAAAGGTATGAAGTGATGTATTTCAAGTAGGGAAGGACCACAACTGTCACCCCAAACTACCATACCCAGCAAAATTACCTCCTCATTTTAAATATTTTTATTTTTTTACTTATAAACAGAGAAATAGAGAGATAATTGCCATGTTGGAGCCTCCAGGCACAAACAAACTCCAGATGCATGTGCTACTTTGTATACCTAGTTTAATGAAGGTACCAGGAAATTGAACTCCAGTCATTGGCCTTTGTAGGCAAGTGTCTTAATTGTTAATCCATCTCTCTAGCCCAAAATAGCCTCTTAAAATAGAAAGGGAAAGAAAAACTTCCATGATAAATGCAAGCTAAAGGAATTTATGAGCACTAAGCAAGCCCTACAAAGTATGAATGGAATACTTCACTTAAAAGAGAAGAATAAACATGTTCAAGAGGCTTCAGGAGGAAAAAGCAATAACCACTGATCAAATGAAGACTAATGAAAAAACAAACTCAAACTGTGGAGGAAAAAGCACAATGACTTTTTGGATTTCTGGGTAAGATGGCTACATAGGAGTCATGCTAATCCAGCCTAGAGAGATTTGAGAAAAACCACAGCAAAATATACTTTTTGCCTGAAAAGTAAAGGTGTACAAGTTTGTTTGTTTGCTTGCTTTTCTTCTGCCACAGCAGAGAAGCAGGAGACACTAAGATCTATCAGAAAGGAAGAATTCAATCAAAATCCCACCAAGGAGCTTGCAGACCTGAGCCTCAGGACCCACTAGAACCTGCACACCCACCAGTGGTACCCAGCCGCAGGAGTAGAGACCAAACAAGGGGATTTTCCAACCTCACCAGCCTCCTTGAAAAATCAAGAAATCTGGAGGGGAGACAGCTGGACTCAGGTTGAAGAAGTTGAGTAGTTCCAGTAGCTCCAGGCTTCCTGCACTCTCCATACCCCAACCGGCAGAACCGTGACCAAGGGGAGAATGCATTCAGCTCCTGGTGGCAGGTAATCCAGCACAGCTGAGCAGAGCACCAGCTCCACAGCACAACATGGAGAGATAGAGGTGGATGATCAGCATTGGTGGGATTTGAAGCCACCCGAAAAAGTAACAAGGCCAACTAACAAAAAAGCAGTCACATAGGCCTGCACTGGAAGTGCTAATCTCTCTTTCTATTTCAGGGCAGGTTGTACAATACATATCTTGGTTGGATTTACCATTCTCAATTATGCTGTATTTGGGGGTTGACTATTATTGCCTTTAATGCTTTCAGACTCTTAAGGCCTTTGTATTTTTCTTCTGTCATTATTGGGGGAAGGGTCTGATTCAGAGCCATGCTGAACTGAAACTCATTTCAGAACAGAAATCTCAATTTCCAAGATGACAGAATTAAGAGTGTAGAGCAGCACACTCTTAGGGGTTATGCCTTTATAAGGTTATCTGTTTGTTTCAACCCCCATATTTTCATATCCTGTGCTGGTTTTTACAGATTGTGTATATTGCTCAGCTGAATTTCAGAATTTTCCAGTAAAGTGCTCCACCTACCCATTAGAATACTTGAAGAGCTGGCAAACTCAACAACTAGGATTACTTCTATAGCTGGATTGGAGTACAGGAACTGCACTAGGCACCTTAAACACCTACTCTGAAGGTACATAATGTTGGACTTCCAAATCTAAAAGCACCACAGATTATAAGAAAACCCAAGCATCAAATAAACTCAGGATACAAAACTCACAACATTATAATACAAGAAACACAAAGAATCAAGACAATACAACCCCCCCAAAATTATAACTCCATCAGAAATATCCCCTAATGAGACTGTTTTAGATGAAATGCCTGATAAAGATTTCAAAACAATGATTTTATCTATACTCAAGAAATCAAAGGAATCAAAGAAGAAAACAAAAGAAATAAAGAAGAAAATAAACCTGAAGGAATTCCAAAAGAACACAGGAAACAAGCTTAATTAAATAGGAGGTCATTATAAGACATGAGAAAGGAAATTAAGATATTGAAGAAAAACCAGGCTGAAACTCTAGCCCTGAAAAGCACAGTCAGTCAAATAAAAAAACTCTGTGGAAAGTCTCACCAGTAGAATGGATGAAGGAGAGAACAGAATATCTAAACTAGAAGATCAGGTGGCAGACCTAATACAGTCCAACAAAGAGAAAGAGAAGCTAATAGGAAGCTATGAATGGGAATTTCAAGATATCTAGCACACTGTGAAAAGATCAAACATCAGAATACAGGGTATAATAGAAGGAGAAGAATTTCAATACAGAGGCTCGATAGGTGTTTTCAACAGAATCATAAAAGAAAATTCTCCCAAAATTGGGAAAGAAATGCCAGTGCAGATACAGGAAGCTTTTATAACACCAAACAGACAAAACCAGGAAAGAACCTCTCCTCACCATGTTATAATTAAACTACTAAACACCCAAACCAAAGAAAATAGATTGAAAGCAGTTGGAGAGTAAAAAGCAAGTCACTTACAAAGGCAAGCCTATCAAAATAACAGCAGATTACTCACCACAATCTTCAAAAGCCAGAAGGACCTGGAATGATGTATTCCAAGTTCTGTAAAATAACAACTGCCAACCAACATTACTTTATCCTGGAAAGCTATCTATCCAAATTGATGGAGAAATAAAGATATTCCACAACAAAAACAGGCTAAAGGAATTTATGACAACTAAGTCAGCTCTACAGAAAGTACATGAAGGAATCCTTCATGGTGAAGAGAAAGCAAAACACACACAGGAGTAAATAGGAAAAAATAAACTATAGTCAAATAAATAAAACAAGAGAGTATATGGTCATGGTGGTCCATGCCTTTAATCCCAGCACTCAGGAAGCAGAGGTAGGTGGATGGCCATGAGTTTAAGGTCACCCTGAGACTACATAGTGAATTCCAGGTCAGCCTGGACTAGCATGAGACCCTACCTCAAAAAAAAACAGGGCTGGAGAGATGGCTTAGCGGTTAAGCGCTTGCCTGTGAAGCCTAAGGACCCCGGTTCAAGGCTCGGTTCCCCAGGTCCCACGTTAGCCAGATGCACAAGGGGGCACACGCGTCTGGAGTTCGTTTGCAGTGGCTGGAAGCCCTGGCGCGCCCATTCTATCTCTCTCCCTCTATCTGTCTTTCTCCCTGTGTCTATCGCTCTCAAATAAATAAATAAAAAATGAACAAAAAAAATATTTAAAAAAATAAAATAAAATAAAATAAAAAGGTGAGAGGTGAGTAAAGGGAAAACAGGAAACACTACAAACCAAGAAGAATGAAGAGAATTAAATACATATCTTTCAATAATAACTCTTAATATCAAGACCTCAATGGTCCAACCAAAAGACGCAGGCTTGCAGACTGGATTAAAAGGCAGGGTCCTGCCATGTGTTGCCTCCAGAAAACTCACCTGTCAATAGCAGATAGATACTGTGTTAAGATGAAAGGATGGAAAACATTTTTTTTAAAGAAAACAGGCCTAGGGAAAAAAAGGGGGTTGCTATCCTAATATCTAAAAAGATAGCCTTCAAACCAACATTAGTGAAGAAAGATAAATGGTCAATTTATACTGATTAAAGGAACACTGCAACAGGAGGACATTATAATCCTAAACATATATGTACCTAACATGGGGGCTCCCAATTTCATCAAACAAACACTATTAGATTTAAGGACACAGATAACACCAAATACAATTATAGTGGATGACTTCAATACCCCACTATCATCAATGGACAGGTCATCCCAGCAAAAAGTAAACAGAGACATCTGGACTAAATGATGTCATGGAACAAATGGACCTAACAAACATCTACAGAATATTCCACCCAAATGCTGCAAAATATTCATTTTTCTCATCAGCACAGGGAACATTCTCTTAAAAAAAACCATGTATTAGAACACAAAGCAAATATTACCAAATACAGGAAAACTAAAATAATCCTTTGTATTCAATCTGACCACAGAGCATACAGAAATTCATGGAGACTAATCAGTACACTACTGTATGATGAATGGATCATTGAACAAATAAAAAGGGAAATCACGAAATTTGTAGAATCAAATGATGATGAGAATACAACATACCAAAACCTTTGGGACACAATGAAGGCAGTTATAAGAGGGAAATTTATAGCTTTAAGTGCCTATATTAACAAATTAGAGAGTCCACAAATAAACAATTTAATGCTTCACCTTAAGGCCTTGGAGAAAGAAAAACAAGGCAAACCAAAAATCAGTAGATGGGAAGAAATAATAATAATTAGGGCAGAAATTAATGAAAAAGCACCCAAAAAATTCAATCAATAAAACAAACAGTTAGTTCTTTGAAATGATAAATATGATAAACCCTTAGCAAACCTGACCAAAAGAAAGAAAAAAGAGACAAAAATTAATAAAATTAGAGATGGAAAAGGCACCATTACAACAGATACCAAAGAAAATCTGAAAATTGTAAGGACATGTGTTAAGAATATGTATGCTTCTAAGTCTGAAAATCTGAAAGAAATGAATGATTTCCCTGATTCATATGACCTACCAAAATTAAATCAAGATGAGATAAAGCATTTAAATAGACCTCTAACAAGTATGGATATCCAAGAAGTTACTATTTAAAAAAAAAAGTATCCCAACTCAAAAGAGTTCAGAGCCAGATGAATTCACAGGTGAATTTTATCAGACCTTCATGGAAGAACTAATACCACTGCTTCTCAAACTTTTCCATAAAATAGAAAAGGTAGGAATTCTACCGAACTCCTTCTATCAAGCCAGCATCACACAGATACCAAACCAGACAAAGATAGGACAAGAAAAGAAAATAGCAGACCAATCTCTCTCATGAACATTGATGTAAAAATTCTGAACAAAATATTGGCAAACAGAATACAAGAATACATCAGAAATATTATTAACCCCAACCAAGTAGGCTTTATCCCAGAGATGCAAGGATAGTTCAACATATGCAAATCAATAAATGTAATACACTATATAATAGGACTGAAGGACCAAAATCACATGATCATCAAAATAGATTCAGAAAAGGCATTTGACAAAATCCAACATTCTTTCATGGTAAAAGTCCTACAGAAACTGGAAATAGAAGGAACATATCTCAAAAATATTCATTGGAGAAAAGACAACCTCTTTAACAAGTGGTGCTGGGAAAACTGAATATGTAGAAGGATGAAAATTGATTCTTGTCTTTCTCCATGCACAAGAATCAAGTCCAAATGGATCAGTGACCTTAATATCAGACCCAGAACTCTGAAACTGCTAGAGGAAAAAGTAGGGGAAACCCTTTAACATATTGGCATAGGCATAACCATGTTTATTGCTGATCTATTCACAATAGCTAGCTAATGGAACCAGACTAGATGTCCCACAACAGATGAATGAATAATAAAGAAGTGGTACATTTACACAATGCTATGGTAATGGATGCAGTGGTAATGAAATCATTAAATTTGCAGGAAAATGGATGGATCTGGAAAGGATTATACTAAGTGAGGTAACCCAGGCCCAGAAAGCCAAACATCACATGTTTTCTCTCATATGTGGATCCTAGCTACAGATGAGTAGACTTGTATGTGAACTGGAACCAAAAATTGGTAGCAGAGGCCAGTAAGCTATAAAAAGGCTATAATGGAGGGAGAAGTAATGACTTAAGAGGATGGTAATATATATATATATGTATATGTGTACATGCATATATATGTAGAAGAACAGGTTACAGGGAGTAGAAAGGCCTAAGTGAGGACATGGAAAGAAACTGTGTAAAAGAAGGGCAGGGGGAGTCAATCAAAATTCAAGATATTCTGAATAAGACATATGAAAACCTACTTTTTTGAATAATAGCACATACAGAAGCCACAGATTGTTACTAGAACATTTTCAATGCCATGGATGGTATACATTATAGTGAGTTGTTGGCCAGGAAGGTCACCGTTGCCTCCAAAACATTATAAGCTGTTGCTAAGGCCCTTGGTTTCCCTTGAGAAAGAGATGGTAAGACCCTATTGCTGAAGACTTCACATGCCTGAGCAGCAAAGTCACTGAGAAATCAAACTGGTGCTGATGAGAAAACCTTCTCCCTATAGACCAGCCAACTGAAATCTGGAAAAAGATGCACTATATGATGCCTTATGGGGAACAGAACTCATCAGTGGTGAAAAAAATAGTACTGGAAGCCTCAAGTTTGGCCAGGCAGGCCAAATGACCAAATGAGTGCAATAGTGGCATGTCTGCTATGGGGGAAACCAACTGCCCTCTAATTGGACTAGAGGCCCATTCTATGGGAGGGAATACATGCCTGCTACTGAAAACCTAGTCAAAAGCCTATGGCAGGGAGGTCATGAGCCTTAGGGGTATAAAGTCTGCTCTTGTCTGGCAAAATGTATATATATTATTCTCACCAAACTGTCCTGAAAGCTCTACACTTAATATTCATATTCATATATATTAATGCTACTCTCACATCTGGTTAGAGAAGCTTCTCTCTTCAGATGACTATGACCACTGGGATGACCCAAAAGGCAACATAGTGCTGGGAAGAAGGGACAGAGGATTGGTCAGCCCTGAAACATCTCTATCATACCCTACAAGGCTCAGGATCCATTGCATAAGAGGTGTCAGAAAGAATATAAGATCCAAAGGAAGGGTACCACTCTTTACAATGCAACTGTTCAGGCAAAAATCGGCCTCTATATCAATGACCTTGCAGTGCATAGCAATACCTCCACAAGATCCTCATAATAGGAGAAAAAGATGATGACATCAAAATAAAAGTGAGAGTAACAGAGAGAGAGGGAGGATATGATAGAGAGTAGAGTTATGAAGGGCAAAGTGGGAGGGGGAGGAAAATATCATGGTTTATTGCTGTAAGTATAGAAGTTCTCAATAAAAAATTTAAAAACAGGGAGATTGCTCAGTGGTTAAGGGTGCTTACTTGCAAAGCAATATTCAGATTCAATGCAACCCCAACCAAAATTTCAGCACCACTCTTCGTAGATATATAAAAAAAATCTTAAAATTTGTATGGAAGTACAAAAGATAATCAAAACTATCCTCAGTACAAAGAAACCAATGGAGATATTACTATACCTAATTTCAAGTTATACTACAGAACCCTAACAATACAAACATCATAGAGTTAGCACAGAAACAGACACATAGATCAGTGGAATAGGTTAGAAAATCCAGGTTAAGGTCAACATAACTACAGCCACCTGATTTGTGACAAAGAGGCCAAGACCACTCATTGGAGAAGAGACACAACTTTCAACAAATGATGCTGGGAAAACTGGACATCTAATGTAGAAGAATGAAATTAGTCACTTATATCTTGCCATGTAAAAATGTCAACTTTGTATGTATCAAGAACTTCAACATAAGACCTGAAACCATTAAACAAATGGAGAAAAAATAGGGAGAAAACTTCAGTGTATAAGCCCAGGGAAAGATGTTCTAAATAAGACCCTGATTGCCCAGGAAATAAAGCAAAAATTGACAGATGGGACATCACAAAACACAAGAGATATTGTACATCTAAGGAAAGCATCAACCAAGTCAAGAGGCAACTACTAGATGGGAGATAACCTTTGCCAACTCAACATTTGTTAGAGGACTAATATCTAGAATATATAAAGAATTCAAAAACTAAGCAATAAAAAATAGGGCTTGATGGGCTGGAGAGATGGCTTAGCGGTTAAGCGCTTGCCTGTGAAGCCTAAGGACCCCGGTTCGAGGCTCGGTTCCCCAGGTCTCACGTTATCCAGATGCACAAGGGGGTGCACACGTCTGGAGTTCGTTTGCAGAGGCTGGAAGCCCTGGCGGGCCCATTCTCTCTCTCTCTCCCTCTATCTGTCTTTCTCTCTGTGTCTGTCACTCTCAAATAAATAAATAATTTTAAAAAATTAAAAAAAAATAGGGCTTGACAGATGGCTTAGCAGTTAAGACACTTGCTTGCAAAGCCAAAGGACCCAGGTTTGATTCCCCAGGACCCACGTAAGCCAGATGCACAAAATGGCACATGCATCTGGAGTTCATTTGCAGTTTCTGGAAGCCCTGGAGTGCCCATCCTCTCTCTATATCCTCCTGCTTCTCTCTCAAATAAATAAAAATTCTAAAAAGAAAAAGTAAAAATTATAAAAACATCAAATAGCCCACAGAACTGAACAGAGTTGTCAAAAGAAATAATACAAATTACCAATTAACAATTTTTAGAATGTTCAAAATCTTTTTAGCCATCAGATAAATGTAGAATATGACTAATTTGAGATTCTATTTCACCCTGGTCAGAATGGTTTCCATCAAATAAACCCAAGGACAACAAATATGGGTGAGAGTATAGGGAAGGAGGAAGAACAATTATTGACTATTTGTGGGAGAGAAAACTGGTGCAGCTATCATGGAAATAAGTCTGAAAGTTTCTCAAAAAGTTAAACCTCAACATATCAGATGACCCAGCTATACCACTCCAGGGAAAACACCCTAGGGACTCTACACGTTACTATAGAGATAATTACTCAACCATGTTTATTGCCATTATTCATAGTAGCTAGAAAATGGAATCAGCCAAGATGCCCACTAACTGATGAATGAATAATAAAGATATGGTATGTGCAGGGCTAGGAGATGACTTAGTGTTTAAAGACACTTCCTTGGAAAGCCTGATAGCCCAGTTTTCATTCCTCCACATAAAGTCAGATGCACAAAGTAGTGCAGTGGGCTACAAAGATGAACAGATCAGAGTTGAATGTTAGAAATTGATATTTCGGTAGGGTTCAAGTTAAGACTAAACACCAATTCTACCAACTATAAACTAAAATGAGGGAAAGTTGCTGAAACAGGATGGCAGGGAAGACAACTGGAGATAATGAAATTAAGAATCCTCTATAGGTATGCGTAGTCTTAAGTCCTCAAAGCCAGTGACTCATGGTGTACTGACCACAGAAGTAAGGACTACCAGGTGATTTCAGCTGGTGACATGGGAATTTCTTTTTTAGCTCAGTGAGTTTAAGAAAAAGACCAACAGGTCTAGAGGTGCTATGAAGAGCAAAAGAATGTATCAACCTCCAGTTCAATCACTGTAAAAAGAAATAGAAGAAACCGAGACAGGCACCCTGGCTGAGCAGCTGACAGCATTCTGTCTGCTCTGGGAAAGGCACCAGTTATCATTGTGCTTTGTGGGCAGTTCCTTTGTGAATTTTTCTCTTAGCATAGCTAAAATCATGGCTAGCATTTATGCAATATTTCTTATAGACTAGGAACCATAAGTACCTCAGATGAGATTTTTTTCAACAACTCTCCAACTGCCTTATATTCTTGACAGCAGCTAAATATCAAGCACAATGTCCACCCAAGGTTTCAGCTGCAACCTTACACAACATGGTAAATGGTGTCTCCACGTGGTCTGGCCTTAAGACCTCTTGTGATTCTAATAGATTAGTGATGTTCAAAATGGAGGCTGCAGCCAACCTCCCTGTGTGAGCTGCAGCCCCTGCATAGCGCAGACTCTTCTGTTAGCAAAGCTAATGAGAACTGCCATGAGTGCCAAATATTGAATGTGAAAGACAAAGCAACTGTCCAACTTCAGGTTTGATCCTCAGTTCTATGGAGTCCACCTCACCACCCAATTTAATGACAGTGTTTATATTGAATACTAACCTGGTCTAGTGACTTGTGAGAAGTCACAATTTCTCTCTGTTGCTATTTCAAACAAGACTGTAGAAGGGACTAGATCTCTCTTCACCCATTCTTTTTTTTTAATTTTTATTTATTTATGAGAGAGACAGAGAGAATAAGGCAGATAGAGAGAGAATGGGCACTCTCTCCAGGGCCCCATAATAACACTGGAGGCGATCTCCAGACACATGCACTATCTTGTGCATCTGGATTACATGGGTCCTGGGGAATAAAACCTGGATGCTTTGGCTTTGCAGGCAAGCACCTTAATGGCTAAGCCATTTCTCCAGTCCTCCCCCTTCACCCATTATAAGGAACCCCATACTCATGCCTTCATTCTTTCCTCTGGTATCTCCACCTGGGACAGATATAAGTGAGACCCTCAGAGACCAAGATATCAGGAGAAAATCCTGCTTTCTCAGTCCCTATCACACAGCACCACTCCCACTGCTTTTTTAACTCCTAGCTGAAAGACTGGCCAGAAATTGACCAAAGGCTATGAACAATGGCCCAAAGCCAAAAAATTAAAAGATGGAGGCCAGAAAGTCTCTGCAGGTACTAAGGACACCAACAGTGCTGCCAAATGCCACTTTCATGCCCTCCTTGCCCCAGGCAGATGTGGCTTTGGAAAAAAGAACAACAATGTGGACATCCCACATCCAAGGTAGTGTTCCCAACAGATTACATCTGGTAATTCTTCCTTTTCCCCACAGAAAGATATTCTATCCTTTTCAGTCTAGAAAACTAAAGCCAAGGAAATGTTGACCCCAAGGGATAGCTTCTGACACAGAACACATTACTGTTGGATTCAGTTAACAATTTAAGTCCTTGGCACTCGCGGAGAATAACCAAGGTTTCCAAAACTACAGACATCAGATACATGCTTATGCTCTGCCTAATCCCAGCATAAAATCTGCTTGTCCTCCACATTCCACTTTGTCTCTGTGGTTTATGTTTTATGTTGCTGCTATTTAGTTTGGGAGATGCAAACTAAAGATAAACACTGAGAACTAAATTTCTAGTTCTCTGTGAGTGCTTCATTTGGGATGAACATTATTTAAATGTGCTAACTGGTGCTTTAGTAAAGGGAGTTAACTTCTTTGCCAGGAAAGACTGAAGTTTCTTAATATTTACTTGGTGAAGTCCTTAAATCTCAGGATACAACAGCTGGGAAAATTTAGTTGAAAATCCCAAGTTAAGGAATCTGAAAGCTGGAAAATATAGCTCAGTGGAAGAGCACTTACCTATCATGAACAAGACCACAGGTTCTATACCCACCCTGACAAAAGAGCCAGAACTCAGTTTTCAAAACTAACTCAGGCATCAGAGTTCACAGGGCCTGAAACTCCTTCAGGAAGACCTGAGGCCAGAAGAAGCCTGGCCAGCAGCCTTCATTGGGCTGGATTGGGTCTAAGCACTGCAATAAGCCTCTCTAACCGAAAGCGAGAGTAGCATTACTCTATAGTCATGAGCATAAGTATTTAGAGGGCAGTTGGGTGGGCATAGTATACCCATTTAGCCACACAGCAGAAGAATATTTTCCCCTAGGGTTTATGACCTCCTCTAAGTGGGTTTTTGATTAAGTTTTTAGTGCCAGTCATGAATTTCCTCCCATAAAGTAGATCTCAAGTTCAATCACAGGGCAGCTGGTTTTCCCTGTAACAGATGTGCCACCATTGCACCAGTTGATATATTTGGCTTGGTTTGCCAACTATAAAGCTTGTAGTATCCACTGCTGGTTAAGACCATTGATGATTTTTCAAACCCAGTGGGCTACATAGCTCTTTCCAGCATCCTGACAGCTAGGCAATAGGGAGGAGGCTTCTACCTCAGCTCCAGCTTGATTTCTCAGTGACCTGCAGTCCAAGCATGTGGAGTCTTCAGCAATATGAGCTCACCATCTAGTTTTAATGGGCAACCAAAAGCCTGGGCAATAGCCTGTAATGTTTGAGTGGCTTTCGTGTCAATGTGACAGAATACCTGACACAAACAACTTAAGGGGAAAGATTTATTTTGCTACAGTTTCAGAGGATTCATGTCTTGGCCACTTGACACAATGTTTCTGGGCCTGTGGTAAAACAGAACATCATTATAGATGTCAGGAGTCTATGAGGGAGGAATCTGGTAACATCATGGTAGGCAGGAAGAGAATGGGAACAGACTAGAGCAAGATATAGTACCCAAGAATCAACCTCCAGTGACTGACTTCCTCCACCAGGCCTCACTTTCCACAGATCTGCCACCTCCCAATAGTCTATTCATATTTGAACGTAACAATGCGTTAAGCCTTTCATTAAGTGAGAATCCCAAAGACCTAATTGTCCCTGGAAACATCATCACAGAAATACTACTAACCCAGGCATTTCTCAACCCAGTTACACTGACGACCAAAAATACCAGGCTTGGTGGTGCACACCAGTAATCTTAGCTACACAGGAGGCTGAAGTGGGAAACTAAAAAATTCAAGGCTTGCCCAAGCAACATACTGAGACCCTGCCTCAGAATTAAAAGTAAAAAGAGGCCTGAGGATAAAGATCAGTGGAATAGCTAGGTCACATGTGTGAACTTGGGTTTAATCCCCCATACAACAAATAGATAATTAATAAATAAATATCAACTATCATAGAAACAATCAGAAATCACAGACTATCAATATACTTGAAATAACCTAAATAACCAATAGTAGTAGACTGGTTAAAATGAACTTTAACACACCAATTTGACGTCACACACACACAAAAAGACATTTTCTGCATGTGCATAGCATGTGTGGTGTATGTACATGTATGTGCTGGTGAGGCACCCTCTCTGCTCACCTGTAGCACCCCATGCTCTCACCTGCAAAGGCTGGAATACAACATCAGGTATACCCATCCATCACTTACCTGACTGTTTTTCCTTGTGACAGAGAGTCTTATTTCCAGAACTTTCTGTCCCAAATATTAGCAATTTTCCAGTCTCCATTGACCAAAGGACTAGGGTTACAGGCATGTGTGGCCATGCTCAGCTGTGCATATGGGTTCTGGAAACATGAACTCCAGAGTCTCATGCTTGTGCAGATAGCACACCTAACTGCTGAGCCATCTCTCCAGCCCACAAATATGATTCGCTTTTAGGGTTTTTTGTTTTGTTTTGGTTTGGTTTGGTTTTTTGAGTTAGGGTCTTGCTCTATCCCAGTCTGACCTGGAATTCATTATGTAGTCTCAGAGTGGACTAAAACTAAGGGAAATCCTCCTACCTCTGCCTCCCAAGTGTTGGGATTAAAGGTATGCACCACCACACCTGGCCCTCACAAATAACATTTTATTATAATTACAGTAAATAAGAATGCCTACGATTTAATTTTTTTTCAATATAGTAGATAGGGAAAAAGAAAATCTTACAAAGTACAGTGCAGTTCATCCTCAAATGTTTGAAAGAAAAAATGCATATATGTACATAAAAATAATTCAGAAGACTACACATAAAATGTTAACCATATTTATCTTCAGATAATGAAAGTAACTTTAAATTTCTCTTTATGTTTTCTACAATATTTACCTTTTGTCAAATTTAAACAATTAATGCATGTCTTGGTCAATTTCAAGGCTCTCATAAGGGACCTCAATGTGAGGAAATTAATTTGGAGTGCTACCTATAAAAGTTTTATAAGAGCCGGGCATGGTGGTGCATGCCTTTAATCCCAGCACTCAGGAGGCAGAGGTAGGAGGATCACTATGAGTTCAATGCCACCCTGAAACTACAGAGTGAGTTCCTGGTCAGCCTGGGCTAGAGTGAGACCCTACCTCAAAAATCAAAAAAAAAAAAAAAAAAGTTTCATAAGAAATAAAAAGTAAAAGTGGAGCTGGAGAAATGGATCAGGGGTTAAAGTGCTTGCCTGCAAAGCCTAACAACCCAAATTTGGTTCCTTAGTACCCACATAAAGCCAGATACACAAAATGGCACATGCGTCTGGAGCTCATTTGCAGTGGCTGGAGGCCCTGGCACAGCCCATTCTCTCTGCTTCTCTTCTATTTATCTGTTTGCAAATAAATAATATACTTTTTAAAAGATAAAAGTGCTATTTATCCTAAAGCTGTCTGTCATTTTAGTCTGGCTAAAGATTTCTTCTGCATACTGAACTGTAACCTACTTGATATACAGGCAGACAATAACCCCCTCTTGGAGCAAGTAGCTGAATCTCAGCCAATCGCAAGCTACCAACTACTCAAACCATGTTCAAATAAGACACACATGAGCCATAACCAGGTCAGGCTGCCTCTGGGCTTCTCGTCTGTTTCCTGTATGCCACTTCCTTTCCTCTGGCTATAAATATGATTGCCACATGTGGTATGGGGAGGGTGCTGAATCATTTTTAGTCCAGACTGCTGCTAGATTCTAGAATTAAGCAAAATAAACTCAGTTAAAATCTACAAAATTAGGTTGATTTATTGCTAGTTTTGTCTTTCAATGTAGGGAACAGTGAGAGGGTCTAGCAAGTCGTGGCTTCAAGCAGCTAGAACCAAGTAAAAGGAGGGGGTATGAGATTTCCAGAGCCACTCGGTGGCATCTGTGGTGACGAACACAGAGACATGGCTACTTGTGGAACAGCATTGGAAGAAAAAAAGTGAAGAAGCCTGTTGGTTCTTCTGTAGTACACTTCATACCCTCCAGTTCCCTGGGGCACTTCACGCTAGCCAAGCCTGAAGCCACTTAACAAGGGATGTTGGAAAACGTCATATGAAGGGGCAGCCAGCCACCTGTACTCCACAGAAGCTCAAAAGAAGGGTGGGATGCAGAACCATAGGAAGACACTAGGTGACTGGCCCAGAATTATTTCTTTAATCAAGGAAAACAATAAATACTACATTTTAAGGATAAAATTATTATTATTATATTTATAAGGATATTATTATTATATTTTCAAATGCCTTCTTTCTTCCTATTGATTCAAGAAGTAAATAGTTTAGTGACATCCTGCGTGCCCATCAAATGGAGCCATGTGCACACTATCTGGATATACATCACCAGAATTTCTGGAGTGTTGGGGGAAAAAAAAATCCTCCAAATCCAGGTCTCTCTTGTCAGATTTTCACCTCCACCTTTTCAAGTGCATCTCAGCTGCCCCAGTCTTCAGGACGGTATCCACCTGGGCAAAGTGTCCCCTCTCCTCTGTATTTATCCAGGCAGCCCCAAACCATGTGGGTCCCATCTGCTGTCAGAAAGTAACTGCTACCTGGGTAGGTTTAGACATGAGGTTGAGGGAAAGGTGCATTTCAAACAACAAATTAGCCACTTTAGTCATTTCACAGACTTGTGTTTAAGGAGCTACAAATCTTTCAGGAAGTTTAAACGATTTTTATCAAAAAACTTGAAATTCACACAAAGCTATGCTTGACACTGAAACACAAGGAAACGAAAACCCTATCCTTTTCTGCGGAGAGCAGAAAAAAGGTTTCTCATTACTGGCTGCTGAAATAGTCAGGCTGATCCCTGCGAGCAGGCTCGGCTGCAGCGACTCTCCAGCTCTTCTTACCATCAGCAAGATCACTGCCAAAGCCTGGCTATTCTGCCTGCCTGCACAGTTGCACCCAGGCCCCTCCTTCCCACACGCTGTCCTCAGAGCAGCAGAGGCCCTCTAAGATGAAAGAGAACTGTGCTCTCCCTGCTCATCTTCTCCCAATGCCCCCATCTCACGCAGAATGAGTCTCCATCCTTAAATGACCAAAGAGGCCCTGCTGAACAGCACTGCCCCTCAGGCCACAACTTCTATTACTGGATGCTTCAGTTCCTCAGAGATGCCCGATCTGCTTCTGCCTGGAGACTGCCGTAGTCACGGTCACTCTACAGCAGCGTGCTTCGGCCAGACAGCTAAAAGCTCTCGCCTCTTTCATGTCTTTGCTCAAAAAGGGAGGCTAGACTTCTTCACTCCTCCAGAAGTGCTCTGGTCCTAAGCCTTTATTCCCTCCTTTTTTTCTTTTTTCTTTTTCTATAAGGACTTAAGTCTAATAATATATAATTGACAACTTCTATACTTACAGACAATAAACCATGATATTCCCCTCCCCTCCCCCACTTTCCACTTCACAACTCCAAAACAAAAAATTAAAAAAAAAAAAAAAGAACCTCCACACTGATTTCTACAATGGCTGTACCAGATTAAATTCTAACCAACAGTGTAGAAGGGTTCCCCTTTTTCTGCATACTCACCAACATTTACTGTCATTTGTTTCCTTGATGGTAGCCATTCTGACAGGAGAGAGATGGAATCTCAAAGTAGTTTTAATTTGAATATCCGTGATGACAGAGGAAGTAGAATACTTTTTTTAGATGATTATATGCCATCTGTACTTCTCCCATTGAGAACTCTCCATTTAGTTCCATAGCCCATTTTTTTTTTTTATTTGGGTTGTTTGACTTCTAATTGTTCTGTTTTTTGAGTTCTTTGTATATTCTGGATATTAATCCTCTATCAAGTGTATAGCTGGCAAATATTTTCTCCCATTCTGTAGGTTGTCTCTTTGCTGTATTCACAGTGTCCTTTGCTGTACAAAAGCTTTGTAATTTCATGAGATTCCAGTGGTTGTTTAGTGGTTTTATGTCCTGAGCAATTGGAGTTATATTCAGAAAGTCATTGCCTATGCCAATATGTTGAAGGGTTTCCCCTAACTTTTCCTCTGGGAATTTCAGAGTTTCAGGTCTGATAGTAAGATCCCTGATCCACTTGGATTTGATTCTTATGCATGGAGAAAGGCAAGGATCTATTTTTGTCCTTCTTCATATAGATATCCAGTTTTCCCAGCACCACTTGTTGAAAAGGCTATCTTTTGTCCAATGAATATTTTATCACTTTTGTCAAAAAACCAGATGGCTGTAGCTGCCTGGATTAACATTGTGGTCCTCCATTCTGTTCCATTGATCTATATGTTGTCTTTGTACCAATACCATGCTGTTTTTGTTACTATGGCTTTGTAATATAGCTTAAATCTGGTATGGTAATACCACCAGCCTTATTTTTGTTGCTCAAAATTGTTTTGGCTATTCAAGGTTTTTTGTGCTTCCATTGAATTTTAGGATTTGTTTTTTCTATTTCTGTGAAGAATGCCTTTGGAATTTAATGGGGATTGCATTAAATGTGTAGATTGCTTTTGGTAGTATTGGCATTTTCACAACAATTGATTCTTCCAATCCAAGAACATCAGATACCTTTCCATTTCCTTGTATCTTCTTCAATTTCTTGCTTGTTTGTTTTAAAGTTCTCATTGTATAGATCCTTCACTTCCTTGGTTAAGTTTATTCCAAGGTACTTTTTTTTTTTTTTTTTGAGGCAACTGTGAATGGGAGATATTCCCTGATTTCATTCTCCACATGTTTGTTGTTAGTATATAGGAAAGCTACTGATTTCTGTGTGTTTATTTTGTATCCTGCTACATTGTTAAAAGTGTTTATCAGTGCTAACAGTTTGCTGGTAGAATCTTTAGGGTCTTTCATGTAGAGAATCAAATCATGTGCAAATAATGATAATTTGATCTCTTCATTTCTAATTTGTATACTTCTATGTGTGTCTCTTGCCTTATTGCTATAGCTAAGACTTCCAGTACTATATTAAATAGTAGAAAAGCTTCAAGTTTTTCCCCATTTAGTATTATGTTGGCTTTGGGTTTGTCATAAATAGCTTTTATTATGTTGAGATATTTTCCTTCTATTCCCAGTTTCTGTAATACTTTTACTACGAAGGGATGTTGGATTTTGTTGAATGCCTTTTCTGAATCTAATTAAATTATCATGTGATTTTTGTCTTTCAAACCATTTATTTGATGTATTACATTTATCAGTTTGCGTATGTTGAAGCATCCCTGCATCCTTGGGATAAATCCAACTTGGTTGGGGCAAATAATATTTCTTATATATTCTTGTATTCTGCTGGCTAATGTTTTGTTAAGAATTTCTGCATCTATGTTCATGAGGGAGATTGATCTATAATTTTCTTTTTGTGTTCTGTCTTTGTCTGGTTTCAGTATCAATCATCAGTTTGGATAGATAGCTTTTCAGGATAAAGTAATCTTGGTTGACAGTTGTTATCTTTCAGAACTTGGAATATATCATTCCAAGCCCTTCTTGCTTTTAAAGTTTGAGTTGAGTAAACTGCTGTGATCCTGATGGGCTTGTCTTTGTAGGTGACTTGCTTTGTCTCTCTAACTACTTTCAAATATATTTTCTTTGGTTTGTGTGCTTAGTAGTTTAATTATAACATGGTGAGGAGTGGTTCTTTCCAAGTTTTGTCTGTTTGGTGTTCTAAAAGCTTCTTATATCTGCACTGGCATTTCTTTCACAAAATTGGGGAAATTTTTCTTCTATGATTTTGTTGAAAACACCTACTAAGCCTCTGGATTGAAATTCTTCTCCTTCTACTATACCCTGAATTCTTATGTTTGATCTTTTCATAGTGTTTCAGATATGTTTAAATTCCTATTCATACCTTCCTATTAGCTTGTCTTTCTCTTTGTTAGACTACATTTGGTCTGCCATTTGGTCTTCTAGTTTAGATATTCTGTTCTCTCCTTTATCCATTCTACTGCTGAGACTTTCCACATAGTTTTTTATTTGAGTGACTGTGTTCCTCAGAACTAAAATTTCAGCCTGGTTTTTCTTCAGTATTTTTATTTCCTTACTCATGCCTTGTAATGACCTTGTTTTTTGTCAGTCAGCCTCACTACCTTTTCAGGTGGCTTCCAATCTCACCAATGCTGAGTGCCCACCTTGATCCCTCTGTGCTGTGGAGCTGGAGTTCTGATCAGCTGTGCTGGACGTACTGCCGGCAAGGGCTGAATGCCAGAGGTTCCCAGTTCTGTTGGTGGGGGATGGGAGATGCAGAAGCCTGGAGTTGCTCACACAGTCCCACCTGTGTCCCTTTCAGTAGCTCCTTAGTTGATCTCGGCTGTCTCCCCTTCAGATTTCTTGACTTTGCAAGGAGGCTGATGAGGTTGGAAAATCCCCTTGTTTGGTCTCTCTGCCACTGCAGCTCGGTGTGCCTGAAAGGGTGATGACTGGGGGGGGGGGGGGGGGGGGCGGGGCATGGATCCTGTGTATCAGTGGGCCCCAAGCGCTTCAGTGGGATTCTGGCCATTTTCCTCCTTCATGATGGATCTTGGTCTCTCCTGCTTCTCTGTGGTGTCTAAGAATAACCTATACTACTTCACTTTTCAGAAAAAGAGTATATTTTGCTGTGGTTTTGCCTAAATCCCTCCCTAAGCTGCTCTGGCATGGCTCCTATGCCACCATCTTACCTGGAAGTCCTTTATTCCCTCCTTTTTGAGGAGTGAGGTGGTTGGGTCAAGGTAGAATCTCCCTCTAGTCCAGGCTGACCTGAAATTCAATATGTTGTCTCAGGCTGGCCTCAAACTCACAGCAATCCTCCCACCTCTGCCTCCCGAGTTCTGGAATTAATGACATGAGCCACCACACCTGGAAATTCCTTCCATTTTTAAAAAGAAAATGTGTTTTTTATTTACTTGACAGAGAGTATGGGAGCACTAGGGCCTCTTGCCTCTGCGAACAAATTTCAGATGGATGTGCTTTACATGGGTTCTGGGGAATCAAACCTGAACCAGCAGGTTTTGCAAGCAAGTGCCTTTAACCACTGAACCATCTACCGCCAGCCCCTTAACTGCATTCTAGTATGTTATGTGATTTAGTGTACTATTATCTGCATCCTCCTATTAGAATATGTAAACTCCTCCTAAGCTGGGACTTTTCTGTTTTGAGCCTGAATGTGTGAGTAGCGCCACACAGACAGGAGCGCCGTGCCAGCGACCATGCGTACTGGAGGAGCACACATGGGCATGAACAACTGGAAGAACAGCAGCACGTAGCCAAGGAGGGCAGAGAGGAACCTGCTGGGTCTGAAAGGTCAGACAGACAAAGATTCCAGGAAGAAGTTCCTCTAAGCCCAGGAAAACTCACTCCATTGCAATCCTTCTTTCTTTATTTTAACCTCTCACTTCATAGTGGCTCTTTTCCTTGACATTAAAAACTTGTTCAAATGAGGCCCATCTTGCAGCACAAGGAAAAAAAAAATTACGCTCCTTCTACAGTATGCCTTCTGTAGCTACCCTGCAGTCTTCCTTCAGTGATGGCCAAAGTTCTTGTTGGCTTTGAACCTCACATTTCTTTGTCAGCTTTCTGTAACCTAATTGCTCCTCAGAGCAAAGACTCTCATTTTTTCATGGTCAAATCCAATGGATAGTTTTCAGCCTTTTACTAACTTGTCCTTTCTATCAATTTAGTGTATATCGACTCTCCTCCCCCTCCCTTCTGCACCTCACCCCTCCAGCTCATACTTCCCACCGTAGTGTCTACTCCACATGCTTTTTAAAAATAATTTATTTATTTTATTTGCAAGAAGAGAGGGAGACAGAGACAAAGAGAAGAGAGACAGGCAGAGAGAAAATAGGCATGCCAGGGCCTCTCGCCACTGAAAACGAGCTCCAGACGCATGCACCACTTTGGGCATCTGTATTTACATGCGTGCTGGGGAATCAAACTCAGGTTGTTAGAGTTTGCAGATAATTCTCTCCAGCCCCCCAATATGCTTTTAATTGCCAGTCACATCTTTCCCTCTAACCTCCATTGTAATCCATATCCTGATGGCTGATCTCCCAGATTCATGGCTGGATTTATTGCCAACTCACACGAATCAAAAGCACCCTGCAGTCCATATATTAAAAAATCTCTTCTTCCTGAAAACTTGTTTTGTGTCACCCATTTCTGTGAAAGACCCTACCCTGAGAGTAAACCATTTCATGAAACTAATTCTTTGTTTTCAACATGTGTGTATGGTGGGGGTAGGACACATGCATGTCATAGTGCATATGTGCAGGTTAGAGGACAACCTCAGTGTGTCAGCCACCTTTCTGTCTTCTTTTTGAGACAGGGTTTCTCTTATTGTTTTGCCATTAGATAAGCCAGGTCCAGCTGTCCCACAAGCTTCCAGATTCTCCCAGTCCTGTCTTCCATTGTCATAGGCACATTGGAATTGAAGACACATATACCATTTTTGCATCTGGCTTTATGTGGCTGCTGGGGAATTGAATCAAGTTTACAGGCTTGTGAAGCAAGCACCTTTAAGTGCTGAGCCATCGACCCACAACCACATTTTGAGCCCTTGCTTTCTGTCAACCACAACCTATAGGCTGTTTTTAGCCTGTTGAGGCAAAAGCTGTTTGCAGAACACTCTGTGATTTTGATGACACTATGCTTTGAAAAAAAAAGACATCTGTGTCTGATCCCAAAATGCTGGGAATGGTGTTTGTGGTGTCTATTCTCCAGCTGTTAGGGAGGTCTAATATTCATCTGTAGCCTCAAGTTGGCCAAGATGTCTCTTGCTTCTGAGATAGGGAAGTTGCCATTTACTTCATTTTGTATAAGCTGTTATCTGCATAAACTCTGCATGAACCCTGTACACAGAGCTGTCTAATGAAAGTTCTACATGCTACTGCCTCCAGGTTCTTGTGCAAAAAAATCACCTAGAGTTCCCTGGTTCTATTGACTTGCACCAGTCTCAGCTCAACTCCTCAACACCAGTCACTCAGGACCTTAAACAGGTTCAGTTGGAGCCAGGCTGTGGCCAAATGTGAGGCACCCCTCAGGGGAAGAAAAAAAAGAAAACAATTTTTATGAACTCTCTAAATATATAGACAAATATTGCCACTGTCTACATCCACAGGGCACTCTGGGAATACAACAATAAAAAGTTTTAAAATCTTTAAAATAAGCTTACCAAAGAGGTAAAATTATTCCTCTAAATATTTGGTTTTGTAAAATCATTACTTTAGCTATCCAGTCATTACAAACTCATACCTATTGGTAGATAGAGACCTGAAGGGGCCCATAGACACTACAAAAGATGAAATTAATTGTGGAAGATGATCTGCCCTCCACCCCACCATGGCCTTCATTCTCAGAGTCTCCTGTCTCCAAGAAAGATATTAAACCTCAAACCACCTCTGTGCACTTCATGGTAAAATCACAAGTTTCAAGTCAATACATTAAAAAAAAAAAAAAACCATATTTGAGCCAGGCATGGTGGTGCAGGCCTTTAATCCCAGCACTTAAGAGGCAGAGGTAAGAGAATCATCATGAGTCCTAGGCCAACCTGAGACTACTTAGTCAATTCCAGGTCAGCCTGAGCTCAAAAAACAAAACAAAACAAACAAACAAAAAAAAAGTTCTTAGCCCTGGACCCAAAGACTTAAATGAGAACGTCAAAGAATTCAGACATTTCCCAACAACACCCATTCTATCCTGACAAACATTTTAATATGTCCTGTGCCCATACATTTAGCTCCAGTACCACTATCATTGTTCTAAAGCTAATCACCATTTCCCTACCACTTTCCCTGTGCCCAGTATTGTTCTCTCTAACTCATCATCCATCTTGCCACAGTGATCTTCATGAAAAGCAACCTCGGCTAAAACTCTCAAGTGACATTTTTCTGCATACACAACCTTTGACCCATTAGTCTCCTGTCTCTCCGTGCCCTTATACTCCCACCCTTTCCCCAAACTTCTGTCAGTACCTTTGTACTCCTACCGCCTCTCCATACTTCTCTCTGTGCCCTTACACGTCAAACCCTCTCCGTTAACATATCCCTATGCTATGGTACTCCTGCCCTCTCGCCTGACTTCTCTAGGTACCCTTGTACTCCTAACCTTTCCTCTGACTTCACCCTTTGGTGCTGTGTTCAGATATTGTTGAACTAATTGCAGTCCCCCAAAAGCATACTGGAACCTGGATGCTCTCTTCCCCAGACGTTTTGTCCAGTGTTTACTCTGTCTTGCAGTGAAATGGGCTACACCACTTTGCAGCAGTGTTACTTTGGGAGAACTATAGCATTTCTCTCTACTTTGGTTTCCTTATCTGCAAAATAGTGGTCACAATAATAGTTTTATGATATAGAACCACTCCTAACATACAGAAATTCTTCTCACAAGTAGTCTTCTGCTTTACCTTAAGGCAGAACTCCAAGGTGGCACCCATGAATCCTCCCCCACAACCATAGCACCCAAATGCTCCCTTGGCTTACATGCTTAGGGTCACCCCCTCACCTGAGTGGTGAGGACCAAGAACATTATAAGCCTCACTCCAAAGTTAAAGTACATTATAAGACAAATGGAAAGAGAAATTATAGATAAATTCCCACATCAATTGATTATTTCCTCCAATTTTTTATTATTAACAACTCCCACGATTATAAAATATATCCCATGGTAATACCCTACCTCCTCCCACTTTCCCCTTTGAAACTCCATTCTCCATCATATCTCCTTCCCCTCTCAATCAGTCTCTCTTGTTTTGATGTCATAATCTATTCCTCTTATTATGATGGTCTTATGTAGGTAGTGTCAGGCACTGTGAGGTCATGGATATCCAGGCCATTTTATGTCTAGAGGAGCACATTGTAAGGAGTCCTACCCTTCCTTTGGCTCTTATATTCTTTCCACCACCTCTTCCTCAATAGATCCTGAGCCTTGGAAGGGCTAATCAAAATCTAAGAGGATATAAATAAATCATATGGAAACCTACTTTTCTGGACAATGAAACACTCAGGAGCCGTAGATTGTTGGTAGAAAATTTTCAGTGCCAGGGATGGGATAACTTCTAGTTGGCCAGGGAGGTCCCTTATGCCCCCAAAACATTATAGGCCATTGCCAAGGCCCTTGGTTTCCCACCAGGAATAGATGATAAGACCCTATTGCTGAAGACTCCACATACTTGGGCTGCAAGGCCACTGAGAAATTCTGCTGAAACTGACCTGATAACCTCCTCTATGTAGACCAGGTGACAGAAAGCAGGAAGAAGCCATTCTGCATGCAGTTCAGTAGAAGAAAGAGAAAACACCAGTGAAGATATTCAACATTGGACACTGAAAGCCTTATATTTGGCCAGCCAGGCCAAATGAGCCAATGGGTGCAATAGTGGCATGTCTGTCATGGTGGAAACCAGCTGCCCTCTAATTGAACTGGATGCCCACTCCATGGGAGGGAATACATCCCTGATACGGAAAACTTAAAACAGGGGTAGTCATGAGCCCTAAGGGTGCAACATCTGCTGCTGGCTGCCTAAAAGTATATACTATGCTTATCAAACTGCCCAGTAATCACTTCTCTTAATGTTCATGCTACTCTCACTTTGGGTAGAGAATCTTCTCTTTTCAGATGGCAGTGACCTTGGGATGACTCAAAAGACATCATGGTGCTGGAAAGAAGTGACCAGAGTACTCAGTACTGCAATATCTCTATCACCACATCAATTGATTTTAACTGCAATGAAAAGGAGTTTATCCTGGATGGGCGGATCATCACATAAGCCTTAAAAAGATGTGGGATCCCCTGAGGGAAAGAGTCTATGGTAGCTTTTAGACCTCTAGTCTACACACATGGCCTTTAGGAAGAAAGCCATGTATGAGATGCCCATGTGGGCAGAATGTGAGGCAAGCTATAGGAGTGGAGCAGGATACCCAAGTTGCTTCTAGGGATCATGAGAGGTGGAGTAGTTCTGGCCTAAGATGAGGACTTCTCTTCCAAGTACCTTGTTCAGTTGACTGTTGAGATACCACCATTGCATGCAGGGCTACAGGGAAGAAAACTAGAAAACAATATGGGAGCTTTTCCCTATTGTGTGGTCTTTACTCTGGAGCAGTGTCCTAGACATCACTTCCTAGACCCTCACTTAGATATCCTAAACTAGGTATGTGGCCACATTACCTGCCCAGGATGCTCACAAAGACTTCTTCCTGGTAGACTTTGTCACCCCTACTACCAGAAGGAGCAGAGATTAGCCATTAGATAGGCCAATCTCTTGGAAAGACTGAAGTCCTAAAAAGTTCATGACTTACTGCCCCTGTGTTTGAACCTCTCATAGCCAAGTCCTCGAGGGTCCTGACCCCAGTAGTCTATAGCCCCCTACTAAACAATCTTTGGGGGAAGCAGAGGCTTGAGGCAATGGCCTGCTATTCCACCCACTCCACTAGAATCCTGCAAATTACCTTTCCTTCCCTTCCTGTCCTGTGGCCCCAAAATACAATTACTAGTTATGCCATACCATTAATACCTTCCTTTCCATAGAAGAAGAGCATTATTGCACCACTTGGTAGCAGGATTTCTTTTTTTTTTTTTTTAAGATTTTTTTTTTTACTTTACTGTCTTTATTTATTTATTTATTTATTTATTTGAGAGCGACAGACACAGAGAGAAAGACAGATAGAGGGAAAGAGAGAGAGAGAATGGATGCACCAGGGCTTCTAGCCACTGCAAACGAACTCCAGACGCGTGCGCCCCCTTGTGCATCTGGCTAACGTGGGACCTGGGGAACTGAGCCTCGAACCGGGATCCTTAGACTTCACAGGCAAGCGCTTAACCGCTAAGCCATCTCTCCAGCCCAGGATTTCTTAATAGAGGTTTTAATTTTAAAAAAAGGTAAGGGGAAAGAATGAATGGAGAGTTGGAAATAGGGAAAGAGGAGGTCATGATTCTATAGAAAAGATGTAACTTAGAGATGTTGTATCTAAGAAATGGAAAAACAGAGGAGGAGGAAAGTATGGGAAGAGATTTTAGCCATGACATAGAAGCAGAAGTAACCAGTTGTTGGTAGACAGAGAAGTGGATGAGTAGAAGTGAGTTTAAGACACAGATTGCAACACAAGGGAGTTTGGTCCAAACTGTCTAGAAATTTGGATTATTATCCTAGAAAGAAGCACAGTCCCTTCATTCCCGGAAGTGGTACTAGGAGCCCTCTGCTGAGCAGAACAGAACAGATGCAGCTAGAGATGGTGCAGGAGGGAAATTGGAGTTGAGGGGAGACCTGCGAACTGTTCATGCATAGGATCACAATCATGATCTGGGTGTCGTAAATGCTAGTTGCTTCTTCCCTGTGGGTGAGATGTTTTGCAAATGGAAGTGGTTTATCACTGTCCTGTCTATGCAATTGCAAAATAGCACTTCCCTCACATTCATGAGAACTCATGGCAAGTTTCCAAAAGGTTAGTTATGTTTAATGCTTTTGCTGATTTTGTGATACCAGATCCTTTAGCTCCAGATATTTTCTTTAGAAATCAAATTCCTTTCATGTGGCAAAACCTGCACTCCTCTGTGTGAAAGAATCCCATGCTACTAACCCATATAGATCTGTTATGATATTCAGAGTCATCTCAACTCTTTCTTGCTATGTTTCTGAAATGCTAAACTATAATTCCAATCTGCTCATTTCTTTCCACCTAAGTCTACAAGCCACAGTGATATCCACCAGCCCACATGTATTACTGGAACTGGAACAGCCAAGGGTGTACAACCAAAAATGCATCAGACCCTCCAGGCAGAAACAGTGCTGGAAACAGACCTCACTAAAGACCAATGACCTGCGCTAAGCTTGTGATTTTGCAGAAGAGCAAATTGAAGCCAGAAATATGAAGAACTTTGAAGGTCATAAAACAATTTCCAGAATCTGCTATTGACAAACCTGGTTCCACGGAAAGACTGAAGCCCTAAGATGTTAATGACTTAAAACCAAGTGCTTTGACTGTTTGCACATTTTTGGCCCCATTTCAGTCTGCTTTCTGGAATTTAACAGGCATTTCCTGAGAAGCCACAGTAGGGGTTATGAAAGAGAACAATATGGTGGCCCTGCCAAGAATGGTGGAATGCACTGGGTCATTTATCTCTTCAGGTCCAGCTCCCATCTGTAAAAGAAAAGCAGATTCTCCAGTGGAGAATGAAGTCAGCAATGGTTAAATGGCATAACTATTATTAATTTAGAGAGAATTAAAAGGGTTTAGACACTCTTATAGTCTAAGGTTAGTGGGAGGTTGACAATGGAAAGCAAAATCATTATCTGGATATGATTCTGACTTGTTCCCCAGTTCCAGATATGATTTTCATTCCACTGAGCAGACCTGTTAGCCAGTCTAAGAGCAATTGGTTACCCACAATGGCTGTGTGCCACTGTTGCACTTGTATGAGCATTACGTCAGGTTTGCTTCTGAGTCACTTAGACTTTGAGTTGCTTGGACAGATGTTGGCCACTTTCCCCCGGTAGCTCATGTAGCACCTTCCAGCACTAGATGGGCTAATTGTCTGGGGACTAGCTCTCCTCTAGATTCCAACCAAGTCTCTCCATGGTCCATGCCAACAGTGTTTAATGTAGTTAACAGTAGGGTCTGACCATTAACCTCTGGTGAGTAATCAAGTGCTCTGACAGACGTGGAGATCTAGCAGTTATTTCTGATCAACAGCTCACTGTGGATGTAAACCACTTCCTGGTACAGGGAATTACAGTGACAAGGGAAAAGAAAAAAGAAAAAGACAGAGAAGTGAGAGAGAAACAGGAGACACTTGAGGTTAGATTTTATCTCATTCTCTCCAAGGCCCTTTGATTCAGATGCTCCCTTTTAATCTGACTTCTAGGATATGGGATTCTATGGTACCAGATCAATTTGGGTTCAGTTTTATGTGTCCGCCCACCCCACGCCCCCCCCCCCCGTGCCCTTTTCCTTCCCCAAGTCCTACCCTCTGTATTGTCCAAGCAGCAAGATGCTATTCAGTTATGTCAGCAATTTGGGCTGATCCAGGCTAGGAACTGCAAATGAGTGTGATCGTGCGACAATTGTCTTTCTGTAATTGTATGAGTTCACTTAGAATGATCTGTTCCAGGGACTAGAGAGATGACTTAGCAGTTAAGTACTTGCCTGTCAAGCTTAAGGACCCTAGTACGTGGCTTGATCCCCCAGGACCCACGTGAGCCAGGTGCACAAGGTGGCGCATGCATCTGGATTTGGTTTGTAGTGGCTGGAGGCCCTGGCATGCCCATTCTTTCTCTCTCTATCTGCCTTTTTCTCTGTCTGTCTTTCACTCTCAAATAAATAAATTAAATAAACAAAAATATTTTTTAAAAAGAATGATCTGTTCCAAGATAGACCATTTTTCTACAAATTTCATTGTGTCACTTTTTCTTACTGCTAAGTAGAATTCCATCATGCAGATATACCACATCTTGGTTATCCATTCATCCAATGATGAGTACCTGGGTTGATTCCAGTTTTTAGCTATTATAAGTTGAGCAGCTATAAACATGGTTGAGCAAATATATCTCTGAACTGAGATGTGGAGCTTTTAGGGGAAAATTCCCAGTAAGGGAATATCAGGGTCTATTGGTGACTCTATATTCATCCTTTACAGGAGTCCCCATATTGATTTTCACAGTGGTTGTAAGAGCTTACATTTCCACCAACAGTGAATGAGTGTTCCTATTTCTCCACAGCCTTGCCAACATCTGTTTTCATTTGATTTTTTTAATGTTTACTATCCTTACTGAGGTAAGGTGGAATCTCATAGTTGCTTTAATTTGCATTTCCCTAATGGTTAGGGATGTTGAACATTTTCATAAGTGTGTATTAGCCATTTGTAATTCTTTCTCTGAGAACTCCTTGTTCAGTTTTCTGCCCCACTTTTGGAGTGGGTTGTTAGATTTGTTTGTTTGTTTGTTTTGTTTGTGTTTTTTGAGGTAGGGTCTCACTATAGTCCAGGCTGACCTGGAATTCACTATGTTGTCTCAGGGTGGCCTCGAACTCACAATGATCCTCCTACCTCTGCCTCCCAAGTGCTGGGATTAAATGCCACACCCAGTGGTTGTTTGATTTTTTTTTTATTGTTTAGTTATTTGAGTTCTTGGTAGATTCTATATATTAAGCTTCTGTCAGTGTATTGCTGGCAAAGATTTTCTCCATTCAGTGGGTAACCTATTGGCTCTGCTTATGGTATGTTTGCCTGTGAAAAACCTTTTTAGCTTCAAGAGATCCCATGGGTTGAGTGCTTGTTTAATTTCCTTGCCTACTAGGGTTTTGTTCAGGAAGTCTTTTCCCAGGCCTATATTGTGGAGAGTGCCCCTTACTTTTTCTTTCTGTAGTTGAAAAGTTTCCGGTATTATATTGAGGGCTTTAATCCATCTGGACTTGATTTTTATGTATGGCAAAATGAGTGGATCTAATTTAGTTTTTCTACATATGGTCATCCAATTTGACCAACACCATTTACTGAAGATGCTGTCTTTTCTCCAGTCTACATTATTGGCACCTTTGTCAAAGATCAAACAGCTGTAGTTGCTTGCCCTAAGGTCTGGGTCTTCAATTCTGTTCCAGTGATCTATGTTTCTTATTCCAGTACTATGGTGATTTTGTCACTATGGCTTTGTAATATAGCTTTAGATCAGGTATGGTGTTTCTTTTGCTGAGGATATGTTTGGGTATCCGAGGCCTTTTGCCATTCCATATGAATTAGGAGATGGTTTTTTTCAATCTCTATGAAGAATGATGCAAGTCTTTTTATTGGTATTGCATTAAATCTTTATATATTGCTTTTGGTAGAATTTCCATTTTTCAATATTAATTTTACCTGTCCAGGAGCATGGGAGTATGGGAATTTTTCCATCTTCTCAGCTCCTCCTCTATTTCTTTCTTGAGTGTTTTTATGTTTTCATTATATAGGTCTTTCACATCCTTTGTTAGTGATATTCCAAGGTGTTTAAAATTTTTTGTTGCTATTGAAAATGGTACAGCCTCACTGATTTCTTTCTCTTTATTTGTCCTTTGTACATAGAAAAGCTACTGACTTTCATGCATTGATTTTGTATCCTGTCACTTTGAATAAGGAATTTGTCACCTTTAGAAATTTTGAGGTAGAGATTTTTCAGGTCACTTATATAAAGGATCATGTCATATGCAAATAGAGTGAGCTTGACTTCTCCCTTTCTAATTTCAATCTCTTTTATTTCTTTCTCCTGTCTTATTGTTTGGGCTAGTATTATGTTGGTGAGCAGTGGTAAGAGTGGGTACCCCTGTCTTGTTCTCAATCTCAGTGAGAACTCCTTGAATTTTTCCTCATTAAGTATTATTTGGGCTTTGGGAGCTTTATATATAGCCTTTATTGTGTTGACATATAAACCTTCCATGCCTATTCTTTTTTTTTTTTTTTTTTTGAGAAGAACAGTCTTCGTATTATTTTAAGATTTTTTTTTATTAGTTATGTACACAGTGTGTAAACAGCTATGTTGGTACCATTGTTAGCCTCCTCCCTGTTCTACCCCCTCCACAGGGACCCTCCACATTGGGGAATATAGGTTGTGCATTGTGGAGTTAGCCATCAGTTATGAGTAAGAGGCAATTCCTCTGTAAATAATGTCCCAACATATGGCTTTAACAATCATTCTGCCCCCTTGTCATGAATTTCCCTGAGCCATGTTGAGTTCGTTTTATGTCTACTTCAATGATGAGGTATTGGGGACATCTGCATCTCTGGATATCTGGTTTGGTAGGGGGTGAGTGTTCTCTGTGTCTATCTCCTTCACTCTTGTGCTGGTACCGTGTTCACTAAGAAAGCAGCATTCTTGCTCACTACCCCAATTACTCTGTGGTTTCAGCTGGGGCCCTGGTGAGGTGCAATGGGCTAATTCACTCCTCAGGATCTGTGACCATCTGAAAAAGAGAAGCAAACTCTCTAATAGAAAGATTATCCCATTTATCTGGTGCTGACTTCACTCTCCATGCCTATTCTTTCAAGTGTTTTGATCATGAAGTGCTGTATTTTGCCAAAGGCCTTCTCTGCATCAAGATAATCATTTGGTTCCTATAGTTCAGTTGATTTATGTGGTATATTATGTTCACCTATTTCCATATGTTAAACCATCCTTACATTGCTAGGATGAAACCTACTTGTTCAAGGGGGATAAGGCTTTTGATGTGTTATGGAAATTTGTTTGCAAAGATTTTGCTTAGGATCTTTGCATCTAAGTTCATTATGGATATAGGCCTATAATTTTCTTTCCTTGTTGCCTCTCTGTTGGAATTTGGTAGTAGGGTGATGCTAGCTTCATAAAAGCAGTCAGGAGGATTCCCTGGTCTCTGATTGTGCAGAATAGTTTGAGAAAAATTGGTTTCAGTTCTTCTATGAAGGTTTGATAACATTCAGCTGAGAAGCCATCTGGTCCCGGACTTTTCTTTTTGGGAAGGTTTTTGGTTACCTTTTCAATCTCCACAAATGTGATACCTTTGTTTAAAAGATTAATCTGGACTTCTGGCCAAGATGGCGACCACCTAACTTCACCGCACAGCCCCAGGTAAGAAAGCCAAGCATTAAGGGCTCACCGGGTCTTTTCACGGAGAGCAATCTCAAATAGATTGCCAGAGGGAGGGCACAGAGGGGAAGAAAACAAGGAATCACTGATTCCCTCACTCATGGGAAGCCCGAGTCCCCCAAACCCCCCAAGCAGCTGCCATACCCAAAGTCCCAGTTTAAGGATATCCCTGTACTTATTTTAGGAAAGGGGACCCAGGCCAGCATAGTTCCACTTGGTTCACTGCACAGTCATGATCACCCTGCCCCCACCACATGTGACCTTGGGCAAGCTGCGCCTACTGGCCCGCTGAAGCTCAGGCTCCATTTTCCAACCAAAGGTGCACTGCTCATACCCATTTGTGCAGCTTAGCCAGCTCTCTCTGCCCATTTGCTCACTTAGGACTCAGGTCACCACCCATTTATGCGTGAGCCCAGGCCCATTCCACCCACCCACCCAAACTCAGGTTTGCCCTGCTGAACCACAGTCCAAGCTCAGGTGCAAGCCCCTCCCTGTCTGCCTCACCAGCTGATTGCCATTGCCCTGTTGCGCACGAGCTCAGACTGATTCTTGGTCCCAGTGTTCCGCCACAGGCAAGTTTAGGCTGCTGCAGTGCTTGGTGCTTCAGAGTCCCTCCTACTGCCAGTGCAGGCAACTTTGACTCATCACTGCATGAGAGCTCAGGCTGCTTTGGCATTCTGCTAAGTGAGAGCTCAGAGGGGTTGGCATCTACCTCAGGCAGCTTCAGCTTCACACTGTACTTAACCTCACACTGATCCACCCACCTACGTTCTAGCTCAAGACCACACAACCCTTCTGTTTGCCTGCCAGCTAGCCCAGGCCAGCTCCTCCAAAAGGCACCATTTCCCTTGCCCATCCAGACCACAGTCCAACTCTTCCTGCTCATACACTGTGATGGGCAGACCACAGCACAAAAGAAATAACATGAAAAATCAAATGCAAGAAAATCCAGTTAGATCACCCAGTCCTAGAATGAACATCTCTAATCAAAACATAGAAGAGTCATTAGAATACCAAAGAACACCAAAATGAAGCTATGAGCAATGCAACCCTGACCAAGCTACTAGTAGAACTTGCAGAAAAGCAACAAAGGACTGATAATCTTGTGGATGCTGCAATCACTAGACTAGACCTAATAGATAAGAAAATGAAAGGAATTCAAAGACAGTTAAGAGATATGAAAGAGTGAAAAAAAAGAGGACCTCAAAAATCAGCTGGTGATGCTGAATAATGACATAAAGAAATGCAAGGATGAATTCCAAGAAGCATCAAGAAAATCAGAAAATGGTATGAAAAGGGAGTTTGACAGAGGGATGGGAACTATACATAGAAATCTAGTAGAAAATGCTAACCTACCTGAACAAATCCAAAACTCTCAAGAATAGAGTCAGCCATGTGGAGGATAGAAACTGTGATCAGGAAGACAAGATGGAAGAAACAGTTCAAGAATACAAAAGTTTCAATAACTTCAAAAGTTTCTGTGAACAGAACATGAGGGAATTGTGGGATACCCATAAACGTCCTAATATCATAAATCATAAAACAAAGGGCACTACAGTTCATAAACCAAAACCTATGTAACAATAAAACAGAAATAACCACCAACACCATCATAGTTGGGGACTTCAATACACCATTATCAGTAGTAGACAGATCAACCAAACAGAAATTCATTGGAGAAGTAAGAGAGCTCAACAAAACCATGGATCACTCAGACCTAATAGACATCTATAGAACATTCCATCCCAAATCCACAGACTACATATTCTCAGCAGCCAATGGAACATTCTCTAAAATAGATCATATACTGGGTCACAAAGCCTACCTCCATATATTCAGGAAGATTGACATAATTCCCTGCATGATATCATCTCACAATGCTATATTGCTACAAATTAAAAACAAAAGATCCACCAAGAATCCCATCAGCTCCAGTAAACTGAACAGCACACTTTTAAACAATAAGTGGATAGTGGACGAAATAAAAAATAATGGCATTGCAAACTTTTTAGAAATGAATGACAATGAGAACACATCATACCAAAACTTATGGGACACAATGAATGCAGTCTTCAGGGGAAAATTCACAGCACTAAATTCCTTCATAAAAAAGACAGAGATCCCAAATCAATAAACTAATCATCCACTTAAAGGCAGTGGAAAAGCAAGAAAAATCCAACCCTAAAAGCTCCAAAAGGAAAGAAATAATTAAGATCAGAGCAGAAATTAATGAACTGAAAACTAAGAAAACAATTAAGAAAATTGACAAACCAAAGAGATGTTTCTTTGAAAAAATAAACAAGATTGAGAAACCCCTGGCCAATTTGATCAAGCAAAAAAGCAATGCTTCAAATTAACAAAATTTTAAATAAAAAAGGAGAGATCACAACAGATATGAGTGAAATTGGGAAAATCATCAGGACTTATTTCAAAAACCTCTACTCCACAAAACTGGATAATACGGAGTAGATGGATAAATTCCTGGACACATACCATATATCAAAGCTAAACTCAGAGCAGATTAATCTGCTAAGTAAACCAATCACACTCATTGAGATTGAAAAACTAATACAAAACTTCCCCAAAAAGAAGAGTCCAGGACCAGATGTCTTCTCAGCTGAATTCTATCAAAGCTTCATGGAAGAACTCAAACCAATCTTCCTCAAACTGGGTCACACAATGGGAGAACAGGGAAATCTTCCCAACTCCTTCTATGAAGCTAGTATCACCCTAATTCCAAAACCAGGCAGAGGTGCCACAAGAAAAGAAAACTACTGGCCTATTTCCCTGATGAACTTAGATGCAAAGATTCTGAACAAAATCCTTGCAAAGCTAATCCAACAATACACCAAAAGCATTATCCACCTTGATCAAGTGGGATTCATCCCAGGAACGCAGGGGTGGTTCAACATAACCAAAATCTGTCAATGTAATACACCACATAAACAAGGTTAAACACAAAAACCACCTGATCATCTCAATAGATGCAGAAGTGGCCTTTGACAAAATACCACATCACTTCATGATCAAAATATTGAAAGGAACTGGCATAGTTGGTTCATATTTTAACATAATAAAGGCAATATGCAAAGCTCCTAAGGCCCAAATGATACTTAATGGAGAGAGACTGGAGGAATTCCCATTGAGATCAGGAAAAAGACAGGGTTGTCCACTCTTACCTCTGCTCTTCAATATAATACTGGAAGTCCTAGCTCAAGCAACAAGACAGGAGAAAGAAATAAAAGGAATACAATTTGGAAAGGAAAAAGTTAAGTTATCTCTATTCACTGATGACATGATTGTATATGTAAGAGACGTGAGAGACTCCATCCCAAAACTCCTGAAGGTTATTAACTCCTATAGCACAGTAGCAGGACACAAAAATGCATACAAAACAGTAGCCTCTCTATATGCAAATGACAAAGAGACAGAGAAAGAAATAAGGGACATGGTCCCATTTTCAGTAGCAAAAAACATAAAATAAAATACCTTGGAATAACATTTACCAAGGAAATGAAAGATGTATACAATGAAAACATAAAAACACTAAAAAAAGAAATTGAGGAAGACTTGGGAACATGGAATGACCTCCCTAGCTCCTGGATAAGCAGAATTAACATTGTGAAGATGGCAATCCTACCAAAGGCAATATATAGATTTAATGCAATTCCAATTAAAATACAAATGTTGTTCTTCACAGAGATAGAAAAAATGATCTCAAATTTCATATAGAAAGGCAGAAGGCCTTGGGTATCCAAGCATATTCTCAGTAAAAGAAATACTCCCGGTAGCATCACCATACCTGACCTACAACTATATTACAAAGCTATAGTAATAAAGAGAGCATGGTACTGGCATAAACAGGAGTATAAACCAAAGGAATAGACTTGAGGACCCAAACTTTGGGTCAAGAAACTATAGCTACTTGATACTTGATATTTGATAAAGGCCCTAAAAATATAGGCTGGAAACAAAAGATAGCACCTTCAACAAATGGTGCTGCACAAACTGGATAGCCATATACAGGAAATTGAAACTTGATCCACCCATCTCACCATGCACAACACTCAAGTCCAAATGGATCAAGGACCTCAATATAAGACAAGAAACTTGACTACCACTAGAAGAAAATTATAGAAAGAACTTTCCATGATGTAGGAATGGAAAAAGACTTTCTGAACAAAACCCCAGTAGCTCATAATATTAAATAGTCACTCAACCAGTGAGATCTCATGAAGCTGAAGAGCTTCTTTACAAACAAGCACACAATAAGCAAAGCCAATAGATTACCCACAGAATGGGAGAAAATATTTGCTGGTTATCCAACTGACAGAGGCCTAATCTCTAGAATCTACAAAGAACTCAAAAACCTAATGAATAAGTAGCCAAACAGCCCACTCACAAAATGGAGCAAATAGCTGGACAGGCAGTTCACAAAGGAAGAAATACAAATGGCAAACACACAGTTAAAAGAATGTTCATCATCCCTAATCATCAGGGAAATGCAACTTAAAACAACTATGAGATTCCACCTTACCCCAGTAAGGATAGCAAATATCAACAAATCAAATGAAAATAAATGCTGATGAGGATGTGGAGAATTAGGAACCCTCATCCCTTGTTGGTGCAAATGTAAGATGGTACAACCTCTTAGGAAAGAAATATGGAGTCTCCTGAAAATGCTGCCTAGACTCAGTTAATCCCTTACTGGGCATGTACCCTAAAACCTTTAAACCACAATCCAGAGAGATTTGTTCAACCATGTTTATAGCAGCTCAATTCATAATAGCTAAGAGTGGGGATCAACCCAGATGTCCATCACTAGAAGAATGGGTAACCAAAATGTGGTATATCTACACAATGGAATTTACACAACAGTAAGAAATAATGACACAATTAAATTTGAAGAAAAATGGTTGAACCTGGAACAGATCATTCTCAGTGAACTTACCCGATCACAGAAAGAAAATCACTGGATAGTCTCACTCATCTACAGCACCTACCTTGAATCTACCCAAGATGCTGACATACCCAGCAAGCATCTCAAGGACTAGACAATAGGGTAGGTGGGGAGGGAGGGTAGGGTAAGGGAAGGGATGTGAGACACAAATCTAGACATAAATGGCAATGGTACAATAAAATTCTACATTGTAAAAGGCAGACCAAATGGTTGAACCTTCACCAGTCCCTTAGAAAGAACACCTGAGCCACAAGACACTGGAGAGGATATGATGAAGACTGACCTTAATCTTCTACAGCTTCTCTCCCTCTCTCTTTCAGTCTCTCTTCTCTCTAACTCCTTTATATTAGTTATCTTTTTCTTTCTTTTCTTAGTGGAAACTGACCTGTAACTCCCAGTGCCAGCATGTGGCTTTCATTTACAATGAGCTTTTGATCAGAGAGACCTCCAAGGTTTCCTAAAAGAAAGACAGATTTCTGTCCCAGTACTTGATGACCCACCAAAGGTTAATGGTAAGACCCTACTGCTGAAGACACCTTATGTGACCAACAGGGAAAATGGAAGTGCATGGCTGGAAGCTGGAAGAGAGTCAGTCCCCAGACAATCAGTGCATCTAGTGCCAGAAGGTGCTACATGGGCGATTGGGGGAAAATGACCAATATCTGTCCAAGCAACTCATGGTCCAACCTACTTAGCAGCAAATAACCTGTTGTGATGCTTACACAAGTGCAATAGTGGCACACAGCCATGGTGGGAAACCATCTGCTCTTGATTTGGCTAACTGACCCCCTCAGTGGTACGGGACCCATAGCTGGAGCTGGGAAACAAGTCAGAACCATATCCAAACATAAGCCCACTTTCCATTATGAAGATACCACCAATCATGGGCCTACAAGTGGGCCTACAACTATGCATTCTCTATTAAAAAATAAAATAAGGATTATCCCATTTGTCTGGTGCTAACTTTACTCTCCATTGGAGAATCTGCTTCTCTTTTTCAGATAGACACAGATCCTAAGGAGAGAACCATCCCATCATACCTCAAAAGGGCCCAGCTGAAACTAAGGGCTATGGGTGATATAAACAAGGGTGCTATTCTCTTGGTGAACCAGGTACCAGCACAAAGGTGAAGGAAATCAACAGAGAACAATCAACTCTTACCATATCAGATATCCAGAGACACACAGACTCCCAACACCTCATCACTGAAGCATACCCAAAATGAACCCAACATGGCTCAGGGAAATTTTGCAGAATAGGAGGCAAAAAGAATGTCACAGCCAAATGTTGGATCATGATATGCAGAGACATTTCTCCTACCTTTATCTGTTGGCTAACTCCACAATGCATGACCCATATACCTCAACAAGGAGGGGCCAGGAGGGGGCAGTACATGGATTAGCCTAACAATGGTACCAACTTGACTGTATTCACTGAGTACAAAACTAATTAGTAAAAAAAAAGATTATAAATTAAAAAACGTACAATAAAAATGTCAAAAAAAAAAAAGAGCTTGACATGAGAGAGAGAGAGAATATCTCTTTTAATCCCAAAGTAATCTTATGGTTTTATTTGACTGTAGTTACATTGTCTTATTCCCTGAGAACCTATTTGGAATAAGAAAAGAAGAATGAAAAAGAACATAGAAATGTGCTTTCTAGACACACTATTGTAACTTTGCGATTCATTGCTGTGGAATAAACAAAAGACACCATGAGAAGAAAAAAAAAAGATTAATCTGCTGTGAGTTTAGTTTTGGCAGGTGGTATATGTCTAGGAATTCATCCATTTCTTCCAGACTATTTAATTTTGTGAGATAGAGGTTTTGGAAGTATGTCCTGATGATTCTTCTAATTTCATTGATGTCTATTGTGATCTCTCCTCTTTCATTTCTTTTTCTTTTTTTTTAAATTTTATAGTATCTAATCAATTTTTTTTAATTTTTTTTGTTTATTTTTATTTATTTGATAGTGACAGAGAAAGAGGCAGATAGGGAGAGAAGAGAGAGAATGGGCGTGCCAGGGCCTCCAGCCACTGCAAACAAACTCCAGACGCTTGCGCTCTCTTGTGCATCTGGCTAACATGGGACCTGGGGAATCGAGCCTCGAACCGGGATCCTTAGGCTTCACAGGCAAGTGCTTAACCGCTAAGCCATCTCTCCAGCCCATTTTTTTAATTTGAATCTTCTTTTTAATTTTTTTTGCTTGATGAATTTGGCAAGGGGTTTGTCAATCTTCTTTATTTTTTCAAAGAACCATCTCTTTGTATCATCAATTTTTAAAATTATTTTTGTAGTTTCCAATTCATTATTTTCTGCTCTCATATTGATTTTTTCTTTCTGTCTGGAGCTCTTTGGATTGGATTCTTCTTGGTTTTTCAATGACTTTAGGTGTACAATCAGGTTATTGATTTGGGATTTCTCTGTCTTTGTAATGAAGTCATTTAAGGCTATGAATTTTGCCTTTAGGACTGCCTTTGTTGAGTCCCATTAGTTTTGGTAGGCTGTGTTTTTATTATCATTCAATTCTAGAAATTTTACAATTTCTGTTTTGATTTCCTCCATGATCCATTCATTGTTTAAAAGTATGCTGTTGGGCGACTGGGGGAAATTGACCAATATCTGTCTAAGCAACTCATGGTCTAACCTACTTAACAGCAAATAACCTGTTGTGATGCTCACACAAGTGCAATAGTGGCACACAGCCATGGTGGGGAAACAACTGCTCTTGATTTGGCTAACTGATCCCCTCAGTGGTACAGGACCCATAGCTGGAGCTGGGAAACAAGTCAGAACCATATCCAAACATAAGCCCATTCTCCATTACCAAGCTACCATCAATCATGGACTACAAGAGGGCCTACACCTATTAAATTCTCTATTAAAAAGTAAGGGTTATCTCATTTGTGCTGGTGCTAACTTACTCTCCATTGGAGAATCTGCTTCTCTTTTTCAGATAGATGTAGATCCTAAGGAGAGAGCCACCCCATCATACTTCAGAAGGGCCCCGGCTGAAATTAAGAAAAACCGGCGAAACAAGAAAGAGTGCTGTTTTCCTGATGAACTGGATACCAGCTAAAGAGTGAAGGAGATCAACACAGAGAAAAATCAACTTCTACCAAATCAGAGACCCAGAGACCCAGAGGCCCCCATGCCTCATCACTGAAGCAGACCAAAAATGAATACAACATGGCTCAGGGAAATTTTGCAGAAGTGGGGGCGGAAAGAATGTCAGAGCCACATGTTGGGTCATGATATGCAGAGACATCTATCCTAACCATAAGTATGGACTAACTCCACAATGCATGACCTCAACAAGGAGGCGCTAAGGGGAGGGGGTAGGTCACAGATGAGCCTAATAATGGTACCAAACTGACTGTATTTGCTGAATACAAAACTAATTCATAAAAAAAATTTTAAATTTAAAAATAATTTTTAAAAAGTATGTTGTTTAGTCTCCAGGAGCTGGTGAAGCTCTTGATGTGTCTCTTGTTGTTAATTTCTAGCTTTAAAGCATTGTGATCTAGCATGATATAGGAAGTTATTTCAGTTTTCCTGTCTGTATGAAGGAATCTTTTATGGCCTAATATATGGTCAATTTTTGAGAAGTTTCCATGGGCTGCTGAGAAGAATGGTATGCTATAAAGTTGGGGTTATTTTTGATTATGATGAAGTGTTTTATGGGGTTTGGTTCTTTCTTGTGTTATGTACTGTTTTGAGTCTGGGTTGTTTTGGTTATTGTGATCTTCTTGTTGTTGGCTCTTGAGGTTGGTTGTTTGACTGTTTGGGGTGGAGTACTCCCTCAAATATTCTCTGTGGGCTTGGCTTTGTGGTCATATAATCATAAAGTTGACTTTTTTCATGGAAAGTTTTTGTTTTTCACCATCTATTATAAGGGATACTTTTGCTGGGTAAAGTAGCTTGGGTTGGAAGCCATAGTTTTTCAGATTTTGAATGTTCCATTCCCCGTCTTTCTGGCTTTTAGTGTTTGCATTGAGAACGTTGATGTAATTCTGATGGGATTGCCTTTGTATGTTGTGAATTGCTTCTCTCTTGCTGCTTTTAGCACCCTCTCTTTGTTTTTTTCATAAGTGTTTTAACTATGATGTTTCTTAGAGAGTTTTGTCTTTGATCCTATCTTTTTGTTCTTATGTGGGCTTCTTGTATCTGGATGAGCCTCTCTTTTACAAGATGCAGAAACCTTTCTTCAATAATTTTCTTGAGTATGTTCACTATGCCTCTGCTCCGGATTTCCTCTCCTTATGGTATACCCATGATTTGGATGTTTGGTTGTTTTGGTGTGTTCTAAATTCTGTTCACTTGACTTTTTGAACTTAGTGAACTTAGTGTTTTTGGCCTCCCAACCAATTTCTTCTGTCTTACCTTCCAGGTCAGAGGTTCTGTCTTTCACATGAGTAACTCTGTTGGTAGGGGTTCTTGAGAGGCTTTTATAATTTCTATTTGATTTTTGTTTTCTGTTGTGTTATTTTGCATTGTTTCCATCTATTTTTTGATGTACAATTTCAATTTGAGTTGTTTCTCTTGATGGTTCCTGGAATTCATTCTTGCATTTGACCAAGTCTTCATTAAGCTTAATCAACCAGTTGTTGAGGTCTTCCATTTCTTGACTTACTTTCAATTGATTCATATCTCTTTGGAGAGTTATAACATTTTCTTCCTTCAATCAAGTTAAATGGACTGTTAAATGCTGAATGCTCTAGGAGACATTCTATTCAATTTCATTGATATGATTGTTGGTTGTTTGATAGTTTGTTTCAAATTTTGTGTCTCATGGTTGTGTTTTTATTTTAAGAATGAATTTCTGTTGATTTATCTGTGATTTTATTGGAGGCTTCTATAGTTGTACTAGGCATCCTTTGTAGAGATCTCTCCATTTTCTGATTTTTGTTGGCTTTTTTACATTGTTGTCTACCCATTTTAGAAAGACTACTTATTTTATTGAGAAGCAAACAAGTTTTTGTCCTTTGGCCCATTCACTTTCTGACTCAAGTGAACAGGGATGTTGGTATCTGATGGCCAATCAGGATACCAGAGAACAAGGCCTGATTCCACTGTTAACATTGTGACAAGGTCTCCCCAAGCAAAGCATAATGGGACCTACCAGGACCAGCAGACTGGGAGGATCAAGGGAACAAGGATCTGGCCTACCTTGTGCCATGCCATCCAGGACACAGACCAGTGCAGGCAACCCAGACTGGGAAGGTGGGAGGATCCCAGATACAGGGGTCTGCACTACTCACTCCATATTACTGTGCCTACCCACGCACTGTGTGCACAAGGAATTCGGAACCTGGAGGTGGGAGGATCCCAGAAATGGGTCTAGGCTACTCACTCCAGACCTTAGTGCCCCTTGGTTAAACATTTTAAGGCATCATTTCAATTAACTTTCACAGACCCTTATTAATAAGTATTATCATTACCATTCACACTTTCAGGGAAAGAAACAAGATCACCCCCTGCCATGGGCTTTTCCAATGTCACCCAGTTATTTAGTCTGGGAATAGGACCTGTGTTACTGGATTTCACAACCTCAATTTTGCCTTCTAAAATCACCTTTCATTCCATAGTTTCTAAAATAACCTAAATGAAATTAAAGAAAAACATACATTTTGGTCATGGAAAATAGACAATGAAGTGAGCAGGAGTAGCACTTCCACATTCTTACCAACTAACCAGCTTTAACTTAAGTGCTCATCTCCAGGTTTGATCTTTCTCACGCCAACACCTGGATTTTCATAAGAAAGATATGATCTTACCTACTAGTCAAATTAAATGTATATTCCCTGAATCCCATGACACCACTCAACATACAGTGATAGTCTGCATGTGTGGTCTCAGGGAAGTAGGCCTCTCTTTGACTTCCTCATACTCTGTAACAGATTTAAAAAAGGAGGTAGCTATCAGGCTAAAAGAAGAGAAGGCTATGTCTAGATGGCCAAACCAGTAAGTCAAATTCTCAATGGCTTGACTGACATATTATTTTAAATACTTTCCCATTCAGACTGACTAAATGAATGTAGTTAGTTCATATTGCCGGTAATCTCTGTGTTAGGAATGTTTTCTCCATGTGCCACATCCTAGAACAGTAAGTGAGAAGCTGAGAAACATTCAACTGATTCATTTTCTTGCCTTACAGTCAATTCTCCACATTATTGTTAGAATGAGTTGTCTTTTTTAATATTTTTATTTATTTATTTGCAAGGAGACAGGGAGAGTGAAAACAAGAATGGGTATGGCAGGACCTCTTGCCACTGCAAACCGGCTCTAGATGTATGCACTCCTTCATGCATCTGGCTTTATATGGGTACTGGGAAATCAAACCTAGTCTGGCAGACCTTGCAAGCAAGTGCCTTTAACTATTGAGCCATCTCCTTATCCCAAGAGCTAGTGCTCTAAAACACAGACAAAAAGGAGAGGAAATTAACCTTAACCCTGTATTGTCACTATATCCAAAAGTCAACATGAAGGAGATCACAGACCTAAATGGAAACCTGAACAACTAAAATAAAATTTAGGATAGAATCCCTGAAGCCATGCTTAGATAAAACTTTCTTAGCAAATACACCAAAGCTGGATCCATAAAGAAAAAATGATAAGCTAGACTTATCAAAATGAAAAGCATGTTCAAGTGCACTATTGCAGAAGAAAAAAACAAAGCATGCATGCAAGTAAGATGGTGTCCAGAGTCCACACCACGCTCCCAGAGCTCAACATCAAGAAAGCAACCAACCAGCCAAAGAAACTGAAACACATCTCAGCACACACTTCTCCAAGGAAGATATATAGGTAGAAAGAAAAAAGGAAAATAAAAAATTAAAAACACATGAAGGTGTTCAAGATTATATGGTAGACAGGCTTGGCGGTGCATGCCTCTAATCCTAGTACTTATGAGGCAGAGGTAGGAGGATCATCATGAGTATGAAGCCACCTTGGGTCTAGAGAGTGAATTTCAGGTCAGCCTGGGCTAGAGTGAGATACCACCTCAAAAAAAAAAAAAATATATGATTACATGGTAAATTCAAATTAAAAGTGAGACATTGGTATATATTTAGGAGGATAGCCAAAAAATGATTTTTGAGTTTTTAAACTTTTTGACAGCCTTTCTATATATATTTGATCTTTCACAGCCTAACACCTAATTTTTAAGCAATATTTTAGCTTATCTACTAGTCAAATTAAATCCATCTTCTCTGACTTCCATGACACCACTCAGGATACAATACAATACATACAATATACATATATATGTATGTATTGTACCCTGATCACAATCCCCTCCCACCACTCTCCTTTATCTCCTTTCCTATATGCCACCTCCATTGAACCCCTTCTTTCCAAGAAGTCATTCTATTAAAAAGAAAAGGTGTAGCTGGAGAGAGGCCTCAGTGGTTAAAAGTGCTTTCTTGCAAAGCCTGATAGCCTGGATTTGATTCCCCAGTATCCATACAAAGCCAGATGCATAAACTGGCACATGCATCTGGAGTTAATTTGCAGTGACAGGAAGCTCTGATGTACCTATTCTCATGTTCGCTCACTTTCTGTCCTTGCAAATGAACACATTTTTTTTTTTAAGTTTTCTTAACCTGACATCACCAACTGGTTACAAAGTTGTAGAGCAACTAGAACTCACATATTGGCAATAGGTTTGGGAAAGGGTACAAACACTTTTGGTTTTTGTTGGATGAGACAGAGTGTCACTTTATAGCCTAAGCTGGCCTCAAACTCACTATGTAGTCCAGGCTAGCCTTGAATTCATGACTGTCTTCCCACCTCCACCTCTGGAGAGCTAGGAATATAGGCATAAGCCACCACACCCAGCTTAGGTGCCAGAAAACAGTTTGGTAGCATAATATAAAAATTTAACACATGATTTTTTTTATGATCCACCAATTCTACTTCTAAGCATTTACCTGAGAGGAATGAACACTCATATTTCTACAGACTTGTGCCTGAAAGTTCATAACTTTATTTCAATCACCAAAATGTAAAAATGACCCAAACATCCAATTGTTACATAAAGTAGAACTCTGTGTTATATACACACCAGAAATGATACTTGGTAATAAAAGAGAACAGATCACAAATGCATATAGAAAATGGATTAATCTTACATGGATTACATCAAGGCAAGGAAGCCAATGGAGTATATTATATATTATATTATCCTCTTGGTTTGACATTCTGGAAAAGGCAAACTTACATGAACAGAAAACATACCAGTAGTTTCCTAGAAGAGCTGGAGGGATACCTTTAGGATGCAAGATGGAAAGGGGTGATAGATGCATTGCCCAGACGATTAGAACTTTGCACCAAGAAGAACAAATTTGTCTATTTGTTAATTTTCTATGAGTAAAAGTTTGAAAACAATTATTTTTAATGATTATGCATGCTCCCCTTCACTAACATTAAAGTGTATCATTTGCTTTAGAGCAATAGTCAAACATTTTGTGCCCTGGACCTTCCTTGCCTCTCTAGGTTTTTGTTTTGTTTTGTTTTGTTTCATTTTGTTTGCTTTCCTATGTCTCAGACATGTTGAATTATTTGTAGCTCCCTACATATACTTTATTCACTTCCTGCCAGTGTGTGGTTGGTCCTCCAGAAATGCATTGCTCACCCCATTGAGGATTTCTTTCCCTGGGCCCCACTACCTGCATCTGAAGCTCCAGCCACAATAAATAGCTTGCAGTTTCCCCAAAATGTACTGCTGTTGAGAGCCCCCCCCCTTGCCTTTGTGCATGCTTAGTTTGAAATAATGTTGTTCCCCTTATCTCTCTTATAATAAAAGCTTGATAAACCATCACTATTGGTTAAGATGTGTCCTGATACTTTCTGAAGCCTCCCCCTGGAGGAATTAGCTTGTGTAACATATAACTTTTTGAATTGGCTTATTTTATTGCTCTAATGCATTTAAGATTCATCTACTTACTACATGTATCTGTAGTCTGTTCCTTTTCATTACTTCATGCTATCTATGACATGTATAGACCACAGATAGATACCATGCTTACATAACCTGCTATCACAATACTCCAAAACCCTGCAGGCATTTCTACCCATTTCTTCTATGAACTCCATTTATATCACCTCTGCCTGGCATGTTTCTAACACTTTAGTAGGAGCTTGGTAAATATTTGATAAATGAACAAATAACAAGTTAAATTAGGAGTTAGTATGTCTCTTTGTCTGGACAATGCCTCTTAACTGTCCTTCAAATGCTCAGTGCTATACCAGTCTGAGCAGCCCACCCAAGCAAATGGTTTTGCCTTGATGTTTATAAACTAGTATAATTAATTATCTTTGTACTTACACACTTCTGCAAATAGGCCAGTATGCTAGACTGTGAGTCCTTCCAGAGGCTCACTATCCCAACAATCAGGAGACACTGCTGATATCTAGGAGTTACCCCATAAACTTGTATTGACCTTAGCTTTCATATGAGTAGAATCCATCCTGTCCTATTTGCATGACCTAATATCCGTAGTAGAAGGTATAATTTTAAAAATAAGAAAAAGTGGAGGAGGTGGGGTTCACAAATTTCTTACTCTTCTCTAAGGAGATATTGGCTATTAATGGTTGCTAGGGAGGGACAGACATTTTCTTCAGTGATATAGCCACTATTAAGATGCTCATGCTCTCATAAATAATCCCTCACTCATGTTGCTATAAGCAACCCTTAAAAAAATTGTGACTCCAAAAAAGGAAGGAAGAAAAAAGAAAAGGAAAGGAAAAATATGACAATGAAAGGTGACTGGTTGGGAAGAGGAAGACGATTGTGGGAGTGGGGAAGTAATGAGTGCTCTGGAGATTAATATGAACAAAATATACTATGTATGTGTATGAAAATGTCATAATAAAACCCATTATTATGTATAATTAACATATACTAATAAAAAATTAAGAATAAAAATTCCAGATATGGTGGCACATGCCTATAATCCCACAACTTGAGAGGCAGAGGAAGGAGGGTCAGGAATTTAAGGTCATCTTCAGCTACATAGCAAGTGCAAGGGCAGCCTGAGCTACATAAGACCTCATCTCAAAGCAAATAAATAATATTTACACATATAAAGTCTTTCAAAAGAGTAAGGGGGAAAGTGCATGTACAAAAAGAAAAGAAAGATTTCACTAGCCTAATAGCACCAAATACAGAAAATTAGAAATGGCCTTGAACTGCATGTTCCTCTGAAGAAAAGATAATGCCTATGAGAAAGTGAGAAAGAAATGAACAATGGGAAGATAAGCATATCTGCTTATACTGGAAGATATTTAGAAAATAAATGAAGTGAGCAGACATACATTATCTCTTCCCAAAGTGCAGAATTGTCTCAGATCAACAGCTTGGTACCATCTAAGGTATCGCTACAAGCCACATAGTTTCACCTCAGTGTTGAAACTCCATTGTCCTCAGCATGATTTATAACCTACAAGAAGGGCATGCCTTCATGAATGAGCTTGGTCATTTCACATTGTGAATATGCACTAATACAAATTTTTCAACTCTGAGAGAGGGGGTGGTTCTAAGAATGTGACCACAAAGAACTCTGTGAATATTAGATTTCCCCACACAGCCCCTTCTGGAACAGCCCTCACAAATATTCACTGAAGATAAGGTCACTGGATGATTCATGTTTGCTCTCTCTGTATCTCTCTTTGTCTCTCTCCTCTCTCTCTCTCCCTCTCTCTCTCTCTCCCCCTTCTGCTCACCCAGAACTTGCCCATGCATATCCCTAGACTTGCATGTCAGCAATACTTGTGGACATTAATATAAAAGATAGTTCCTTTGCTTCTTACCATAAAATTCCCATAACTGAGTACTTTAAAATGTTGATCAATCTTTGACTTCTTCCCATGTATGTGCGTGTGTGAGTATGTCAAAGCCCACTTTTGTTTTATTACATTGGCCTTGGACTTAATAAGACACATATAATGAAGTCCCAAAATGTGTAGGTCCACATAAATGTGAGGATAAAGATAGGCTCAAGTTGCAAATTTTAAGAAGGTCTCCACTCTCAAGATACCTTTACAGAGCTTTTTTTAACTGCTAGTTGTACTCGGAAGGTTTGGGAAAAGGAAACAATTTGGATCAAAGCTGCGTGTGAGAAACTCAAACACCATATTTCCTAATCCTCCAAAACAGATGTGTCCGCCCTCACACAACTGGGTACTTCTCAGTCTTCATGGTGTAGCTCATGTCTTCTTGGAGAGAACTTTCCTAAACACTTGTAAGCATCACTCTCAATACACCCAAATTTCTTCTTTATGCTTATTAAGATATAGAATTTTTCTTGTTCATTGAGTGTCCCGTGGAACGCGGGCTTGCAGGGCAGGAGCAATGGAGTTTGCAGTTGCCGTCTCACTGCTTAGCAGACACTTGTTCATTGAGAGTCCCGTGGAACGCGGGCTTGCAGGGCAGGAGCAATGGAGTGGAGTTTGTAGTTGCAGTCTCGCTGCTTAGAAGACACTTGTTCATTGAGAGTCCCGTGGAACGCGGGCTTGCAGGGCAGGAGCAATGGAGTGGATAGTTGCCATCTCACTGCTTAGCAGACACTTGGCACTACTTGTCTCACAACTTGAATTGACTGAAATTCAATGAAAATTGAACATTGAGCTGAAATCTCATAAAAGGCTCTGAAATGTTTCAGATCTAGGGTCACTTTGTATGACTTATGACTTTAGGTAAGTTATTTGATGTCTCTGTGACTAAGTTTTCTTACCTTAAGACAAAAATGTTAGTGAGTTCAGTCACTCAGTAAGCTGTGTGCAGGTGTCTGACTGCAAGGCTGAAAATAGAAGCAACCTCTTAACAGGAAGAGTGTCACAGTATTTGTAGCTCACTTTTCAGAAATAGTTTAAATTTCTAACATTTGAAAAATGTATTCACTCCCTTCCTAAGGCTCCTATCATTTATTCCATTCAAGTTCCATTGCAGGCTTAAGGTTCAAAGATCTATCATCTCTATCATCTAACTCAAGTCCAACAGTGGGCTGTATTCACTGGATGCAGTTTCCGGACATGGTTCCTTGAGCGCAAACTCTTGCAATCAAAGACTTAGGGAATAAAATGACAGTTAGCTGTAGCAAACACCTGCCTCATATTGACAGGACAGGCAGAGGATAGCCATTGTGGATTCTCTCGGTCATAAAAGGGCAAAGCAAGAAGTATAGAGAAGTCATTGGCTAAGGTGGTTCTGAAAGCAGCTGAGGTCCATTAAGGTTGACTGGGCCTCTTCTTGGAGTTGCGTCCTGTGCTTCTGATCTCACCCTCCAAGTCCTTTTATATTTTTTTCCAGTATAAACAAGGCTGTTTACAACTGAACATATTTCTCAGTCTTCTTTTGTGCCCACATTAGTTCAAGGGAAAAGAGTCTTCTTTTCACTTTGTTCTGCCTCTATCCTTTTTACTTCAAGCTCATGCAATTCCTTTAAAATTTATGTAAGACTTTAGTATATTGATGTGTAATCTAGTCCAGTTAGACAGAATTCCTTAAAGTAAGCACTTCCTACCCAATGAGATTGTTATTGCAAAACTCCTCAAAAATCTTTAAAACTCCATTGTTTAGTTCATTAGTATTTCTAGGAAGCTTTGGTGTGATTGAAAGGATCTATGAGAGCCATCTGATATCTTTATGAAATCTTAACATAATCTTCCAGGACAATCCTAGATCTGATTTTGCCTTCAACCATTACTTAAAGAGTTTTTGCTATCTAGTAAAAGTAGAAATATGAATCAGTTTTATTTTCTGTTTTAGTGTTTTAGTATTTCCTCTAAACTTTTATTGAAAACCAAAGTTGCATTTGGGCTTGTCCCTCCATTTGTACCTTAGCGTGTACCTCTAGCCGTATTTTCATAGTGTGCTGCCTTCAGATTCTGTCACTGGGCATATTTTCCTTTACCACTCACTGCATTTGACAACTTAGGGAAACATTCTACTACCACCTAACAAAGGTCTTTTTTTTCTCCAGTTTTCAATAACATTTTTCTCACATTTCCTTAAACCTATACAACAGAGTCCTCAAAGCCTGTTATTTTTTGTCAAGTTCTTCTTAGCACCTGTTTGTTGCCTAGATGCAGAGTCAGTATTACCTGGTTTACAGTTTTATTGGTGCTGCAAACCACTATCTAGTTAGAATACACACACACACACACACACACACACACACACATATTCATTTTTCTACTGAGAAGTAGCAAATCCACTCAATTTTTATATCTTAAAACAACAGCAAACATTGTATTCCCTTGTTGCATTGCTAGGTCAGGAGCCTATTAAAGGCTCTACCTGGTAACTCTGACTTAGGGTCCCCTATAAGCTGATTGCTACAGCCATTGCAACTGGAAGGTAGGTTGTAGCAGCTGAGGGATAGCCAGGACTCTTTGGTTCTTCATGCAGCATCAGGGATTCTCTGTGTGGTCTCTTACACAGACTAATGCGGGGCCCAGCATGCCTGTTCCAGCAAGCAGAACCCTTGGGAAGTCACAGAGTATCTCTATTGGGCAAAACATCTAAAACTCCTGCCAAGTTCCAAGAAAAATGCAGATTTTCCACATCTTAATTGAAGAAGTGTTACAGATGTGTTTTCTAACGCTAACCCCATTAAAAATCAATTTAGCTATTTGCTGCTGCATCAAAGGAGATAGGTGAGTTAATCTATTTACCTATTCAAGAATTCATTTATTCATACTCCTTTATTCCTGTGTATATCCTGTTAACAGACATAGAACATTGTTTTCAAGATGACCTGTTTGCTTTTGTAACTATTTCCTTAAGCTGCTAGGTCTCTGTGTGGAAGCTTTTATTCATCTTTATATTTCCATTACTTAGTATAGAAATCATCAAAAAGATACTCAAATAATATATGCTGAACAAATGGATAAATTAATGAATGAATTCTACTTTGACCTTGTTTACAAATGTTGAAATGTAGTATTTTCTATTAAGTAATGAATCACCAAAATTAAATTCTGAAGTGTTTTTATTTCCTGTAGCCTAAAAAAGAGAAAGAAGAAAGAAAGAAAGAAAAAAAGAAAGAAAGAAAGAAAGAAAGAAAGAAAGAAAGAAAGAAAGAGAAAGAAAAATCTCATGGAGAAAAGTTAGCTAGGCTTGTGGTGCAGGCCCATAATCCCAGCTACTTGGGAGACTGGAGCAGGATGATAGAAAGTTCAGGCCAGTTTGGCAATTTAGCAAGGCCCAGTGTCAAAAGTAAAATAAGGCTGTCATGCATCTTTGTGGCATAGTACTTGCCTAGCTAAGTAAGTTTCTGGGTTCAATTCCCAGTACTGAAAAAAGAAGGGCAGGGGGAGAAGAGGTAAAGAAAAGAAAAGTCAGCAACATTATTCATGTTTATTGGCTTTGTTTTGTAAATGTGAATTTTACATCATTTATTGAACCACTGTTTATGAGGTCACTCAACTACACAATAGGACACAGAGAAGTACATTGTATCCCACAGGCCAAACCACTGAAGGAACTATGAAAAAATATCTCCAAAGGCAAGCTGAGCTGACCACAGCACAGACCAACTCCCAGCATGGTAAAGTGACAAGAAAGCAAACCAGTCAAAGAGCAGCCCCCCGGCACCGGAGGAACCCACAGCAGAGGTGTGCACTTGTGAGAGAGCAGCAAATGTGCTCTTATAATTCTGGGCATGCATCCCTCTTAGGGAGGCTGAGAAAAGCAAGCCAAAGGGCTTAATACATCTCTAAGTGCAAAAATCAGATGAATATGAAACCAAGATAAGGGGAAATGTTCAGGCTGGTAGACTTGACTTATTAACAATAAGGCAATATGCCAAGTATGGGAGACTCCAGAGGAGAGAGATTGATGGGTGAGAGAAGTGTACCCATCCTGCTTGTACAGAATGAAGGAAGTCATAAGGTGGGAGAGAGAATCCATGATACTGGTTCCATAATGTGGCTCATTCATTTGCTGAGAATAACATGAACAGCTACTTGGGGAATAACAATTACAGCAGAAATGGCCCTCCAACTCATTTGACTAGTTTGGAGGAGACTCTTGTGCCTTGCCAGGGTCGGCATAAAATCTGGGATTGAATGAGGGCTAGAGAAGCTCAGAGGGGCTTGGATTGAGCAGGGACAAATGGCTATAAAAGTAAAGTACATGTTTCCACAACAAATTCTTGTTTGTTGAAAACTATTTCTTGCCCTTGAGAAAAGCATGTAAGTTCTTAGTATTCAAAATTATATAGGAAATTATTAAAATAAAGTTATTACAATTATAGCATGAAAAGTGGACCTTATCTTAAAACCTGCCTAATTTTGATACCATAAAAAAAGCAAGTCCAGTATGCCATGTGCACAGTTGAGGAAGGAGCAGCAGAGCTCCCAGTTGGCCTCAGATGAGTCCTCATGAGTACACCTATAATCTCTACACTGGAAATGGAGGCAGAGGTTAGGAAGTTCAAGCCCAGCCTGACCTACCTAGTAGAATCCTATCCCTAAAGAAGACAATGAGAGCAGTGGGGTCACTGGAGGACATGTCTGAGGACTCCCGTCTCCTACTTCTCTACCCCATGGAACAGGGTTCCATTAGGACAGGTGGATCGATTGGACCAGAAACCCAGGCAACTCTCTGCTTCCTGAGATCAATGCATTATTTGCCCTGGTGGAAAAAAAAAAAATGGTTTGAGGACAAAATTCACAGCATTCTTACAAAAATTGGCATCATGTAGCTGCAAAAGCATGAGAGGCAATATGGAGTCTGCTTACCACACCATAAGTTTTCCTAGTAAACTGAGGGGAAAAAAATCAAGTCTTTATCTGCATCTAAATGAGGGTCTTCTCTATGCTCCCAAAGACACTCTTCAATCACAGAACCTAAAGGCACTAATACCAAGTGAATCACTTTCTACATGTGCATACAAGTAACATATAGGTTTTTCCCAAATTTTGGAACAAGCAATCTTTGAAGCATTTCACTGTATCTTCAGTCAAGACATGCTAGACAACTGTAGAGATGGTTATTTTCTTGGCCAATGCAGGATGGCATGTGGTTTGCCACCACACCTTTTCTTATAGCTACACGAAATTGGGGAAAAAATAAAAAGTGCATGAGAAATGGTGCTAGGACTTATTGTATCTAGCCGTCAAGAGGCATTTGAAAGCGTTTGAAAGTTACCAAGTTTCAGTATTTTGGATTTTGAAATAAGTGTAAGAAGAAAAGTAGTTTTAACTTTTATGTCTCAATGGATTTCCCACTGTGGTGATTGGAATCAAATGTCCCCCATAAACTCATATGTTCTTAATACTTGGTCCCCAGATGGTGGCATTTGGGGAGATGGAGTCTTGCTGGAAGTGGTGTGTTTCTGGGAGTGGATTTAGGATTGTTATAACCAGCATCCCCGTGCCAGAACTTGCCACTCTCCTGCTGCTCTTTTCCACCTAATGTGGCAGGTTGTGATGTCCTGACATGCCAGCATGAAGTTTCCCCTCAAGGCTGTAAACCTAAATAAAAACTTTTCTCCCATCAACTGCTTGGTCAGGTGCTTTGCTCAGCAATGCAAAGATAACTACAATACCTACCTATAATAATACTTAGACAGTGAACTTCTATGTGATGAAAACTGCCTAGATTCTGAAGCAACAATGAGATATTGTTTAGTCAGAATCAACCTGGACTGGATAGAAAAAGAGCTCTCATATGTTCTATAAGTCCTGTATGATGGAAAATCACTTTTGAAAGTGGCTTGGTAATGAGAATTGTGACCCTTAAAGATGTTTATATGGTCTGGACCATGTTCTGTGACTTGGATAATCAGTTTAAAGCAAACAAATTTTTAAATATATGGAAAGTGATGTTTTCTGCACTATTATTTATAGTTACATGAATTGAAAATCATTTCAATGTCCCAAAATTGAGGGAATAATTACATAATTTGAGGTTCAGCCAACAATATGGTAATGGTTAAGTAAGCTGCTGCATTGGTTAAGGCAAAAAAAGCAAAAGCATATTTTTCTGTTTTGTCGTATCCCATAGTTGCTACAAGTGGTTATGATACAGTTACATTTTTAAATAATGTTTTTAAATACATGAAGGCACTGGAGGGTCATGATAGATTTTACACTGAGGTAGTTTCACAAATGATGTGAAACCAGACCAGAGGAGGAGAGAGAAAGGGGAAGAGCTGCTGCTTTCCATACCGCTTGGGTTTTCAGACCATCTAACAAAAGTTTGAGAGCTTAGTGAAAATGATGGTTACTGCTGTAAGTACTAAAGCCAAAGGGACTATAAGCAAGGGAAAGATGTGAGCACAGTGCATAGTAGGAACAACCCCCTCTCTTCAAGTCTAGAGAGTGGATTAGAAAGAATGAGGAGACATCTCTTTGGAATTAGAACGCCTTAATGATTACTCTCTGGGCTTATGTTGCACTTTATAACCCAAAGCATTCTTCCGCTCTGCTATCTAATCTGAACCTTCACTACTTAAAAGAAAAAGCAATAATTAAACACCAGGTTTCAGAGGAAATGAGCATGTAAATGAGGCATCATGCAAAGAAAATATCACACTTAAAATATACAATAAAAATACTGTCAAAGTCCACAGCTGCCAGGAAGCTGCGGCACATATTGCACCATGGGATCTTTGTGGAGCGGTATTTTAGGTTTATCTGTTCTGTCCTCCTCCCTAAAGGTCCTTTAGTAACTCATTCTTTTGAAGGAAACTAACTAGCAGATCCCAAACTAGTCGCTTGTGCATATCTGTCCCCCAGTCAACACCCCAGCTCCTACCCCCAGCCCTCAGGGAACAGATGACTGGTGTGGCTTGCATGAGATTGTTCTCTGCTCCCCACTCCGAGGAGCTTTCCCGTCTTCTCTTTTTTTTTTGTTTTTTTTTGAGGTAGGGTCTCACTCTAGCCCAGGCTGACCTGGAATTCACTATGGAGTCTCAGGGTGGCTTCGAATTTATGGCAATCCTCCTACCTCTGCCTCCTGAGTGCAGGATTAAAGGTGCACGCCACCACGCCCAGCTTTCCATCTTCTCTTGATTACCACTCTGAAAGGAAGGAAGGAAGGAAGGAAGGAAGGAAGGAAGGAAGGAAGGAAGGGAGGGAGGGAGGGAGGGAGGGAGGGAGGGAGGGAGGGAGGGAGGGAGGAAGGAAGGAAGGAAGGAAGGAAGGAAGGGGAAAGAAAAAAAGAAATGGTAAAGTTGCCCCTTCCAAGACGTCCACCCCATTCAGCTGCTCAGCTCAGAAGAAGCAATGATTGTGACTGTGAGCCACATCCAGCCCTGTGCAGGGCACATTGTCTAATTTCTGCTATGTTCCGACAGCTCTGTGGCCTCCACCCTCCATTTTTCTGTAAAGAAAAAGAACCTCAGAGAGAGACAAAGAGAGCCACCCATTAAGATCATACAGCTAGTTGGAAGCAAATCTAGGGTCTGATTCCAGGTTACATAATCCCAAAAGTTTATGCTTATACACTTCAGTAAATTGACCTTAGTTGTTGGATGGTCTCCTAGGCCCCAGTGCCCTTCACTTTCACATAAACCTTCAGGCTAAGGAGTAAAAGGAGGGATTGTGAAGAACAGATGCATAGAGCCTAAGGACCTTTGTTCCAAGTGAACCCCATCATTTTATCTGATCAGTTGTTTAGTTGTTACTTTTAAAGACTAACTCAACTTAGTTGCAGGGGGCCAGGAGTTAACTAGTGTATGAAGACAGGCATCTCCCTGGAAATCTACAATGGAAGGCTGCATCTGAGTCAGATTATACTCAAGCATGTGTTGGGCTATTTTTGGAAGCAGCTGTATATAGGACATAGCTTTCTGGTTATGTCACAGACCTGCAGGTGGGTCCTCTCTTCACATTTTGATAAAAATAGATGCATACCTTAGTGATATAGAGACAAATGCAATTCAGTTTTTGCCCTTGAAGAGTTCTAAAACTAGTTACAGGGACAGAAAATGTGGAAATAAAGAATATGAATGAGTAAAATGTCACAAATGCAGCTAAGGAATGCACAGATTTAAAAAAAAAAACTTGGGACTGAGGAAATGGCTTAGAGGTTATGGCATTTGCCTGAGAATCCTAAGGACCATGGGTTCAATTCCCCAGGACCCAAGTAAGCCAGATGCACAAGAGAGCACATGTGTCTGGAATCCTTACGCAGTGGCTAGAGGCCTTGGCATGCCCATTCTCTTTCTCTCTATCTGTCTCTTTCTCTCTCATAAATAAATAAATAAAATATATTTTTTTTAAAAACTTAAGGCTTTACTGGTGTAATAATTTGACCAAGGGCCAAGCACCGCAGAGGCACTCAATAGTGCACCATCCAGCCATCATCCATCTGGACCCGAGAAAACTCTATCCTTGTGGGGAAATCAGAGCTGGTCAAACACTGACTGATTGAACTGCAGAACTTGGGCTTCAAAGGATCATTCTGACCAAGCCCTGCTGCCAGCAGATAGACTCCAGACTCAGACAGGAGCTGGGACTGATGTGCACCTGCTCTGACAAACCAAGCAGGGAGGTAAGGACAAGAGGAGGCATCAGTTAAGCCAGGAAGAGAGTGGAGGGCATCCTAGACAGAGGCAGTCACACGGGCCAATCCTGGGCTGACAGAAAACAGTCGTCAACTGCTTGCTGCAAGAAAGACACATGATAAGAGTACAGGAGGAAGAAGAGTAGACAGAGTGATGGGGAAGAGCGCCCAAGGGCCTGGCTCTGCAGGAGCTGGTGATGAAGGCGAGGAGGGCAGGTGGCAGAGATGCAGCTGGTCAGCAAGACTCTTCCCCCTTTCCCTACTTACCACTGGGACTCTATGCCACGTGGGCAATTTGCTCCCTTACAGTAGCCATACATGTTGACAAATGTGTCACAGAATCCTGACGGATGTTCAGATAAACAATGTCACCCCTTGTGCTCTTCATTTACTATAAATCAACAGTTTGGTCCATGGGATTATTTTTTAATTTTTATTTATTTATTTTTTTGAGAGGAAAAAATGGTGTTCCTGGGTCTCTTGCCATTGCAAACAAACTCCAGATGCATTGCCACATTGTTCATCTGGCTTTACATGGGCAAGGTAGTATTGAGCCCCACGTGGCAGGCTTTGCAAGCCAGTACATTTAACTACTGAGCCATTTCCCCAGTTCACCGTGAAAATTTTTTAATGTTTTCAGGTATATAAAATGTCTTCCCAGAAAAAAAGGGTCAGGCACTTCCCTCTCCTAAGAGTTGGTGTCAAATATTTCCTGTGCACTGCCTGAGAAATACTTTACTGATTAGGAAATAGACCTGAGTTTGCAGTACAGTAGTCAAATGAATTCTAACACTATGACAATAGCATCTGTGTCATGTATGTATTCCCTGCATGTGCCTTCTTCACACACTAGACAAATTCTGTGTCATATATGTAAAAATGGCACAGTCCATAATTTGGAAACCACCAGCTTACAGAAACCTGAAATTCCATTTCAGCTCTGAAATTCTGGTTCTCATAATTTTCAGTAAGAATGTGAACCTGGAGCTGGAGAAATGGCTTAGCAGTTAAGTCTCTTGCCTGTGAAGCCTAAGGACCATGCTTGACTCTGTAGAACCCATGTAACCAGATGCACAAGGTAGTGCATGCATCTGGGGTTCCTTCCCAGTGGCTAGAGGCCCTGCCGGGCCCATTCTCTCTCCGCCTCCATAAATAAGTAAATAAATAAATAAATGTAAGCCCTTCTTTGCCTAGTACTACAACTAAAATCTTTGGGAACATAAAGTCAATGAAGAAAGACTAATTGTCCATGATTCCATGAGATTCTATACATGCGTGGCTGCAGCTGATTAACAATCCTATATAACGTGTTTTCTAAGCCTCCTTAAGCTCGGCCATTCTGAATCTCGATGGTATTGGCATTGATCTTTCTCTAGTCAAATCTTTTGGGGATTTGCTTTCAAACAGGCTCTCCCGCAGTAATCACAGCCAAAAACTTTTAGCTGGGCCCCCAGCCACAATTTCAGAGGAAAGCTAGCCTGGAATATCCAGGCATTCCTACAGAAATCCCAGAACTGAGTCTCTAAAACCTGGCTGATGCCATATGCTGTCTCAAACTAATCACTACGGCCAAGAATGTAGAACTACAGATTGGCCAAACTGAGTGTTACCATCCACACATGTGAGAGTGGAGAGGTAAGGAAGATTCCAAGAGAACCAACCCAGGGCATATCATGGGTGCTTCGTAGGCCAAATGGACGTTTCTAACATATTTCCTATGGTAAATGAAGGAGTTTTAATCTGCTCGTAAGTGAACATTTCAACCTTAGTTTGGCCTCGCCTTTGACAGAGCTATATTGAGAACTGAAATGACTATATTCCCCATCCCCTCCATCTTCTCTTGCTTTTTAGTGTTGGTGTTGTTCTCAGAAAAGCTTTCTCCACAAAGAAACCCGTAGACGTCCCAGCAACTTGGGCTTACCCACCCTGCCCTCCTTAAAGGAGGGCGCCGGCTCTTCGCTGTAGCCCTCGCTGTAGCCCAGCGGGGCGGCAGCCAGCCTCCAGGCCCCTCGAACCGGGAAACAGCGCTGAGCCCGC